>NC_072494.1:36127270-36736437 GCF_027574615.1 Eptesicus fuscus | reverse complement strand
TCACTGACCACACCATCCGTGCCACACAGCCACACTCAGGCACTGTCCTCACGCCCGTGCCCGGCACCCCATGCACACAGGCCCCCCGCATGCACGGTGCCCACACTATGTGCCCAGGAACAGTCCTCGCTGTGCCTGGCAGATCAGCAGCTCTGGGCACCTGGGCCATAGACTGTGGGTGGTGGGGACAGTGGGCTAAGTCGGAGGTCCTTCCACAGCCATTTTTTAAATAGTTGGGGTTTTGGCAAAACCCAGGTGACCGTGTGCGCTCGGTGCACAGACCCTGAAATGTAAGCCGGTGTGTGTGTGGGGGGGAACCTGAGAGGCCTGGCGGGTTTTGTTTCCGTGGAACCTTTGGCTGGGGGACTGTCAGAGAGGGAGCCAGGGGCTGGGGCAGGGGCGGAGGGAAGGATTAAGAACAATATTGTGTGCTCTAACCCTTGAAACAGGAAGTTTCCTTTTGCCCAGAGCGTGTGGAATTTGATCTTTGGAGGGTTCAAGTGTGTTTTACAGCTGAACTGCAGGAAGGTTTGGCCGGGGCCTCCTGGCAGCCAAACTGGTTCTGCGGCCTCTGGCTACAGGCTTTCCCTTGCCCTCAACTCCAGCCCAAGAGGGGCCTCTCTCTGAACTACCTCCAGGGGCTTCCCCAGGACACCCAGCTAATGCCCACTGCACCCCAAGTGCCACTAGGTTCTTCCTGAAGGCTGACTTACATCCTTGTTGTAGCCCAAAAGCCGCTGATTTCTGAAAATATCCATGTTTAAACGAACTAGAAAAACATAAATGGTTCCTCTTCCTGCTTCAGCCATGGCTATTTCAATAGCACTAACTACCACCATCACCAACACCACTACTACCCCAGCTGGCAGGAGCTTACTGAGCACGCACTGAGTGCCTGGCCCTGTGCTGGGTGCCTAGCACACACTGTGTCCGTTCCTCACACCACCACACCGGTGTCTTAATTTGAATTTTACGGAGGAGGGACTGGAGCCTCAGGTAGCCGGAACTGGAATCCTCGTAAACGCCGCCATGAAACGCCATCCCCTCCACGGACTCCCACCCAGGCTGCCGTACCTGTGGCCAGTGGCCCGAGGCTGCTTCCTGGACCAAAGTCATCCAGCCTGGCATCCTTTGGGGGCATTTCCTCCTGGCCGGCCCCAAAGCCCCCTCTGTTCCTCTCCCTCTCCATCCCGACCACCTTGTCTTGAGGGGAGACAACAGTTCATCTCCCAGCCTTCATGACTTAGCACTGTCTCTCCTCTGAAAGAATCCCTTTCACTCTTCCCACCTCCATTCATCTCGTTCTTGCCTATTACACGCTCATCTCCTCCGGGCGATGTCTCAGGCTGAGGAGAACGAGTCCTGTTGACTTTGACCTCACGGTGTCCATCTGGGACCTGCTGCCCTTCGGACCCGTGTGAGTCAGCTCCTCGGACTCATCTTTCCTTAGCAGAAAAGAGTGCTGGGTCAGTAGCCAACGTGGTGATTGTTAGCACGCTCGGGCCCTTGGTTGCCTGCACCCTCTTTCTCATTCTTCCTCTCCGCATGCAGCCAGAGGGGAAGTGAGCCCTCGCCGGTTTGGCTCATTGAACAGAGCCTCAGCCCGAAGACTGAATGGTCCAGGTTCGATTCTGGTCAAAGGCATGTACCTTGGTTGCAGGCTCGATGCGGGAGGCAACCATAGGTGTGTCTCTCTCACATCAATATTGCTCTCTCTCTCTCTCTCTCTCTCTCTCTCTCTCTCTCCCCTTCCCTTCCCTCTCTCTAAAAATCAATGGAAAAATATCCTTGGGTGAGGATTAACAAAGCAAAAAAGAAGAAGGGGAAGGGAAGGGGACCCTGGGATACCTGGCCCTCACCCCTCAACTGGTAAATACTTTGAACTTTCCCAATCAAGTCAGTGATCACCTTTCTCTGTGCTTCCCAACCCGCCCAGGCGGAGTGGCTCCCTGTGCTCCCCGCATGGCCGTGGCCATCCCGCTGTACAGGGGCGAGGAGGGTGCTCACGGCTCTGAGCTCCTGCATCTCAGCAACTCCGGCCTCTGTGCGCCCTGAGCCTAGCACAGTACCTGTGCCCAGTAAATGCTCATCCTGCCCGCGCCCTGTTCCTCTCTAGCCCTGACCCCTAACAGCGCCGTGCCTCCTCCCCTACGTGGTCGGTCAGCCATCTCCCTGGGAGCGAGGCCCAGCCCCTCTCACCAGACAGCATGCGGCCCCGGCGGGAGGCCTCGGTGGCCAGGGCGCAGGAGATTTCAATCCGCTTCTCCTGCTCCTGCAGCTGGCTCTCTGAGTCCTGGGGCACGTCCACAAGGTCCCCCTCGCCGATGGGCACCACGTTCTGCATACTGAGGAGGCACAGACACACAGACATGGTGGGGGGACAGGATGTCCAGCTGGCCTGTGGGGGGCATGTGCAGGCTCTGGTCCCTAGCAAGGCTGTCCCCCAGGGATGAGTAGGACCTGGCAAAACGCATGTTGGGACCCTTACCCACAATGCTTTATAACGAATTAGAAGGTTCAAGTGCACGTTTAGGGCTGCCTTGGAGGGGAGAAGTCACAGAGGCAGCCCATCCGTGTGTCTGGATGAGCATGTGCGTGAGCTCAGTCCTCTGGGTACCCACAGGTAGCTCGTGGCCCCACCGGAGGGCCAGGCCCAGATCGCTGCCCTGAGCCACGGCCTCCATTCGCTCCACTCTGGGGGAGGCTGGGGTCCCCTCGGACATGGGTTGGAGTGCTGGTGTCCTAGGTGCCATGGGGGGGGGAGGCAGAAGAAATACAGGTCCCCCAGGCCAGTTACCTGGACTTGGCAATGAGCGTCTTGATCCTTTCCACCTTCTTCTGCTTCTCCTTCAGCTCCTCGGGGCTCAGGGGCGTGTCTGGCTCCAGGTCGATGTACCGCTCAGGGATGAGGACTTTGTCGGGGGTGGAGAGCTGTGGGGGGACCGCGGTCATCGCTCCATCCCTCCCAGGGCCCCTGCCCGCCCCGCCCCCCAGACTCCGCTCACCTCCTTGTTGATGTCCACGTCGTAGTGCTGGGGCTCCAGCTCCATCTTGCGAAGCCGGGCGATCTCCTCCCGCGGCGTCTCGTAGGCCTGCCCGCCAGGCTCCTCCGCCCGCAGGGCAGCCTCCAGGTTGGAGATGTCCACTTCATGGATGCTGCGGTGACGACGCACCTGGGGACGCAGGCACCTCTACTTCTACCCGTGCCTCCCGGGAGTCCTACCATGCGTGACCCCGCTGTCCCTGCCCGGCGCGCCTGGTCTGGCTGCCACCCCCACGGCTCCCACTGCAGAGCCACCCTGCCTACTGCCTGTCCAAAGCCTGCCCGCCTGCCAGGACCCGGAGGCAAGACTTCATCAACATTTCTCACCAGCATTCGTCACCACCACCCCCGCCCCCATGCCCTTTGGTCACCTCCTGTGACATATATTTGGACAGTTGATTCCGTGCCTTACACTCATAGTCTCTAATCATTTCCTATTATTATGGAAGTTCCAATCCGCCAACTGGAATGTAAACTGTTTGAGGGCAGGATCTATGAGTCACAATTTTTGCATATTTCAGAAAGAAAAATTAGGCAGATGCCTTGAGCTCCTCCCAGCCCTGCACTTAATGGCTGTGTGGCCCAGGACTCCCTTAATTTCTCATGACTTTGTTTCTCTCCCTAAGGAGAGTAATTCCTAACCCCGGGTTATTGAGAGGACTAGGCGGAGAACGGGAAAGAGACGGGGAACTGTACTGAGCCGGGCAATGCTGAGCTGGCACGACGATCGCCAGGATCCCCGGCCCAGTGCTAAGCCCACAGAAAGTGCGCTGCAAACGTTGGTAAGTGGTGGCCACTTGCGGGTGGTGGGTGGCGTACTGCCCTCTATTAACGGAATGGTATGTAACTTGGTCCAACCAAAACAATCAAGGCATTCCTGTGTGTGAGTTAGTTTTCTTTAAACACAAAGGAAACACCCAGCCCGACTGGCGTGGCTCAGTGGTGGAGTGTTGACCTATGAGCCAGGAGGTCACGATTGGATTCCCAGTCAGGGCACATGCCAGGGTTGTGGGCTCAGTCCCAAAGTGTGCGTGCAGAAGGCAGCCAATCAATGATTCTCTTTCATCATTGATGTTTCTTCTCTCTCTCTCTCTCTCTCTCTCCTCTGAAATCAATACAAATATATGAACAAAAGAAAAAGGGAACGCCTGTAGCAGGATCTCCTTGCCCAGTGGGCAGAAGCCTCCCAGGCCTCCAGGGCCCAGCGTGGGTCCTCCCCGGCCCCTCCCTCTCTAAACCCCAGCCTACCCCCCCGGACTCCAGCCCAGGCTGGCCGCACCCACACCCGGGATTAGGCGGTGTTGACTATCATTTGGCCATGCCTGTGGGTGGCTGGGAGGACTTACCACTTTGTAGGCTGGCCGGGGGCTGGGGTCGGGGGCAGGGCTGGCAGGAAGCTGCAGGCTCCTCCGCTTCTCCTTCATGGAGCCGCTCTGGTGGCGCCGCATGCGGTCGATCTGCTCCTCCACACTCATCTTCACCTTGCCCTCGCCGGGGAACACCGCACTCTTGGGGCGCTCCTGCTGCAGGGGGCGGGGCGGGGGGAGACGAGGCTCTGAGAGGTGCAGGTCCTCCCCCCAGCCTTTTCAGCTGCCCTAATCCCTTAAGATTTCCCTTCCTTGGGAAGTTGCCTGTAGTCAATGGAATGGCGGTCCCCGGAAGATATGTCCAAGTCCTGACGCCCAGGACCTGTGAGTGTGACCTTATTTGGAAATGGGGTCTTTGCAGGTGTAATTAAATTAAGGGTCTCAAGATCATCCTGAATCGGGGCCACCCTGAAACCAATAATGGGTGTCCTCATGGGAGACAAGAAGACACATGGGAGAGGTGATGCGAAGGTGGGGGCAGAGACTGGAGTGATGTGTCTACAAGCCAAGGACACCCAGGATGGCCAGCAACAACCATCCGCTGGGCGCGGGGAGGGGGGGAAGGGGGGGCATCTCCCTCAGCCTCCAGAGGAGCTACCCCTGCCAACACCTCCAGGGCAGACTTCTGGCCTCCACAACGGTGAGAAAGTAAACTTCTGTGGGTTAAGCTACCAAGTCCTGGCATTCTGCTCCTCTCCTAGCGGCCCCAGGACCCGACACACAGCTTTGGCCAGCACACGACTCTGACCACTGGCTTCTGCCACATCTGTATGTCATCGTAATAATTTCGCTCAGTACTTTTTTATCTTTATTGCGCACACATTCCTTGTCCCTTGGCACGCCTCCTTGAGGAAGACCCCCTCGGCTGGGGCTGCTGGCCTCCAGCCCTGGGTTTCTTGAACAGGAGTGACAGATGGTGGACACTCGGGGCCCCTGGGCTCCTGGCCTGGCTCAGGCCCGCCAAGCCCCCAGAGCCTGCAGGTGTACTTACCCGGGCAGAGAGGCCATTGGGGAGCCCATTAGCATTCCTCCTCACCACCCCTGATGGGGTCACCTCTTCCTCAGTGGGCGACTTGGTCCGAGGGGGCACAATGCCAACTGCAAGGAGACAGAGCGGCCAGTGGGCCTCATGGAGAGAGGAAGGCGGAGAGACGGGGCAGGGCTGCTTCTCAGAGAGGCTCGGCCTCCCCCCCACCTCCCGTGGAGAAGGCAGGCCGGGCGGGTGAGCACTCCGTGGGTATGAGTGAGCACCACCCTGCGCTCCTCTCTGACCCCAAGCCTCACTCCTCGGGGAAGACGGGGCAGGAGGTACCTTTGTTGAGAGCTGTCTGCTTGTCTGCCTCCACCTCTTGCCGGGTGGGCATAAGGCTGATGTCCCTAGACGTGTCCGGGGGTGAGGTCTGGTGGGACTCTCTCTTGCTTGGGTCGTAGCTTGCCTTGGGCTGGAAGGAAGGATGAGGAGGTGTTTCATGCGAGAGTGACTGCCAGGAACTAGGCCCCGGTGATAGTTCTTTGTTTAGCAATGGTTGGCATGCAAACCCTTGAAAACCCGGGACAGGGCTACTCTGCGTGTGCCAGTTGTGAAGTGGGCAGGGCGGCACTAGGCTGGCCAGGGCAAGGTCCTCGGGGAAGGAGGGCTCACACTCCCGGGAGGCACCTCAACCTGGCCAGTCCCCTCGGCAAGCACCAAGAAGCGCGGACTTTCTGTGAGCCAGAGAGGAGGGGCCATAAGGCCAAGGGTCTCTGAGGACTCTGTCTGGATCCTACCCAAGACTTGAGCAAAAGAACCAGGCGAGCTTTGGGACCAGGACTCTGGGGGCAGGAAAGGGGCACTTAGCTTGTGGCTCACAGAATCCTGAGACCAGAAGGGACCTCAGCCATCATCTGCTCCATTCTGTGCCTGCCCCCTCCCCCACCCCCCACACTCCTCCATGCAGTTGAAGAATCTAAGTCTCAGTGAGGACCACAGAGAAAGAAGCTAGGCCAGAGCTCAGAAATCGCCACTCCAGCCCCGCTGGAGGGCACGGCAAGTCACACACCTGCCTTCACCTGTGACTCTGCAGCGCCGCTCCCTGCTCTGCCCACCTGGCCGGGCAGACCCTCAGGGCTACGCACACACACGTAGCTGAGACGAGAATGTGAGTTTCCCAGTTTTAGGCACAGGACTGTTTACTCACCGTGAAACCTCTTCCGAGCCTAACTGCACGCCTCTCCTGGATCTTCGCTAGGGATCCAGGCGAGAGGGGAGGCCAGAACAGGGGAGAGGGGGCCTATACCCTTATATTCCAGGGGTGGTGAGCCCCAGAGAGGACAGAGGCAGAGACAGAGAGAGCGTGGGGGGTTGGAGCCTGGGGTGGACAAGGACAGGACCAGTATGTGTGTGTGGGTCTCTTGATTCCCATCAACTGGTCATGCTGGTAGGGAGGGGGCCGTACCACCACCCACAGCCAGGGACCCCCCGGAGCCTGGGCACAGGGTAGAGCAGCAACTAATTTCCCCGTTGTCCACAGAAAGCAAAGAGGGGAAAGAGGGCGTGTGTGAGTGTCCCCACCAGCCTTTCCTCATTCCAGAGTTTGACCGGACAGAGGGCCCAGCAGAAATTCAGTGCGGGGGATGAACACTGGCACGCGGAAGTGACGCCCTGTCCCCCTTGCCCCTCGCCTGGCCTTCTGTCCCGTTCCCTCCACCCCTGCCCTCCAGGACCCAAGGGTGCTGGGTACCTGGCCCCTGGCTGTCTCGCCACTGCAGTGCCAGGAAGGGGAGTTGGGGTATGGCCAGAAGTGGCTCTCGCTAGGGAGTGGAGGCACGGTGGGAGGAGACTCCAGGGGCACGTAGGCTTTGGGGAGGGGGGGCCGCGGTGGGCCGGGCTCCTGAGGCAGAGAGAAGCCAGAGCATTAGGAGGAGCGAGAGCAGGCGCTGTGAGAGCAGGAGAAAAGAGCGTTAGCAGAGGCAGACGCCGCGGAGACCCGGGGCCCTGGACCCAAACTCCCACCTGTGGCCTGGACACAGCTACCTGCAGACCCACCTGTGCCTGGCCCTCAGGCTCCCCTCCACTGAGCCACCTGCGCACACTCCCATCACTCCCAGCTCTTCTCCAAAGTTCTCTCCTCATCGCCTCACCATCATGCCGACACCTTCCCACCCTGTACCTGTGCTTCCGCCAGCGCCTCTGCCTGCGATGGCCTGTTCCTCTACCTGTCCCAACGCTTCGGCCTGTTCCTCCACCTGTCCCAAAGCTTCGGCTGTTCCTCTACCTGTCCCAACGCTTCGGCCTATTCCTCTACCTGTCCCAACGCTTCGGCTGTTCCTCTACCTGTCCCAACGCTTCACCTGTTCCTCTACCTGTCCCAACGCTTCGGCCTGTTCCTCTACCTGTCCCAAAGCTTCGGCCTGTTCCTCTACCTGTCCCAACGCTTCGGCCTGTTCCTCTACCTGTCCCAGCGCTTCAGTCTGTTCCTCAACCTGTCCCAATGCTTCGGCCTGTTCCTCTACCAGTCCCAACGCTTCACCTGTTCCTCTACCTGTCCTAATGCTTCAGCCTGTTCCTCTACCTGTCCCAACACTTTGGCCTATTCCTCTACCTGTCCCAACGCTTCAGCCTGTTCCTCTACCTGTCCCAATGCTTCGGCCTGTTCCTCTACCTGTCCCAACGCTTCAGCCTGTTCCTCTACCTGTCCCAACGCTTCACCTGTTCCTCTACCTGTCCCAACGCTTTGGCTGTTCCTCTACCTGTCCCAGCGCTTCAGTCTGTTCCTCTACCTGTCCCAACGCTTCACCTGTTCCTCTACCTGTCCCAACGCTTCGGCCTGTTCCTCAACCTGTCCCAATGTTTCAGCCTGTTCCTCTACCTGTCCCAATGCTTCAGCCTGTTCTTCTTTCTGTTCCAAAGCCTCAGGCCCCGTTCCAGTCCCATCCTCTCTGGAACAGCAGAGCATTCACGGTCTGAACCACGTGGCTCAGCACTGAGACACACAGCACCACGTGCCTGAGGCTGGTTTGTGGTCTATCGGCCTCGGTCCCCTGGGGCGCTGGGCTCTCTGAGTGGAGGCCGTGGGCATGCAGGGGTGCCCGGAGAGGGCCTCCTGCCACCCTCTCCCGCAGTAGAGCCAGTAAACGTTTGCTGATCGACTGACTAGGAAACTGTCCCCCAGCCCTCACCCTGTCACCCCTGGAACAACCCTGGGTTTAAATTCCTATCAAGTGCTTGGTATCTTTGCTCCCCATCCTGGTGCTCCGGAAGGAGGCCAGGGATGCTGGTGAAGACGAGAGCAGGTACAGGAGAAATGGGAGGAAGGTCACACACTGGATATGAGAACGGCCCCTCAGGCAGAGGCACTCGGACTGCAGGCCTCTGGGGTAGACGGGGCGCAGAATCTTTGTAGTTTCAGGCAAATAAGGACCTGGTCCTCCCTCCGCTATTTACCTTCTACTCCATTTTGTCAGCTTACCTCATTGGACCCAGACTTGGTGGGGGACCCCTGAGAGCCAGACACCAGTGAAAAGGGGCTCAGGGGGCTGGTGAGGCTGGCGGAGCTGAGCGGGCTGGCAGGGCTATTGGAGCTGTAGGTGGTCGAGGGGCCAAGGCCTCCTTGGGGAAAACAAGGGGAGAAAGATGAGGGTGGGCAGGGGTGTGGCCTGGGGTATGGATGGGCTATGTAGGTGGGGAGGGCAGGGCAGGATTCAAGGACTTGGGAGGGTCCCCTGAGCCTGCCGGGTCACCTGCTGGGAGGGGCGCTGCACAGGGGAGAGGATGTCAAAGCCAGCCAGACCAAGGTCCCAAGGCTGAAGGAAGACACTAAGGTAGAGGCCTCAGACCACCCAGGGGCCAGTGGGCTTAGGGGCTGGGGACGCCCAGCTGCTCTTTGACCTTTTCTGGGGAGAAATCTAGGGTATCAGGGTCAACAGCATCTCTGAGTGGTATATCCGGTCTGTTCTGGAGAGGGGAGGATAAGGGTGTCCCACCCGCCACCCCAGGGACCTGGGGAAGACTCTGGAGCCCTGAGAGGCTATGGCAGGTTCTGAGCACAGAGTGAGGGCCTAGAGCAAGCATGTCAAACTCGTGGCCGGTAAACCCGCCGGCCGTGAGTTTGACATGCTTGGCCTAGAGGGTGAGCCGGCAGGTGTGGGAGGAGCCAGGGCACGGGAGCATTCCTGCTGAAGCCAGAGGCCTGAGGCTGACAGGGGAGGCACCCACCTCTGTGCTTGGCTGTGTCTGTGCCCCGGGATGGGTTATTCTTCCTGAGCCCCTCCATCACGTCCTGGATCCTCCAGATCTCCTTCTGGATTTGCCGGTTGAGCACCTCGTTCTGCAACAGCCACAGAGCAGGTCAAAGGAAGTGACTGCTGAGGAGCGTCCCAGCCCTTTCCCCACCTCCCTTAAACCAGCAGCAGGCAGGAGCCCTGTGCACAAGGGAGTGTAACACACACACACACACACACACACACACACACACACACACACACCCTCCAGCACATTCGTCTCTCTCATGGGCAGCCTCTGTGTCCTCAGCCTCTATGAAACACAGCTCTGAATGCCAAGGAGAGGACTCTGTCATCAGAGTAAAGAGTCCCCTTAGGTCAACCTGAGGACTCGGAACCAAAGGAGAGTGGGGACCCGCCCCCAAAGCCCCTGGGGGAGACAGGTCCTGGAGTAGAGGCCCCGCAGGTGGGCATTCTAGGGTAGCCCCCTTCCCAGGCTGAGAGCTCCAGTTCCCTGGTTTTCTTCAGATCCAGGTAGCTCTTCTGTAATGCCCACCCCCAGCGTATGCCTAAATGCTCATGGATTATATTCGATGACAGCATCCACTCTTTGAAAAATGATGGCCACCTCTAATTTAGCACCCCCACCCCGGTAAGTGCTTTGCAGACACTAACCCGCTCTGGCCGCACGGCTCTATGAGGCGAGGGCGGCAGCTGTCCCCACTTCCGAGACGAAGGGACTCAGCTCAGCCACCTGGGAGTAAGTTGTGCGACCACCACCTGAATCTGGGTCCGTTTGCTCCAAGAGCTGGTGCTCTTGGTCACACTACCCTGCCTCCTAAAATCGCCCACCGACCACCTGGGTCCTCGGACCAGGCCTTCGCCTCGCTCCACCTAACCAGCTGCCAGGCTAGGGCGGTAAGTTCTGTTACCAGGAGGAAACAGGAGGAAAACCGGGGAAAGCAGGGCTTAACCGCACCAGAGAAACAGGGCTTGCAACGCCAGCTAGAGAGGGGGCACCGAGGTGTGTGCTGGGCAGAGAGAAGACAGAGGGAGGCGGAGAACAAGATGCTCACGGTCAGCGTGTCCAGCCGCTGCCTCCAGACAGTGCTCCTAACCAGTCCCAGAAAGGAGGTCTCTTCCTACCTAAATGCCTGAGTGTAGCCCGTACTGCCTACTCTTCTGCTGTCCTGAGGGAGATTTGTATCGATCTTGTATTTCGATTTATGTCTGTTCAATCCTCCAGTCACACAACACCTGACATCTGACGAGCTCCTGTGCTTCTCCTGGGCTCACTCCCTGCCATTTGACGGAACCGAAGAACCACCCCACGTTATCCTCATCCTGAGATTTAGAGTCCCTTTGAAGTGGCCTGAACCTGGTCTTTGGTCTCAGAAACCAACTCCTCGTCGTAAGTCTGAAATCTCTAAAGCAAGAGAGGACACCACTCTGGTCTCTGTTGTCCATAAGGACAAGGGAAGACCCACAGCACATGCGGACCCCCGCCTGCCCAGGGCCCCAGTCACCTGGATGTCCAAGTTGAGCTGTTCCCAGAGGTCGTCGTGCAGGGCAGAGACCTCCGACTCGAGGCTCTCGTACTCCGTGGTGCTGTTGGTCAGGGCCTGCACGGGGAGCGTTTACTGAGAAAGCAGATTGCCTAGCATCCCTCTCATCCTGCGACTGGGCCTGGGGCCAGGGGCCCGAGGCCGGCAGATCTGGGGAGGGCCGGGAGGAGAGTGCACAGGCCTGCGACACACTAATGACAGCCAAGTGCCAGCCTTACAAGAGGTGCCACAGCCCACCCTGCCGCAACCCGAAGTAAGAGAAAATAGCATCCTCTCCAGACATGTGGACAGGCCGGAGCGGGGAGCATCGCTCCCTCACCCTCCTGCTCTCCCAGATCGGGCCATGGAAAGCGGAGGGTAAAGGGAAAAGAGACGGAGGGAAGGGGTGTGCCTCTGGAGGTTTGCTCTCCTCTCTGGGCCATGCTCTCCGGGGCGTTTGCTGCTGCCCTGCGAGCTATCACCCAGCCGTCAGCTGGGAGGGTCTGCCCTGAGCCCACCAGGATGACCAGGCAGCAGCATTGCTGCCAGGGTCCGGGTTCTCCAGGGGAGAAGACAGAGCAGCCAGGGAAACAAGTGGCCTTGATTTCATGCCGTCCTGGGACAGGTATAGTCGGTGGAAAGTTCGCCAGTTCCATGGAGACTGTGGGCGAGCAGCCTGGCTTACTGGCTGTCTCTTTGCAAGGCAGAGCTCCGGTCTGTGTTTGTGTCCCTCCCCAGGAGCACCCTGCTCTGGCCCTCTGGGGAGAACTGGGATTCGGGGAGCACCGCCGGGGAGGGGAGGCTCTCCTGGCAGGTGCAGACCCGCTCTGGTTACCATGGTTACCTACCGTGGTTGCCTGGGACAGCTCCACCCGGATGTTGATGAGCTGGTTCTGCAGCGACTCCTTCTTGTGCAGCAGCTTCTCTGGGTAGGCGGGCTGGCTCCCGAACATCTCCAGCTCCTGGTGGGTCCCCATCAAGGCACTTTCCAGGCTCTCCTGAGGAAAGGCAGGGGCGGCTGTGAGTGGCCCTGAGCTCCCCTCTTTGGGGCTGTTAGCATCCCAGGCCTGAGCCCTAGAGGCCCAACCAGGCCGATTAGTGGAGGCTGTCCTCACCCTGCCGGAGGCTCCCCAGGAGAGCAAGGGCAGGACAGAAGTTCAAGGAGGGCGAAGCTCTCAGCTTAGTCAAGATGGAGCTAGCAGCCCACACCTTCCCCCCCAGCTCTCCCCCACCACCTGCCCCCACTCAAGGCCACCCCTTGGTTCTCACCTTCTCAGCTCGGAGCTGCTGCACCAGCCGGTCCTGCTCCCTCACCACCTTGTTCTGCTCACACAATTTGCCCAGCAACTTCTGGGGTCCCGAGGGAGTGGGGGGCAGGAAGGGAGAGAGAAGGGGTGAAGGACACGATTTGATGGGGACCTGAGACTTGGGTTGGCAGGGCCCGGCCTCTGGATACTGCCTCCTTTCCCCTGCAGAGAAGCCTAGCCTTTCACCTTGACTTGGGAAACTCCTGGGAACAGGAAGGTGGTCTTTACCTTGGGAGACTGACGCCCCGGGAACCCACTGGGAGGGGAGGTGTGTTTATTCTCTGAGGAAGTGAGTCAGCGGGAGAGAAGAGAGGGCCGGACGCCAAACATTAGGCTCCTACATTCCCATCCTCCCGGGTCTTCTAACTCATGAGGGTTGGGGAGATAACGTGGCCTGGCCCTCCAGGCCTCCTAGGGGATAGGGACTCAAGGGGGTGGGTAGGGTGTTTGAACAACAGTCTCAGAAAACCAGTAAACAACGTAAACGGGCTCCATGGTCCCCACCACCTTTTCCCCCCGCCTCCAGGGTCTCAGGATGGCTGACGCTGGGGTCCCTCGGAGGTCTGGTCCTTGCCTGAATTGAACCTCTCCCAGGCCTGCTGGGCAGATCTGCTCCCCAGACAAGGCCAGTGGAGCTGGGGAGAAAGCAGGCGAGGCCAACCTTCTCTTCCGGAAAGACTTGTGCTTTTCTACGTGCACAGCTCTGTTCATGCCATTCCTCAAATGTCCCTGCAGCTCCTTCCCCCTGAGCCAGATCATGCCCTCTGCGCCTTTGAGCTCAAGGCCAGCTCACACGCCACCTGTTTTGACCCTGACCCACCAGCCCCCACGGTCTCACTCCTGCAGAACCTGTTATCCGGCTGTTCATATATGAATCACATGCTGCCACCTACTGGCACCTGGTGACTGCCGCTACCCTGAGGCTCCCTGAGGGCTGGGGCACAGCCATGTTCTTCTTTGCAGTTCCCTAGGGACTACCACTGACCTCCTAGCAAAGTCTGAGTTCCTGCAGGAAGCAGATCCCCCTGCTGGAGACACGGGGCCTGGGGCTCAGGGGGAAACACACAGGCGGAGTGGGAGGCAAGGGGAGGGGGAAGAATGAGAAAAGAAGGGGGGTGAGGAGGGACAGGAGGAATGTTGTCTTTGCAGGGAGAGAGAACATGAGTCGCATGTGTGAAGAGCCCGAGGAGAGAGATGGATGGAGGAGCTGAAGGACGAGAACAGCAGCAGGAGGGGTGGAGTGGACAGAGGGAGCAGGAGCGCTGCTCTTACATCTGTATCCTGCTCGTTTAGCTTGTAGGTGTGGACGCCGTCCCGGAACACTTCTGGGTACGGAGGGACCTGCAGGAACATGAGGCCGGTTACTGCAGCAGGGGACAGAGGGCATGTGGAGGCGGGAAAGCGACAACCCTTGCTCCATTTTTGCCAGAAACCATCGTACACCACCTCTGGTAGCTTCCACCTGGGCCCCTGAGCTGAGCTAATTCTCTGTCCCCTGGCTGGGAAGCCTGGGACGGCCGGGTCTAGGCTCCGTCCCAACTGTCCCAGGCCAATTCTAGAAGCAGAGGCACCGCTCACTGGCTGTTTCCTCTCCCCAAAGCGCTAGGACCTACTGCTGAGAGGGACTCCAAGAGTGTGTAGAGCTCCCAGAGGGCTTGTGGTTAACAACCCTGAGAGCAACAGTTACCCTTCAGCTGTGTTTGAGGATCAGACGTGGGAGAATGGAATGAGCATTGGAAATACTTGAGACTTGTTGGCCTAGCGGGCTGAATACCAGTCACAGGCCTGGTGCCTCAGCCAGGACTGATACACATACAGAAGTGTCTCTGGGTCCAGAACATGCTCCCTGCCCTCCATGACGCACCCAGTAACCACAGCACCCTTTCCACACCGTTGGCCTTGGATGGTTCCCTGTCACACACCCATGCCCTCATCCCCAGCCATGTCTGTGGAGAAGATACCAAATATAAAATAGAAGCCCTGGGCATTACAAAGCAGATCCGTGGTCCCTGGCAGGCATGAGATGTCGGTGCTATTTTGATGGTTTGGGAAATGGGACTTGGGTTTATCCATGAACATGAAGAATGAAGGGAACACAGTGGCATTAGAGGGAGACCGGGCTGAGCCTGGGAGATGAGGCCTGGCAGATGAGTGGGTTGGGCGGAGCGAGCCCCATCCCCGGTGGGTGGACTGGACCATGCACAAGCAGCTGACATGGTGTTGACAGGGCCCATGCTGCCAGCAGAGGTCTTACTTGCATGAAGAGTTGGGCCCTGGGGGAGGAGCTCTCCACCATGCGGTTCACCATACTGATGAGAGTCTCACTCTCACTCATCTGCAGCAGAGGAAGGAACGGACGATTCAAACTCAGACTCACAGAGAGAGAGATACCTTCCCCACACCCTCCTGCGCTCGCCTGCCAGGACACAGAACGGGGCAGGTCCTCTTGGGGGCTCCAGCACCCTCTAGTTGGCCTCTGTTTGGCCTCACCCATCACTCTTCCTCTGTGAACTCCACCTCAGGACCAGCCCTGAAGCTGCCCCGAGGAAAGGCCACAGAAGGGAGCTGGGAGGTCCCTGCGCCCTTGCTCGCAGCTCTGAGACGTCCCGGCCCGATGACGCTTCCCCAGGGTGCCTGAGTACTCTGGGTCTCGCCCACATTGGTCAAGTGGGTCATCTCCTGGCCCCAGCTCGCATTTCGCACACTGCTTTGGTCAAAGACCACACAGGCAGTTGCCAAGGCCAGTCTCCCACAATTTGAACTAAATGAAACAACTGGAAAAGAACAGCTGCCTCTGGATGGGCCTTCCCAAACACCTAGGCACAGGCCTCTCTCCCCAACCCCTGCCCACCTCTTGGCTCTAGAGTAGAAAGGATTGCTAAACATGGTTTCCAGAGCTGGGCTGGTAGCATCCATGCCGATCTTGGATGACGCTAGGGAGCAAATAAGGAGGCCAAAACAAGCAAGCCATGTTAAAGGGACACCAGATATTGGAACACTGCTCTCCCAACACGTCATCTTATGTTTCAAGGATCACTGGGAACATGGGGGAAGGGGAGAGACTATTTGACAAATGAAAAAGAAAGGTGAGGGAGGGATGAAGGGAAAGAGGGGGGACGAGCCAAACAAATCAATCAGAAATGCCATCATTTCCCCCACTGGTTCCAGGGTGATGGCATAAAAAAGTGAACATATTAAGGGAGCGTCCTTGGCTATGTCCCTTTAACTCAATTCATCCGCAGGAGCAGGCAGCAGAGAGGAGCACAGGAAAAGCTTTTTAGGGAGGCGAAGTGAGTAAGGGGATAGGGCCACCTTAGGGCAGATCTTCCGGGTTCTCAGTTCGGGAGGTCCCCCATTTTTGCCCCTGTCTTTCCAATCTTTATTGGACCCACGTGTATTTTCCTTGTACCATTTGGATGGCAGTCCAAATTCGGCCTTGCTTCTGTGTGCCGTGGATGGGTGAGGGGCACCCACCCACCCCCATTTGCAGGTCCTACAGCATTTTAAAAGGCTTTCTGAGAATCTGATCTTTCTACCTCATTAGCCTAATTGGAAACTTTTTCTATGGCATAAAATGTCATTTAAAAGACTTTCGAAACAGTGATTATAACATAAGGTTGAGTCTTTGTGAAATAGGCAAGTCAACCGGACATCAACCACATTGTAAGGATCTGAACTAGAATTGATCCTTGTCTTCTTGGAGTCTGTGTGTGTGTGTGTGTGTGTGTGTGTGTGTGTGTGAGTGTGAGAGAGAGAGAGAGAGAGAGAGAGAGAGAGAGAGAGATTGTATTTACTGTGCATGGGGTGTGTACATGGGTGTATGTTGACATGTGCTACCTGTATGTCATGCCTGTGTCCTGTGTGTGATGTGTGGATGGTGTGTGGATGTGTGGATGGAAGACAAGGCAGGTCTACCAATACGTCGGCTGTGAGAGGGCAGGGAGGCCAGGCCCTTCCTGGACGTGCACTGGTCTCATCCCCCCCGTACCCTGGCCCCCTGCCCCAGCCAGCGGGTCTGGAGAAGAAGGAGAGAAGCAGGACTGGCCCCACCCAGGCCTGTACCGAACCTGGTGTGACTCGAGCTCTTTCAGCCCAAGTGGGGCCTGTCTCTAGGAAGACTCCTGGGTACCATCCTCTGTCTCTCTAGACTCCTGGGTACCATCCTCTGTCTCTCTGAGAGAGCACCTAGCCCAGTGCCTTATACATAATAAGGGCTCTCAGTAATATTTGAAATTGAGTTTTAGAAGAAAAAGAACAATAAAATAACCAGAGCAGCAATTACCACTTATTGCCAATGCCTGATAACGTGCTCTCATATGTATTCTTACTCAATTCCCCCGATGCCTCCGGGAGGCAGGGAGGGTAGGTTCTATGATGACTGTTTTATAATTGAGAAAACAAAGGCCCAGAGAGACTAGTGACATTTTCAAGGTAAAAAAACAACAACAAAGCAAAACTCCTTGTAAATGGCAGAGGTGGAGCTAAAGTGCAGTGCCTGACTCTAGGTTCGGGACGCTTATCATGTCAAACTGCCTCTTAAGAATATCTAGGGTATCTGTTTATTGAGGAGGACAACGCTGAAAGGTTATTCTGAAGCCTCGCCCCCCTGTAGAGGCACTGCTGTCTGCACGGAATAACCGGACAGCCAGGCTCTGTGGATGGGCCGCAGGGAGGAGAGCCTGCCCAGGGCCCAGGGCCCAGAAGAGCCAGCTCTGGGGCTGGGGGTCAGAGCTTCCAGGCCTGCTCGGGCTTGGCCTCCCGGCTATCCACGGACTGGACACCCCCAGGGACTGGACAACACAGTGCTGCTTTCTGGAACTAACTGCAATGTCCTTGCGGGCTGGGAGTCTTCCCTGCTGATGGACATGCGGGTGTCAGCGCTTCCTGTGCCCAAGGCCTTCTGCGAGGCTGAGTGACGAAGACCTGAGGCCCAGGGAGGGGCTTGTCACGTGCTGTGACCAGAACCATCCACAGTCATAGTTATCGCCTCTGATGTCGTGCTTCTGCTTCTCCCGACAGCCCCGAGAGCACACAACCATCCTGATGAGGTGTGACCGGAGCGTCTTCATTTACTAGGTGTTTCCGTGGCTGTAAACTAGGTCAAAGCTCAGAATCCTATTCCATGCGCTGCCGTGCACCAGCCGTGTGCCCTCAGCCCACGTCTAGCCTCTCTGTGCTTTAGTTTCACCAGTTATAAAAGGGGAGACTCACAGCACCCCCCTTGCAGGGTTTCTATCCAGATTAAGTGAGCTAGGCTCTGTAAAGTGCTTAGAATAGCATGGAGCACAAGAAGCACCCAATTCTGGTAGCTGCGGCCACTGTTGTTGCTATTACTGCCATTATGATTTTCCCCACCACCCCAGGCTGCCTCCCATGATTTGCAGCACAGACCTGAGCATGAGAGGATGTGCTCAGAGAAATGCCCAGCGTGCTGACCCCTGGCTGTGAGTGCCACAGCCCCCTGAGCCTACAAGGCCAGGTGGCCAATGGGCAGAGAGCCCTGGAGCCCGGCCCAGGCAGCCCATCGCCTCCATCCCATGGGGACAGTCACTGCCTCTTCAGGACACTCATCAGTGAACCTGGGTTGAAACGATGCCCTCTGCCCACCATAGTGAATTCGCAGGAAAACATACGCTGTGTGTGTATGTGAACTAACAAATATACTGAATCGATAGCGTTTTTAAGCCATCCTAGGCCACGTCTGCCATCCTGTTTACGAACGGTAGAGTCTAACCAGGACAATTTCCCAGATTCCCGCTGAACTAAACCCTAGCATTTCAGGCCCAAGCATCTCCTCTGTGCTACTCTCTCCAGCAAAGATGCAAATTCCTGCCTGCCCCTGGGGGCAGGCCCATCTGGCTGAACAAAACAGGAGGTGGCATTCATTATTCATGGGGCCATTGATATTCTCCTTTCCCCGGGAAACTCCCAGCTGCCCTAAAGAGCTCGGAAGGGAAGGGGTGTGAAGGCGCAAACCAAAATATAGGCCACTTTGTTGTGTCCTGGTTGTGCCAACAAAGGTTGTCAGATGGATGGAGGATGAGGAGGTGGGGAGGAGGCGGGAAGGAGCGGGGGAGGTGGCAGGAGCAGGGGTGGCGAGGGGGCACCAGCTCTGCCTACCTGCTGATCCAAATACTCTAGGTTTCTTTGCAACTGAAGGTCTAAAAGTTCATCCTACCCGGAACCCGAGGCCCAACGGCAACACAAACAAACAGGAACAGGACAAAAGAAAACAATAAAAAGGAAGCAAAGCAGTTAAGAGTTAGCTGGGCACGGACAGGAGGTCTCTCTGCCGTGGAGTCCTGGGGAAGGGTGGGGTGAGGATGAGGGCAGGTGTGGAAGCTGCCTGCTGGACCTCCCAAGCCAGCCACGGAGAGACACGGGGGGGCGGGGGCCTTGGGGCTCCCTGGTCAGCGGGCCCTCCCAGGTGAGGAAGAGGCACTGAGTCGTCTGGTCAGCACCTCCAGCAGATGTTGCCCAGTTTTCTGGGGAAATCTGCTGGTTCTGGGTGGGCGCATTTACGTGGGTAAGCCTGGGGTTTGGACGCTGGCAGAGGAGGAGAGGGTACGGAGGCGCAGCCCTCCCTGCCCAGCCTCCTCCATCCTGGCCTCCGGGTGCTGTGCAGGGAGGGGGACTGCAACAGGCCTGGGGGATGAGGGTCCGGCCTGCCCCTCAGTTCTAGTTCTCCAGGTGGAGACAAAACTTCTTAGGAAAAGACACAGTAGAGGGAGAGGAACGAGGAAACAATATGGAACATCTCTTCTCCCCCAGTCCTGCCAGCCTCCTTCCCCAGAGCGGCATTCCAGGCCAGGACAAGCAGAAGCAGGTGCGCTTAGGGGGACAGGCTGGAGGGCCGTGCCTGCTGGGAGTTCTAGCCTGAATGGCTTCCCGGCCTGCAATCTGAGCCCCTGTCCAGGCCCCCGGACTAGCTGCAGGATTGCTCTGAGGCCAGAGGTTCAGGACATCACAATGTTCCAGACCTGTCCTTGCGTCTCTGCCCTGTGTCACAGAGAAGGGGCCACTGGCACCCAGCTCTCCAGGGGTCAGAGTCCTGGCCGGGAGGAAGGAGGTATCCAGAGGCTACTAACAACCACACGGGCCAGGCAGGGGGCACGGAGCCCTCCCGGGAGGAGCCGCCCTGAGCGGAGTGTGGGGGAGGAGAGGACGTACCATCTTATCGTGAACCGTGGGGGGTGGTGGGTAGTTGTAGGGGTACAGTCCTGCAGGGACTGGCCGCCTGTCTCCCAGGTAATCATACTGGAAGAGAAAGGGGATTGGAGAGGTGAGAGGGTCCGGCTGGGACTCGGACTTCCCCACCAACTGAAGTTCAAGGTTAGGGATATTTGCATCCTGTCCCAGAGCAGATTCCGAACTAAAATGGACAGCCTTGCTCCAGTGCGAGATCCTGGCCATGATCTGTTCAGTCCTGCAGATCCGAACACCAGCGCCCTCGCCATCCTCTTACAGAGAAGGAGGGTTCCTGGCATAATCTGGCCACGGGCACAGAAACCAACGTTCCTACTTAGGGGGGCAAAGCACGCCCCCCGGGGCAGCTCTCCTGGGGACGGAACCCCAGGGCCAGGGGCTCCCTGGGCACATTGCTGGCCCTGTCAACACACAGCCCAGTGTCCCCATGTCCCAGATGCTCCCACAGCGCCACCTCTTCTCAGCAGATGGCGTCGGGCTTCTGGGGGACCCCCGGGGATGAGGGAGGGAGGGGCAGGCTGGTGGCTCACCTTGGGAGAGCTGATGGACCGTCTCATCACATAGGCGGTGGGGTCCACGTAGATGTCCTCGCTGCGAGGTGGCAGCCGCTCAAAGCGGGCGCTGGGCGAGCGGACGGGGGAGTAGATGCGGGGGCGGCTGTAGGAGCCTTGGCTGGGCGAGCGGGGCACCGAGTGGGACCGGGGCTGCAAGGACAGGCGGCGCAGGGAGCCAGAGGCGGCGTCCAGCTCATCGTAATAGACGGGCTGCCGGGAGGGGCTGGGGATCCAGACGGTGCCGTCCTGCCGCCCGTAGCCGGTGGGCTCCTTCCACCCACACCCGTTGCGGAAGGAGTGGCGCTTGTCCTCCAGGGCCCAGGGCGGGCTGATGCGGTCGTAGGCGGGCATGGAGCAGATGCTGTCCGGCCGCACCCCCGGCGGGTAGTACTGGTAATCGTCGGGGAACTGGGAGGAGTAGGGGCCGCAGTACTCGGGGCCCCTGCGGGACACGGGGTAGAACCTAGAGGGACTGAGGGAGAGGACAGTGTAAGACGTGGACAGAGCGGGCATGGCCCTACCCAGCCGCATCCCTGAGCCCTCCAGCCTGAAGTTGGGGGGGGGGGGGGCGGTGATCGCGTGAGGGGTGCGTCGGGCTGGCCTTGTGAGCAGCCCGGGCACCAGGTTTGTGTCCAGAGGTTCAGGGAAGACCCCGTCCTCCGAGCTCCTCCCTCAACCAGCTCCCTGATTCCATCTCTGTCTCTTAACATGCAATGCCCCTGGGAGAAACTTTAAGCCTTATTAGCCTTCTCTATCTCCGTGTGAATCTATCAGATCCTGTCCGGAGAGGCGCACAGAAGAGAGCGAGGGCCCCGGGCACCGGAGGAGGCCCACGGAGGAACAAAGAGCGGCTCCCCGCTCCGATGGGACCTGAGCCAAGGGCGGCCTCGCTCTCCGGGCGGGGCGGCGGCCGGGAGCCAGACCACCGGCTGGGACACTGCCCCTGCCCACGCTGCCCGCGCGGCCCGGCCCCCAGGGCCCAGTGAGAACCTCCCCGTGTCTGAAAGCCAGTCCCTCCACAAAAGCGTCGGTTGGTACAGAGGGCAGAACTGGGGTCAGTGAGTGGCAACACTTGGTTTCTTTTCTCTTTTGAAAAACGGCCCATAAACATTGGCTCTCACACAGTCAGAGCTGGTCTGGGATGGAGCTGGCGTGGCGGCTGACCATGCGTCTCCTGTGGGTAGCGACGCTGGAACACAGGATGTTGTAGGAGGGCCAGAAGCCCGGGGACAGATGTCTGCCTGGGGCAACTTTAAGGACCCCCCCAAACTGCCTGCCTGCTTCCTGGGCCCCCCACACCCTGTGCAGGGACACTGGGTGCTCTGTCCCCTCCTCCAAAGACGCAGATAGAGAGCAAAGTCCAGCCGAGGGAGCCATGGGGGCAGCAAAGGGCTTGGCCAGGCGGGGACCCTGGGGCTGTCTTGGCTTCCAGAAGGTTTCCAACAGCGGGTGTCTCTCCTGTTACTCCCCCAGCCCCGCCCTCAGTGGCATAGCACCCCCGCTCCCCCCCCTGCCCCTGCTCAGGCCTCACCTCCGAAGGTCTTCGGGGGGAGGCACCCCCCGACGCAGGTTCACCCACTGCTGGAGCTGGCTCATGGAGCTCTTGCGCTGGGCAATCTTGTCGGGGTTGGCATGTGGGGGGAAGCTCGGCCGGCGTCCCCCGCTCTCTGAGTCCTGAGGCGGGAAAGCCGTGCTCCCTGGCCGGCTTGGGGAGCCATACGGCCAGCCGTTGGGCTGGGGGGGCCGCTCCCCACCCCCGGGGACCCTCGGGCCCCCAGGGTAAGGGCTGCCTGGCTCTGAGGCTGGTTCCGGTCCAGCTTGGATGCCATTGGCTTTCGCCAGAGGCTCGCTCTGGATGTCGGGCCTCTCGGGCCTCCTCTCCGCCTTCTCGCAGCCTCGGCCATCGCCCTCCCCGCGGGTCTTGGCCTCGGGCTCAGGGTTGGGGAAGCTGTTGTGAGGCGGCTGGTGGTGGTGTTTGCTGGGTGGCGTGTTTTCCGAGTCTGGCTTCTCGTGGCTGCAGGGTGCCAAGGGAGATAGCGTAAGAGATTCCAGCCCAGCACGGAGTTGGGTGGGGGGTGGTACACTGGGAGGGAGGGAGGGAGTGGAGAAGGATGGGCAGAAAGGTAGCAATGGGAGCAGAATTTACTACATTACAATTCTGTTGCCCAATGACTAGAAAAAGTCATCCGATCTGCCTGGGCCATCTCTCTCGGCCCTCCAGGTCTCCCACGGGCCACTCCACTCCCTTCAGCACCATGCCTCCCCTCAGGCCCCGTGTGGGGCCACACATGGGAGGCACCGCACAGAGGCTGTTGCCTCAAACTGCACAGCATGGAGACATGCTAGTTCCTTTCCCAAAGCAAGCTTCTCCCAGGACTGACTTCTTGCTAGAATATAAGCTCCACGAGGCAGGAACTCGTCAGAATTTTGCTCCCTCGTCTTCCTAGTACCCGACTGAGTGCTTCACACATTGCTATTCACAGTAGATGTTTATGAAATGATGAGTGACGCCCTGGAAGTATGCTGTCCCAGAGCAGATTCCAGACTCAAATGGACAGCCTTGCTAAGGTGGAATCTCATGACAATGTTCTCCCTATAGTTTCTCAAATTCAACACATCCAAGCGTTTTTGTTGAGACATTGCTTGGTCAACATGTCTCAGGCATGTGCATAGACTTGGAGTCTGCACTGTGACCCCGCCTTCTGGGTCCCCGTGAACATCTACTCAACACCAGTTCGAGGAGAGACAGGCGCCTAGACTGCGGCTGGGGACGTGATGGGCACAGCCCTGTGCTGAGTGCTCACGACATCCCAGCATTCTGCATACTCGTTAGTCCTCACAACGGCCTACGAGGAGGATTATAATTGCTGCCTCTGAGGAAAGGAAGCCCAGGTCCACAGAGGTGAAGTCACTTGCACGGAGGTCACGCTGTGTGTAAGTGGCCAAGTTGGGATTCGAACCGGAGTCTACCTTCCGTAAAGGCTGTGTGCCTCACCTGCACAGCCCAGAAAAACTGAGCAAGTGACCCTGGCCTTTGGCTCCTGGCCAGGCCCCACCGGAACCTGGCTCTCTCTTGACCTCCACCAGCTCAGAGAGCAGAGGAAGAGCCGGCCAGGGGAACAGACCACCGGCTCTGAGATGGCCTCGCCCGGCACCCTGCTCTGTGCTTCCGCCAGCACACCGGGTTCAGCGATGGCATCGAGCGGGGCCCTGCCTCTCTCTTCCTTTCTCTAGCACTCCCCCACCGAGGCCCAGGACCGGGGCACTCACTTGAGACGCACAGCTTGGGGCACAGACTTCTGGGCTGGGGGGATCTGGACCCTGGCAGCCTCCCCCATGGCCTGGATCCAGGCCTCCTGCTCCTCGGGGCTCTCGGCGCTGAAGAAGTAGGTGCGGACCCCGGCATGCTCGGCCTGTGGGGAGAGGCAGTGCGTGGAACTGGCCCCGGCCTCGTCCACCCAGCACACAGTCACCTGTAGGGAGAAGACACCCATCCCCACAGAACAGGTGGTCAGGAAGGCCTCGCCCAGGACCTGCAGCTCTTTTTCCCACATGGAGCTCAGGGGCAAGGTGAGGAGGGTGGCCCACAGGTACCCCAAGAGCTCCAGCTGGTGCCAGGTGTCTGCCTGGCTAGCTTTCTGGACACCACGGGGCGGCCCAGGTAAGCTTACCTGCCCCACCTGAGGTGATTAGAAGCAGGAGGGACAATTACCATGCCCGCTCTCCCATCAAGTTCTATCTTTGATTTGAAGGGCAATTAGCCAAAGTCTGGGAGAGATCCCTGGGTCTCTGAGAAGCCAGCTCTGTCTCTTCCCTGCAGAGACGGCCTGGCCCTCTCCTGGCATGCAAGGGGCATGCACACAGGCAGAGCACGCTACCTAGTCGGCGGCCACGAGCAGGTGCGGCAGGCGGGAACCCAGAAGGAAGCTCCTGTCCAGAGGAGGGTCCTCACGCAGTCAGGAGGAGGAGAGTAGAGAACAGGTCAACCAAACACCAGAGGGAGAGACAGAGACCACATGGCGGGAATGGTGAGGAGGGGACGGAAGCGGAGGCTATTCAAACGACCCCCTTCTGCTCGGGGTTACCATTGGGACCACAGCACCCAGCAATGCCAGCTCAGCCCGCCAGGAGGGGGAGCGCAGAGCTTGCACCAGGGAATCCGGGCTGGTGGAGAGGGTCAGGGATTCCCAGCACTAACCCTCCCTCTGTTCCTGACCAGCTCTGGTCTGTGGAATGGGGCAGAGGGGGGTGGCGAGGGGAGGGTCTCCTTGGTGAAACTCGAGATTCTTGGGCCCAAGGACAAGAAGCTCCAGGCTAGACTCCTTGGGGGACCTCGGCATACCCCCCCAGGTGAGACCCCGGTCTCCCAGGAAACGCACGTTTATCCCACCCTGCATGAGAGCCAGACGTGATTAAGTCTCAGATGGGAACCTCACGCGGCCCTCTGACCCCTTGGGTGCTCTGGGTGTTGACAGGAGAGAAGACAGGGCTCCTCTGACCAGGCGCCAGGGCTCTCCTGAGCAGCAAAGTCAAATCCACACCCTCCAAATGCTCTCCTGGCCGGCCCCGCACTCCACCGCGGCCCCTGCGCCCAGCACAGGATGCCGTTCTGGCAGGAGCCCTTCCCCAGCGAGGGCACATCCTCTGCACCCAGTGAGGGCAGGGCTGGTCCTCCTTCCCCTGGACCCTGCCCGTCCCCACCCTCAGCAGGGGCCAGCACATCAGCAGAGGCAGGGAGGTGCTGAGGAAAAGCCAGCGAAGCTGTGAGGAGGTGTCTGGGGGTTGAAACTACGCAGGGACGTGGCGACCAGGGGCTGAGGCGAGCCCTCTGCGGTGGAGAACACAGGGGTGTCGCAGAGGAGAGATGTGGGCGGGACCCTGGGCGTGTCCCGGGGCTGGTAGGAGTGGGCGGCAAGTGAGCTCAACGCTCAGCATCTTGTGACCCTCCGAGAGCAGAGCACTGCTCGGGCACCAGGTGCAGAGAAGGCAAAGGCATGCTCTTTGCACTTGAAGAGTCAAGGTCAAGCTGGAGGACAGGACATGCCCCCGGGGAAACAAGGAGGGAGCAAGGGCCAGGGAACAGCTGCTGGCGACAGGGAGGGGGGCAGAGGGCCTGGAGAAGGCAGGGCGACTGAAGGGCAGTGGGAGGAACACCCGCCTGGAACCAGAGAATGGAGGGAGGTGCCCCGGTGGGGTGAAGTCCACCAAGCCCCCCGGGGCTGGGGCTGGGGCAGGGAGACGTCCCGCATTCAGCAGTGCGCTGGGCCGGGACAGTCAAGCTCATTATCAGCCACCCAAGAGTTTTTGCTTGGTGGCCACAGCAGGACAAGCCTCCATCTGTGCCAGCAGCCCTCCCTTCCCTGGGGAGGGGCCTCTGAATAGCCAGGGTTGGAACCCTTTGTGGCCACTGAGCACTGCTCTGGATTGGTTTAAAGAGGAACGAACTCCTTGGGGGACGGGGAGGGAGGAGAATGGTGATGGCACAGAAGTGAGATCTGGGGTTTGTGGTGGTGGTGGTGGGGGGGGTGCTAGCCATCGGTGTTCATCCGAGGCCGGCCGAGCTCCGAGCATGTGTCTGCGCACATGTCTGGGGGGAGGGTGACAGGCTGTCTGCCTGTGTGGGTGTGTGCGTCTGCTGTTGGTTAAACAGCCCGTTCCTATTTCCACAGCCAGAACCGGCTCCCTGGAGCCCGAGTTTTATTAATTGTTCATTCTGTTCACACCTCTGCAGACAGGACCCCGGGAGGCTGGAAACTAATTATGTGCCAGAGAAGCCCCTCCTGTTCCCCCAGCAGCACCTGTGTGTGCGGCCCACTGCCTCCCGGTGGTCCGAGTGGGAGGGACAGGAAGGCGCGGACTCTGAGGCTCGGACCCTGACCTGGGGTGACCTGCAGGCCCCATCCCTGCCAGCTCAGCTTTAGGTCTGCAGGGCCTTGGGCGGCGCCTCTCCACTGGGAGAGGGGGCTTGGTGCTGAGAAAATACACGGGCAGCAACATAATTTCATATTTGGAAAAGGGAAAGGAACCTAGAGTCTTTTCATCGTAAAATACAAAAATCATGTTTACTAGGTCGTGCATTTTTAAATGTGAAAAAACCCTGCCTCAGATGAGCCAGCTGCAGCCTCTGAGGGGCGGATTCCCAGGGGGCTCCGGGGGAGCGTGCTGAGCGGGCAGCTGAGCACACTCGCTCTCTCCAATTGTCTACATGAGGTTTGCTTCTCTTGATTATAATGAAACTCAACCCCTAATTTCCTCTAAAGACTGGAATTCGAGTAAGTTTGTTGTAGATCTGGTTTCCTGGGCCCAAGGCGGGGAGGAAGACTTTCCAGAAAGAACCTCAGCCCCACTCCAGCCCATCTCCTGCCTCGCTGCGAGGTGCCTGGCCACTGGGCAGGGGGTCCACAGGCTCAGAAAACAACAGGCTACATCCATCGATATTTATCCTAATAGAGCTGATCCTCTCCTCCCTCCTCCCAGGAAAAAACTGGGGTGCCACTGAAGCACGCCTCTACTGGCCTGCCCTGGGGAGGTCACCCACCCAACCCCCGGCAAAGAGGACGGGGTCCCGCACGGCCTCTGCTTAGCCTCAGGACAGCCCGCACGGAGTCCTGGGCACTGCCCACTCGCTCCCTCGCTACAACTCCGACTCCTCGGAAGGCGGCTCTTGACCCTTCTCCATCTCCCCTGTGCTCCAGGAGAACAGTCCCCCACCCCCACCCCCATCTGACCTGGGAGAGGGATTTCCGGCCAACTGACCTTAAAGGTGTGTTTTCGGCTGATGTTGTCCGAGGGCTGCACCGCGGCCACCCGGAAACTCAGGAGGGGGATGCTGCCCAGGATGCTCTCCTCCTTCTCATCTGTCAGGAAACAGAGGCAGGTGAGGTGCGTGTATGTGTGTGCGTGTGTGCGTGCGCGTGTGCAGGGGAGGAGACAGGAGCCCGTCAGCCCTGTTATGATAAACTGCAACACGCAGTTGTTGCTCATCTGCAGTAGGCACGCGGGGCCACCCTCACCAGCACCCAGGCTGTGCTCTGCGCACCACACCACCAAGAGGATGCTCTTGGATCGGGGCACTGGGGCGGGTGGTGGCTGCGGACATGCTCTGGGCATGGCGAGAGGGGAATGACAGGGAAGCGGCCCCACCCTCGGGGAGCTGACATGCTCGTACACAAGCAGGCAAGCCAATGAGAGCCCCTTGTTCTCCGTCAGAAACTGTCCCGAGGGAAATGCCTTCCTGGGTTGAAACCCTCTCAACCGTCCCGTGAACAGGGGCTGCTATTATCCCCATTTTCTGAGACACAGAGAGGCTAAGTAGTTTGTCCAAGGTGACTTAAGTAGAAAGGGCAGGGCTGCTCTTTGAACCCCGGGAGTCTGACCCCCACGCTGTCATTCTTAACCCCTCCACCGTGCACAGTGCCTGCCCAGCACCAGCCTGTTCCAGCGCCACACACCCAGCAGGATCGCGGGCTGGGGCGTGGGAGCGTGGACGGTGCCCTCTGTGGTTCTGGCTCCTCTGGGGAACTGACTCTAAGGTTCCTCCCGGCACCCAGCAGCTTGCTTTGTCCCCGCCCGACGCACACGCACACGCACACCCCCTCTACATCTCTGTGTCTCAGGGCACTCCTGCCCCCGCATGGCCTCCTGGCCCTCTGGTCCCTGGATCAGGCTAGCCAGCAGGCTGTTACATAATTCATCCTGGATCTCCGGAGGAGCCTGATGGATTAGCTAGTCGGGCACCCAGCTGTCAGCAGGAGGCCCGGAGGGCGGGGTGTTCTGTGGGACAGGATGGGGGCAGCTAGGAGGCCATGGCACTCATAGCTTGCCCAGAATAGCTCCTTATGCCCTGGGCTGGAGATCCTGTAAGTTCAGAAGAAATCTCTTAGGGCTTATAACTCCACTGGTTCCCTCTTTCCTCTCACTCCTCACTTGCACAAGATACCTGGCCCAGCGTCCAGCTTCCTGCGCAGACCCTGCGTGGTACCCAGAGAAGGGCTAAGCCGAAGGAGCAGGAGGCACCCGGCCTGGAGACCAGGAAAGCAGAGGCTGCCAGCCCCTGGAGGAGACGGCTCTGCCTGGTACTGCCCAGGTCTGCATTTAGGGGTCTCCTCAGAGCACCTCAGTGGATAGTGACCCCCAGAGCAGTGCCCTTTGACATGCACAGATTTTTAAGGTTCTTCTCTCAGGCCAGGCCCAGAGTCTCTCCTCTGAGGAGATCCTGGCTTCCCCCAACTTTGTTCACACTCTATCCTGGAGGCCCAGCCTGGGCAGAGTCCTCTGCCCCAACCTTGGGGTTTCTTCTGGGACTGGACCTGTATATGCAGCCCCTCCCTGCTCTCTCCCCAGAGCTCAGGTGGCAGCAACTCGGGGCACAAGAATAGCAGCACTGGGGGGCGGGGGGTGGCACTGGGTACAGCCTTTGTTTGCCAAAGTTAATGATTCACCGAGTTGCTCCAGGAAGGCCCAGAGGAGTCTGGGCTCTGCCGTTCTGAGGCCGTGGAGGGGCGTGGAGGGGCGTGGAAGGGCGCAGAGGAAAAGGGCACAGCCCCTTCTGCTGCAAAGACATTTCACCCTTCTCTACCCAGTGCCCTGCGTCAGGGCGACAGGACCACCACCGTCACCACCCTGCTCGCTCCTCTGAGCTCTCCCCGAGACAGTGTTGCTGTGTCTGTTTTAAAAACACCTTCCTCGAGGTTGCTGCACCAATGTTGTCAGGTCTTTGCCCTCCTCTGCTTTGGAGGGGGTCGGGAGTGAGTGCTGGGTGGACAAAGAGGGCAGAAGCTGGGGGTATGCGGCTATTCCACATGGACGGAGCACCTGCTAAGTGCCTGCACTGAACACAATGGACAAAACCCGGATCGTGCGTCCCATGGGACAGGAGGAAGAGGAGAACACACGCTCCGGCTAGTAGGTGCCCTGCTGGTAGTGGTCTGGCAGAATGGGAGGAGTGGTGGGCACTCGCCCCCTCAGGCCTGGGGCAGGCTCACCTTTATAGTAGAAGAGGCAGCGATCCACCAGGACGAACCAGCGCTTGTTCCACTGCTTGACCCCGGAGCTGGCCTGCGGAGCACGTGGAGAGAGACAGACGGAGGGGCTGTGAGCTGGGCCGGGGAGGAGTGGAGGTCATGGGAGGAGCACGGCACTAACTTTAAGGACGTCCCGCCTCTGGTTGCAGCTCGGCCACTAGCAAGTAGCAGCAACCCCCTCGAGACCCCGGATGCAGGCACCTGACATGGGGTCATTGCCTGTGACCTTTAGTTCTGTCATCTTGGGCCTCAGGGCTTCCCCTCCCCTTCCCCCCCACCCCCTCTGAAGATAAAAAGGGCAAGAAATGAGCCAGAATGAGTGAGCAGAGGGCAGGCAGGGACAGTGGCAAGGACAATGGGGAGAATTGCTGGACCGAGACTTAAAGGAGACACCACCACCACCATCCCTGCCATAGCCAGAGGACCAGCTGAGGAGGAGCCAGCAGGTTGCTCCCGTAGGGTGGGTGACGTAGCACATTTGAAAATCATGGTATCCGCCCATCGGGAAATCTAGCTGGATTCCCAATTTTTCTGCGTGATTTTGGGAAGATACTTGACTTCTCTGAGCTTTCATCACATTAGCAGACTTATTCACAGAGATATACCAAATGAGCGATGGGAGGACATACCAAAACAGACACGGACTGTTTGGTGAGCACGGAGGAATTACAGTGCTCCAAGGAGAGAGCACTGGGCATGGGGGCAGGAGGCAGAGGGGCCTCACCTGTTTGAAGAGCCAGCCCGCCTTGGTGACAGGCGTGTTGAGGTTCCGCTTCATGGAGTGTGAGCGCTTGCCAAAGGCAATGGCCTTGCGGGACGTCCGGGTGGCCTAGGGAGGCAGAGAGAGAAGCTGGCCTGGCTTCTTCCCCCTCCTGCTTCCCGTGCCCCTGGCCAGGGGAGCAGCTGTGCCTCTCTGGGTTATACTGCCCTGGGGTAGCCCGAGGCGCCCTCATGCTGGGAGGCCCGCGTGCGAATCATGGCTGTGTTACTAACTCAAAAGCACAGCCGCTTAAGTCTGACTTTTTTTCTTATTTCCAAAATCGGGCTCAGATAATAATCCCGCCTGTCTGACAGCGGTGGGCCTTTTGGGGTTTCCTTGGGGAGAAAGTAAGATTTGTCATGTCACTCCTGGCCTACCCTTCTGCTCCTGTCCTTCCTCCCTTCCTCTTTCATCGTGCTTTCTGGAACCCACTCAGCTGCAAGTGCCTTGCCTGTACCGCCATCCTTTCAGAGTCCTGTGCATTCTCAGTGTCCAACACACCACGGAGCTGGGAACACGGACACGAGGGTTCTAGCTCCTCACTGCCACGTGGATACCATCCTCCTCCCACATCCTGGCATCAGCTCTCTCTCCTGGGGCACCACGGATCTCCCCCCCGTTTAGTCCTTCTCATCACCATCAGCTTCCAGAGCATCGTTCCGAGCCGGTCATCCTCTTCGTTCAGTCTTGCCATCACGGTGACACTGTTCCCGAGGATGACCCACCCACTGCCTTAACTTGATTCAACCTTGATGTCCTCACCTCCAAAACCCTCTACTGCCACCCCAGCAACCGACTCTCATGGCCACTCCTCAGACCCGGCTAGCACCTCAGTCCCTTCACGGCTAACATCTTCAGTTCTAACATTCTCATTTTCTTTTTTTAAAAAATATATTTTATTGATTTTTTTTACAGAGAGGAAGGGAGAGGGATAGTTAGAAACATAGATGAGAGAGAAACATCGATCAGCTGCCTCCTGCACACCTCCTACTGGGGATGTGCCCGCAACCAAGGTACATGCTCTTGACCAGAATCGAACCTGGGACCTTTCAGTCCGCAGGCCAACGCTCTATCCACTGAGCCAAACCGGTTAGGGCCATTCTCATTTTCTGATCAAAACATTCCACCCTTTGGGCTTTCTCACTCTGTTACTTATCTACACAAGCTTTCCTACTGCACTGGGACCCCCAGCTCTTCAATTCTTCCCTTTTTTTCTGGATCCATCAGCCACCTCCTGGTTGTAGTCCTTTCCTTACAAAGCCTAGGCCCCGCAGTAGAGTAACCCAACTGCCCTCTCAAACACCCCATCCTCTGTCTTTCTGCTCACTCTTCTCTAAAACTCAAAATCCCAGATTAATCCAAGTACCCACCCTCCCTGCACTCAGCCAGACCTTGGTGCTGCTGTTGAAAATCACACTGCAATACAGATGAGGCCACCACATAACCACGGTCTCCAGCCCCTGCTGGGCCCAGCCCCAGATGCCATCTCCATATGTACCCTCACGGTTCCCCCAAGCCCTGTGACTCCTCCCTCTGCACTCCCCAAGGTGGACCTGGATCCTCCTCCAAAGAGAAAACTGAGATTTATCAGACACACACGTCCTCAATTTCACACCATTTTACCCAGAAAATTACTGCCCTTACCCTATCTGTCTCTTCCTCCAATGTCAGAAGAAGAAGGAGGAGGAGGAGGAGGAGGAGGAGGAGGAATTGTTTTCCTTTCTAAGGCTCGCACATCTAATCCACCATCTCCTCTGAGACTTGGCCCCATCCATACGCTCTCAAATCTGTCTTCGACTTTTCTTTCTCCACTGGCTTCTTCTCCTCAGCAAACACACTCAGGTATCTCTTCTTAAAGCATCTGTCTGTCTGTTTCTCTCTCCTCCTCACCCCTACTTACACCTGCCCCCTCATCCCTACACCTGTCAGGTAACACCTTCCCTCTTTCCCTTCAGGGATAGGCTACTGGGAAGAGTCCTGGCTTCCTCTCCTCTCATGCACTCCTCACCCTCCTCCACCTCTTTTCATACCATTATACATTGTGCTCCTATAATGTCATCCACCAGCAATAAGCTGACAATTCCCTAATCTACATCTAAGACCCCTCTCCTAGCCCCGGTTCATTTGGCAGCTGGTTGTCCAAACAGGATTAAGAAAAGTACAAAACCAAACTCACCCTCTTTCTAGCCAAACTGATCTTCAGTATTTCTCTTCTTGGTGAACGGTACAGCCCACCCAGTTGCCCAGACCAGAGCTCTGAACCACCTCACACGCGTGCCTCCATTCCTTTATACAATCACTTATGCAGGACTAAGGAGTCTATCCTCCTTGAAGTTCTCAAATCTCACCTGTCGCCTCACAGATTGTCATCTCTTCTGCCACAAACTAAGGGGATCTTTCTAAAAACTCAGCATCATCACGTCACTCTCTGAAAACCTCTCACCGCCACTCATCACTTAGAAGTGAATGCAAGTTCATCAGCACAGGACCGCAGGCCAGGTCCATAAAATCAGGCAGGGCCCGGAGCCCACCTCTGCCACACTAGCAGGCAGCCCTGTCGTGCCTAACTCCTGCGCCTCTCTCCCACCCCCATGCCTTTGCTCACTTGCTCTTCCACAGAGGCGGGGAGCCTCATCTCCCTTACCTACAAATCCAAACTCGTTCTTTAAAGCCTAGTTGCAGACCCCCCCACTGCACAGAACCCCCCAATCTCCCAGAGCAGTTAGCTCCCCCTCCTCTCCCCTCATTCTTAGAGTCTAGAGCTTTTCACCCTGCAGTGGAACTGTTGGCCTTCCGCCTCCTTCACGAGACTGTGAGCTCCTTACAGGGAGCAACTTTTGTTTATCTCTTTATTGCCGGAGCCTGGCAGCTATAATAAGCATTGCTAAATACTTACAGAAGGAAGGAAAGAAGAAAATGGCTTTATGATAACGTACTCCCCAAACTGGGAAATAAAATTATTTTTCAAATTTTTCTAGTAAAACCCCACATGTAAGGCTGAGATTAGCCATCTGAAGAAGTCTAAGAATAGGCAAGTCCCCAAATCTTCCCTTTCCTCTCTGTCCATCATCAGTCATAGTTTCGCCTCCTCTCAGCAGCCTAGAGGCTGCTCCCCAAAGCTCACCACTCCAGCTGTTCTCCTGCCAACCCCTCCTTGTCTTTCTGCCACTGCTTCCCAGCAACCCTCAGCCTTAGGTCCACCCAACCACCTGCCTTCCCTGCTCCCATCGCCAGGCTCTGAGCATCGCTGGAGGAAAGCCACACACCTGGGGACTGGAGCCACACAGATTGAGTCTATGACCCTAGATGACCTTTTAACACTATAGGTAATATTTCATATGTCCCTCGTGGACCACTGTTCCTGTTCTCCAAACCTTGGGCATATTCTCAAATCCCCCAATACCTTTCCACCCACCCAGCTCCTCTCAGCAGAAAACCCTACCTCCTACTTCGCAGCAAAAGTTGAGGACATCAGGTGGGAATGCCTTTAACTTCCTAGAACTGGCCCCCAACTTCAAATACCTTGTTAATGCAGTCTCAGGAAGAACAGCCCTCCCCTATCCAGGCGAACAGCCCCTCTGCCTCTGAGTCCTGACTCCCTGGCTTCCCCTTTCTCCTGAACCTATCCACTGGCTCATTCCACTCCTGCTTCTAACACCTTGAAACAAAACAAAATGAACAAAGCAAATCTACCTCCATCTTGCATACCTTCTAGCTTCCACCCTCTGCCCCTCATGTCCCTTAACAGTCAAGTTTCCTTAAAAGTTTTTTTAAAAAATATTACAAACATTTTAGAAAAGGAATAAAGCACCACTACATGTTGTTGTTTTTCTCTAATAAAACATGACAAATAGAGCTGAAACTCCCTTTGAGCCCCTCCCAAACTTCATTACCTTTTCTTCTTCCCCAGAGGCAACCACTGACCCAAAATTAGCCTGCCTATCCGTCGTTATATGCATGTACTGCATACTTACCTGTAAAAATGTAGTATTGTTTTTCATGTTTATGTATTTTACATAAATTATATATTTTTCATTTTTACTCAACATTATATTTTCAAGATTTATCCTTATTAATACACTAGAGGCCCAGTGCACGAAATTCATGCACAGAAGGGGGTTCCTGAGCCTGGCCTGCACCCTCTCCAATCTGGGATCCCTAGGGGGATGAACGACTGCCGGTTTATCGTCGCAATCCGGGACAACTGGCTCCTAACCACTCACTTGCCTGCCTGCCTGATCACCTCCAACTGCCTCTGCCTGCCTGATCGCCCCTAACTGCCCTCCCCTGCCAGCCTGATCTCACCCCCAACTACCCTCCCCTGCCAGCCTGATCTCACCCCCAACTACCCTCCCCTGCCAGCCTAATCTCACCCCCAACTGCCCTCCCCTGCTGGCCTGATCACCCCTCGGCCCGCACCACCATGGCTTTGTCAGGAAGAAAGTCGGACGTCTGGAAGATGGCCAGTCAACCCGGTCTAATTAGCATATTAAGCTTTTATTAGTATAGATACAAATCTAGTCTGTTGAATTTTTGGAGAGTACTCCATTGCATGACTAGACCACCACGGATTGTCTAGTTTCTTAGAAGAACAGTGTCTACTCTTCAGTGTTTTTCCATCTCCTCTTCCACCTCCTCTTCAGCCCTCTCTGGTTTGTCTTCCACCCTCATCACACCACTGGAACTGCCCTAGTCAGGTGTCCAGTTACCATAGTGTTGCTAAGCCCCATGGGTGTTTTCATCCAAGTAAGATCTCATCACATTGACCTCTCTGCAACATTCTTCTCTGGATTACTTCTTCCTCCGGAGACCCTCTTCCTTCTTCCTCCCTTTCTGAGCTCTCAACTGCCATGTCCTTCATGAGTTATCAGTGGTCCATCGGTGGTTCTCAATGAGGATGGGGCAACTTTGTTCCATAGGGGTCACGTGACAATGTCTAGAGACATTTTTGGTTGTCACATGGTGAACACTACTGGCCTCTGGTGGGTAGAGGCCAAGAATGCTGCTCAACATCCTATAATGAGTCAAACCACACTGCAAAGCATTACCCAACACAAAATGCTAATGGTGCCCAGGTGGAGAGCCCCTGGTGTAGATGCTGGTTTTCTGTGAGGTTCTGGTCTGAGCACCTCACCTGCTCACAGGAGCCTGTAGACAGAGCTGGACGGGCTAATGCGTTTCCTAGGATTCCTGACTGACAGCCTTCCTTGGAGGCTGGACTCACCCGGACGCTGGGCCGCTCTGGAGGGACCTCGGACACCATGTTGTGGTTGGATATGTCACTGTTGGTGGTAGCCGGGCGTTTCCCACCTGCTTTATTGGACATGTCCAAGGCCGATCTGATTTCAAGTTGACCAGAAGAGAAGAAAGAGACTATTCAGAACCAAGAAACAATGGAAACCTCCATCCCTGTCCCACCCTGCCACCCCCCGTTCCAACATCAGCACAAAATTAGATCCCTCAGTGCTATCAAGAGGTCATCGCAGCTACTCCCTCAGCTCTTCTGAGACTATCTGCCAGTGATCCTGGAGTGTCTCCTCTTTCTTTCCTGTGAGTTTATTTAAAAAAAAACCTCAACCCTAGGACTCTAGAACTCCTTTCCCTTTTAATTTAAAAGACACAATAGCCCAGCGCACTATGAGAGTCATTTAATTATCTTTCTTCTTTCCCTCGCTGAGCCAAGATGCAGAGCGAGTGGAATTGGCATTTGGCTCCCATGATTGTATCTGATTCCCTCACGACTCCCCTCAGAGGCCCCTGGGTGATGTGCCCAATTCAGGCCTGTCTCGCTCCTCTAGCTCAGCCTGTGAGAGGCACCAACCTGGGACCTGCTACGTTTTGGGAAAAGTGGACGAGGGTGTCAAGCCAGAGGGTCTCAGCAGCGTCCATCCTCAGAACTGAGGGGAGTGGCCCTAAGTCCCTTTGTTCTCCTTTTCCCCCTCCTCGCCCCTGCTCCTTCCCGGAGGCGAAGTGTGGAGGGAGGGAGCTAAAGATGGAAAGGGCAGGCAGGGAGTGGGGCAAACCTACGTTTTCAAGTCAAATTTTTTGTTTTCTTCTGGGACCTGGCCAGTCACTGGGTGTAGAAAGGTGTTCCGTCTTTCATTGTGGCTGTGGAGGCAAAAGAGAGAAATCGTGGTCAAGACAAAGAAAGCGGAGACACCGCAAAGGGTGAACAGTCCCTGGGCAGTGACGGGATGGCGACCACGTGGGAGCTCGTCCCTCTGTCCTCCAGCGGGATCCTGAGGCGAGATGGAAGCAAACGGAAGGCCGGGCTGTGGACAGAGCAGCGCAGTCAGGTTGGGGGAAGACACCTTTCACTGGTCAGTGTTCACTACCTACTAGAGACCCCTGAGGCTGGAAATGAGCCCCACGTAACCTGTGGTCATCCTGGGCAGGTGTGGGGTGGGCAGGGAGGGGACTCCAACAGCCAAGATTTCATGTGTGGTTTGTCCCCTCCTAGGGACAAGGCCCGCCAGTGCTCCACATAAAAACTGCTCACTCATTTCTGCTGAGAGAATCCTCCCATGACCTTGGACTCCCTCCCCTGCTGCTCTGTGTTCCATCTCCTTAGGAGAAATGAGAGATCCAGAAACTCCATTCCTGAGCTTGGGCTGGGACCCCCTCTCTCCCCTCCTCACACACACACTCAGTCCAGGGTCTCCCAGGCTAAGCGCTACTGGGTATCGCTGAGACCTCAGGCGTGTCCCACAGTAAGGTTAAGTGCTGGCTCAACAGTCAGATCTAATTAAGGGTTGTGTGGCCCAGAAGTGGGGTGCTGTGAGGACAGCCTGCAGGAAGCAGGGGGCATGGACCAGGGCGGGGTCTGTGCAGAGGCAGATGGGGAGCAATATCATGGAGGCTCCTTTGGAAAGTCCTGCTGTGCCTCCCAGCCGACTGAATGTCAGGCCAGTTCCCTGGTGGCTCTTTGGGGAGATGGGGGAGGAGATGAACGTGGAGGGAGCTGGTACAGTGGGTCTAAGCCACAGAAGGCAGCCATTTGAGATGGATTTGCCACACAGGGGACCACCTGGCAAGAAAGTTGCAGCCAGTGAGGGCTGGAAGGGTGCTGAGTCCTCCTCACCCAGCCCCGGGGAGACACAGCCTGGACAGAGCCTGCTGAGATTGTACCGAGGCTGTGGGTCCTCACACCGGCCACACTAGCACCCCCACGGTGGAGGGCCAGCTGGTCAGCTGGTGCCACGGGAAAGAGACCTGGGTCTGGTCCCTTCAGCTGCACGAGAGAAGTGAAAGAACCTTTTGGAGACCCTTTCAATAGCCCCAGGACACATCCCAGCCCCCGGCTGTCTGTTGAAGCTAAAGATAATATCAAAGGGTATTTTTTCAGCTTCCAAACCAACCATGTTGAGATCAAATTCAAAGGCATGTAGTGGATGGGAGCACAGCGGGGTGGTGGTGATAGCCTAGGGCCGTGGTCGGCAAACTGCGGCTCGCAAGCCACACGCGGCTCTTTGGCCCCTTGAGTGTGGCTCTTCCACAAAATACCACGGCCTGGGCGAGTCTATTTTGAAGAAGTGGCGTTAGAAGAAGTTTAAAAAATTTGGCTCTCAAAAGAAATTTCAATTGTTGTACTGTTGATATTTGGCTCTGTTGACTAATGAGTTTGCCGACCACTGGCCTAGGGGGAAATCTGGGGTTCGCAGTCAGGGCTTGCTGGCCACCTGGCCCGGGTTCTAACACCAGTATATTGATCACCTGCTCCCGCTCCTCAAACTCTCTTCCTTCCTCCCTGCCAGGTGCAACCAGGATGCTCTCCTCAACTTACCCACAGGGGACCTTTGCAAGGATGGGTAGATGTTTTCAGTCACCCTCATCCTTGGTGCTGCCCCCCAGGGCCCAGGGGGCGGGCAGTCTGACAACTAAGGTCCTTCAGGTACCAAGGTCTCTGCTTTTCCCATGTGGCACAGAGCACCGGTCCCCACCCCAGTCCCCTGTGCTTTACACGCTCCTTTGCTAACGCTGCTGACACCTTTCCTGCAGGCACTCATACACACACACACACACACACACACACACACACACACACACACACACACACATGCACACACACGCAGTCTGCTGTCAGCTGGCACTGTTTTTAGGGCACCGCGAATTCCTCCCTGCCCCAGACTCTCTACCCAGCAGCCCCTACAAATGACGTCCTTTCTCCAGCCTGGCACCACCAGTTCCAGCACAGCTTCCCCTTGACAAGCACTGCAATGCAGCAGCCACTGACCTAACTGTCTCCTGCCTCCAGGGCGGGTCGGCAGACCCCACACTCTGAAGCCCGGGTCCAAGGAGCCGCCAACTCCGCCTGCTCTCACTTCGCTCTGCTTATGTCCACTGAAGAAATCCCTACCTGACCCGGCGATCGGCCCGGAACTTCAACATCGTTTTGGCAGCTCTGTCCCCGCTCAGCAGCCTCGGAGGACCTCCCAGCCACCCTGCTCCTACCATCCTCTGAGCAGTAAGTCCTTCGGTCCCTGGCCGAGCTCCAGACACTGCTGGTCCCCCCCTCCTTCCCGGCTCTAGCACGAGGGAAAGGGGCGGGCTCTCCCCAGGTGGTGGGAAGGGTGCCCAGGTGCTCTACGGGGCCTGTGGCTCCCCAGCATCCAGCCCATCAGAGTGCTCCCGGCAGAGTAAAGCGAGAGGGTCTGCCCCTCCCAGTCCAAGTCCCCCAGGAGGAAATGCTGAGATGGAGACAGGCATATGGAGCAGGTGTACAACTTCCAGCTAGTCCGGCCTCACTGAGCTAAGGACACAGCGCAGCTGGGCAGGCGGCGGAGTCTGGGGCTGGCATGCCCGTCTGCTCAGCAGAAACTCAGCCAGCCGACCTGGGGGAAGGCGGTCCTCCCTGCCTCCGCCTCCCAGCCCAGACGCTCCGATCCTGTGGGCTCAGGGGTTAAATGAAGCTCCGGATTCCTGTGCTATTGCTGCCTGGACGCCGAGGTGGCTCAGTCTCCTCTCTCCTCTCCCGGCCTGCCCAGCCTTCTTCAGTCTGGGCAGGAGCAGAACGAGCGAAGCTTTGCCAAGTCCCCCGCGCGCTCCCTTCGGACACAGCGCCAGCTCGCTTGCTCTCGGCGTGGGGTGGTCCAGCGGAGGAGCACGTGGAGCCGGGTGCTGGGCTCGGGAGCCAGAGCTGGTGGCAAGAACCGGCTTCTCTGCTCAGGAGAAACGGAAGGAAGGCTTCTTCCCAGAGCGCGTGAGGAAGAGGGCAGCGAAGGGGCTCAGGGGGGTCACTGTGTGTTGATTTCTGAAAATCTCCCAGATGCGATGTGATGAACTCCAGCTGGCACCGTCAGATCTGCTCAAGGGCAAGGAGAGCTGCATTGTCGTTCACTCCCCTGAACTCTCCACGCCGCTGATGGCCAAGTTTCCCCTTCTCCGGGCATCCTCCACGGCTAGGGCCCTCGGGCTGCAAGGGCCTCTGAAGGTCATCTCCTCCATCCCCCGCCTCCAGGCACGCCCGCTGGCTCTCCAGTCAGTCTCCCTAAGTGCCTCGCTTGCTTGTAAAGGGTTCCAGCAAAGAAGGCTCCAGACCCACTGTTGTCTTATACCGCCGAGACGTCCCTTCTGATACCAATTTCCAGGCCCTCTGGCTTTCCAGATTATTCCATTTTTGTCTTCGGGTGACAGAATCCTTTCTGACCAACATAGTTCCTTTTAGCAGCACCAGGCATTCTGTTGACATCATAGTCTGTTGTTATGGCAATTTTGTGACATCACAACAGACACTGAAAGGGAGGGGCTAATCTAATTTTTGGACTGAGGGTAGAACGCGGTCGGAGAACCATGCAATCAGAAAAAGCAAATGGACAACATTATTATTTAACCCATGATGGAACGAGCTGGTCCGATAGAGCTGGGGCCTCAGCTGCTGATATTTAAGCAACTAATCCTAAATTCCAAAGGCCAATGTACTCAGACATTGAGCAGTGCGTTTGCAAATGCTTTGTCCTAAATGACAAGAGGCTTTGGGTCGCAGATGCCACACCCTCCCACCAGCTCCCTGCGCCCTGCTGTGGGCAGGAAGAACGGGCCCCTCCTGAGGCATCTGCCCGCGCACAGCAGCAGCTCAGCATCTGCTGAATGAATGAGCCAGTGACTGAACAAAAGAAACTCGCCATGCTCCGATTTCATTTTTATCCACCTGCATTTGGAGTTTGACATTCTATCACCAAGGGCTTCCCTACCTCTGCTCTCTCTTAAAATTAATTACTTCCTCTCCACGAGAGAAGCTGTTTCTGCCCCCTCATTCCCTCACTCAGCTCCCCTGCCTGGCTCCCCCTTGAATACCCAGCTTGGCTTGGATCCATCTTCATTAGGAGGGGAAGAAAATGAAGCTCATCGGCACAGGAGGAGGGGGCGGAGGTGCATTGGGAAAATGAGTTTTTCTTCCTCTAGAAGCAAAAATACCCCCTTTTCCTTTCCGGCTGAGCTCAGTGGCCTCCCACAGCCTTTGCTTAAGTTGCAGGTTGAATTACTTCAGCACAGGGAATAGGAAGGAAGGCTCAAGGGTTTGCCCGGCCTGTTGAGAGCTCTGAGGTCCTTGGTTACGTCAGCACCCAGCACCCACTATGTCTAGCCGGGGTTCTTTTCCTTCCCACTAAATTGCACATACGGGGTTCCCACTGCAGGTTAGACAGCAGGAGGAGCTTAGCAGGTGCAGAACACTAGAGGAGGAAACTGGGGGAGGGGGGGTGCACCATTTCTCTCTCCTCTGCCCTTCCTTCTGGGAGAGCGAAGGGCCTCCATTTCTCAAGGACAAGTGGTTCTGCACCTCCAAATGGACCCCCCAATGCCACCAGGGAAAGGCAGTAAAGTAGATTTGGGGATGGAGGCAGGAGCACCCCTAAACTCCTGGGCTGCCCCCTAGGTGTTCACCTTGGCCTGTGTACCTATGAAGGCGGCCCCATGGCAGTGCCATCAGTGGAAAGAAAATTGGCTATGCCAGGCTTTCGGTCCAAGATCCACTGTGAATTAGCACTTTGCTTTGACTTCTCGCGTGAAAATGAGACACCTTCTAATCCTATAAAATGATGGCTGCACGCTTCCAAAGTGTGAAATGTTTTGCGCATAAGAGATCATGGTTATGATCATTTTGCTTCAAAACAAAGAAGTATGCCAGGTGCCGGATAGAAAATGACGTCACACGGTCTCAGGCGCCAGCGGGCTGGGCACGTGGGGCTGGCATTCCAGAAGTGCCAAGACCAATAAGCGACAGAGAGGAGAGGCAGGTCCTCGCCGCTTGGCAGGCATTTGTCTCTCCATCTCCTGGGGCTTTTCCGCAGTTCAAGGGACGCCCGCAGCCTCCGAGTCCTCGTGACCGCCTCACTGCAGGGAGAAGTGTCCCGGTTCCGCTCCAGGCGTCCTCCCCAAGCGCCGGCCTCTACCTGGAGTGATGTCTGGCACTACGCAGTCAAAAGCAGCACATGCAACCTGGGTCTTCACGGCCCCTTGCAGGCATGCGTGCTTGCACACGCACCCCCCCTTCCCCCCCCAGGCTGGACGCCCAGAGCTCCCACTGTGATAAATATTCAACAACTGGAGAAAGACACTCCGCTCCTTGCAGCCCCGGGCCCCTCGGTTATCTGCCCTACACCAGGCCCTTCATTTCCATGGCTCCCGAGAATCTGCTGACGAGAATTAGCCCTGGCCAGGCCTCCTCATCCTCTGACCGCGCTGGCTTCTGGCGGTACAGCTCATTAGACGGAGAGGACGGCGAGGTGAGTGGGCGGCAGGGCTGCCTCTGGCTCATCCCTCTCGCTTCCTTCTTCCCCCAGCAAATTCCAAGCCAACGCTGTCCACACTCCAGGGAGGATTTCTGCGGTCAGCGGAGGAGAAGGTGGGGAGAGGTTTGGCTTCCTCTCTCCTCCTCCCCCTCTGGATCGCATCATTATTTTCAAGGCACTTTATCTGCTCCGGCATTCTGTCCCAATTAAAAACCAGCGAGGCTTACATTTCCAGCCACCCTGATGTGCCTGCCTCCTGGAGCGCCCCCAGGCATTCCTGGGAAAACATCCACTCCCCAGCCAACCTCTCCCCGCCCGCCACAGTCCCTCTGTGGCCCCACTGCTGTCGCACACAGGGAAGAGGCCCCAGTGAGTCAGGCCTGGTGGCACCTCTGGGCATGTGCAAGTGAGGAGCCCTCGGAGGACGCGGCCTCCTTTCCATGCGCTGCCCACAGACCCAAACACCAGGTGCAGGCCCTGGGGGCCCAGCTGCCAGCGTCGCACTCGCTCTCGCTCTCGCTCTCTCTCCTCTCCATCCTGGCCCCGCCCCTCCTCCTATGCCACAGTCATTTCCAAACTGGCAAGAAGAGGGTGTCCTCCTGCAAGCCAGGAGCTTAGACCTCTGAAGATGCTCAGTAAACCCGTGCTGCTCTTTCTTGCTTAACTCTGCCAGTGCTTACCCGCCCCCCGTCCCCACCCTCGGGCCTAAACACATTTCCTTACCCACCTCCCCCGCAGGGGAGGCCACACTGCCTGGGCCCGCACCTCAGGCAGACAGCACGGAGCTGGCCCCGGAGCCAAGGGGTGGAAATCACAAATAAGACCCAGGTCTCCTCCCTCCCACCCCATGTGGATGTCCTTCCCCGAGTCTCACTGTAGCATCTCCTAACCCCGGCCCTGGGCCTCTGCCTCCCTTTTCTTCACTAACAGGAGAGGGGAAGCCTAAGGCAGGAGGGAAGGGTGGGAGGGCCTGTGTACTCTTTAGTCAAGAAAACGGCTCATTGTGTGCACGTGTACACGTGTCTAGGTGTATATATGTGTTTATGCATATGTCTGTGTGTGTGCATGTGTGAATGTGTGTCTGTGCATGTATAAATGTGTGTATCTGTGTGTGATGCATGAGTGTGTGTCTATGTGTGTAGTGTGCATCTATGTATGTGTACGTGTGTTGTTTGTGAAGTATGTGTCTATGCCTAGTGTGTCTGTGTGACTGTGTAAATGTGTGTGCATGAGTGCCGCGGTGTGTAAATGTGTGTATGTATGTTGCATGTGATGTATGTCTATGTGTTATGGTGTGTGCATGTGTCTATGTGTGTACATTTCTATTGCGTATGCATGTAAATTTGTACCTGTGTGTAATATGTGTATGTATGTGTAATGTGCATTATATTTGTGTTATGTGTTTGTTGTATGTGTAGTATATGCAAGTGTAGGCATGTCTATATGTGTGTACATGTCTATAAGGTATGTATGTGTGCCTATGTATGTGCAATGTGTGTAGTATATGTGTGTATGTGGGTACATGCATGTAAATGTGTGTGTGTATGGGGGGGAATATGAATATCTCTGGGGGGAACTTCGTGGGGAATCTTCATGTTGATCTTCTACCCTAGCTTGGACTATCTCATCCTCAAACTGATTATTTTACTTTATGATTTCCTTTGTCTTCTGGAGAATGAAGGTGACCAGGGTGGCTATTCAGCATTGCCACGCTGGTTATTAAAATGTGGAACTTCTTCCTTATTGGTTGGTAAAGAGCTGCTCTGCCAGCCTCCTCCGCCTGCGCCCCCCCCCCCCCCCCGCCTGAGACCCGCCCTCCCCACGTCTGGGTGGCCCAGAGAGGCCGCAGGGCCCTCCAGGACTCCCGTGTCCTTCACATTGGCTACATTACCGAATGCCACTCCTGGGATCGCCGTTCCTTAACTGTCTGAACACAATGTCCCTTCAAGTGTTAAAAACTGGGGTTCTTGGCCCAGAGAGTGTCATGGGCAGGATGCAGGCATCTACCCCTCACACCCTAGCCCAACGTGAAAACCTGGGCCAGCCAGTTCCCTGGGGCCCCTCACACTCCCGTCCTTGCTTTGGTTTTGCTCCTGCGGGGGAAGGACAGTGAGAGAGGGAGGGCAAGGAGCTCCCTGGGGTTCCAGCTCCACATCTTCCTTCTCCCAGCCCTGCCTCCCTCGTGGCCCCGCTCCCCCAGATAGGAAGGGGAAGGAGGCTCCAGTCCCCTCCCCGCAACCTCCACGCTGCCTTCTCCTGACAGCCACGGGGAAGGAGTGCTGAGAGGTAGGGCAGGGCAATAATTAATTACCCCTCCTCCCCAGCTGAGCCCCACCCCAACCCCCTACCCTTCAGAGGCTGAGGCGGCCCAGCTGTCCTCTCGCCCGTGCAAGGTCATCCGCTCCCAGCTCAGCAGCTTTGGTTCTGGCCCCTTGGAGAGCAGTGACGGGCCGGCGGGGAAGAATTCCACAGAGTAAGTGTTTGTATGAAGCTGGGCTGATGTCCCTCCTTCCACACCCTCAAAAGCTACAAATGCCTTCTTGAGTCCCAATCCAGCAACTTGAGAGGGACAAGCTGTTCTGTGCCTTAGTTTCCTCCTTTTAAGAATGAAACAATGGCAATAAGCGACGTCTTGTTCAGGAGACGGCACAACTTTCCCACCAGACGAGACAGCAGAGGAGGAGGGCAGAGAGTGCCGAGGGGGGTGCAGAACTGAGGGAAGGAACTCCACTCACGGACGCTGGGAGGAAGGTAAGGCCCGTTTTAGAGTCAGGGACGCTGAGGCCACTGCCCCAGCTACGGCGACAGGAGAGACGGGACAAAGTTCCCGTGTCCTTGGCTGCCCCAGTCCTTTCTACCTGCCCAGCCCGAGCGCCTTGTGTTCCGGAAGGAAAAGGAAGAGAGTTTCGTGGCCCAGGGTGATTCCAGCTCCACAGGCCGCTGGGGGACACAGGGATGAAAGGCACAGACCCTCTCCCTTGTAACCCCTGGGGCATAGGTCTGGGGACTGTGTGTGTGTGTGTGTGTGTGGGGGGGTGCTGTCTAGATATAGAGGCGGGGCGGGACAGCCACACCCACACTGCGCACAGCCTAGCCTCCTTTGTCACTGTGCCCTGGCCAGCACCTCGCACACAGCAGGACCCGATGGCCCTCTGATGCAGCGGCTGGGGAGGCCGGCTCGGTCTGACCACGGTGCGGGTGGGGGCATGTGCATTCTGCTTTGTGGTGTTGAATTGTGAGTGGGAGAGGCAGGAGAGCTCAGCCTCAAATCCTCTCACGGGACCCCATGGGCGGGTTCTCCATCTGCTCCGGGCCCCTCCTCTCCCTGCCCCCTCCCCTACTGGCCAGCCGGACTCTGGTAAGAGTCTACAAAGCAGAGGATTTGTCGGGGGAAGGAGGAGAGCAATAAATCAATGGGAGCGGGAGAGCAGGAGCTGGGCGACGACTTCCGGAGGAAGGAGCCTTTCCCTGGGGGGGCAGGGGGAGGTGCACGGGGTGAGGGTGCAGAGGCAGGTGGGACGGCAGCAAAGCTCCAGGGTAAGGTGCTCCTGGGACCCAGGGAGGCTCAGCTGCATGTGCCTCCTGGACTGGGAGTGAGAGGCCAGCGGGGACCCACATGGATTGTGGGAAATTCTGAACATGTCCTTTGCCAGGACTGAGTCTGGAACGTCCCATGTGCTTGGGGAGCTTGCCTAGCGCTCTGAGGGCAGAGGAATGTCCTGCATTGCTGTCTGCTGGGGGGGGGGGGGGGGGGGAGCGGGGGGAGACCCAAAGGGAGCATGGAGACGGGCCACCAGTGGAACCAGCCAGGAACCAGCCGTGCCTGGAGGATCGTCGTGCCTTCTCCCTCTAAGGACTGAGGACACCCGTCAGAGCTCCTGTGGCATCTCAGAGCAGGAAAGTACGATGCGGAGGGGAAAGGCCTTGGAGAACATTTGAAGAAAGCTGTCTGGTGAGGACAAAGAATGGACTGTGGGGACTACCCTGAAGGAAGGGGGGGTGGGGGGGCAGGGCTCCCAGAGCCAGGACTCGCTGCCTTTTCCTTCCTGGGCCTCAGTTTCTGCATCTGTAACCTGGACGGATGCCGGAGTGTCTGAGGGGATCAAACAAGATCACACTGAACATCTAGGACAGCACTCTTCAACCTTTTCATCTCCTGGCACACGTAAGCGGATTACTACAATTCTGCGGCACATCAAAAAATATGTATTTTTTGCCAATCTGACAGAAGTATAAATCTGATTGATTTACAAAAACATAATAATAAAAGTGATTTTACCTATAGTTGTATATAAGGTTTTCTGGTACCAAGAATTAACCAATAAGGTGCAACCTCATTATGCAATGTAAACACTAAGATGCAGCCCTCGTATATGACCTTTATATTTATGGTTCAAGCTCGGACAGCTATTGCTGTGCTGGCTGTTGTCGTTTTTTTACTTGACAATCTAAGGGAGAAGGGGTCAGTGCCCCTGACTACATAGTCGGGGATTGCATGCTTCAGAAATTCTTGTGGCACACCGCTTAAGAATTGCTAGTTTAGGGAAATGCTTGACACCTAATAGTTGCTCAGTACGTGGCTGATGTCACAACCATTAATAAAGTAAAGGGATAAAATAAAGCAAGTAGCACTATCTCAGATCTGTGCCAGCCAATCTAGCAGCCACCAGTCGCAGGTAGCTGATTACAATGAATGCATTAGAATGAAATAAAATTAAAATCCAGTTCCTCCGTCAGACCGGCCCCATTTCCGTGGCGGCCGCGGTGGGCGGGGCAGCTGTAGCAGCTCCCCGGGCCGGGCAGCCCATTGGCCGGCGCTGGGCTCGGTGTCTCCAAGCCACTCTCCAGCTCTGACACTTAACTCCCGACCCGCTGGTCCTCCCACAGCTGTGGGCTCGGGGTCCTCAGGGAGTCACACGCGCCCTTTCGGTCCTCCGTTAAACAGAGAGAAAGGGGAATCTACGCCAACAACAATAACAAAAACGTTGAAAATCTAAAACCAAACGATACATTTCAAAGTCCAATTAAAATTAATTTGGATAATCCATCATTTTTAAATAGTATATGTATGAAGACACCCCCCCCCTCCAGAGTGTAAAACGATGGTTACTAACAGCCCCACGGGGGCAGGTGGGGGTGGGCTCCGGGAGGTGAGAGAGGAGAGATGAAAAGGGGGAAGAGTTCAGGAGAAAAAGTCTAGACACACAGGGACGTGTTCCTCCCTCCTGCCTGCCTTTCTTCTTCTTCTTCTTCTTTTTTTTTTTTTCTACTTGGATTGGCCAACTTCTGGCCGAGGCTGGAGGCGGGGAGAGGAAAGGTGGTCTGCAGGGTCTTTTGGTCCAGAGCAAGACAAGCCAGCAAGGGGGAGGGGGAGGCCTCGGAGCTGCCCCCAAGGACAGCGGGCTTAGGAGTCTTCCTTCCCCTGCACCTGCCCTGTCCCCACCCAGACCTGGCTGGAACCTGTGCTAACACATGGCACGTGAAGCAGGCTCCTGGGTGTGTTCCTGGGCAGCTGTGGCTTAGAGAAGGGAGGATGGAAGAGGTACTCCCCGGCCTAGACCCCAGCCTGGAGCCCAGACAGGAAAGAGGGGCCCTGGGGAGGAAGGGAAAAGGGGGGAGAAAGGGAATCAGGTAAGGGACGCTGCCGCTCTCTCCCTGTCCCCTGCCTTGCAGTGGCCTTGAAGGAAGACGAGCCATGACAGGAGGAACACGCGTTGGGAGGTCAGTAGAGGGGAAGGCAGGTCTGGGCCAGGACAGAAGCCAGTCTTGGTAAGTGACACCTGAGTAACAGGTGCCGCTGCCTCCACCTGTCGGAGCACATGAGTAACCATCCCGCTGCTGCAGCTTCTGGCTGGGCCTGGGAATAGCACGCGCTGCGTAATTCACAGGGCCCCGCGCGAAACAAAAATTAAGACTCTCAGGATGGCAACAGCAGAGGGGTGCACCAAGCCCTTCTGAGCATGTGGGGCGACTGCACGGGCTGCACGCCCACGGAGCCCCCACTCCCAGAGGCTGGTCACACGGCGGCTCACTCCCGGTGCGAGGCAGAGCACGACCGTGGCCCAGTCTCTGCCTCCCCCTCCGGCCCGGCTCACCTGCCCAGAAACTGGCTGTTGTGCCCTCGCCCTGCGGCGCTCAGGCTGGCACCGCCCCCTCGCTGTGCCTGGTTTCTGTTTGCCCGCGGGCAGGCCAGCCAGAGAAAGCACCAGGAAGAGCCAGCACCCCGTGGGTTAGCCCTATCTCTCAGATCTGCCTCAACACTGGCACGGGGCGCGCTCCGTGCCTCCCACGGACCATGATTTCACCCCAACCTCTTCCCTCCCAAGAAAGAGGCCGAGGACAAAAGGGCTCCCGGCTTAGGGGCAAAGTCAACCGTTCTGCGTTGGAGGCTAGTAAGGCCCTCGTTTCGTCACGTGCGTGTGCGGGGACACACGGGCCTCAGCTGAAGGCAGTCGGCTGGTCCACCCCCTGCGACAGAGCCAGGAGCTCCGGTCACACTCTGCACAATCGGACTGGTCACGAGAGGGGGCCGGAGCGGGAGAGCCGCGTCCTGGAGGTTGCGGGAATGAGGGCCCTAAATGGGAAGTTGAGGACAGCGGCCAACAAGCGCCTGCACCCCAAAAGATTGGTGGCCTTTCTTCCTAGGTTTCAACTTTGCTCCCCAATGACAACTTGGTCTTCTTAAGGAGTTAAGAGTTCTTCCCCCAACTCTCTGCACCGGCCCCGACGCTGTGTCTCCCGTCCACGTCTCCACGTCGAAATAACAGGGATAAAGGGCCGGCGCAGGCAGCTCCTCCGGCTGCGCCTGTCCGCCTTCCTCCCTCGCCGTCCCAGGAGGTCGACCCTCGAGAGGCCGCGCTCCGTGCTCCGCCCGGAGCGGGAGACAATGGCTCCGAGAGGCAGGCAGAGCGGCAGCGGCAGCTTTGTGTGGGGTGGCCACGAACCATTGTCCCCGCATCGGAACAATGGTTTGCATCTCTGGCTTCCGTGCCCAGTAGCTCGCCCCCTGGATGGACTAACCCAGTCCTGGAGGTTTCCTTCTAATAAATGGGAAGGATACAGAAATCTGGCCCCAGGATGGGGATTTGTGTCCGGTTGCAACAAAAGCTGGCTCCAGCTGAAGACAGGGGTACATCTAGTGTGCCCTCACCTGTCCCAGAGCCACCCAGACAGACAGACAGACAGATAGCCAACCACTCACTCACCGGAGCGCTCTGCGGGCCCTCTGCTCTCACTCCTGTCACACTCAGCAATAGGGAAAAGGCTTCCCTTTAATACTCACCCGGTCCCTGGGGGGTAGCAATCATTAACAGCCACACATGCTGGCTGGCCTTAACCCCTTCCGCGCTGGGCTGGCTCCAGCTGGCTGGTGGGCCGCCCCGTCCCCTCTTCCCAGCCCCGAGGAAGTGGCGGCTCCCACCTTGCCACCACGCACCTGAGCAATGCGCTGCCTCCCATGTGCAGGGGAGCCCTCTAGTCCCACCCCGGCCGCCCCGCCTGATTGGAGCTCACTCGCAACCTGAGGCGCTTGGCTCTGGCACGATGCCCAATTGGATGAGCCCACATTATGAAATATTTGCTTTACGGGCCAATAGAGGAGCGGGGATCTGGGGGAGGGATGATATTTTTATTTATTCCTGGTGGAAGGAGAGCAGACAAAGGTAGTCATAGCATGCCCAGCCCTGGGACAGAGGCCGTGGGAGGCGAGCCGTGGGCCGCGGAAGTGCCTCCGTCCGGGTCCAGTGCACAGTCCCTGCAGGTGGCTGAGCGGTTTCAGCTCCTGGCTGCGTAGCTAGAGGGTTTCTTTGCTTAATAACGGCCCGCCTCACGCAGGAGTTTGGAGAGTGGCACCAGGAACTGAAATAGAAAGGAAGAGGGGAAACATCCTGACAGGCAAAGGGCTGCTCGGGTCTGCACAAACTACGTGGCCACAGGCAGTCTCTACAGGTCCAAGTAGCAGAAATCCTGTTTGCATCCAGTATGCAGATGAAAGGTGGGCAGGAATGGGGAGACACCGATCGCCTCTTCGCCCCTTTAAAAATGGGCAGCTGATTTGGGGAAATCTAAATCCAGCATAAAAGCATCCACATGTAGGCTGTATGTAAATCTATACAGATACTAGTAGGTGCACGTGAGGAGCTCCAGGCAGGCTCTTTGGAGTTAAGTCCCTGGCAGGATTTTTCTAGTTTGAGCAAAAACGTCAGGTAGTCTCCAAACCCTGTATCAGAGCATCTCACCAGAGCAAAGATATCAGCAGAGAGAACAGTACGAGCTCAATAAACATATTACGGAACATTCACTCCATAGAAAGCCTTTAGGTGCCGTCTAGTGGGGATTTTAAACCATGGGCATGAATATGATAGGACACACAGGAGAATGCAAATGCCCTCGCTCTCACACCCACAGTGAACACTCCCTTCTCCTTCCAGGTCCAATGGGTGATGGGGCTGCCCCACCTCTGGCCAGCCTGGGTCTAGTCGCTGGCACCTTCTCCTTATCACTGCTGGTTCCTGTTTGGCTATCAGTAGTCCAGCCACTGTGGCTCAGGACCTGGGCTTAACGCAGCCAGGGGCCTTATCTTATCTGCCCGGGGCTGCCTCCCCAGTGGCCTGATGGCTGGGAAGCCTTGGTCTCTTAAAGGGGCTACACTGCACTGTTACCTGTTTTATTCACCCCCAAGCATACCCCCAAAACCTGGGGAGCACTGCCTATGGAGGGTCAGATGCACCATACCATCCCCTCTCTGGCACCCTTTACAGCCACAGCTGACTGCAGGGCTGCTAATGGAATGTGCTCGTGACTTAAAACAGGGAAAGATGCTGATGTTTTAGATGCCATTTTAAATGCTTAGCATAACATGCAAATACCCCCTGCACCTCAGTATTTCCAGGCTCCTGCTCTGTTAAGTTTTTAAAAGGGGATCAGGATACAAAGTCCATATTTTTTTAAAAAAATCAGTTGTATCTCTATATACTAGCTGCAAACAATGAAAAATTAAAATTTTAAAACATCACAATAGTGTTAAAATATGAAATATGGATAAATTTATAAAAGCTATGCAAAATCTATACACTGAAAACTACAAAGCATTCTGGAGAGAAGTTAACTAGAATCCAAATAAAGGGAAAGATAAACTGTTCGCATGGACCAGAAGACTCGTTCTTGTTAAGAGAGCAATTTCCCCATATTTTTCTATGGAGTTATCATAATCCCAACAAAATCCAAGCAAATTCTTTGTAAACATTGACAAGCTGATTATGAAATGTATATGGAAATTCAAAGGACCTAGAATAAGTAAAACTTAGAAAAAGAAGAATAAAGTTGGAAGACAAGAGTACTGACTTACAAAGCTACAGTAATCAAGATAGTGTGGTATTGGCATATAGATGTACAGATAAATGTTTATTAACCAATGTCACCCCAGTGCATTCAAATTAAAACATAGATAAATGGAACAGAAGAGTCCAATGATAAACCATGCATATATGGTCAACTGATTTTCAACAAAGGTAAAAAGGCAAGTCAGTGGGGGTAATGTAGCCTCTTCAATACAGGGTGCTGGGAGAACTGGTGATCACTTACCAAAACAAAACAAAAATCCTGACCGACAAACATTCAGAAATTAACTCAAGAATGGGTGGTGTTGCTCAGTAATTGAGCATCGAAACATGCACTAAGAGGTCGCTTGTTTGTTTCCCTGTCTGGGCACATACCCAGGTTGTGAACTAGATCCCCAGGAGGGGGCATGCAGGAGGCAGTCAATCAATGTTTCTCTCTCATCGATGTTTCTCTCTCTCTATTCCTCTCCCTTCCTCTCACCATAAAAATAAATTTAAAAAAATATTTAAAAAATTAACTCAAAATCAACTAATATCTAAATGTAAGAGCTAAAACTAGAAGAAAACAGGAGAAACAACTTAGTGACTTTGGGTTTGGCAAAGATTTCTTGAATTTGACACAAAATGCACCAACAATAAAGAAAAATCAATAAACTGAACTTCATTAAAATAAAAAACTTTGCCGTTCAAAAGACACTGTTACAAAAATGACAAGGTAAGCCATACACTGAGAGAAGAGATTTGCAAAACATGTAACTGGCATAAGACTTTTATGCAGCACACATAAAGAACTGTTACAATTACTATTAAGATGGCAAAAACACAATAAATAATGGGCAAAAGATTTAAACAGACACTCCGTCAAAGAAGATATAAAATGTCAAAGTACATGGAAAGATGCTCAATGTCACTGTCACTAGGGAAATGCAAATACAAATGAGCTAATACCACAGACCCAACAGAATAGCGCCAATGAAAACTGACCATACCAAGTGTTGGTATGAATGTAGATGACCTGGAACTCAGACACTCCTGGTGACAATGTAAATGGCATATCCACTTTGAAAAAGCTTTGCAATTTCATTTAAAGTTAAACATACAGTTATCAAACAAGCTGTTGATTCTCTTAGGTTTTGTACCCAAAAGAAACGCCAGCACATGTCCACACAGAGATTGTACACAAATGGTCAGAGCGACTGCGTTGGAAGACCCCAAACTTCAAACACCCAAATGTCCATGAAAAGGTGAGCACAGTGTATGTGTCACACTCATACAACGAATCTGCCTCAGCAACAAAAAGAAGGGAATTACTGATCTCCACAACATGGATGCATTTCAAAATAACTACACTGAGTGGAAGAAGCCAGCCCCTCTACCAATAAAAGTGTATAGTGTCTGATTCCACTATACAAAATTCTTTAAAAATACAAACTACTCTATAGTGACAGAAAGCAGATCAGAAGTTGCATGGGGAGGGGGTGAATAGAGGAATTTCAAGGAGGCAGGAAGAAACTTTGGGGCAATGCATATATGTGCATTATCTTAATTGTGGGTATAGTTTCACAAAACATATCAAATGTTACCCTTAATAAAGGTATATAAAAGGGGGGAGCCTTCAGCAGAGACACTGAATAAAAAAACTATCCACCTACTCTTGGCCCACCCATTACGTGTACACTGTGATGGAATGTGGATGGGGTGGGGGAGGGTCCAGCTTTTCCTAGTGACCTGCTTTAGTCTGACAGAAATGCTGATTAAAGGCAGGGATGGGCTTAGCCCCTGAATCAGCCAGGACTCTTCTCAGTGATTTGGGTCAAATAATGTGGCCGACCTGAATGTGGTCTTTATAAAAAGAAAGGATTATTTGTTTTATGACCGAAGGGATAATATCGCATAAAACCCTTTACATTCCCAAAGCACACTCATCATTATCTCATTTGATTCCTTTATGGTCCTATGAGGTGGGCAGAAAAATATTAACACTTCCATTTTCCAAAAAAAAAACCAAACAACCCAACTAAGAAAAACCTCCCACATACAAACCCCTGAAGCTTAAAGAGGTAAATATAACCCAGCTCCTACATGGAGGCAAGGCTGAATCCTATAGTTGAGCCAGATCTCTCTCCTGCTACCTGCGTGCCCCTGCAGCCTGGCGAACACCCTCCCTGTGTCCCCGGCCCGGCTTTGTCCCAGAACCGTGGGGAACATGGGCCTGCACCGCAGTGCTCACCCAGCACTGGGCGGATGCTCTGGACAGCGGCCAGCCACAGACCTGGAAGGGGCTCCCAGGATGGATGAAAACAGCGGCAGATCCAGGGTCAGAATAGGTTCAACAAAGGGGAGTGGTCAATGTTAAGTCCGGGAAGACTGGTAGACATGCGGGGATCCAAGGATCTAATTAGATCACGCATCTGATGAGAAAAGAGGGGGGAAATCCAACCCAACACCCCTCCCAAGGCAGGAAGTCTGGTGGGTGTGGAAGCAGCTGGAAGCTGTTAGAGGCTCCAGGCCAGAGCCCCGGCTGGACGCCAGGCCTCTGTGTCCCTCCTCTCCCTCCTGTTCTCTCTGTCCCCCATCCTCCCTCCTCTTCTACTCTGGCCGGGGTGCAAGAATAGTGCTGGCTGGGCGCCCACCTCTCTCTCCCTTGTTCTGAGGACAGGATGATGGGAAAACCTGCAAAAACTCAATAATCGGGATTAATAATAGTTTAATGGAAAATTTTAAATAAACATTAATGCAAAAAAATCTGTGATGAATGAAGTATTTTCAGTAAAGACCGGATCAGTATTACTGAGCTTCCCTTTTGCTCGAGGCTCCCACATGGCTTGGAGTGGCACTGGTACTGATCCGGTCTTTATTGGAAAGGTTGATATTTTGTTCTTCGTGAATTTTCTGTACTTATTTTTATTTTTTAAAATATTGCATTAAAATAATGTGGCCGACCTGAACATGGTCTTTATGAAAATAAAGGATTATTTGTTTTAGGACAGAAGGGGAAAGATATCAAGTAAAACTCTTTACGGTTCACAAAGCACTCCCATCATTCTCTCATTGGATTCTTTCACGGTCCTCTGAGGTAGGCAGGAAAATGTTACTTATCTTGATTACTGAGTCTTTTGACATCCTTTTACATTTTGAGCCTAAGAAGAGTGCCTTACCCTGTGAATCTGGGGGAGGGAGAGGGAGATGGGGGGACTGGGCCAGGACTAGGGAGCGTCCTGCACTCTTCAAACATCCTCGGTGCATGATTAACAAAGAAAAGGCTGAGAAACGCCTCCAGTTTTAAGGGGGGCAGAAATATGGTCCTGGATTAAACTCTAATGACATTATTAGGGCAACTGGTGAAATTTGAATACGGGCTGCATAGAAGAAAATAGTATTGCAGCAATGTTCTATTTCCTGAATTGGTTCACTGGACTGTGGTATGCAAGAGAATATCCTCGTTTTTAAAGGGGAAAAAAAGATGGAGAGAGCCCAAAAGGGTGACCGCTGCCAGAGAGCCACCAGAGGGGACAGTGGAGAAGGCTGATGGCAGGAAGTCTTGTCCAGAGACTGGGTGCTGGAGGGCTGGTTGGGCATTTTTCTCCCGGAAAAAAAAAAAAGAATTAACCTTGAATTCCTAAATCACCCCTCACCCTCCCCAGGAAAACTCAGGGTATCCTCATAAAAAAAGGAAATTCATGCTTACCTAAGCCATGACACTAGCAAGTGCCTGTCCTGGGCTGATGGAGGAGAATCCTGAGAGGCCAGGTAAGTGGCCCAAGGCTACAGTTAGGGAGTGGGTGGGCTGGGATGAGAGCCCAGGACACAGTCCAAAGGCAGTTCTCTTCCCACTTCGCGTTCTTGTGCAAATCGAAATTCCCTTCTCATGCATCATCCTGCAGCTAATCTCCTGGTTTATTTTTACTGACTTCCATCTGCACTGGCCTTGCGATTGTTGGCTCTAGAGTCAGACTGCCCCAGTTTAAATCCTGGCTCCACCAGTTACCACCTAAGGGGCTTTGGTGAGTGACTTAATCTCCCTCTGCTTTCGTTCCCCAGCTGTAAAAAAGCATTCATATAAGAACCTGCTGCATGGGTTTTTTTCAAAGGATTAAATGAGATGATACAAGCAAAGATTTTAAGAGAGGTCGGGCACCTAGTAAGCGCTCAATAAATGTAATAACTACTACCTGCCCCTGCCCTGGACTGTCCACTCATGAGAAGCAATGGCCTGCTAGTGACGATGAAACCCCTCAGCACTTTGACACATGAAGATGGATGAGTAATTATTGCTCTTAAGGAAGTTATCCATCAAGATGGCACCGGGAGATTCCTAAATCTAGTTTGTAATACCCTAACGCCACCTCCCACTTCCTTTTCCTGAGGAGTCAGAATAATCCACCCCTGAGAAGCTCAGGGAGGTCTGTCTGCCCCCGGCACTCTGTGAACTGGGGGTGAATTTTTCCTGTGTCATTTCACACTTGGAAGTTAAAAAGCAAGTCAGTTCGCCTGGCCAGCATGGCTCAGTGGTTGAGCGTTGACCTATGAACTAGGAGGTTCGATTCCCCATCAGGGCACATGCCCAGGTTGCAGGCTCGATCCCCAGTGGGGGTTGTGCAGGAGGCAGCCAATCAATGATTCGCTCTCATTATTGATGTCTCTCTCTCTCTTTCCCCCTCTCCCTTGCTCTCTGGAATCAATATAAAGGTAGTTAACAGGTCATCTTTCTGTCTTAAAAAAAAAAAAAAAAGCAAGTCAGATCTGGGGTTACATCACTGGGGTTAACTGAGAAGACAAGTTCTAGTGCTTTCACTGTACCCATCCACTATATATAACATATAACATGGGCAAGTGCTTGCCCCTGAGGCCCACTGGACATGAGACATGGCCTCATCTTGCCGCTAGAGTCAAAGAGAGGACAAAAGAGGCCACTGAGTCCTGAGTGGTTCTGGTTCTTCGGGAAAGCCCCTCTCCAGGGCTGATTCCCACCGGGAGCCATCGGCCCGTTTCAGAGGTGTGGGTTTGGGAGGACCCAGAGCATGAAAAAGTGACAAAGCCAGTAGATTACGTGTAGGGGGCTGCAGAGGAGCAGGCCAAGGGCAGGCTGGTCAGAGGTCAAGCAGCCTCAGACGTAGCCCCGATGGCCCTTCTGTAACAAAGGCAGAGCTGGAGCGGGCAATCCTATCTAATCTAATAATAGACAAATATGCAAATTGACCGCACCTTCGCTACACCTAAGCCACGCCCACCAGCCAAGCCACGCCCACCAACCAATCAGGACGAGTATGCAAATTATCCCAACAAAGATGGTGACTAATTTGCATATCAAGACAGCGTCGAAAGAAGCCAAGAGCTGCAGAAGGGAGTAAAGCTTCGAAGAAGCAAGCAAGCAAGCCGGGGGGCGGGGGGGAGGAGAAGGGAGGAGCGAAGTCAGGGCCGGGGGCGAAGGGAAACGCAGGCGGGCTGGTGGAGAAGGCGGGGCGGGCGACAAGGGCGGAGCAGAGGCGGGGCCGGGAGAGAAGGGAAACGCAGGCGGGCTGGAGGAGAAGGTGGGGCAGGCGACAAGGGCGGAGCGGAGGCGGGGTAGAGTGCAGCAGGAAATCCTATTGCAGGATTTTTCCTGCAACGGGAACGCTAGTATAATAAAAGCCTAATATGCAAATTGTTTTGACCAGGAATTCGACCCAGAAGACGCTGGAGAGCAGAGGAAAGGGCTGTGTGAAGTGGCAGTAAGGAGGGTGGGGGAGTAGATGCTGCTGCACGTGGATGCAGGGCAGAGCCAGGGTTTGTGGGCCCCATAGCTCATCCAATGTGGGGTGTCCTCATACAAAAAAGAGAGCCTGCCAATACAAATTACACAGGACCCTGGAGGGCCAGTGCAGGTGAAGGGGCCTGGCTGCATCGCTCCACGGGAAGCTGGCCCCACGCCTGTCAGTATCCCCGACCTTGTCGCACACTCACCTGCGCTCATCTGAGCCCCCTGGCCCTGCCCCAGCACTGGGTCTCTTTCCCTTCACACAGTGTTTTGCCAGGCCTGAGCTGTTTTATGGCTGAGAGCAAGAACTAGAGCCCCCACCCCTTGGAATTAAACCCCTCCCCCTCACTGCGAGGGGGGTTTGTATTTTGCCTGACTCGCCCACCTCCTCCAATGCATGACACCATCGCCATCACCCACCACCAGGCCCAGGCCCTCCCCACCCATGCACTTTGCTGTGGGTAGCCCCACCTTCCCCAAAGGGCACTGCAGGGGCCCTCCACGCTGCCAGAAGGGGTGAAACCGCAGCTCCCCCAGCCTCCTGGCCCCCTACATTCCAGCCCTGCGCCCAGAGTTTGACCTCCTCTGCGGCTGGCTGCAAATGCGCTCTGTTACTGTTACAGAAATAGCCCAGCTCCTGGGCCCCTGCAGGCCCTCCCTCTCCTCCTCTCGGAGACACCCCCACCTCCAGGCTCCAGGGGAGTCAGGCAAGATCAGAGGGAAGTGCTCGGCTCTCCGTTCCTCTCCCACACGCCCTGGCAGAGCACAGCCAAGTGGGCCTGCCTCCCACCCTCCCAGCCCCAGCACTTCTGCTCCGTGGCTGCCATTACACCGGGCGGGGTGAGAGGCTTGGAGGAATAAGGCATGAAGGACACATAAAGGAAACGGGGTACAGCACCATGAAGAGATTATACAATCGTCCCCTCGGTTCGTCTCTCCTCTGCTCTGGGGCTTGAAGCAAAGGGGATGATTTCAGAGTCACTAAGTGGATCCTAACCTAAACAAGATGGTCACCCTCATGAGCCTGAGGTGGATTCAACTGTGTTATGAATGACTGAATTCACAGACAGTGATGAGCTTTTGGATGCTGACTCCCTGGTGTCTGACGAGACAATTAAATCTCCTAGGAAGGACTTTCCTACAAGAATAGAGTCTTACCCATGATGAGGCAGGGGCCTGAATGGCCTTCGAGGTTCAGGTCCCATGCCTTCCCTACCCACAGGCAGTGGCAATGACACCACAGCCATGCCCTGGGCTCCTTCAGCCACACTGCCTGCTACCTTCTAGGTCTTGTCCATCCCCAGGGTCAGACAAGGAGAGAACTGAATAAGAGGGCCAGGGGTGTGTAAACTCGCCACACCAAACCCCTTAAGCTTGGATGAAGGACCAAGAAGGGCTAATCTATAATAATAAAAGCACAATATGCTAATTAGACCAGACATCCTTCCAGACAACCTTCCAGACGAAGCTGGGGCTGCAAGGGAAGCCCGGGTCCGGGTGCCAGAGGGAAGCTGGTGTCAGCAGCTGGGGGGAGGAAGGCCTACTCTTGCACAAATTTCGTGCATCGGGCCTCTAGTGTTGTGACAGTAGAAAGTACCTACCCCTTTCTAGAAACTGCCCTCACCCCGAAACCCACATCGTTGCTGTGGAAATAGCCATGTTCTAAAGCCTGACACACTCTCTTGGTGACGGGTAGCCAGCTGAGCCTAGCTCAGCCAAACCCCTTTCCGAGGGTGAGATTTGGGATTGAGAGAGAAGAGATCCCTTCTCTCCAGGTGACGTGCACACAAGGGAGCTGCCGGAGGCCACCTTCCTACCCTGGAGCCTGGCCGGGAGGTCGAGAGGCCTCTGCAGGGAGAGGAAGAGCGAAGCCAGCCCCAGAGAGGAACAAAACAGCAAGACCACACTCGAGGCATCGGCTTCTTGGTCCCAGTAGGTGGCTGTGGTCCACGCTGTCTCTCTGACTTTACCATAAACCCCTCCGGGGCTTAGGCTGCTCTGAGCACTTTCGGGAGCATGTACTCAGATGTCCCAACTGTACCAGGGGAGGGCCAGGAGGGCACGATGACTTCTGGAGGACCCAACACCTCAGCTCCGCAGGCACGGTTGGCACGAGGGAGACAGGGAGGCGAAAGCAAAGGGAAAGGAGTGGCAGGTGTGCCCAAGGGCAGCAGAAGACCTGGCTGGGAGACCTCGGCTGGCCTAGAGACAGGCTGCCGAGAGGACGGGATGAAGGGTAAGGCCAGAGAAAGCAGATCAGTTTCTACTGAGATTCAGAAAAGCCCTGAGGGGGTTAGGAGGGAGCTGAGAGGGTTAGGAGGGAGCTGAGGGGGTTAGGAGGGAGCTGAGGGGGTTAGGAGGGAGCTGAGGGGGGTTAGGAGGGAGCTGAGGGGGTTAGGAGGGAGCTGAGGGGGTTAGGAGGGAGCTGACGGGGTTAGGAGGGAGCTGAGGGGGTTAGGAGGGAGCTGAGGGGGTTAGGGGGGAGCTGAGGGGGTTAGGAGGGAGCTGAGGGGGTTAGGAGGGAGCTGAGGGGGGTTAGGAGGGAGCTGAGGGGGTTAGGAGGGAGCTGAGGGGGTTAGGAGGGAGCTGAGGGGGTTAGGAGGGAGCTGACGGGGGTTAGGAGGGAGCTGAGGGGGGTAGGAGGGAGCTGAGGGGGGTAGGAGGGAGCTGAGGGGGGTAGGAGGGAGCTGAGGGGGTTAGGAGGGAGCTGAGGGGGTTAGGATGAAAGTGGGGCCGTAGGTGAGCTGAGATCCCTAACGAAGGCGCAGGTGAGCACCGCTGACGGACAGGCTTGGAAAGATCTGAACCAACAAGCAGACAGAGCTTGGCGCGCATCCCACAGGACAGCCGCCGCTCAGGGGAGAGCAAACCTGTGCTCCTTCTCCTGCGCTCTCTCCAGCAGCTGTGGGTTTGCTGCCTTAGAGCCTCACGGTCTCGCAGGCCAACGGGTCTGATCTGCTCCTCCGGTCTTCTTAGGAAAACCTACTTTCCTGGCACCAATTTCATGAGCTAATGGTCCCTTTAAGAATATTTCCCCCCATCTGTTCTCTAGTTGGCTAGAGCAGAGGTTCCTTGCCCCTATGGCAACTAACCTACCACCCTTCCTAACGGGCATCTTCCTAGTGAAGGACACAGCAGAGCGCTCCTCACCACACAGCCGCACCATGGACACGTGGGCCTGGATGTTAAGAGTTCATATCTTATATGATCCAAGCGATGGCCCAGAAATGGCGGTTGCCATCTACCAGCACTTAGAAAGTAGGGGGAGAGGAGTGACCTATGCCGTTGCCCAGACAGCAGACCCATGTCCATCCTCCCAATAAAGTATTAAAAGCACACGGTGTGTGTCCAGCAGATTGAATTAGTACTTCCCTTGACCCTTCTCACATCACCAGTGAAGAGCAGCGAACCCCCCTAATTGAATTTCCCTTCTTTCCAGCTGCACATCAACATCATCCTTATCTGGGGTTTGTGATCCTTCCAGACAGTCCTTCTCTCAAGTCCGGTTCCTACTCAAGGCAAGATTCCTGGCAGGGGGGCAGGGGGTGGGGCTGTGCATTCCAGGGCTCTTCACAGGGATGGGGGTGTCCCCCTACAGGTGAGGCTTCTCTCACTACACCCAGCATGACTCTATTGTTCCTGGCTCTCACAGTCCCCACAAAACCAGCTGGATTCTTCTGGAAGCCACGATGCTGACTGAACTTGAGCTTTCTCTCTTCCGAGCCTTTACAGGATTTCAGGAGTCAACGTATAAGCAAATGAAACCTATCAGGTGCACAGAAAGCGCCTCCCACCCCCACCCTGGACTCTCCTCCACTCGCTCCTGGAGAGGTACGTGTGCCATAGCCCCACAAAGAAGCCCGGCTCTGGAGGCGACGGACCTGGACCGGGATCACACATCGGCTGAATGGCATCAGGCAAGTTCTGACCCTCTCTGAGCCCTAGCTTCCTCATCTGTGAAATGGGAATGCTAACTGCTCCCTATAGGACTTGGGAGGCAGCTCCGAACTGCAGTGCCTTGTTAGCACTCCCAACTCCACAAACACCTGAAAATGGGAAGCTTTTTTCTCACCTGGTGGCAGAACCCAACATGACGCAACCCTCGTTAGCAGCAAAGCAAGACCTGAACTGGCAGGAGACTCTACAGCCTTTCACTTATCCCATTTATGTGGCTCTTTAAATAGGTCGTGCTGTGGAAATATTAACATATTTGGTTTCGGAGCTGCTCCAGACCGTGCTGGAGGTTTTAGGTAATGCACGGCCTGTGTCCCATGTCACCATTCTGAAGCCCACGGGCCCCACCGGTTTCAGAATACAAGCTGGAGCTGTCCCTGCTGCTCCCCCAGCCCCTGTAGACGGGGGTTTCAGGAGAGCCACCAGAGTTATTTAAACTGAAGATGCTGAGAGCCAAGCAGAGCACTTGCCCCATCACAGTCTGGGTCTCTCCTGGGTCCCTGGGTTCCTGCAGCCTGGAGCCAGCTCCCCGGACCTCGAGTTGGCCTGGGGCAGGGAGATGATCCACAGGCCAGCCCAGCAGCCCTTAAGGAGCTGCTGCTTTCCCACCGGGCAGAGCTGGCAGAGGCAGAGCGCTGCTATTGGGTTGGACTTCAGGTAGAGACATGCCTGAGGATTCCTAACATGCATGCCTCCCCACTCCCCACCTCATTCGCTTCCAGCCCTCTCTCCACCGCATCACCCACAGAGTCATCTGTGCTACCTACTCCCCAGAGGCATTCCCGGGGTGGGGGTGGGGGGGATAGAGGGCTGAGCCCGGGGAAATGCTAACGGGTGGAAGGGGCCAAAGTTTGTGGGAACTGAAGAAAGGGAAAGATGCTGTGAGGGAGATGATGAAGATGGGATGTTCTGGGGTGAGACACCATCACATCCAACACACAGTGGAACAGGTTTGGCGTGTTTCTCCTGATGCGTTTCGTGGCCTCAGGAGGCTTTTTAAATGGGAACCCAGCCCTGGCCAATAACTGTGAACAATATTGGGCAATTGCTGTCCTCAGATCTCTGGGTTCCAAAAGTCTGTGTATCTGCTGAGTGGAGAATACCTGTCTCATGCTGCCACCTCCAGCCACTTTTCCAACAGATAGGCAATTGCTGGACAATAAGTAGGCCTGCAATTCTGAAAGCAATCGTAGACTCTCCTCTTGCAACGGCCAAGTCTACCTCAAGCTCTGGGAAAGGCCCGACTGTCTGCCTCTAAGGCTGAGGCATGCACAGTTAAACAAATAGGATGGTGGTAATCACATTTAACTCCCTCATTTTACAGATGGGAAATCTGAGGCCCAGGAAGGAAAGGACTCACCCAAGATCGTGCAGCCAGCTGAATAACCTCACCATGACAGGGATGGGGCATCTTTAAGCGCCCAGTCATGTGTTTGTTGAACTTTACCACCAGAAAAAGCCATGTTAAATGGCTAACACCTTCTGCCCTATTGGGTTGACCATCTCAGAAGAGATCCCATCTCCAAGAATTTGACTGCACTCCACGTCTCTGTGTCCCAACTTAGGACAAAGTTCTCATTAAAGCTGCCCTGGGAAAGCCACCATCCTGGGGACCAGAAATAGGCTCAGAACCACAGTTTGTCACCATCCCTCACCTGCCCCAAACTGAGGCGGAGCCATCAGGTAAACGATGGCAGAGGTCTTCCCTCCGCACTTCTTGGATCCTTTCTCACGTTGTCTTTTTCCCTCGGCTAATTTGAATAGGTCCATGGTATCTGTCATCAGGCACAGGTGTAGGCTTTCCCATAGCACAGTGGTCGGCAAACTGCGGCTCCTGAGCCACATGCGGCTCTTTGGCCCCTTGAGTGTGGCTCTTCCACAAAATACCACGTGCGGGCGCGCATGTACAGTGTGATTGAAACTTCGTGGCCCATGTGCAGAAGTGGGTTTTCGGCTCTCAAAAGAAATTTCAATCGTTGTACTGTTGATATTTGGCTCTGTTGACTAATGAGTTTGCCGACCACTGCCCTAGCACTACTCTTAAGGGCTGTGCTGCTATATTGGCCTTTCACCTTCCAGACCCTTTGGGCAAAGAGAATCTCATGCCCTGGGCTTGGGCTTCCAGATCAGAAAAAGAGTCTTGGATAAATCTCAAAAAGAGCATCTATTCCATGTCTAGGGTGATTTCAAACAAATTTTCCCTAAACGATTTCTCTCCTACAAGTCTGCACACATGTGCATACACAGCCACGTGTCTCAGGCTGGCAGCTGGGGCTGCCTGGGGATTCCCACATACTTGTTATTTGTTGCTGTTCCAGGCCTGACTCCTCAGAAGGCAGCCGACTCAGACACTTAAGCCTCTGGGAGCCTCCAGATCTAGAAAAGCTCCAGTTGAGAGCTCAGGAAGATCTGCCCGCCCTCCCTCCCTCCCTCCCTTCCTTCCTTCATTTCTGTTTTGTTAATCCTCGCCCAAGGATATTTTTCCATTAATTTTTAGAGAGAGTAGAAGGGACGGGGGAGAGACACAGAGAGAGAAACATCAATGTGAGAGAGACACATTGCTTCCCGAACTCACCCGGACCAGGGCCGGGGATTAAGCCTGCAGCTGAGGAACGTGCCCTTAACTGAAATCGAACCCAGGACCTTTGGTCCACGAGCCAATGCTCTATCTATGGAGCCAAACCAGTTATGGCAAAATCCACCGTTTCAAAAACTGACAGCAAGATGTTTAAATGCCCTTGACCCTTGACCATCTGGTTGCAAAGGTGTTTCCAAATGATTACCACTGGATACCAAGACCCCAAATGTGAACTGTACCTCATGCTGCTCCCATAATCTAATCCACAAACCCCCCCAGCTTTCCAAAGATAGAAGGTGACGTTCATCATTCTCAAAAGGTGATTACAGGAACAGGAGCCGGCAAGGCCTGACCCCAAGCCTCTCTGAGCAGGGAGAGGGTCAGTCTCTCTGACAAAGGGGAAGAAGTGAGAGCGCATTCCTTTGCCCATGGCCTTGTTATGAAAGTAGGAACCTCCCACAACTTAGAAATGGGGAAACCAAGACAGCTTGAGTTTATCATGATCCAAGAACCCACAGGGAAGGAACAGTGAAGACAAGATCAGAATCCAAGTTTTCTGGAACCTTCCCTGAAGAGCCCTTATCAGGGAGATTCTCATCTGTCTGGAGAAGGGCCTGCCTGGAGGCAAGATTTTTGGATTTCATGAACCAGTTAAATTTCAAAAAAATTAAAAAATGAAATTTAAGGAACCATTAAAAGTTTGCCAATTGTTAAATTTTCCAAATAAGGACCTTTAAAAAGGCCAACTGCCATTGACTCTCCCCATCGGCTCATGAAAAGAATAAGAAAGCTATAACCTCTGAATAAATCTTTGAATATATCCCCTGCCCCCACCCCAAATTCTCTAAACTAAATACATTTTGCTTAAAAAAAAAAAAAAATCAGTATGCTCTCCCTGTTTCTGTCATTTCACCTAAGACTGGTGAAAACTCTGCCACACACCAAAATGGGGTCATCACTGGGCCAGACTGGCCTCTCGATGTCCCTTCTAGCTTAAGCCTAAACACGAAGAGGAAGACCCTAAGCTTTGGGGATTTGGACCTTTCCAGGACACCCAGGCAGGGCAGATGGGGAGGGGGGATCGAGAAGCATACACTATTCTTCCCCTAGGTAAATCCACTCTGTCAACTACAAAGAACTGAACAAATGTTGGTGGTTGTGTTATAAATCCAGTGTTCAGGGAGCAGCTACCTCCAGGGCAGCCCGAGTTTTACAGTTCCCTCGCCTGTTCAGATCATTCGGCGGGGAAAGGGAGGAAGCCAGGCTGTCCGAGTGAAGAACTATGTGAGATATAAAGGCAGTCTCTGGTGAGTGGCAGCATCAAATCTACACGTAACAGACGCAGGCCCTCTGCTGCCATTCCAGTTGCACCATTAGGAGCCCAGGGTGGACTGACTCCATTCCAGGGGGCAGTTTTCCCCTCTGCCTTCCACAGATTATTGCTCTTGCGCATTACTCGGTGGGAAAAGTGTGGGGGGTGAAGAGGTAGAAGGAAGTTGATAGATACGGTGGTGCGCAGGGGAAACACGCAAAAAGCGTTGGATCAGGAGCTGAGTGTGGCTCATTTGGTTGGGCGTCGTCCTGTGTACCAGGAGGTTGCAGGTTCGATTCCTGGTCCAGGGCACATGCCCAGGTTTCAGGCTCCATCCCTAGTAGGGGGCTTGCAGGAGGCAGCAGATCAATGTTGCACTCTCATATCAATGCTACACCCTCACATCAATGTTTCTCACTCTCTTCCTTTCTCTTTCTCTAAAAAAATCAATAAACTATTTTTTAAAATATTTTTATTTATTTTAAAATATATTTTTATTGATTTCAGAGAGGAAGGGAAAGGGAGTGAGAGATAGAAACATCAATGGTGAGAAAGACTGGGGACTGAGCCCACAACCCGGGAATATGCCCTGACTGGGAATTAAACCCTGACCTCCTGGTTCAGCGGTTGATGCTCAACCACTGAGCCACACCAGCCAGGCAATAAACTATTTTTTTAAAAAGGAGTTGGATTTTGATCCTAACCCTTGCCCTTCTGCATCTTTTGGCTCCAGTTTCCACATCTCTTTTGAAGGACTGATATTCTGTCTTCCTTACAGGACTGCACTTAGACTGTGAGATCTCAGCGGGCAGAACCATGCCTTACCCAGCTGTGCATGCTCAATATATAGCACAGGACCTCAGAGAGAACAGGGGTCCACAGACATCCGCTAAATTGAACCTATGAAGTGCACTCCAGGCTTAAAAGCACTACACGACTGTGTAAAGGAGGGGTTATTATTACCTGTTGGCCAAAATTATGCACCACACCATCTATCACATACACAAAGACACTGGAATTCTATTTGGAAGCAGCTGATGATGTAAATAAAAACTAATTTTTAGAAACGCCCATAGTTTCCGAAGTAACCAGACTGCACAACCTATTAATGATTTTGCCTAACAGCCAGCTGTGCAGACTCGCGTGCACTGTACAGTGTCTTGTGCTGGAAGTGTGTTCCTGTGCACTTTGCCCAGCCACACCACCTCTCAGCCATCTCTCTTGTTATCTCCCGAAGTCAGTAGCACACGCTGCTTCGCTCCCTATTTTGGGTTACATCTATATTGAGAGCTGGGGCCCCTGGTTGGCAGCAGCTTTGGAATGTCTGAGAGCTCTGGGCTCCTCGGTCCCCTCTCCTGACTCCTTTCCACCCACTCCATGCTCTGCCTGCAGCTCACTCCACCACACGCTTCCAGTGCTTGTCTCGCCACCCAAATGGGCTTTTCAAAGCCACCTCCAGCCTCTTGCAGAGTCCCACTGGCCTGGCCCACCCACCCTTCCTGCCAGACCCTGCCTCACGGGCATGGGCTGCCCATGGGGAATGACATCACCAGCCCCCCCTCCCCCCTTACGAGGCAGGTCTTTGATCTCTGCTCCTGGCCACTGAGGAACACCATGCAAACCCTGGGAAGACAGCACCACACTCAGCCAGCCTTACCCACCTGTCAGCTCCTCACCCAAATGCCTGCCAAGCCCCGCCCTCTCCACACACTGGCCTCCACCCTGCCCTGCCGAGGCACTAGCAGAAAATGCTCCTGTCACTTGGCCCTTCTCAGCTCTAATCCCTTTAGGCGGGTTCAAGCTCATTCCACATGGAGACCTCGCTGGTGTTCACACTGGTTCCACCTCCCACCGTGCGAGCAGCTACAGGACTCCCGCTTAGCTGATGAGGCGGGTTCCCAAGTGCCCGCTCACCCAGGCCTGGCTCAGGGCCTCGGTCCTCTGGGCACACATCTCCCTACAGATCTTTGTCCCCACGTTCCCTCTGCAGCCCCGACTTCCAAGTGAGGAAATAGTCACATTCTAGACGTCAGAAATGTTCTCTAACTTCTTCATCAGAGACCCCAAAGGAAGATGGGCATTCATGGGACATTCTTATTTGTTAGGAGAGAAAGGGGGGATAAATGAAAGAAAAAGGAAGTAAAAGATTTGCTTTCAATATAATAGAAATCCCCAATATGCGCTTGCTCGCTCTCTCTCTTTCCTCTCTTTCCTCTCTCTCTCTCTCTCTCTCTCTCTCTCTCTCTCTCTCTCACTCACACACACACACACACACACACACACACACACACACACACTCACCACTCCTCTTTGCCCAGCATGTGCATCCTTCTCCCTGGCCCTTGACTGATAGCTGGGTAGCCACAGTTTCCTAGCCCAGGCCCCCTGGACCCCAGATGTTACCTTCCATGCTGGAAGACTCAGACCGCTGACTGGGAAGGAACGAAACACTACTCCAGATCCGAGAAAACTGCCAAGGGTGGTGGATGCAGCTCCTGAGAGAAGGAGGGAGCGGAGAGAGCCCGGAGCCCAGCAGTTCCCAGCCTTCCAAGGAAGGCTCTGGTGTCAGCTGTCTCCTGGCTCCGCATTGACTGAAAACCAGGGAGTCTCCCGATAAAGCAGGGTCTGAAATCCGAAACTGCAGGTTGGCCGAGTCCTATATAAACACACTCACACCCTGGCCCCTTGGTCTGATGGCTTACCCGCCCGCCCTGTTCCCCTCCCTCCTCACCCTGCCTGCAGCTCTGTAACATCAGACAGCCCTCTAGCTGCCGCTCCTCCAGACACCAGAGCACAGCCCTGCAGCCCAGGGAGAGACCCGTCAGGCGTGGTCCAGTCTCTCCCAACCCCAGCCCCTGCAGCAGTTCAAGTCCAGGTGCTGAAAAGTGGCGCTCAGGGTCATGGAAGGAAGGATGGTGAGCAAGTTCCCAGTTTAGAAGCAATTTCTAGACTCTTCCTCCATATCAAGGAATAATAGTCTTCTAAGGTTCAGATCCAAGATAACTGGTCTGGAGTATAGCAATGGCTCAACGCACCTTTCTCTCCTCCCCTTCCCTCCCCTGCTCTTCCTTCTCCTCCTCTTGCCTCCAAGCTCCTGTGTCTGGCTGTTATGGGCAACCCCTTTCCCTAATGTTTCGCCCGTAATATGAATCAGGCCATGTGAGAGTGGGAAGGGAAATCATGGTGACAATTACCTCATTTTGCTGATAAGGGACTAAGGCCAGGAAGATGAAATGGCTTATCAAAGCTTGTGAGGGCCTGGCCAGTGTGGCTCAGTGGTTACGCATTGACCTATGAACCAGGAGGTCATGGTTCAATTCCTGGTCAGGCACATGCCCGGGTTGTGGGCTCCATCCCCAGTAGGAAGCATGCAGGAGGCAGCCCATCGATGATTCTTTCATCACTGATGTTTCTATCTCTCTCTCCCTCTCCCTTCCTCTCTGAAATAAATAAAAAATATATAAAAAGCTGGGGAGGCACTCCCAGCCCAATCTGGCATCTTGGGGGGTAGAATGGAAGGAGAAGGTTTAAATGTCAGATGGAGTCATGTTTTGATACAACCAGATACTCACTTGAATCACTGAATCACTGGGCCTCAATTTCCTCAGTTGTAAAATGAGGTAAATGGCACTACTTGAGAAAGTGACGACTAAATAAGGTAGCAAGTAAGAAACAGTAGCACACAGTAGGCATTCAATAAAGACCCACCGCCCTCCGGCTCTGTTTACCATGCCCACTCCCTTTTACCTCTGACTCAAAAGGTAACTCCAAATTGCCTTTAGTATTTACTGTTCCTTCGGGTGTTGGTTTAATGTTTCTCGTTCATTGTCTTTATGTCACTCTGGCTAGTAACATTCACGGGTCACTGCCCAGGACTCAGAACGCAACGCTTCGCGTCGCTAAAGGGGGAGCTTTATTTACAGACCAAGGTCACGGACTCGCACGGCAGGCCTCGCTGCCGACGTCTCCCACATCTCCACCTCCAGGCTCCAAGCTCCAGTCCCATGAGCATTTCCCCAGAAGGACAGGCACACCTCCCTTTAGGAACTTCACTGGTGTTGAGTCTTTTACAAAGTGAAGGCAAGCCCTGGCTGGTTTGGCTCAGTGGATAGAGCCTCAGCCTCTGGACTGAAGGGTCCCGGGTTCTATTCCAGTCAAAGGCACATGCCCGGGTTGCGAGCTTGATCCTCAGTGGGTGACGTGCTCCTCCAGACACCAGAGCACATTCGTGAGCCGATGAATGATTCTCTCTCATCATTGATGTTTTTATATATATATAACTCACTCTCCCTCTCCCTTCCTCTCTGAAATTAATAAAAATATATTTAAAAAACAAAAAAAGTGAAGGTAAGAACCTCCACCAGCAAAAAGATTACAACTTGCTTTATTTGCATGCCTTGCTTTATTGCGGTGGTCTGGAGCTGAACCTGCAATATCCCCAAGATACGCCTGTAGTCTTTGCCTTCAACTCAGCATGTCTAAAATGAAATTAAGATTCACCACCCACTGACTAACTATATTATGGTACAGTCCCCAAGGTATGTAAAGGAAGATATGAGGGGCAGAGCAATTAATTTAGTACTATCCAGGTTAAGAAATAATTGGTAACTACCTATCTATATATATAAAAGCCTAAGCAACTGTCCAACCATCCAACCAGTAGCTATGATGCGCAATGACAACCAGGGGGCAGACACTCAATGCAGGAGCTGCTGAGCTGCGGTGACTTGGCAGCTGTGGTTCTCGGTGATGCACCCAGAACCAGAGAGGAGGGAGCCCGTTTCCAGGGTGCGTCACCTGAGAACCACCCTCTCACAATCCAGGACCCCTCAGCGGATGTCGGAGAGCTGGTTTCCGACCAATCCCCGCAGGCTGAGGGACCCCACCAGTGCACAAATCCATGCACCAGGCCACTTATAGGATTATAATGCCTAAAGCAGGGATCAGCAAACTTTTATGAAAAAGGTTAGATAGTAAATATTTTCAGCTTCATTGGCCATATAGTCTCTGTTGCAAATACTCAATTCTGCCTTTGTAGTACAAAAGCAGCCACAGGTAATAGGTAAACAAATGAGCATAAATTAATCAGTATAAACAAATGAATATAAATGAGCATAAATGAATGAGTATAAATGAATGAGCATGGCTGTTTCAAAAAAACTCTACTTGTGGACACTAAAACTTGAATTTCATATAATTTTAATGTGTCACAAAGCTTTATTCATCTGTCCCCCACCCCCAACCATTTAAAATTGTAAATACCATATTTGGTTTGTGGATCATGCAAAATTAGGTGGCGAGCCGGATTTGGCCCATGGGTCACAGCCTAGTCTGGCTTGGAGCATCTCAGGAAGGACCAGCAGATATTGGTAACAGTGACCTCCAAGGAGGGGGTGGATCGAGATGGGGCAGGAGGGAAACTTTCCACTGAATACCATTCTGTATCACTTGAATATTGTAATCCATGCATGTTTAAAACATTTCATCATCAACGGGCTCCACATCTACGTTCTCCGACTTCTATCAATGTCTACATTTACCGTCCCACACAATCAGGCTCTAACTGCCAGGTCAACTCTGACTCGCTCTCTCCCACCCCAGACTCTCACCCCAACAGTAATCAGTGTCCAAAACCCACTGGGGAGTCCCGTTCACCAAAGGGCCTCAGCCCACTCCTCACTAGTCCTCTCCCTACCATTGTCTGTGGCTCCTACCATTGTCTCTACCACTCAGCTGTCACTCTATACAGCCTTGCACACTTACCCAACTTTTTACTTGGGTAAAGCTTATTTCCAAACGGGAAACAGAAGCTTCTTAAGGACAGGGACTATGTATTGCCTCCCCGCTCAGCTCCTCCACCAGTGCCTTGCACCTGGTGAGAATCCTATAAACAGTTGCCTGATTGTTATCTCCCATCCTGTCGGTGATGGTTTGGAATACAGGGAAAGCTCCATCCGGAATAGAAGCCAGTCTGAGACACGCAGCAGGGCAAGAGTGCACAGGAATGTGAAGCCTTGGATCGCAGGGACAAGCATTTACGGAGAGGAAAGATGTCAGAGTCAAGACCTGCTCCAAAAAAGGGGGCTGTGCTTTGGAGAAGGAAATCAGGAGGCCCCCGGGGGATTTCCCCCTAATTCCAATCTCTGGAACACTAGCCTAGTGGGATAAGGAAATGTTGGTGGTCCCCGAACCAGATCGCACGCTGGCGCAGGAAAAGCTCTCCCCAGCACCCAGGCCTGAGCTGCCGCCTGAACTTTGCAGAAACCAGGCGCGCATTACTTTCCAGGCAGCCTGTCCACTGGTGAAGAGTGCTGTGAGCACGGTTTTCTGCCTCCACCCATGTTCCCTGTTCTGGAACTAAACAGAAAAAGTCTTCCTGAATGGGTAACTAAAAACTAATGATAGCTACCAAATATAATAGGGTTTTCAAATATTCCTCTCGAGATGCTCAGAGGGTTTTTAAAGACACAAAAGCGTCGACTCTTTGGAACTGGAAATACCTTTGCTCCAAATGCTTATTGAATAAAACTGAATATAGTCATTTTTTCCTGCTTCCCAGCATGAATTCAGGTTATGCTATAAAAGTAATTGCTTTATTTCTTTATAGGAAAAAAACTTCACAATCACCTGTGGCAAAAATGGGTCTTAAAAATCCCATTTTATACCACAGGGAACTCATGATTAGAGGGTTCGCTAATTGACACCAACTCACACAGTAGTAAAGTCAAAATTCAAAACTAGGTCTACCCAGCTTCAAAATTCAGTCTTTTTCTTACAACCCAAACTTTCATGACACTAGTTCATCAACCTCCCTGTCTCTGAAATCCACAGAAATGACTCTTTCTATCATTTCCATCAGAAGCAGAAGAGATGGACAGTCCACAGCCAACGCTCCACTTGCCTGCCCTCCCTCACACGCCCATCCTCTGGATGTACTCAGGCCTTCCAGGGACGGAGAAAACGAGAGCAAAGACGATCCAAAGCCAGGATGCCAGCGTCCCAGAGACGTTCAAGGGCACAGTGGCCTCTCCCTGGCTCCCACGCGGTGCCCCGTCCTGTGCTTGCCCGGCCTTCACAGGGACTGGCTCCGGCCTCCCCACGGGGCTGGGTGTTTGGAAGCCCATGAAGCATGGCATTGTTTGGGCAGCACAAACACAACGTTTACCTGGGCCCTGGCGCCTTTCTTTGGGTAAATATTTGGCTGGCTCACCCAGGAGAGGGCCGAGGCCTCTTTGCCCCACACCCCAACCACCCAGTTCTCGGAAGATGAGCTGGGTGGGCACAGAATAACCGCAACGCTTAAATCCAGCCACGGCCCGGTGCCCTGCATCAGCGTCCTCTAGCATAGCCTCAGAGCAGCTCCGAAACATCTGCAGCTTGGCCCTCAGCCTGTTATCAAAACTGAGCTTCAAGTCCCAGAAGGGTGCCTGACCGTCTATGGAGACGGGGTTCACAGGGCTCAGCGATGCACCCTCCGTGCAATCAGCGGAACTCCCACCTGGCTCTCTCCAACTGACCACAGGTGCCTGGAAAAACACCTGGTTGCTCCACCTCAGAGCACCTACCCCCAGAAACACGCACGCTCCTGAGCTCATCTGGCTCGAGGGGGTAGCTGGACACCAGGGATGACCCTCCCCATTTCTCAAGAGGGCAAACCACAGCCAGGAGTTTGGCGCTCATCCACACAGGATGTTAACATTGGAGACAAAAACAGACCCCAAGCTCACTGCCTCTCTTCTTAGTCTCATAGAGAAAACACCCCCTCTCTTCAATAGTCTATAATCTGTACTGGCCCAAGGACACCCCATGATGCTCAGCCTCCACTGCCCCCATTCTCCAGGGGCTACCCTTGAGGCCTTCACCCCGCACTCTGAGGCTACCCACCCTTCCATCTGCCATCTCCCTGGGAGATGTGGTCATTAGCAGAGAGCACTATGTAGGTGTCTAATTAAGCAATCAGCAGCAAATGCAGAAACCTGCTCAAGCTACCCCGCAGCATCCACCAGGGATCCTCTTACAGGCAGCTCCCTCCCCCGAGCTTCCTGGAAAGGTCCCCATTGTTTGCCTAGAACACAGAAAAGTGTCTGATTCTGCCCTCCCACTTATCAGCTGGCACTGACTTCCCAGCCTCGCCACAACCCCAGGGGGTGCCATTCACAAGGAGCTCAGTGTGAATGGTGCCCCCAGAATTGTGGGACACAGGAGCCCCAGGGGGGTGGCAAAGTAAACATCCCCCAGATGGGAGGCACAGGGCATTCTGAGAGGATGTCCACCTACCTGGCCTCTTTAGGAGTCCCAGAGCCATATCCCGCCACGCTGGCATTTCGGGGTCGGGGCACGGGTAGCAAGGGGCCCCTGAGAAGGCTGGTAGGAGGTGGCAGAGGTGGCGGTGGACAGCATGAGTGGCTCAGCACCCCTCCCACCTATGTTTCTGAGTCCTCTCTGGTCTGCACTGTAGCTCACCTGTTCCTGTTTCACCCTTTAAATGGAATGTTCCACTCGCCCTGGAAGCCCAGGGGGAGAAAAGTGATCTGTTGAAGAAAAGCTTTCCTTTTCAGAGACTGGCATCCCCGGGATTCCCTCGGGTGCTGCTGCGGACGACAGGTGGGGCAAATGGGACAAGACCAACAGCCGAGGAGGACCCTCAGAGGACAAGGCAGACTGGGACTGGTGCCCACTCCCCCTCGCCTGGGGATGGTCTAAGCGGGAGCCTGGAAGGGAATAGACACCTGCTGCCTCCGTGGCTCCTGGCAGATCCCCTCTCGGGTATCAGATGGGCATCTTCACAAGCTGGGGTGAGAAACAGTGAGACCCCCCTTAACCTCGTCTCCTGTGCCCCTTTGAATATCTTATCTTTCTTCTCCTGAGCCCTTATCTCTGGCTCAGAGACCTTTATCAGCCCCTCCACAATGGAGCGGGAGGCTAGAGATGCCCGCGGAGATACCACAAGCTTCTCAAAGACACAGTGTGATGCCAGTAATGGGGGGAGAGGGGAGGGCAGCACCTCAGGGACAAACCCAGGCCTTCTCATTCCACAGGGGCTCAAATTACCCCAAACCCACACCCCTGCAGGTGGGCGCCTCTATCAGTGCAGGCCCTCAGTGCCCGCACGTGCCCCGGGCTCTGCCAGCTTGGCCCAGAACCCTAGCACACTCTTGTTCCACCAGATATGCGGGTCCTCGCCGACAGAAACGGGAGAACAACATTTCTTTCCAGCCACTGGGCCCTGGCCAGCTGTTTTCCAACTCCTATGAGACAAATTGGACTTTGATTACAGCAGAAAAGATTTAGGTTAGACACCAAGAAGCACTTGAAGTGAGTGATAAGAGGAGGTTTAGGACTGTGCGCTGCGCTTTAGATTTACAGCCAACTTCCCCTCTGTAAGGCGTGGTCCTCGGCCAACATGCTATTCTCTTGGTCAGAAGTTTCCAGGACTTGCGCCTCCCCTGCCTGATTCACACGGGCCTCCCTCGCTCCTTGTCTCCGTGCCCAAGGCCGCATCCCCATTCATCATTCAATGCCATAGTCCACTGCTCCGTCTGTGTCTTTCCTAACCCGGCCAGAGCCTCTCCGTGTTTCCGCAGAGGGCCTCGGCATCTCTGCTGCGGCCATGCCATCCCCACCCTCTCCCCCGAACGTCCCTCTCTTCTCTCCAGCCACCAGAGCGAGACAACCTTGAAGGTAGCAGATCTCGCCGTGAAGATATGGGTGTGAGTGGGTCATTTATTCCAGACATTTCCCGAGCGTCCACAGTGCTAGAGACTGAGACAAGGTGATGTCCCTGCAACTCGAGGAGCCCGATCCTGTTCCTGGACACCTCAAAACCAAACCCACCCACCCATCTCCCTCAGAGGCAGCCCACACGGGGAGGTTGGGGGAAGAGGGGGGGTGCGTGGAATGATGGAGTTGGGAGAGAATGGGGAGGGAGCAGCACGGGGACAACAGCTTCTGAGAGGGAGGGTGGGCGCTCCCGATAGGGCGACACAGGTGAGAGGTGGGAGAACATTGGCCCTTGACCAGGTCAGGGGTCATGCTGGAGGTGAGAATCACCTCCACTTCCTGTGCGTTCACACTGTGCGCTATGGGGACTGCTCTGTACTTAGGGTCTTGTTTATTCCTCGTCACTACCTGAAGCGGGAGGAGTACGTGGGGCCGGGCTGTGGAGTCCCAGCAGGCATGACGAGGCTCCTGCTCAGTAAATATTGTCCAAGGATCAATAGATAAGGTGATCTTCGGAGGCTTACTCCCAGCGGGAAGCGGCCAGGGACAGCTACAGGCCTGGACAATCCGTCCTACCTTTGTAAACTACTCACGGCAACACCAGGCCTGAGGAGGGAGCGGGGGCACTGGCTGGTGGGCGCCCGGCTTTCCTGGCAGGATGGAGAGTGGGTGTTCGAGCACACCCTGTCCCTGCGAGAAACCCCGGGGGGCTGGGAGACAGCTGCCGGGAGGACAGCTGGAGGTCACGCAGAATGGACCACAGGAGGGACCTTCCCAAGGGGCCAGGCTAGTGTACTCAGCCTCCCAGCAGCCCCTTGTCCCAAATGCCGGTGTGGGGGCTGTGGGGCAGGGTCCCTCCCTATGTGGTGACCAGGTACCAAGAGATAATGGTCACCTCCAGCCAACGGACTTGCACCATGGCCCTCTGTTGGGCTAAGTCTAAGGGGGACGCGTGGACACAGGCTGCCCCCCCCGCCCTGGCCTGGCCTTGTGAGGGGTGGGCTTTCAGCTGCCAAGAAGGCCAGGCAGTTCCCAGGACTCCAGACTCTGCTTCTCCATCGCCCTCCCTTCTCCCCTGTCCCACCTCCGGAAAGTGAGCAGAGCCAGTGCCCCCTCGGGCCCAGCTCTGCCCCAGGGCCCACTCCTCCTGCCTCGGTGTCCTCATCCCCCGCCCCCTGCTAAATGGAGGCTCATTCTTGCCCTGGACGCTGGGAATGGATCTGGCAGGATGAGGGCTTGCGGCTGGACACCCCGCCACTGGACTCCCGACCCGGAGGTGGGATGAACTTCGGGGAGTGCTGCTCAGGTGATGCCAACAGAAACCTGAGGAAAGAGCCGCATTCCTCCTTCAGGATTCACCTCAAACACAAGCTCTGGGTCCCTCCCTGAGGCGCCGAGAGGTGGAGGGGGGCGGCTTCTAGAGGGAGGGGCCCTGAGCAGGCTTGGCCGCTGCCTGACTCGGGAAAACTGGAAACCAAGACTTAACAAGCTGGCTTCTCCCTGGAATTTCCCGGCGGGAGGTGTGTGTGTGTAGGGGGGGAGGGGGAATAGGGAATAGGGAGACTGAACCCCTGAGAGGCCCCCACGGCTCCTCCTCCTTTCTGGAAAGTACTAGGTCCCCACCCCTTCCCCACATGGGCCATGCTAGACCTACTATAGGCAGGCATGCTGGCCCTGGGCAATCTCTTGGAACTGGATCCCTGGAATAGGGGGGATGGGATGGGATGGGAAGCAGAGAGGGTCTTGGCCTTCTCTTAAAAATCCAGAATAATGCCATCACACGCCAATTCTGCCCCATCTCTTTTGAAAAACAAATTCTTGAGCCAAATCTGTCCCATGCCAGGCAGTCAGGCACCTGGAAGTGAAGCAGGAAGCAATTCCAGGAGATCTTGTGGCTTCTCCTTTGTGCCAAAGAACCGGGGCGGGGGGGGGGGGGGGGGGGCGCCGGGGGGAGGGGCCTGGGCTCAGTCACCTGGGCTCTCAGAATGGACAAGGCAGCTATTGCAAGGCCGAGTGTGGGAGAGTGTTAGCCAGAGGCCACAGCTGCCCAGATGGCCCCCTGAGAGCACCCACAGGACAGTAGAGTCAAGCAACATGGACAGATGGACAGGACAGTCCACTACATAAAGCGCCACTCAGTCAAAGCCAAGGGCCCTGGGCTCTCATTCTGACCCTACAGCTAATGTGCTGTGTGCCCTCAGGCAGGCCACCGCCTCTCTGATCCTCAGGTAGCTCCTCTGCACAGGGCCTTAAGGCAGGGGGCAGAGAGGAGCGGCAGTAAACTGTCCCAGGCCTGCTGAAACCCTTCGAGGGTTAAGTCCATTCTCCGGGGTAAGGCTGCCCGCCTGCTTTCCAGCCTCCTCCCCTGAAAGCCCTGACCGGTTCCCTGTGCTCCAGCCCCTGGTCAGGTGATGCATTTCCCGTTCGCATGCCTGGTGCATCTCAACCTCTGGGCACACTGTTCCTTCTGTGGAGCTGCATCCCTTGACCCCTCCCCCACCCTTCAAGGCTCAGTGCAGACCTGCTCCCACAGCTGCTCCCGACCTCCTCGCAGACCTGAGGTCCTCCCTAAGCTCTGCCACCTGCTGTGTGACCTCAGGCAGGTTTCCCAACCTCTCTGGACACCACTCTTCTCATCTATGAAGGCTTTTGTCAGAGAGTTCATTTAAAGACGAAGAAAAACAGCGTGTCTGAAGCCCGGACAAGAGTGCCTACACAGAGGCGTTTTTCCTGTTTCCAAAGCACCTGCCCATCTAACCTTATTTTTCTTAATTCTTCGTCTACAAGTCTGTCTCCCCTGCTAGACGGTGAACTTTAAAGGGCCATGTCAAATTCCTCTTTCACTCAACAAATGTTTAGTGAAAGTCTGCTCTGTGCCAGGCACTGTTAGGTGCCAGGCTGCAAAGGGGAGAAAGGCAGTCTCGTGGTTGGGTGCCCTGAGTGCTTAGATGGGCACAGAGGGCCCAGCTGCTGCCGAGTCAGGAAAACCAGGCGCCAGGAGCTGCCCGCGGGCTCTGCGTCGCAGGCCTTGCCTCCTCCCCTTTCGCAGGAGCTTAAAGGACGTCGGGAAGAAGGAACTGAAGACAGACCGTGACCTTGCCGCGTACTTTGCTGTGTGCTCTGTAGGCACTCTTGTCCGTACTTCGGACATGCTGTTTTTCTTCGTCTTGAAATGAACTCCCTGACGAAAGCCTTCATAGATGAGAAGAGTGGCGTCCAGAGAGGTTGGGAAACGTGCCTGAGGTCACACAGCAGGTGGCAGAGCTTAGATAAGACCTCAGGTCGGACGACCTCCTGCCCATAGTCTCATGCTGCCCAGTTCAAATACACTAACAGATGAGGCCTGTGTGCCTGGACTTCTTTGATCAAAAAAGGAAATAATGACCTATTAATCTCAAGGCTCTAAACAGTATGACTTTAATTCTAGCGGCCCAGGCCGCCTTCTGGAAAGGGCCTATTCCTTTTCTTTCCCGTTGCCACCGCAGTCCCCAGGCTGGCTCCCCACCCTCAGGGGAAGCCAATGGGACAGCTCACCCAAGAGCTGCCATCAGCTTTTGCCACCTTCAGAGTGTCATCAGTGGCGGCCTGACAGGTGGTCCCAGACCCCTGAAGCCTCAACCCATGTCCCTATTATCCAGACCTGTGAACCGCTGGCATTCTGCCCTCATGGGGAGGGAGACAGCAGATAATGGCACCGCGTGACCCAGTCCCCCACCCACCACCATCACACGCCTCTCGCTGCTCCGGCATTTTTCTACCCAGCGTTTTCCTCTCAACACCCAGCTGTGACTCTGTGCCTGGGCTTCCAGGGTTCTTCCCCAACACCCCTTACTCCTCTCTCTTTACTTCTGTGAGCCCCCACTCCCAACTCCAGCTGACCGGCCGGGGGTTTGTAGATGCCCTTCCTGTCCCGTGGAGTGTTGTTTCGCTAATGCAGGTTCTATTCCTTCTTCCATCCCAGTGGTCGGCAAACTCATGAGTCCACAGAGCCACATATCAACAGGACAACGATTGAAATTTCTTTTGAGAGCCCAATTTTTTACACTTAAACTTCTTCTAACGCCACTTCTTCAAAATAGACTCTCGCCCAGGCCGTGGTCTTTTGTGGAAGAGCCACACTCAAGGGGCCCAAGAGCCGCATGTGGCTCGCGAGCCGCAGTTTGCCGACCACGGTTCGATCCTAAACCTAAATGATCTCTTCCCGGAAGCCAGCCCTGATAGGCCTGCCCGCCCTGAACTTGCCTTTGTTTTGTGTTTCCTCCGAACGTCATATCCTCCCTGCACTTACACTGGCTGGAGCCATTTGGTACATTTGTGCATTTGACAAACATGGACTAAGGACCTACAACCATCTGCCAGGCAGTCACTGGGCCTACTGTGTGCCGAGCTGGACTAGGCCCTGGACATTCAGTGCCCTCCGGAGGCTGCGCTCCTGTCAGTCACCCTCAGGCCCTTACCTGGGGAGGCCCGCCTCCACACTCAGATGGGGAGCTCTGGGCACTGTCCCCTCTTTGTCCCATCCCAGCACCTGACGTTTACACAGGACTTTTACCTTAGCAAGGTGCTTGCACATCCATTATCGCATTTCATCTGCACGACACCCCTCCTAGGTAGGATGGAAGGGGCTATGATTCCATTTGAAAGGTGGAACCACTGAGGCCCAGAAAGAGGAAGTGACCCCAGCTGGGTACCAGCCAGGTCCTCCATAGAATTCATGTCCCCCGGCCCCCAAGGCGAGTGGCCTTTGCACCACGCAGACCGGGATCTTAGAGAGCTAGATGGGACCAGGTGATGATCCACTTCTCCACCTGTCAGTGCCAGTGGACGTCGAGGAAGAAGGGAGACTGAAGCAAAAATAGAGGGTGTTGGAAAACGCTGTGCAACCGGGAAGTTTACACACATTTGTCCTGTATTCCTGGCAAGCAGTGGGCACTCAATACATGTTTGTCAAATGAATGAACACCTCACTAGAGAGGCACACGGCAGAGGGTATGAGCCAGCGAGTAATAACAGCGGTTGGAGCACACACTCTGTGTCAGGCATAATTCCAAACGCAACTCATTTCACCTTCACAACATCCTCACCACGTTCAAGGTGGCTGATTTCGTCTCCCTGTTACGGATGAGACAAAATGAGGTCAAGCACCCAAAGTGGCACCCGGAGACTGACTCCAGAGCGGTGCTCCTGGCCGCGTTAGCCAAGTCCAGGCCAGATGCTCCCGCCATCCAGGTACCGCGCCATCCTCATTACCAGCGCGCTGAGTGAGCGTTCTGGTGAGTGCTGAGTGAGGCCTGCAGTCACCCTTCTGCCCTGGGCCCCGAGGTTCCGCATGAGCCTGCATGAGTCACGGCGGTAATGAGGTGAAATAAAAACCCAGCTTGGGGATTTGGAGGGGGGGTGGGGTGGCTGTGTTTAGCTGCACAAGGACTTCATGAGTCCTCTGCACTGTCCACACCCCAGAGTCCTGCCGCTCCCACGGGCCTGCACCCCAAAGAGCAGCTCTTCTCTCTGACTTTTATATACATACATACATATATATATTTTTTAATTGATTTCAGAGAGGGAGAGAGAGATAGAAACATCAATGATGAGAGAGAATCATTGACGGGCTGCCTCCTGCATGCCCCACATGGGGGATGGAGCCCACACCCTCACAGCATGTGCCCTGGCCAGAATCAAACCATGACCTCCTGCTTTATAGGTCGATGCTCAACCACTGAGCCACGCCCACCAGGTATTCTCTCTGACTTGATTGCCAACAGGCCTGGTACAAGTAAAGGATTGGGAGACATTTTCTAGCATCTCAACCACGCCTGGAGTAGAGGACAGGGCTAAGGAGGGCAGAGTTGTGTGTGTCTTCGGGACAAGATTTATACGTAGGATACTCGGGTCCTTGGTGAATAACCCCTTTATGGGATGGGATGGGATGGAATGGGATGGGATGGGATGGGATGGGATGGGATGGGATGGGATGGGATGGGAGGACGGGCTGGGCATCTCCAGCTCTGGTGACTTTGGGTCCCTGTCAGAAGGAGGCTGGCACTTAGGAAAGTCTCAGCACCAAGACAGGGCTGGGGGGCTCTGAGTCAGTTTTCTCTAAAGAAATCTTCCCTGGGAGGGACAGGGTTCAGAAGAGGGCATTTGGAGCAGGAGAGGCCGCCCTTTTGTGCTGATAGTGTGACTTCCCAGTGGATTCTGATCTCTGTGACTTTGGGCCAGTAGCTTACGAACCCTTCCACAGACTTCAACTTCCCGTTTATTACAAGGGGATCCCAGCGCCTGTATTGAGATAGGGACTGTGTTAGGGTGAGGGAGACCGGGCCCCAGACCATGCTTGGAGTTCTTTAGAGAAGAGGAGACAGAAATGCAAGACCTGGTGGGAGCTCCCGGCTGCAGACAGGCAGGAGCCGCCTCCAGGCTACGCTTCAGCAGCCCCGACAGACAGACGACCAACGACCAACAGCAGGCAGAGGGGACGGGCTGTTTGCTTATCTGAGAGGCCTGGGAGATAGGGACGGCATGCCTCCTGCGCCTGGGGTATGTGGCCTCTGGGTGCAGATCTCCGGGGTCAGCCCACGGAAGCTGAATGGCAGGAGGAAAGTTTCCCTGTGATTTGAGCAACACAGACAAAGGCAAACTGAGCTAGAGGGAGATGGGCAGAGAGAACAACCAGCGTGGCAGGGGGCCAACTACCCATTTGCCCAGCACTGAGGGGGTCTCAGAATGCAGGACTTTTGGTACTTAGAATGGAGCAAGTCCCAGGCCGACCAGGACAAATTGGTCACCCTACCGAAGGGCTCACACCTGAAATAGGCCTCCGGTGCCAAAGGACCCATGGGCACCACGTGAAATCTTCATGCTCAGACAGACTGATGCTCAGGTGTCCCGGGCTGGGAAGCCGAGTGCCCCCATGCTTGTCCTGGTGAGGCCCTGGGCACACGTTACTGTGGGCACGTCCCAGCCTAGCCCGGCCTCGCTTCCTCCAGAAGATCTGGGTAAGTCTACCTTCCCGGCTGGAGGACAAAATACTCTTAGAAACTAACAGGTTTCTTGGGACCCTGAGCCTGAGAAAGGACTTCCTTGGTGGTTTCTTAGAGTCGCCTGTGAGCCAGCCCAGGGGGAGGCCACAAAGCAGGACTTGGTGTCCTGGCTGTCTTTGGTGTCCTGGTCGCTTAGTTCTGCAAAGATCTCAGTGGCCGGGGCAAGTATAGGGTGGAGAATGGGCAGGGGGTGAAGCAAGAACAGCCATTCTCCAGGCTCCCAACCCCAAGCACAGCTGAGCTGCTGTTAACGTACAGGCTGGACAGAGCAAGGGGCAGTGCCCCGCTCCTCACCCTGCCCCGCTCAGTGAGCTGAGCTCCCTGGCTCGACTCCACCTGGTTCCCCCCTGGGCTGCTTTGTGGGGCAGGCTGGGCATCGACGTGTCCAGTCCTGCTGCAGCCGACTTTCTCTGAGGCCAAGGGCAGCTCCAGTTCCATGCCCCTCCTGCCAGCTGAAACCAAGCCCGGGCTCAAACTGGGCCCCGAGTTCATGAAGACCAGAGGACAGGAGGGGATACTGGGTTCCTCCTTCCCTCAAAGGCAGTCTGTCCTAATCAAGGGCCAGGGACGGGAAGAGGGCCAGGGACAAGCCACTGAGAAGTGAGGGTGGAGAAAGCTCCTCCCTTCTGCCTTGGGCAACTTACAGTCATTTCTTCATTCAGCCCATGTGTGACCAGTGCCCACTATGCGCAACGCACGAGAAAGGAACGGAGACTCACTCAGAACCCGAGGAGGGGAAGGGGGGCGCAGAGAGCTGAAGTCTACAGATCCTCCCCAACGCTCATCCGAGCGAGTTCATGTCTGGCTACTCCACTCTGTCCCCACGCACCCACCCAAGTGAGCACGTGCAGAGTCGGGAGATAAAAGGAAAGAAGAGAAGCCCACATCCCAGCTAACTCACAAAGCAGATCTCTGAGGCAGAGATAATCAAGCATTACCTCAACTTAGACCCTATTTCTAGCGTGCAACTTCTACAGCCTGAGCCCTACGTCCAACCCCTAAGGTTCAAGCGAGAGATGGAAAAGGGTCGAAGGAGGTGCGTAGTCCAATTTCTTTCCCTTCTCCCTGACTGGCTCATTCATTCATTCATCCAGGTCACACCTCAGGAGAGCCGTCTGAGTGCCGGCACCGAGCTAGGCACGGGGACTCAGGGCAGTTCGACCTGACCCACTCAGTGTCTCCTGTCGCCATCATCCCCGCTCTGGCTATGATTCCAACGGGTCAGAGCCATGCGCCCTTGAACTTGGCTCCCTGCTCAAACCCCAGGGCCCTGCCCTTGGGCTGGCAACAGGCCAGGCAGAAGCCCACTTTGCACAGCAGCCTCTGTCGTGTGAAATCAAGGGCAAAGGAGCTACTTGGGTTTCTGCCTCTCCCCAGTCTCTCCCCTCCTCCTGTCTCCTCTGCCGGGGATGGAAACGCTGCCACTCTCAGCTCACGTGCTCAGCTCACAAGGCTGAGCTCCCAGGAAAAGAAGAAGCTCAAGGATGTGACAGGCGGGAGCCCAGTGAAACAGAAATACAACATTTCGTGTTGTTCCTTATGTACCAGTATCTTCCCCCCCAGAATCCTTCTTTTGGTGGCCAAGAAAGCAGTGGCCCTGCTTCTGTTTGCCAGTCCTCCGACCTCTCCCCACCTGGGACTAAGGCCTTGCTTCCTGTTTATCCTCAGCTCCATTCCTTCCCGTGTCTCTCTGGAGGCCTGCAAATGCTGTCTGGTCTGTATTGGCCGGCACAGGAGGAGTTACAGGAAATAGCCGGTGATAAGGAGCTAACACAGAGCAAATGAGCTTGGTGCCTACCAGTCTCTCTCTCTCTCTCCAGGCCCCTTCCCAGGAGCCCTCCCTGGGCTGGAGTCTCTGGCCCACTTAGGCTGAGAGCCCTGTGGTTGATTGGCGTGTCCTCTGCCCAGGCAGGTTGCTGTGTCTAATTGTCTAACTGCAGATTTCCGTCTCTGATCTGCATGGGAAGATGGGCGGCAGCTGTGCCAGGCCCCAGGGGACCACAGGCTGCCGGGGAGGAGGCTTGATCACCTGGCTCTCTAGACCCGAGGCCTCAGGGGGCCTCCTCAAGGGCAAGAGACAGGCCAGGCCTCCAAAAGGGAAAAATACAAGAGCAGGTCCAAGCCAAACCCACGTCCTCCCGGTCCCTCCCCGCTGCTCCCATTCCTAAGGACAGGACAAAGCAGGCATCAGAGAGCCAGGTGGCCAGGTTTCCTTTCTCACTGCAGGCACATCTGACTCTGTGTTTCAGAGGGCAAGTTCCCTGACTTCTCTGGACACAACCTCATATTCCTTAGACTTTGGGCTGGAGCCCTGGCTCCTTGGAGATGGCCCCGGCTGGGGTGAGAAGGGAGGGAACTGCTATGAAGTGCTGCTTAGACCTCCTTAATGATGGATTCTGGAACAAGGAGCGTACAATTCTACATCTAAGACATACGGTCAAATTTCAACTGTCTGCCACTACCCTGTCCTTACGTAGCATGTGAGGATTCTCAAAGGTAGATACTGGGTCGAGCAGAATAGCTATCATTTGATGAGCACCGACTATGTGCCAGGGACTGTTTACATGATCTAAATGAATATTCATAACAACCCTGTAAGGTCCATGGAGACACATGCAGAGGGAAGCTAGCTAACTTGTTCAAGGCCAGGCAACTCCGAAGTGGTGGGTCAGAAACCACACTCAAGCAAGCTGACCCCAGTGCTTCCCTCTCCTCCACCTCTCGTGCGCACGCACGCGTGCTCTGCAAACTACAGAGTAGCGTACAAATAGGAAGTTATTATTAGGTAGTTGATAGTAGTAGGAGCCAGGGGTGAGTACAGGGTATAGCCAGGGAAGATTTGTGTCTGAGCACTAATTTGATTTAATGTTGCTGAACTGTATTTCAGAGCTAAATGGAAAAATTATCTGCAATGTCTCGGGCTCCGACTCCCTCCATCAACACAAAGACTTGAAATTTGACTAAATGAAGATTCGAAGGACTTGATCCAGGGCTCCCGACCTGGCATTTATGGGGTGCCTGCCTTACTCACCCACACAGCAGCCAGGACGGTGGGAGCGCGCCACCCCATCGCCATGTGGTCTCGGCCTCCTCAGCAGCACCTCCCAGAGAAGGAGGCCTTTCTCCAAAGTAAGAGATCACTTACGATGGGATGAAAGAAGTAACATCTAATTAGAGAAAGTCATTAATAGGCAATTAGCCTGTAATGAGTGAACGGATCTAGGCAATGATCACCCAGGCTGCTCGGGTCACAAAGGGAGAGACAGCCAGACACTGGGTGTCTCCCGATAGATGCCGACGCCACAACCCCCAAATAAATAAATTAAAGGAACCTGAATGTGATTAAGCCTTCAGTCTAGCCACACACACACAGGGACAGTGGAACATGTTCAATGATATGATGAGGATGCAATCAGCTAGATCCAGAAGGTTAAAAACTCTACAGGACAAATGAGCCAGTTTTCCCAGCAAAACATTGTAAGATAAAAAAAAAAAAAGGAGAAAAAGAATGTAGATGGGTGAGCGACAACCCATGAATCAAAAGGCCATGGTTCGATTCCCAGTCAGGGCCCATTCCCGGATTGCAGGCTCCATCCCAAGTAGGGGGCATGCAGGAGCAATGATTCCCTCTCATCATTGATGTTTCTATCTTCCTCCCCCCGCCTCTCTGAAATCAATAAAACTATATATTTTTAAAATCATTGATTTTTAAAAATACACATTTTTTTAAAAAAATATCTATCTCTACCTCTCCCTTCCTTTCTCTGAAATCAATAAAAAACTTTTTTTAAAGAGTGACTTAAGAACTATAACAACCGGTCACCATATAGAGATTTATTTGGATGCAAATTAAAAAGAAAACTAGGGGGAAACATGATAATCAGAGAAATATGAAAATTAACTGACTATTTGATTATATTAAGGAATTACTAATTTTGTGGAGGTGTGATAATGACTTCGTTAAGTCCCTCTCTCTAGAGGTGGAATGATACGCTGCCAGGATTTGCTTCCTAATGATCAGAAGGTAGAAAGGACTGGGAGTAAGCCTAAAACAAGACTGGCCGTGAGATGACTTCAAAACTACTGAAGCTTAGACACATGGGGGCTGTCATACTGCTCGCTCTACTTTTATGTGTGTGTGTAACGCTCTGCGATAAAACGTTTTAAAATAGCGACCAGACCCCCCACGCTCATCACTGTGGTGCCATAAGCACCCCGCAGTCAGCTCCTCTGAGCTGCCCAGGCGCTGGCTCTGACCTCTGCGGCTCCCACACTTGAGAGCATGATGGGAGAGGCCCCCCAGGCTGCTCCCCTTCCCAGCAGCTCCCCTGCAACAAGTCAACCTCACTTTCCACAGCTACATCCCCCTGAGGCCTCAGACAGAGGCAGGGCCAGTGCAGCACAAGAGAAAGCAACCTCCCACGGCCCCTCCACAGGCCAGTAGTGGAGACACAACACACTCAGCCTTCTGAGGCCAAATCCCACCCCCACCCCCTCCTCACCATCCTGGCTCAGAGCTGAGAACCATGCCTTTCCAGCCCCACACTGAACGGAGCCTCTCACTGCGCCAGGATCCGGAAGGGAAATGGTGCCACCACAAGGCAGCACCCGCAGCGGCCGGACCAAGTGCCTGCTGCCTTCTGCCTCCACTGGTGCCCGAGTGGGAACGGGGATGAGGAGAGAAGGGAGCAGTTGCGGGAAGGACAGGCCATAGAAGAGCCAAACACCCAAGGCCGCGCTCCAGCCCGGCCCGGCCCAGCCCGGGGCCCAAGCTGTCGCCAACCCCACCTTGGGCAAACAGCTGGCACCTCCCAGGCGGGTCCTCCCCGCAGCACTTCCTGGTGCTGCTGATCACCGAGCTCATGGAAGAGGAGAGCAGACCGAGGGGGAAAGGGATGGAGACTTCGGAGGGAAAGGGAGAGGATACGGGGTGTCTGGAGGAGCCCTGGGAAGGGAGGAAATAGTGGGACAGCCTGGCACATTCCAGAGCTGAGGATATAACTGAGGAAAGGGAAGAGGAGAGGAGAGGAGAGGAGAGGAGAGGAGAGGAGAGGAGAGGAGAGGAGAGGAGAGGAGAGGAGAGGGAAGGAGAGGAGAGGAGGGGAAGGGAAGGGAGAAGAGAGGAGGGGAGGAGAGGAGAAGAACAAGGGGAAAAGAAGCAACAATAAGGCGTGAGGATAACTAGATGGAGCCGGAGAGTTAGAGGCCCAGGAACACAGAACCTGACTGACTGCCCACCCCGCTCCACAGCACACCCCCTCCCCTTGCCAACACAATTTCCCCCCAGAGAGTTCCCCGCCCTTCCAGGCCCAGAAGGGGTGTCCGGGCACCAGCTGGTGCCTGTCCTACCTCCTGGCAGCTGCTCCTGGACGAGACCAGTGGGCTAACCCACCTGCCTCCTGAGGGCTGAGGGCTGAGGCCGGAAGGGCGGCTCCACCTCAGACCAAGTGGCCAATCCAGGGAGCCAGGGAGCCAGGGAGCCTGCCCAGAGCCCGCCCTTGTGGGGCACAGGGCTGAAGGGGACTCAGAGTTAACGCCGCATTCGTACACCGTGCCTGTTCCATATTCATGACCATGCTGGGCCCACAAGGTGACCGCCTCCCACCTCCTCACACTCACTGACCTTCAGGGACCCCGGGGCCCAAGGGTACCGGGGAGTCCACCCACGCCCACGCGGCCAGGCCGGCGTGGTCCTCACCCGCGGGCACTGAGGACGTGAGCCAAGTCCCTCGCTGACAGTCGAGGAAGCGCGTGACTAATCCCAGGGCTGTCCCAGCTCTGCCACTCAAGTGCTGGCTCTGCCCCTGGCCCGGTGACTGAGGCAGCGCTGACCGCCTCCCGGGCTCCGCTATAAAGCCCGGGTCCTCCCTCGGCGGCACCTGCAGAGCCGGGAGCACGCACCGCACCGCAGGAGCCACCTAGAAAGGCGAGGTTTCGCTACCACAAACCAGAGGCCCTGCCACACCTCTCAGGAGGACGCAGGCTCCTGTCAGGCTCCGCACGGCCATCTGAATAAGGAGAAGGCAGGGGACAAAGCAGGCAGAGAACACCCAGGCCCCCAGGCCCCGGGCACCCTGCCCAGGAGCTCCATCGGGGGAAATGAAAAAACGCTGCAAGAAAGAGGAAGGGAGGAGGAGAGAGGAGGGTGGGGCGGGGAGGCAGGATCTGGCCCTGGGATTGGTATTGTGGGTTGATGGGGTTTCTCTAACCATCCGGGCTTGGCTCAAAGCGGGGGGGGGGGGGGGGCAGGGGGGGTCTAGGAGGAGCAGGCAAGCCACAGCCAATGGCTCCTTCTCGTCCCTGCCCACCCTGGAGGACATGTGGCTGCAGGAACTTCCACAAGGAATTGGGGCGGAAACCTAGGACGGCAAGAGTTGCCTGCCCCTCCTCAGAGTATAATAATATTCATATAACCTCGGGCATGGCATAGCTGTGCATACGCGTTGACTATTTTCACTGTAGCCTCCCAAATCCACGGCAGGGAAGCTCATGTCACTCTAGTCCTCAGCTGATTGGCAGTTGGGGCTCGGAGGGGGTGACCCGAGGTCATACATCTTAGGGAACTGGCTCTCACCCCCTGGGCAGCCCAGGCCTTGCTCATGGGGCAGTAACGAGAATGCGCTGGCCTGCCCTGCTCTCTGGGAGGAAGCTCCTTGGTCCTACTCTCCAGCGCTCTGGGAGCCACCCTGCCCGGCTACCGGGACCAGGAGTGAGTCACCCACTTCCAGACCACGCAAACTCAGAAGGTTTGGGGGTTAAAGGCAGGCTGTTCTATGGCAGGCCCCGGGTTTCACTGGCACACATTCCCTTAAAACTAAGGCATGTCCACTCAGCTTGCTTCTGCTAGACAAGGACATCTCAATCAGCCCGTTTAGAGTAAAAGGTCCTTCTGCGGAGGTCCGGCCTTGGGCCGTTGACACCGGGTCTGGAACACAGAAGGCCAAGAGTAATGCGATGCTGACCCTGGTAGGGGTGGGGAAGGAAGAGAATTCCGTCTCCGGAACCTTCCCTGGGGGCAGGCCTGGGCCGGGGTAAAGCGGGTAGTGTGGACGAGATGTGCGTTAGCCCTGGAAGCTCCATGAGGCACGCTGCTGCACGGGGGAACAAGACAAATGCCATACAACCCCGACACGTAGGGCCATCAGACAAGGTGACTGGGGAGCAAAGCCACCTTTCCTGCTGAAATCTGACATTTCTGTGCTAAGACCCCGAGCATCCAAACAACTTCTCTGAAACGATCACCATGGGAGGAGGGCTCGGGGCCTGCCGTTCTGGACTTGGTGAGACCGCCCATCTCGGAAAGGGGCAGAGACACTTTCCCACTGGACTTTCCTCCCCCTGGGCCTCCCAAGGGTTAACCTGTAGACAATGCCCCTGACCCCATCCCCAGCCGGCCAGGAAAGCAGGATGGATGGGACACTTGGTGTGGAGGTGTTTAGCTTGGCCTCAGCCCAGCACTACAGACAGCTCCACTCAATGTATAGACACCCAGGCTGGGCCCCTTGGACCAAGTCCCTCCCTCCTTCCCCACCAGAGAAAGGCCGTAGAGAAGGCCCCGCTGGGTGAGGGGGGAGGCTGTTTTCAGGGCTGGAGAACAGTCTGAAGGAGGCTCCCTCTCAAATGCATCTTTGAAAGGGCAGTAGCAGCTACCCCTTCCCCTGCTCTCTGCCAGAGCAGCACCAGGCATGACCTTGGGAGAAAGCTGACGGACAGGGCATTGTGTCATGTTCTCCTCCCCCTTCTCTGTCTGGGCAGTCAAGGCTGAGCCCCCAGGGGGGCGGGGAAGGGCTATTCTTCGCATGTAACGGGGAAGATGGTACATATATGACATGGGCAGATCAGTACGCTCTTTTTAATCCCCCCCAGCCCAGCCACTGTCCTACCACATCCCCTGTCACTTTGCCTCAACTTTGATAGCCAGCCAATAATTGTGCCAGGTTGCCTTTAAGAGGTGCCTCTAGCCTGGCTGGCATGGCTCGGGGGTTGAGTGTCAACCTATGAACCAGGAGGTCCTGGTTTGATTCCTGGTCAGGGCACATGCCTGGACTGTGGGCTCGATCCCCAGGGTGGGGTGTGTAGGAGGCAGTTGATCAGTGATTCTCTCTCATCATTGATGTTTCTCTCTCTCTCTCTCTCTCTCTCCCTTCTTCTCTGAAATCAATATAAATATATATATATATTTTATTTTTTTTTTTTTAAAGAGATGCCTCTAAGCTGTTCTAGGGCAAAAGCTCCTGCATAGGGGAGGGGCCCAATATAAACCTCTCTAGAGTCAGGAGGAGTTGTGTAAGGAGTATTGCACTCCTTAGATCTGACCCTCCTATGCCCTGGCCCTAACCCTCCTGCCTCCAGTCACTCAACTTTATTCTAAGACTTTACCCTAAGACTTGGATTCCCAACCTCAACCCTGAGCCCCTGAAATAGCTCTCAGTGTTGCCAGAAGCCCCCGTTACCAACACATCTTCCCTGTCTGTAGTGTACCCTGTCATCTTTAGGCTATAGGTCACACAGGAGCCAGCAGCCTGCCTGAACTTCACCCCCAGGCCCATTGCCCTGGAGATGAAGGATGCCTCTGAATTTGGTCTCCCTGCTCTCTGCAAATGACAACTGGGTCATGCCCTGCTCACAAGCTTTCAGTGTCTCCACTGCCTACTGCACAGAGGCTATATTTCTTAGGTCAAAATGCAAGCCCTTACATAATCTAGCCCAAGTTTATCTATCCAATATAATCTCCTACCACCCTACAACTAAAAACATAAATGCCCTGAAAATGTCACAAGACACTGGAATTCAGTGAAAGGAGAGGCCATCAGGCCAGACTCTGGTCAGCTTGCATGCTATTAGGCCATCCACCTCCCGAGATCACCCCACCACAAGCTTGCAAACATAAAGGAATATACTAGACTAGAGACCCGATGCACAAAGATTCATGCAAGAATGGGTCTTCTTTCCCCTGGCTGCCAGCACTGCCTTCACTCCATCCAGAGCCGCCTTTCCACCTTCCCATGCTGCCCAGAGGCCTGGAGCGGCTGGGGTGGTACGGAATGCCTGCGTCATGGCCATGGCAAGCATTCCACTCCGCCCCCAGCCGCTTGGCGCCCGTGTATGCAAATTAACCCACCATCTTTGTTGTGTTAATTTGCATACTCACTCCTGATTGGCTAGTGGGCGTTGCGAAGGTACAGTCCATTTGCATCTTACTCTTTTATTAGTGTAGATGTGCTTTAGCCCTGGAAAGCTGGAAAGTATATGCAAATCCAATGGAGACAGGGAACGCTTTTCTGCACTTGAAAATCTGTCAAAACTCAGGCACCCAGGAACGGAAACAGGCTGGAACAGAACCACAAATGCCGGAAGCAGTCTGTGAGGAGCCCCCTGCTAGTGCTAGACCTGGGTGATAAAGAAAACAGGGTCTGGACAGGGTGGTTTGCTGGGATGGCTTTCATCTCACCTCCCCAGGGCCCTGCAGTCTCCCAAACAACCTCACTAAAAGGAAGAAAGCCTGCAGGCAGGGAGAAAAGAACCGTAAGAAACTGTGGTCTGTCTGGATCCCCAGACTTTTCAGCTTGGACCTTTGGAGGGAAGGGTGTGGAAGAGTTAAGGGGAAAAAAGTCCAACCTCCTCCTCTGCCTTGTGTGATTCTGGCAATCCGATGCTATATATCAGTGGCCAGGCAGGGGAGTGGGAGATGGAACTGAGCTTGGAATGAAGGGACAGAGCCCAGACCAGACTAGTGGACGCCTAGACTAGCCAGCTCCTCCCATCCTGGGCAGCGTCTCAAGCCAGAAAATGAAGAGTCCAGAGCCAGAGCAATACGCGGGAAGGACATCAGGGGAGGAGAGACATAAATCACCCCTGTCCTCAGCTCTACCAAGCAGCCCCCTTCACAGCGCTGCAGTCTCCTCTGGTCCATGTCCTAACTCACCGGGCGAAGCATCCCACTGCAGAAGCATCCTGAATGGGGTCCTTGTAGGCGATGAGACAGAGACCAGAAGATGAATTGGAGCTGAGAGGTAGAGGGCATGTGAGCATGAAGATGAGGGGCGGGGGAAAGAGAACTAATGAGCTCTTGTTGGAGTTGATTTTCAAAGAGCAAACAAAAGCAATGGATGTGGGAGGGCTGATTCCGAGTCTCAGCTGCTGGGGAAGCGCCTGAGTGACTGGGGACCTGGCTGTCTACACTGTGATAACAAAGCAGGCGGAGGTCACACTGGAGAAACGGCTATGCAAGGAATTAGGAAGTGCGGTGCCAGAGTAATTATGTGTGTGTCAGTGAAGAGCATACCCCCTCTCCCCAAAGATGGTGTCAGAGCAGTTCCATCAACTACATTAGCAACCACAAAGGCTCAGAGTGCTTGTCATTCCCTTGGGAACAAGAAGCCATGTCATGATGGGCAATAGAAAGTGCATGCCTAGTCACCCAGGTAAAACATACATGGTGTCAAAACAAGCCAAAGGAAAATCATTTGGACAAAAAAATGAAAAAGGATCGCAAATCAAATTCATAGAAAATGTTCCTTTATTAACTTTTGGTCGAGAGTGTGTTTGTATGTTTTCAGAGAACAGCTCCGAGACATGTGGATTCCTGCGATAGAGGGGAATTGACAGGAGTGCTCCAGCCATGAAGTCAGGGGAGAGACAGTCCAGAGATGGAAGACGCTGACGATGCCTTGCCATACTAGCAGTCAGCAGATGTGCGTCACTGCAGATTGCCCAGGACCAAACCGGAGAGGGTCGGACCTGCAATACCGCCGTTTGTCCACCATCCAGAACTGAAGTATCATTGCTGTTATGAACACATTAACAACTGTTGGACATAGAAACCGGGACTCAAAAGAACTGTTGGCCCAGAAAGAAACTCACTACAGACTGATTCATTTGCCTCTCAGCATAACCATTATTGCTTGTCTCATTTTCAGTTCCTATAAGTGTATTCCTAGTATCACATGAGCTCACTCATCTAGGGGAAAAGATGAACAACATAGACTGAAGAACAAGAACAGCATCCATCAGACTGTCAGACCTCAGAGGGAAAGTAGGGGAGGGTGGGGACAAGGGAGATAGATCAACCAAAGGACTTATGTGCTTGCATATGAGCCTAACCAATGATCACGGACCACAGGGGGAGGGGGGCTTGTGTGTGGGGGGGATTGGGAAGGGAACGGGGGGAGGGGGTTGAGGACAAATATGTGATACCTTAATCAATAAAGTAATTAAAAAAAAAAAAAAAAAGAAAGTGCATGCCTATATCAAGTTCTGGAGGTTTCATACGTCTTATTTGCTTTCATCCAAACAACCCTGTGAGATAAGTATTATTCTCCCCATTTTACAGAGGAAGAAACTGAGGTTCTAAGAGGTTAAGCGTACAGGAGAGAGCATTCACCCTAAGTTCCCAAAGACCTATGTGCCAATCATGACTCTACAACTTTCTCTGAGACCCAACGATGTCACTTTGAACATGGTATTTAACATCTCTGAACCTCAGCTTCAACATCTGTAAAACAGAGAGATACAACTGAGCGCAGGTTGTTGAAAAAATTAAGTAAGGTCATTTATGTAAAGCTCCTAGCTAGTACTAGTAAGTGCACACACTAAATGTTCAGTAAATGTCTGTCCTCTTCCCTGCCCCTCCTTCATTAAGATAATTTACTCATTCATTCCACAGACAGTGGAGTGTCCAGTGTATGAAAAGGAGGAAGGGAATGGGGCTTACGGAAGCCCTGTTACATGCCAGGCACTTTACGGGGTCTTTAGGGTAGGGTAGGTAGAGATTAAGAAGGACAGGGCAGAATCCCTGCCTTCCAGCAGGAATTGACAACATAGCAAGCCAAGTCCATTAAATCACTGAGTGCTATGACATATGATAAGAGCTGTGTGAGACAAGGGCAGACAAAGATTCAGAGCCTTGGGAGTTTAGGAAGGTGAGGGAGGAGGAATGCAAGAAAAGAGATGACTCCTGGGGCCATTAGGGAAGGTTCTGGAATGAGAGCACATGACCCCTGAGCTGTGAGAATGGGCAGGATGTGGAGTGGAAATGAAGGGAGAGGGTCTCTCATTTGGCCTCTCCTAAGGATTCATAGGATGCTAATCAACGCAGGCTTTCTGTCTTCAATGGTGGAGGATCAAAGGTGAATGCAAATTCTTTGCAACTCCTGCCATGGAGAAATAGAATCTCTTTTCCATCTCCTTTGCATCTGGGTGGGTCTGTGACTCAGTTTGACCAATGGAATGTAACAAAAGTGATGTTGTATGACTTCTGTGGCTAGGGCAGAAGAAGCCTTAAATTTTCCACTTGGGTCTTTGGAATACTCTCTCTGAGACACCCCCTCCTCTTGGAACCGACGGCCACACTGAGGGAAGGTCAGGTCACATGGAGCTGCCACATGGAGGTACTCAGGTTGACAGCGCCAGCTGAGCTCCCAGGTGACAGCATCCACCTTGGCCATTGGGCCCAGTCCAGACTTCAGGTAACTGCAAGGGCAGGAGACAACCCAGGCCAGCTCCCGCCTGGGCCCAGGTAGCTCAGAGAACCCGGGGACATAACAGCACATTGTTTTTCTAAGTCACTACGTCTCGGGGTGATCTATTATGCAGCAACGGGTGACCGGAACCCCAAGTCTCTGCATCACTAACTTGGGGTGTTACTAGGGGTGTTGGAGCAAGGATCACACTCAAAACGGATCGGAAAAAAAGGTGCGAAGGGAAGAACTTGTGCACTGGGAGAGACAGGGGAGGGAATCAGTTAAACTCTCCCAATAGCCTCTAGTCCCCACTCCTCCCAACTCTTCCCGACATGATACCAGATCAATATAACTCATCATTCAGTGTACCCCTGGGAAATAACTGGAGGGAAATCAGTAACATAGAAAGATGTTTATAGAAGAGCTATTCATAATAGCAACAAATTGGAAACAACCCAAATTCCCAATATTAAGAGAAGAGCTATACAGTAATGGAGTAACATGACAGAATTATTTACAGCTATTAGAGTGACATGTTTACGGACCATTGTCATACCTGAAGTGTTTATATAAAATAACATCAAACCAAAAAAAAAAAATGCATGACACAGGACAGAAGGCTACACACTAATTGCAATGACATAAAACGATGAATGGAGAAGGGCCATGGAATGAGGCCGAGTGTAGTATTTATTACCCTTTTTTTAACCAGGGTTGATTAAGTACTACTTTCTAGTGAAGCGCCAATTCAACCTCACAAACACTAAACGTGAGGTCATAGCTGCCTGGGGATTGGGAGATAATATTCTGGAAGATGGGCACATGCTCTCTGTCCCCAGGGGATGTGGGTGAAACCCTGGAGGGGGCGGGGCTGGGTTGGGCTGGATGACAGTGATGAGTGAACAGAAGGGTCCATGGCATCTCCACAGCAAGGCAGCTGAGTGTTAGAAAACAAATCCTCACTGTTTGCTGACATAGTGCAAGGGAGAAGGACTCACACAAAAGCTACCCATTATCCCATAATTATTGTCACTCTCGTGCCTGCAATTAACGGCTGTCTGAGAGGCGGCTGCCGGGGTAGCTAAATGTTCACACATTAGAGTCAATCAGCTGGCTGACGCGCCAATTAACAAGCCCACTGCAGAGCACCCAGCACCCAGCACCCAGCAGCCAACGGACAGGACAGGGTAACGCAGATCTTGGGACGCTCCTACTCCAGGAGGGATACGCAAAGCAACCTCCTAAGCCCCAGGGCAGACGCCAGTCTTGCCCCCAATGAGCCAAGCAAGGCATGCAGGTGCTGTGACCCGAGCCGGAGGGGGCCGTGTGCATTCACATGTTGGCCGACAAGGTTCCTGGGAGCCGCCACAGCCCCGCGTGGAGCAGCCCTGGGCCAGAGGGAAGTGATGAAGGGGAAGGCAGGGCCTCAGAGGCGCTGTCGCTCCCTGTTACGGAGGAAAGACACAGAGGGCAGAGAGGACCAGGCGGCCAGCCGTCCCTACTGACTTACGCTGAACTGACCTACACTGGCCTCCGGCTAGTTTTCTTACGCAGCACGCTCAGAAACACAGAAAGAAGGCAGTGTCAGAGATTCAAAGATGATTATTCTGTCCCGAGGAAAAGACTAGAGAGCAAGCAGCTGACAGGAGGCGTCCACAAAGGTGCCCTGTGGTCTGCATGGCACACCCTGTGCATGCCACTGCGCTACACCAGTCAGCAGGCCGTCCCTGCAACCACAGACCTCTGCCAGCAGAGCTCAGGCTGTGGGGCCAGAGGCCCCAGAAGATGTTGTCACCTTAGAGATCACCTGGCCCCGCGGTTCTCAATCCCAGATGCACACTGGCATTACCCAGAGAGCTTCTTTATTTTTCTTAAAATACATTTTTATTGATTTCAGAGAGGAAGGGAGAGAGAGTTAGAAACATCAACATTGATCGGCTGCCTCCTGCACGCCCCCTATTGGGGATCGAGCCCACAACCCGGGCATGTGGCCTTGACCAGAATTGAACGCGGGACCTTTCCGTCCGCAGGCCGCTGCTCTATCCACTGAGCCAAACTGGCTAGGGCTCCAGAGAGCTTCTTTAAAATACTAAACCCTGGGTTCACTACAGATCAGCGGAGTCAGGATCTCTGAGTGAGGGGCGCCAGACACAGACATTTCATTAATGCACCCCAGCGAATGCTGGTGACTCCTCCAATTTCCTTGGTTACAGACAAAGAAGCAGGAGTTTGGAGCAGCCATGCCTTGCCAAAGGTGGCAAAGGCAGCTGGCAGCAGAGCCCCAGCTCCCACCAGCGTGTCTGGTTACAGGGATGCAGCTCTTACACTCAACATTGGCTGAACCGAGCAATGAGGCTCCAGTGGTGCCCCACAGGGGTCTGTTCCCGACCTGCCAAGGTCCAGTCTTCATCTGTGATTTGCATGAAGGCGCAGAAGACAATGCTACCAGACAATGCTACTGACAAAGCCAACGCCTGGAGGATGGCTAGCACACTTAGACAGAGTCAGGATTGAATTCTGAAATAACGATGGCCTCACATCAGCAAATGAAATATGTCATCAATGCAAAACCCGACATTTAACACTTAAAAGGTTCCAGTTGTATATAATCCAAAGGTTTGAGATATGCTCAAGCGCATGTTACTCATAAAACAGGGAAAACACAATCTAGGCTTTCTTAATGTATGAATTTACCCTAATAAAAGAGAAATATGCAAATTGACTGTACCTCCGTGATGCCCACCAGCCAATCAGGGTAAGTATGCAAATTACCCAACAAAGACGTTGGGTTAATTTGCATATGCAGGCGCCTGCTATGTGGGGGAGGGAGGGGGGCGGAGAAGACTGAAGGCTCTGGCCGGAGCGAAGACAGAAGGCAGCGGCCAGAGCGAAGGCCTGGGTCCCAGGTGCCGGAGGAAAACCAGTGCCGGCAGCCAGGGGAAGGAAGGCCTATTGCACGAATCTTTGTGCAATGGGCCTCTAGTTTTTTATAAAAACCTTTCTATCGGCATTCCAAGAAGCAAATGAGGAGAGTGGAGGGTTTGTGATCAAGAGCCAGAAATAGTGTTGTGACCCCAGGAGCCTGGTCAGCAGGACTGATCGCAAGATCTTGGAAGATGGGATTCCCCTCCCCTCAACCTCATGCCTACCCCAAGCGGAATAATGCAGAGCAGTACTTCCCAAATTTTCCTGAGCATGTGAGTCTCCGGGGGACCTGCTCAAACACAGATTCAGATTTGGTAGGTTGGCACCGGTAAGTCCTGAGAGTCTGCCCTTCTAACCAGCTCCTCAGGGCTGTAGACGCTGCTGGCCCACGAAGAGCAAGGATGTAGAGGGTCATGGAGGTTTACCTGTGAAAATGCTCAGGGCACCTGCGGGAAGCAGGAGAAGTAGGGGCGCTGGATTTGGAAGTTAGGAAGGTCCCAACAGCACATGCGCGGCTCACTTGACAGGCGAGTGCAGAGAAGAGTGAAAGAGAAATGGCCCACGGAGCAGGGGATTTTATTTCAGGCCAGCGTGGGTCAAGGGATTTTCCAAATGGAGCTCCAGTGGCAGCGCAGTGTAATAAAAAGGGCCAGACTGCTTCAGCGGGGGGACATGTGTGCTTGGAACCGACATAAAGGCCCGCTCTGGGCTCCCCTAGACACTGGCCTGCCCTCCGAGGCAGACGCATCTTTTATGTAGGAGAGGGGGAAGCTAACCTCACAGCTGTCCAGGGGAAAGCGACCTGAGGATTCCAGTACAACGAGCTCAGTTTAAACACCAGTGATTTGCAAGCATCGCCTGACATCATGGAAACAGACTGTCAAGCAGAGGGCATCAGTCCCGCTGAGGAGACCGCATCTGGAGGACCGTGTTCAGTTCCACACAGCCCATTGTAGGAGGAGATGAGACGTTACCAGGCCCTGGGTGGGCTTAACTGCTCTAAGCTTTGTACATGTTAACTTGTTTAACCCTCTCAACAATCCTATGAGGTAAGCACCACCTTTACTCAGGGTTTACAGATGGCTAAATGGAGGCTTAGAGAGGATAAGGGTTATAACAGAGTACCAGCTGGTGAGGGTGAAGCTGGGCGCAAGCTCAGACCGATGGACCCCAGAGCCTATCTTCTCCCCACTGTGTCTTACTGTCTGGACACTTTCTGACTCTTGAGAGGATGACAAACCAGGGAGCCCAGGAAGGAATGGCCACGATGCCAAACTGGAACCAAAGAGTGGACGGTAGAAAAAGGAAAGTGTAAGACCACCATCGGGGAAGGACGGGAGCTGACGCTGTCCATCGATGGAAGGAGCCGCTGCGCAGAGCAGGCTCCCGGTCGGGGAGGGTGCAGGTGTGCCCACTGGCCATGGGTCGGGGCCGGCAAGGCGGCTGCTATGAGGACGTGGAAGGAATGGAAGGTTGCTTTCAAGGCGAGATGCCAGGTCCCTCCCCTGTCTTGGTCTGTCCACTTAGGAAGCCGCCTCTAATACCGAAGCACAGAATTTAAAGGAGTTACACTTACCGACTTGCCCATCAACTCTGGTGTGTGTGGTAGAGAGGACATGATCAGAGGACAATTACCCAGGACAGCTACCGACTGAGCCAAAGGACTGTGGGAATTATGCAAATGATTTTCCACTGACACCCCCTTCCCAAACCTGTTATGTCATGAGGTTCTTGTGGGAGGGATGAACTCCTCTAAGCTGGCTGAAAATAGCTCGCTCCTTTCAAAGAAATATAGAGTTATCATTAAAAGTATATAAGAGATGTAGTGTTTTCTAACCCAAATTACACTGCGGGCCAGCACCTTGCTGACATTATGAGAGTGCCCCATGAGTGACAAGCCCACATGGCCAAGGAGAAAGGCATAGAAGGATGCGAGCCAATCCACCCTGCAAATCCTTCCGCCAGTGACCGGAGACCGTGGGCCTGGCTCTGAGCTCGGTGGGGAAATACAGCTGACCCTTGAACAACACGGCTTTGACCTGCTCGGGCCAACGTAAGCGCAGATTTGTTTCACCTGACCTTGTTGCTCAAGGTCAGTTCCTCCGTTGGGAATCCACATATGCAGAGGGTAGACTTAGCTATAAGTGGGTTTTCGACGGTGCAGGTGTTCGGAGCATCGGACCCCCACATTGTTCAAGGGTCCGCTGAAATCTGAAATCTCGACCTCCTCTCTTACCCTCTGCGTGTTGCCGCATCCCCGAGCAGAATGCCCAGGGAGGTGGGAAGGCAGGGGTCAAGCGACTGTAAGGTGCTGGTTACTGTGGGGACATACAAATTTATCAGAGAGAAGGACATACGTGTTAAAAGTATTTCAGAACAACTATTTCCAGCTGGCTCTTTCAGCCAATGAAAGGTCACTTTAAATAATATAACTGAGTAAGTCTCAGTGTGGGTGACATGGCTTTGCTTCTGACGACACCAGATTTGGAAGACGCTGGGCCCGATTGGAATTCAATGAAGTCCTTTCTGGGTCTGGACTCTCTAAGTGGCCACGGCCCCTCTGCCTTCAGAACAGATGGCCAGAGGCAGCCCCAGCCCTGCTGACCCACGCTGCCTCCCTCAGACCCTCGGCCTCCTCGGGGTTTCCCTCCTTGGGAGCCCTCTCCGCCTCCGTGTGTCCAGCTCCACCCTGCTCTTCAGATTATTTCTCCCTCCTCTCCCTGCTTTCTTCACCTCTGGGCTCTGCCAGGAGGCAGGTCTGAGGACCTCCCTCTTTATTCCCTCTCGGGACCCATGTGCCTTGGGTACAGCCTCACCCACTGCGCAGTCCTGGAGAGATGGGGAGCTGGTTGGGTCACCACACCCTAACAGGGACACTGTAGCATTGGCCTGAACAGGACAGCAGGATCAACCATGAGCCTTCCCGTCCCCTCTCCTCCCACCCATGAGCTGCTCCCTCCCCTGCTCCCCACCCCTCCCCCCCCAAAAAAAAAGCCACTGGAGCAAACCCTCCTTTCTCTGCTGAGTCCTTTGACCTTAATAGTGAGGGACCAGAAGCACTGGGGAAGAGCTCACCCAACTTCCCCTGCCACCACCCACATTCACACCTACACACACACACACACACACACACACACACACACGCACACTCGGAAAGTGACCGTGACGAAGGATGTCAGGGAAGAGCAGAAACACCAGGGACTGGAATACCAGAGGGTTATTCGGGTTCAATGAAGACACTGGTGTGAACTTCAAAAGGAGCCTGTGGTGGGGTCGCTGCCTTGCTAGGTAATGCCCCTCCTGGAGCATGTGGGCAGGAGGGAGCGACGGACCAGCACTAGAGATGGCTTCTGATCTCCCTCCAGCCCAGCCCAGCCCAGCCCAGCCTCCGAGCCTTCTGTGTGGTCTGAAGGGGCCCCCGACGAGGCCATGAGCAGCTGCGGGGCCTGCCTATATGCACATGAGCAGCGAGCCACCTATGCACACGCTCTCGCTCCTGCAGAGGAGACAGCGTGGACCTGCCACCTGCCTCTCCCAGGAGAGGAGGAGGCCAGCTGGGCGGTCCTGCGCCGCCACCAACAGCTGTGACCATGGAGGGTGTCAGGACAAAGTGGAGCCAGACAGATCCCCGCGTCCTTCCCCTTTCCCCTGGCGCCATCTCCCCGATCTTCCTGGCTAATACGCCTTCATTCAAGCGGAAACATGAGGACACTGGTAAATTCTAATTATGATTGTTCCCCCACCTGAGTCCATCTTCTCAGGCGTGCAGATCCTTCGTCGGGAAAAGGGGTTATCAGAGCCCCTGGGACAAGCCCGAGGGAACAGAGTACAGAGTGCACTGGGGACATCTGTATACAGAGGCAGGGGTAAGGGTCCCCACAAGCAAGGTCTCATCCCCCTTCACAGTGGGATCGCTTCTTATTCGAGCATCAGGCACAACCGCTTGGGCAATCCCAGGTACGGATTCTCCTGTCGGACACTCACCATCACCCCCGCCCCTGTCCACCCAGCCTCAGGTGGGAACATACCCCCCACTAGAGTTCCAGCAGAACCCCACGCCACACCCACCACCCTGGCGGACGCATTACAAAGGCACCGGAGCCTGAAACCAGGAGTCTGGATGAGGTACCTCTGTCTGCTCTCTTGCTATGGCTGGACTTGATGCTCAGATTAACGGGTGCCGAGTAAGTTAACTAGAAGCCTAGAGAGACAAGGACACGGCTAGGCTAGCAGCGCCACCCATCCCCCCACCCCACCCCCATCTCCTCCCAGCGCCACAGGCCACGCGGCTGGGCAGCCTTTTGTGCTGCAGGCCCTGGAAGCTCTGAGAGGAGCTACACCCAAACGGAACAGAGCTGCCTCTCAGCCATAAATGCCCCCTGGCTCGCCCGTTCTTCTGTTTGCAAAGGGCAAAGTCCTTGGTAGGAAGGGAGGGGACTGGCACCATCCACTGAGTGCCCACACGTGGGGGACACCGGGGCCTGAGAGATGGCGCAACGGGCAGAATTCTCCCAGCGCGGGTGAAAACCGAGCCGAGCCTGTGAATTCCTCCACGTGCTCCCGATTCTGATTCCAGGCCTTCCCTTTAAATTCATCCCGCCGCCGATGGAGAGGGTCAGCATCCTGCCTGGTGCTCCAGAGCCACTCGTGCCCCTCCCGCCCAGCCTCTCCTCACCTCCGCTGCCTGGCGCTAAGCTCTCCCCCAGCTGAACTGACCCTGCGGTCAAGTCCGCACTTGGCAGCCTCCTGCTATCATTTCCCTTGTCAACCAGGAGACAGACAATTACAAACTGGCCTCTCTGGGGACCGGCTTAAGGCTTTCCTGGCAGAAAATCTCCCCGAAGCCTGAGGCACGAGGCAGGGCCCCAGGACCCAGACACAGACCTTTCCTCCCTCACAGTAGTACCCAGCCCCTCGGAGCAACCAGAAAAGCCAGACCCACCCGCCCCTTCCCTTCCTGGAACACGGAGGGCCACCCAGACTGCTTGGGGCCCAGCCGCACCGCTCACAGCTCTCCCGGCACCCAGCCTCTCCCCTCCCAGTAACAATAGGCAAGAGGCACCCAGTTCTAGGCTCAGCCCCGGGGCCTCGCTTTTAGATCCCAGTTTCTCCTTCTGTAAAGAGAACCCTTCCATTCCTCCTGCAGCAAGAAAAAACTGGGCAGCCAGGAACCTGAGCCACAGAGACCTTGGGCAGCTCGCGTGACCTCTGACCTGTTACCTCACCGACTGGAGTTGTGAGGATCCAACCAGATAACATTACACACGGAAGGCGAGAGAAGCCTGAGGAGCTTGAGTCTGTATTTTCTCTTAGTGTTCCTCAAACTGGTGGGTGTGAAACCACGCTGAAGGGTCAGACTATCTTTTTAAAAAATATATGTTTTTATTGATTCAGAGAGAGGAAGGGAGAGGGAGAGAGGCATAGAAACATCAATGATGAGAGAGAATCATTGATCACCTGCCTCCTGCATGCCCCCTATTGGGGATCGAGTCCGCAACCTGGGCATGTGCCCTGACCCGGATTCGAACCATGACCTCCTGGTTCATGGGTTAATGCTCAATCACTGAACCACACCAGCCGGGCCAGACTATCTTTGAAAAAGCAACAGCACACACACAAAAAAAAAAATAGACCAGACTAGCCCAGCCAGTGTGGCTTCATGGTTGAGCATCGACCTATGAACCAGGAGGTCATGGTTTGATTCCCAGTCAGGGCACAAGCCTGGGTTTCGGGCTCCATCCCCAGTAGGGGGCATGCAGGAGGCAGCCGACCAGTGATTCTCTCTCATCATTGATGTTTCTATCTCTCTCTCCCTCTCCCTCTCCCTTCCTCTCTGAAATCAATAAAAATATATTTTTTAAAAATAGACCAGACTAGCCTCAATATAACAGGAAACTAGCAGTTTGCTGGATTAGGATGAAAAATTTATTCCTACTGATTTTAGTAAAAAATGTCAGGCCTTACTTTGAACACTTTCTTGCAGATGTTCCCACTGCGATTTTGCCATCAGGACTGGAGGAAGGGAGGGCCCATGTGCCTGAGGGAAGGAAGCTGCTGTGTCAGGGTCCACCTCTTAGTTTCCCATGGGGTGGCTTCCCCAGTCTGGGGCAGGAGCCACAAGATGACCCCAATTTCCTTGCTCAACCCTGGGCAGATTGGGACAGTAAACTCCGTAAGGGTGAGAGCCATGTCTCTGGTTTCTTGAGTTTTCTAACCCTCCCACCCCCATGCCCTGCCATGGGCTGGGCTCAGACCAGGGTGGATCTCCCATGCCAGCTGCTCACGGGCTGGAAAGCATCACCGGGTAGAAAACCAGCCTGGAAGGTGAGGAGGGACCACATTGCCACTATCAGGCACTGTCCCAAACAATGTCCCTGGAAGTCCACGTTAGCCCCTCCATTTTACAGGTGAGGAAGCTAGAGCTCAGAGAGGGGGCGGAGGACCAGGATGGAGAGCTGGGTTCCCACGGCCCCGGCTTCCCCCTCTGGACCACGCTGCCATTGTCACGGCCCAGGAGAGCGCCTGCGCGTCGCCCCATCGCATCTACCAGCGTCCTGCATTGGCCAAGATGACTCACCACACACACACACACACACACACACACACACACACGCACGCACACACGCACACACACACACACGAAACGGCACAGCAGCCTTTCCTACCTGCCTTTCTCAGGCTTTCCCCGTACGGTGAGGGTGAGAAGAGAGGGCTGTGCTGGGGGCATCTGGGGTTTGTCCTCCTCTTGGTCCACCCTGTTCTTCTCTGCCTCTTTTGAGGCTGATTCCCCCCAGTTCACCACCCCCTCCTCCAATACCAGCAACTGGTTACCGGGGAAACCCAGCTGGGAGGCTGCCAGTTACCAAGGCAACCCAGCATGGCTGCCAGGCTGTCTTGTTCAGGAAGGTCAGGGGACCAGCCAGGCAACTGAGCCGCTGCGATTTTGCCATCAGGACTAGCCCCGGTGAGCGGTGGAGATGGGGGTGAGGAGGACCTATGTGCTGCTGTCAGGGGGCCACCTCTTAGTTTCCCAGGAGGCAGACTCCCCCAGCCTGGGGCGTGAGCCACAAGATGACCCTACCCCACCCCCACCCCCAATTTCATTGCTTAGGCCTGGTCCCTCCAACCTTTTCAAGAGTTCCAGTCACCTCGCGTCAAGGAATTTTCTCAGACTGAGCAGCCACTGGCTGTCACTCAGCCTAACCCTGAGCCCCCCTCACCCTCCTCCCTCTCTGAGCACATCTGAGAGTTAGCATGCATGCAACATGTGTGTGTCTTGCATAGCGAGCCTCTCCATGAAATATGTTGGAAATGATAACAAAGAAGCGCTATCACTTTTAGCACTTACCATGTGCCACGCACGATCTAAGTGCCTTGGGTGAAGTCTCTCCATTGAGCCACAAAACAAACTTATTCCCACTTTGCAGGTACAGCAATTAGGCTTTGGGAAGTGAGGGCACTTGTTCAAGGCCACGTAGGTACTAATTAGCAGAGCTAAGATGAAGTATGGACCAGCTTCTGAGATTCCTTGAGCTCTTGGCTCCTGTCCCTCCCCAACCACCTGGCCTGGCTTCAAGAAAATATTTTTAACCTTTATTAAAAGGCTAGAGGCCCGATGCATGAAATTCGTGCACGGGTAGGGTCCTTAGGCCTGGCCAGCGATCAGGGCCGATCGGGACCTTCCTGCTGCCGACCAGGGCCTTCCTTCCAGCTGCTGGCTGGGGCCTCCCTTCCCCGGCTGCCTGCCAAAGACTTCCTTCATTCCGTGCCACCCCCTGGTGGTCAGAGCAGGTCAAAGCAAGCGATTGAACTCCTGAACTCCTGGTCTTCTAGTCGAACTCCCATGGGGACACTTTGTATATTAGCCTTTTATATACGTATATAGATTACTCAGCCAGGCCAGGTGTGAATCAGCAGTTGAGTGTTGACCCAAGAACCAAGAGGTGACTGGTTCAATTCCCAGTCAGGGCATATGCTCAGGTTGGGGGCTCGATCCCCAGTAAGGGGCATGCAGGAGGCAGCCGATCCATGATTCTCTCATCATTGATATTTTTATCTCTCTCCCTCTCCCTTCTTCTCTGAAATCAGTAAAAATATATTTTTTTAAAAAGATTATTTGATGTCAGATGTTTTATTCATATTATTTTATTTCATCCTTGCCTCTATGAAGGAGGCTTTAGTCTGCTCACATGGTAGCTTAGGGAACCAACACCCAAAAAAATTATGCGACTTTTCCAAGCTGATGAGACCCACCCGCAGGTCCCCTCCTTTGGGAACCCTTCCCGGGGAGATCTGTCACTCTCAGTTCTTGCCCACCAACATATGTAACATATGTCCCTATCATACACAGGCAATTGTTTGCTCACACGTCTACTCCCTCACTAGACTGTGAAAATTCCTATTTGCAACCTAGTACCTTCCTGGTACCTAGTGAACATACAGTAAATATTTGCCAAAAGGAAGTGCTGGGGCCAGGATTCCAAGTCCTATTCATCTGACTCTCGGTTCCATGCACTTGTTACCACATTACCCTGTCTCACTCACTCATTCATTCACGCACTCCAGTCGCGGTGATCAAACCATTGCTCTGTGCCCGGCTCTGCATGAAACATCACACGGACAGATGACTAGGACCATCTCTTGCCTTGAAGCAGCCCCGTCTAGTGAAGGGAGGGGCAAGGCTGAGCAGGATGGGAAACAAATGGCCCCACCTCTGACATCAAAGGCTTCTCATGACCATCTCCCCAAACTGCCTCTCACCCAAAGCCTCACGTTACCCAACCAACAGTTATTGAGCACCTACTACTATGTGCTAACACCCTCAAATCGCCCATGGTTGGGGGGAGTGTGGACAGTATGAGAAGACTGAGTGGGAACGAGGAATTACTAGACAGAGGTCCAGAAACTAGTAGTCAGGCACACCGGGGCCACCTGTGTAACTTTAAAGAGCTCTCACTTGGATGTGATAAAGCCATTTCGTGTTGCATTACAGACAGATCCACTTCCTACATGAACTTGTTTGAACCTCAGTGATACAGGCAGGACAGGAATTATTACCCCCATTTCAGAGATTGGAAAACTGAGGCGCAAAGGGGGAAGAACATTGGATTCCAAGGAGGGAACCTGGGTTCTAGACCTTACTTATGATCCTAACAAGTCTAACGACCCCTCCATCAGCACACCATCCCACGCACCATCCCACCTCACCAAAAGCCGGTTTCCCTTCCAGCCATGAACTCTTCAGCTCCCCAGCGGGGCAGCCACCATTTCAGCTGAGGCAAGCAGGCTTGCCTACAGTCTTTGGATGGCCCACTGATGCTGATGAGGACTCGGGAGCCACGCAAAATCAGAAAAATGACCTTACCACCAGAGGCTAGGTGGATTTCAACAGGCAAGTATTAGACTAATTAAAAGCAAATTGGCACCTGCAACCGTAGACTTAGGTTCTCAGGTAATGTCGAGCTAAACCGGGTGGACTTGGTGATGTCAGAGCTCAGGAGGGACCTCCCCTCCCCCATGGAGGGGATTCCTAGGCCCTACAGGAGTAAAGGTCCCTGAATGTTTGTCAGATCAGCATTGACTGCCTGGCCCAATTTCCTGAATTCACACAATAGGGACTAACCTTAACCGAGACTAAAGAAGTGACCTGGGAGAGTTTGACAGTCGCCCTCAAAACCATCTGCCCACACACATTTCCTACGAACCCCTCGGCGCCTGTCTGGCCTTGGTGTCAGAGTGTCACCTTCTGATATACTTGTTCAAATACCCATGTTGATACTAACGACATTTGTGTAATTATTTGCAGTTCAGAAAGCACTTCTATAGGCATTACTCACCTAGCTGTCGACTGGACAGGTGGGTAATGATACCAACCCCATGTTTCACACCAGGAAACAAAGACTTGCTACAAATCATACAGCTGCTCATTTGGACCAGGATTTGAACCCATGTCTTGGAATTCCAGCCAGGCATTCCTTCCACAACCCCAAGGGTGGTGCACCAACTCTCCCTTATTAACGCTCGGACCAGAATCAGTGTACGAGGTCAGCTAATGCTACACTGGAAGGTGCAAAGAGGAGTCCCGGGAGCAGGGTCTCTCAGCCTACTCTCAACTCCTCTTCCCCTCTGCTCCTCGTTTATTCTAATGTTTCCCAAAGTATGTTCTCTCGTCTCTAACTGGTTTTAACAGGTTGCAGACGGGCCTGCCAAAGTCATCTCATGGATGCTCTGGCTTCCAGACCTCCTCAGACCAGAGCTCAGACCTGTGCAAAACCTCTAGGAACCAGGCCCCACTCCTGGCGCAGCAGCCCAGTCTCAGCCTTCTTTCTCCTGACCATCCTGGGGAGGGGGGCCGTGGGGAATGCTCAGTGCCAAGGGCCACAGGGAACCTCCCTAAACGGTCTGTGGGGAGACAGAGAGGAAATGGGCTCAGAGAGACCAGCTGATCCGAACTGGCTGTCACAGTGCGTCTTCACTCTGGTCTGGGCCCACTCTCGTTCGATCTCTCCCAGTCCAGGCCCTGGGCCCCGCCAGCTCCCTCCTCTGAGCCCTAGGACACAGGCCTGGCCTGGTGGGGGCATCTCCATCCCACAGGCCCCGGGATCGGCCCAGGAGCCAGGGCTGGCTGCCTGGCTCACTGACTTCCTCGGTAATTACTTCATTTACTCTGAGCAGCAAGAACCCAACTCAATCCAGGCAGACGGGGTGCAGGTAATTATCGTTCATGCGTCGTGCACCATCACCTTCCTGCACAGAAGGAAAAGAAGCCGACCTGGCAAAATAAAAAAAATTTAAAAAGCCCCCATTGCCCGGTGCCTGTGCAGCCCAGGATTAATTACGCTCCAAGTAACACATGTGTCGCCTTGCCCCTGATTGGAAAACCCAGGGCTTTCATGATTCCTATCTGCAGCCCAGCGCCCCGAGAGGGGAGGAGACGCAGAGCTGCCTGCTTCCTTCCAGTCCACTCGGCCCTGCTGCCCCCACCTGGAGGCGGCTGGAGCCTCAGGCCTGGGTCTGTAGCCCTTCCTCCCGCCTCTCCAGCACAGGACCTGCTCATGTCCTGCCCATGCTAACGTGCGGCTGCAATGAGGCGGAGGCCATGCTCCTCCGGGGGACCTGGAGGCAGGGTTGGGGGGCCTGTGGGGCGGTGGCCTGTGATGCCCCTTGGACATCTGGACCCCAGGCTCAGGCAGAGACCGGCCCACCAGGGCTCCCAGTGGAGCGCACCACCCACACGGCCGGATTGAGGGCGGGGGGCCTACAGGGATGGGGAAGGGCTGCCAAGCCCTGGAGGCTGCAATCCCCTGGACTCTGATTCTGAGCCCATCCCCACCCACCGCTTCCCCATCCTGCACCCTAGGACTGTTCCCTCCATCCTGGCTCTTCCCTGGCTTGCCTGTGGTTACAAAGAGCCCCCCACCCCCCTCACTGCCAGCTCCCCAATCTCGTTCCTTCACCCAGAACCTCACACAAGAAGCCCAAGGCTCTTATCCAGTTGCAGCCTGGTCCCAACATTGTAGACCTGCCCCCTTAGCCCGCCCCCCGCCCCAATGCCCTCACACACCAGGCTCCAGGTCCTTCAGGTGCCCCCCACCTGATCATAGACCCCAGAGATCAGATGCCCCTAGGAGCCCAAGAGCCTCGGGAGATCTTGGACCCAACCCCTGACCATAAAAGACATTCACCTCAGCCCTGCCCACCTGAGCCTGACCCAGGCCTTCCCTCCATCTTCCCTTCCTGCCGGCCATTGGCATAGTCCTTCTGGCAAGAATAGAGGCAGGGTGGGGCTGGCATCTTTGCTCTAGCTAGTTTGGGGGTCCCAGCTGGCCTCCCCAAGCTGGCCCCACGTAGGAGGTGCAATTTAAACACAGCAGCCCCTCCTGGGGGTCCTGGGGGGGGGTGTGCATGGTGGGGGGACACAGAGAGGGCTATAATTAGCATTCTCAGAATCCATGATCCCCAAGTAACGCTGCCAAGAATAAGGAAGGAGAAAGCAGTGGCATCGCACTGCCAGCAGCCCGGACTCCCAGGGCAGGCGGCTGCCAGCCCGGACCAGAGCCCAACCTCCCTCCTCCCACGTCGTCTACATGATGCATCAAAACAGACTCACCGGCTTCTGAGGTGTGAGCCCCTCGCTGAAAGCTTTAACTCTCTGGGCCCCAGAGCACCCCTCCCCCAGCTCTGGCCAGCTGGGGTCCTCCTCCCCCGCCCCTCAGGGCCCCTTCGGAAGAGCGGGGCTCCGGATCTGATCTGGTCTAATCAGTCATCGCTCCAGCTGGCAGGTCCCTGGCGCAGGGCGAGGATGCTGCTGTGGGGACTGCAGGATCCAGCATCTTTCCCAGGCAGAAGCAGCTGGGCATGCTCCGTGGGCTCCCGAGGGGATTTCAGGGCCACGTGACCCTCCCTCCCCAAGCTGTCACTTAGGATCAGGAGTAAATAGTCCCCGGAAAGGTTTAACTCCATCTACACCAGCGACGAGCTGCTAACCACCCATGCTGCCTGCCTGGGAGAGGAGGGGTACGTCCACCCAGCCCTCCTGGCCTCCTTCCACCGGGACAAGGCTGCCCCCCAAAGGGCATCTGGGCCACTCTCCGTGTACGCTGCATTTGTCAGTTCTTCGCCAGAGCGCAGGAAGCCGGAAGGTGCCCAGGGGTCTGGCTCACCAGGCCTGTCCCTGGTGGCCTTCACCTCTGTGGCTGTCCACCCAAGAGGTGGGCACATCTCTGGGTGTCAAGAAGGCTTGGCCAGGGCCCTAGTGCCTTCACACCCCCCTTCCCTACCCCAGCACAATGAATTTAAAGAAAGAACATTCTAGAGCTGGTTGCAGTCCATGACAAGATGCCAGAACTTAGATCCTCAACCCAAGCTGGCCTCCAGGGACCTTGGGCAAAGATGCTGGTTGATCCAGGGGGCACCTGTGTTTTGCACTATGAGGGTCAGAGGCAGAAGGGGGGCTTCAGACAACAGGACTGCAGCCTGGTTTCTGCTGTAAACAAGCCCATACCATTAAGAGATCTATCTATCCCTCTGTCTATCTGTCTGTCTGTCTATCTGTCTATATATCTCTCTATAGCTCCCTCCCTCGGTTTCCTTCTCTTCTTCACATTTTTGTGGATGCCAGAAAAGTAATAGAATCTCTGTGACAATGGAAAAGTGCAATAGAAATATTGAGTTTTATAACCAAATTCGGAAAGATGGAGCGAACATGGAGTGCCCCCCACCTCTACCCCCCGCCCCAGCTTCCCAGCCAGCTCATTGGGCCAGTCCCACCCAGAGACCCGGCAGCTGCAGCCTGGAACAGGTGAGCCCCTGGGTCACTCCTGAATACAGCACATTTCTGGAGGAGGGGCATCTGCAGGACCCACCCACATGGTTATTCTGTTTTGAATGTTTATTAATAGAACAACTTAATTTTTTTAATTAAACCTCTTCACTCAAATACAACTATTTATCCTTCTCTGTGGGTCTTTTTAAATATAATCTGAGTATAAGCATTATTTTTACCAACTGCAGCCTTTATTTAAAAAAAAAACAAAAACAAAAAAAAACTCTACTATGGAAGAATCAGAAATGCAGGCTTCCCTGGAGATTCCGGAGGAGCCCTGTTGGGGGAGAGGGGGTGTTAGGGGATCTGATCCAAACCCCACTCCCAGTCCACAGAGAGCTACTGGAAGGACCGTCCTTCCCCTCCCAGAGCAGCCAGGCTGGAGCCGGAAACCTCGGGTTAGAGCAGCATGCACCTGCTTGCAGCTTCGGTGCAGAGGAGGATCCCGCGGTCCCCCCGCCCCCAACTCCCCCAGCCCAGCTGAGATGCTGAGCTCATCAGCTATGGGAAGGCCACTCGGCTGTAGTGGCAGAGAAGTCCCGGGTGCAGGCCCAGTGCCAGGCGGACCAGTTAAGTCCAACCCACTTGTCCTGGCTCCCCAGGATTTGGCAAGGCCACGGTACCGGCAGGGAAGAGCTGGCTTCCAGGCAGGCAAAGGTGCGGGGCTCTGGGGCAGCTCTGGCCTTGAGGAGCCAATGGAGCAACACAAGTTTGGGGCCAGACACTGCAGCACCCAGGAGGGGGCAGGGAGGGTGCGGGGAGAGACAAGGACCCCAGCCCTCACCCCACAAAACCCTCAGGCAGCCGGGAAAGGCAGGAGACGGACAGATGGGCCTGCTCAGAGGGCTTCCTCTCTGGCAGAGAGAGAGCGAGGGCTGCAGACGAGCCCACAGATCCCCTGAGACGCTTGAGGGGATACATTGACGCTTCTGGGGGATCTGGGTGGCTTTGGGGGCTGAGAGGCCAAAGGGAGGACTGCTGGGGGGGCAGTGCCCCTCGTTCTGGAGAGAAGATGGGGGAGATACAGCAAGAGGGTCTTAGAGTTCCAACCTGGGCAATAAGGTGGAGCAGAGAAAAATAGACTCCCTCGGACAAATGGAAATTCTCTGTTTCAGCAGCAAAGGAGAAGGCATCTGGGCTGGGAAGAGTGTGAGGAGGAGGAGGAGGAGGAAGGCTTCCTAAGAAAATACCTCTGTGGTTCTATTTTCTGCTCGAGAGCCACAGCCCCGATGCCCAGACAAAGTCCACAACTCTCCAAACACTCGGGTCCTCCCTGCCTTTCAGGTCATCGCCACTCCCATCACGGGGTCTTAGAGGCGCTACCTCGACGGGCTAGCTGCCCCTCAGATGTGCCCTGCCCATTCCTCACCCAGGCCACGTCTACATGGGCTCCCTCCCTCCCAGAACCTACCAACGGGGGAGCCAAAAGGGACCTTGGAGGGCCTGCCTGAGTATGAACCCCAGCTCCATCTCTCAGCGGCTGAGGGACTTGGAACAAGTTACTTGACTGCCGAGCCTCCGTGTTCCTGTCTGCACGTGAGCCCTGTAGGGACGCAGAAGCCAGGGCTCTGTCCCCAGGTGGGACACCCCAAGCTGTGAGGACCCCAGAGGCAGCAGGGCCCCGGGAAGTGCTGGCTCTCGCAGGCCAACATCAACACCCCTGTACCGCTCTCTTCTCTCCTCATCTGTCTCCTTCTTTACTGTTCATGGGCGATATGCTTTTCGGAGGGTAGAGCTAGGACGGGCACTAACTACCCGACATGCTGCCCTGCGGCCTCTCCTGTGTCCCATCTGCCCTCTGGAGTCAGCAGAATAGCTCTTGGCACCTCCACTGCACTTCCCGGGGCCCTGCTGCCTCTGGGGTCCTCACAGCTTGGGGTGTCCCACCTGGGGACAGAGCCCTGGCTTCTGCGTCCCTGCCTCCCGCAGCCTCTGTGCAGTGATGAGCAAGCAACTCATGGCTGAGCTAGAGGCACAGATGGAGGGACTGCCTATTCTGGCACCTTCTTGGCGGAAGCGTTCAGACCAGAACAAGGAGGAAGTGACAAGGGCTGGGTGGGGCTCCCTGGGCTGGAGGAGGGTTGGAGCCAGGTGGGCATGGCCAGTGGGGGCACCGCACCCCGGTGGGAGGAGCAGCAGGGGCCCAGATTGGGAGCAAGGGTCAGCAGGGGTGTGGCTCTGTCCCTGCCACATCGCCCTCCCCACCAACTTTGGAGAGAGAGGCGTTACTGGAGGCAGCACTGGCAAGCTCCGCAGCGGGCGGCTTCAGCAGGCCCCGGGGGCGCAGAGCCAGGTGTTGAAGCTTTGAAAGAAGTTTACCAGACCCACCATGGCTGAGATGTGGCCGAGGATGGTGGAGAGGGCTCTACCAGCTCCGGGTCAGCCTGAGGAGCAATCCTGAACCAACCACCCCTTGAAGCCTGAGTCGGGCCAATCACGTGTGCTTTGGCTCCCTCTCCTGGAAGGATGCGGTACACGTACAAGGCTTGCGATGGGCTTTACCCACAGGTTAACCCTTTGCTTTTGCTCTTTTCTCTGCACCAGGCCATCCGGGTAAATGACACCTTCAAACCGCAGGCAACGCTTCAGCAACGACACCAGTTGTAGATACCATGAGAGCCATCTCCCAGGCACCATGAAGGGAAGGACTTACTGACACAATTCTATGTGTCTGACTCTGGGCAAAGGTTAATATTTGTTCATTGAAATTTGACTCATCCGCACTAGAGGGGAAAAAAATAGCTTCCCACGTTGTCTGAATATCTCACTTTTTTTGGTTGTTAATCCTCACCCAAGGATATTTTTTTCCATTGCATTTTAGAGAGAGTAGAAGGGAGTGATGGAAGGGGAGGGAGGCAGGAAGGGAGAGAGGCGGGGGGGGGCGGGGAGGAGAGAGTAAGAGAGAGAGAGAGAGGTGAAAGGCACATAGAATGGTTGCCTCCTGAACATCCCCCCCCCCCACTGGGGCCAGGGATGGAACCTGCAACCCAGGTACCAGGAACCAAATCTGAGACCCTTCGGTGCCCAGGCAACCCTTTCCTGAGCCACACAGGCCAGGGCTATCTCACTTTTATTATTACGTCTTGGGATGCAAGGCTGGGGTCCTCAGAGTGTCTAACTCACCCACCAACCGAGCGTCATAAACCTTTCCAGGGAGTGGATTGTAGATCAGGAGAGTGGGCCATTTATTCTGTCAGTCAGTTAGGGTTTGTCTGAGCCCGGGGCCAGGGATGCTGGGGACAGTGGTGCATTCTGCTAAGAGCACAGCCTGGGAAATCGGGGAGACGTGGGGCTGGACCCCAGCTTGGCTTTTTACAAGCGTCATGGCACTGAACAGGTTTTCCTAAGCTTCAGTTTACTTGCTCAAATAGTTAGAGATGATAGCATCTCCCTGACAACTCTGGAGTGAGGATTAAATGAAATCATACAGTAAGGTCCTCAGCTCTCAGAGTCCCCTGCTGCTCCTGATATGTGGAGTGGCCAACAAGTCTGGGAACAGACAAGAATGCATAATAGATGGCTTGTTGATGTTTGTTACAATCCTATTAATAAAAGGGTAATATGCAAATTGACCGACCAGCAGAACGACTGGAACACCTGGAATGCCCGTAGCTGCTTGCCCCCACTGGCCCCACCCCCAAGAGGGCCCCCCACCCCGATTGGGGGTGGGACCGGCTGGCAAACCGCCTGCAGCCCCTCTCCCCGGCCTCCCCGCCCACGGCCCCTCGCCCCAGCCGGCCTGCCCCTGATGGCCCTCATTGGGGTGGGCTGGCTGGACCCTACCAGTGCACAAATTTGTGCACCGGGCCTCTAGTGTGTAATAAAATAATATCATCTCTGTTTCCAGACTTTCTGACCATGCGTTCGCCCTGCCCTTGGTGAGTTTTCAGTCTAGAACAGTGGTTCTCTAAGCGTGGTCCGTGGACCAGCGGTATCAGCATAACCTGGGAACCTGTTATGAAATGTAAATTCTCAGACTCTCTGAATCAGAAACTCGAGGGGTGGGGCCAAGCTCTCTGTCTGAACAAGCCCTCCGGGAGATTGTGATGCACACTCAAGTCTGTGAACCACTGCTCTGGGGAAAATGACCATGTGCGAACGAGCAATTACAATACAGGTGGGCTTCGTTCCCTAAAGAAGTGACGCAACGAGCAGAGTCTTGAAGGACGGGCAGACACAAGGCGTGCGAGAGAAGGGATTAGCACTCGCAAAGGCCGGCAGGCATGGAAGGGAGGTGAGTGTTGAGGGAACCACAGCCATTGGGTCTGGCAAACGGGGGAGGGTGGGAGGCCAGGCTGGAGAAGGCAGGACCCAGATGATAAAGCCCTTATGGGTGCCTCCGTTTATCCTGGAGCTGGTAGCATGGCAGGTTTTCAATGGAGAATGAAATGACCAAATTTGCATGGCAGAAAAAGAGCATGGCCTGGAGGCAGGAAATACGCTGGAGGCGGCCAGGATGATCCAGGTGAGAGCCCACGTGGGCATGAACTCAGGATGAGGACTGGGGGGGCTGAGAGACACTTGGGAGAGCTGAGAGGCCGGAGGGGAGGGGCTGAAGCCTGTCTCGGAGGGTTCTGCCGTGTGGGACGGCTGACGAACCTGGGGTAGGTGTAGACGGTGGGAAGGCAATGAGTTCAGGACTGGACGTGCTCTGGGCTGGTAGCTGAAGCAGATGGGCAAAAAGGGGAGGAGAGTGTTCCCAGGCAGAGGAACAGCCAATGCAAAGGTCCTGTGGTAGGAATGAACTTGGCGTGATGAGGGAAAGGATGAAAACCACCGTGGCTGGCCAGCGGTGAGAGAGGAAGACGGGGCCAGACCATAACAGGTGCGAAGCCATTTGTGACTGATGAGAAGGGATGGTACGTGTGGGAGTGCTCAGTCAGCAATCCCGAGAGCCAAATGCACACCATCGAAGGCTAAGATGGCATCTTCAAGGAGCCAAGGAGAAACGTCCTAACTGATGCAAGAGGATTTGGGTTCCATTTCCGGGGAAGCTCAGGCTAGGAGAGCCGCGTGATGTCACAATTTCCCAAACAGATCACTCGTCAGATCATCTCTGGGTGCTGATTTTGTTTTAAGAATCTGGTTAACTGTCAAGCTGGTGTAAGTGCTGGCGGGCCTTGGGGTGGAAATGGAAAGGTGACCTCATGGTACAGGGAGATGAGGATTTCAAAGAAGAGAGGGAGGGGAAGGAAAGAAGAGGGGCCCCTTCCCCTGGTTGGGCAGGGGCCCCCTCTGGGCAGCCGTCTTCTCTACCAGCCCTGCAGAGTCTGAGGCCAGGCCAGACGCAGAGGCCCACAGGCCCGAGCATGCCGAGCCTCACCCACGGGAGCCAAGCCAGGACCCAGCCTGGAGGTGGCGAGACCCAGGCCAAGGCGGAGGGAAAGGAGTCCGATCGGGTAGATGTGGACCATCCCGGCCCAGAGGGCTGTTTCCATGGTTACATCGAGGGTGGCACCTTCCGCTGCTGAGAGCATGAGCTATCCCAGGCCACCGAGGGGCTGACCGACCCCCTGGACAAACACAGAGCACGGGACACACGCCTGTCACTGTCAGGTCCGCAAGGGCCCCTCCAGAAGAGCAGGAGTAAGGGAAGCAGCCCGGTGGCCACCCAACCGGCCCGTGTGTGCACCCCACTCAGCCCTCCCCTCCCACCGGCTCACTTCCTGTCTCTCGTGGCAGCCAGTGTACATCTCCTTCCTCAGACCCTTTGTCCTGTGTCTGCAGCAGCCTCTCCTCTGTTAGCCATCTCCCTCCCACCCGCGCAGCCGAGCCCAGGGCCCCACCCACCCCACCCTACCTGAGAAAACTCCCACGACTGACACTGGCTCTCGCAGGCCAACATCAACACCCACAGAAACGCACACCTCACACACACACGCACACACACGCACATGCGCACACACACCCATGCTTATCTGCGGCTCGTTCAGAAGCCGTGACACCTCCTGGCGACAGAGAGGCCCCAGCAAAGCCCTCGGTGAGACACCAGACCCCTGAGCCTTCTCCCCGCTCCAGAGGCACCGGTGACCGGCACAAAGGCAGGCCCGCCGGGGAGACCGGAGCGAGCTCGCCGTACTCACTTGATGAAATACACGGCTCCTTCCCGGGTGGAGTCCATCTCCCAGCCCCTGGGCAAACCTGCGAGGAAGCACAAGCACAGAATCACCCTCTCGCCCCGCTCAGCCCCGCTGCCCGGCCTGCACCCGGAGGGGTGGGCGCTGGGAGAACCAGGAAAAGGCAGACAAGCCGACAGCGTTCAAACCAGCATTTCACCTTTTTTTTTTTTTTTTTTTAATCCTCATTCGAGAATATTTTCCCATTGATTTTTAGAGAGAGTGGAAGAGAAACGGAAAGACAGACCAAAATCGATGTGAGAGAAACACCTTGGCTGGTTCCCTCCTGCATGAGCCCCAACCAGGGCCCGGGCCAGAGAGGAGCCTGCAACCAAGGTACGTGCCCTTGACCGAATCGAACCCAGGACCCTTCTGACCACAGGCTGGCGCTCTATCCACAGAGCCAAACCGGCTAGGGCCATTTCACCCTTTGTGCCCATTATTCTTATCCGTCTGTTTCCAGCCCATATCAATGAGTAGGGACCAAATGAGTCGTCACCTCACAGGATTCGCTCGTTCATTCAGCAAACTTTTATGGAGCATCTACTCTGTGCCAGCCCCCGGGGTACAGCACAGAACACACAGGTGGTGGCCCTGGGAGGGTCCTCAGGATCATCCCACGGACTGTTTGCATCACAGCCACGGACGCTGGAGCCAAGGGTGACGCTGCCCAGGCCTCACCGATAGTGAGCACCCAGGCCGGTGTTATTACTCCAAATTCTGCTGCTCAAGACAAAACCCCGAGGACCTAGGACAGTGGTCGGCAAACCGAGGCTCGCGAGCCACATGCGGCTCTTTGGCCCCTTGAGTGTGGCTCTTCCACAAAATACCACGGCCTGGGCGAGTCTGTTTTGAAGAAGTGGCGTTAGAAGAAGTTTAAGTTTAAAAAAACTGGCTCTCAAAAGAAATTTCAATCGTTGTCCTGTTGATATTTGGCTGTGTTGACGAATGAGTTTGCCGACCATTGACCTAGGAAATCAGTCCCGGGAAAATAGACTTTTAAACAATTTCTAATAACACTTCTAAAAAAAAAATTGTCCATAGGAAATGCTGAGTGAGAATCACAGACCCGCCGAGGGAGCAAGGACTGGATAGCTGAGGAAGCTGACCTTGGCCCAGAGGTGCTTGGTCGGTCCCCTGGAAGGCTCGGCCACCCAGCTCTGAGTGACCTGTCATCCTGCCCGCCCTTCCAAAACAGCCCCCTTGGCGGCGTCCTGTCTCCCCAGCGAACAGGGCTCCTCCACCCCAGACAGAGGTGAAGGAGCCTTTTGAGAAACCCGAGGCAGGATCTGGGGGCTATCATTCATTTTGGGGTGCAAGAGGCCCCTGGCTGACATGTTGGCAAACAGGGGCAGGTTCTCTTGACCACAGTGCCGGAGGTTTTGGTCAGTCCAAATGCCCGAGGTTTTGTAAAATATGCTAATAGGTCTGAATCTCCGCAGCCAAATTGTCAGCTGGGTTCCATAGCGCGGAGAGCCCAGTCATTATTCATTCATTTGACTCACCCGTATTTACCAAGGGTCTATGTCCACAGCCGCTGCTGCCGGTAACGCTGCTGCTTCAGCACGGCAGGGCCGTCAGCAGGCCCACCTCCCCTCCCAGGACTCGGTCCAGAGAAATAACAGCAGCAGCTACCCCCGTAGCGAGCGCTTCCCTCCTCTGAGCTACACATCTCACCACGACCAGCACATTTCCTCCGCACAGCAACGCTACCTCATGGGCATCGTCCTGGACGTTTTTATAGATAAGACACCTGGGGCCCAGAGAGGTTAATCAGCTTGCTTAAGGTCACACAGGAAGTGTCAGAGCCGGAATGTGGGTCTGGTCTGCCGCCTCCAAAGCTCGCATTCTTCCCTCCATGCTGCTCCATAAATGCCACTTGTTCCCTTCTGTCCCTGTGGGAGGACCTTGCCATTCAGAAGGGCGTGGGTTGGCAGCCTCCCCGAGGAGAGGGATCCCCGCTGGGTCAGAATCATAAAAAATCCTGCCACTGTGATGTGCCTGGGAAAGAGGCCAGGGCGGACGATGTCCCCTTGCCTCTTCCAGCAACTTCCCTCCACACTGCCCTCTCTGCCTGGGCAACACCGACAGTGCTTATACTCTGGTCCAGGCGGAGTGCCCGCTGAGACAGCTGCCCTCCCAGCAAGCTTCGGGGGCACCTTAACCCCTTCCCCGCCTTGGACCACCAGTTGGCTACAGCCAAAATGGAAAGAATCGGCTCGCAGGCTTTTATGCATCTTCCAGTCCCACCTAGAGTCCTGATAAGCAGGGCGGGCTCAGAGTGGAAACAGCTGGAGCACAGAAGAAGCCAGCCCTGCCTCGGGGCAGCAGCCTCGCTGTCTGTCAGAAACGCGACAGTGACAACAACCACCGCGGTCACCTGGGCTGATGGTGCCTCTCTGCATGCTTTGTGCCACAGCCTTCTGAGGTTCATCCCCTATCCCCATTCTGCAGACGAAGAAGCCGAGTCCTGGGGAAATTAAACCACTTGCTCACGGCACAGTAATAGAAAGCAGAGTTGAGGTGGGAGCTTAGGTCCCTCGGCCCTTACATCTTACGCATTGAACCCCGATTCCGCTTTACTTATTGTCCTTGAGCCAGGGACTTCCTCTTTGCTCTTCAATTTTCTTTATTCTTATTATTATCATCATTATTATTACTTATTAAATGTATTGGGGTGACATTGGTCAACACGAACATACAGGTTTCAGGTGTGGGTTTCTATGTTACAAGATCTGTATGTTGCACCGTGTGCTCACCATCCAGAGTCAAATCTCCTGTCACCTTATATTAGGACCCCCTTTTCCCCCCCGCCCCAGTTTTCTTACTTTAAAATGAAGGACTTGGACTCCAGGATCCCTGACATCCCCTCCAGCTATAAAACCACGGTGATTCCAGCCTGGAATCTAAAAGAAAGCAGGCTGTGGGCAAGTCAACAGCTTAACCCAGTGTGCCCCACAGTGCCACCGTGCCCCAGGGGGACCGGACGCTCAGAGCCACGTGCCTGCTCTGCGGTCAGGCCAAGGGCTGGAAGGCCCCTGCGCATGGGTCTCTGGTGGTCCGAAGAGGACGACTGGTCGACTGGTTGTTCACTTGGAGTCCCGCAGGCCTTCTGATTCTCCCAGTCTGACCTCTTCACTTTAGACTAAAATCTCTGCCTGTACGTGTCCCCCCTTTCCCACTCGCCTGGCTGTTCCCCGCGGGCTGGGAATGGAGTCTGCTCCATAGTAAGCGACCAGGGTTGGCCCTGCCCCCTTTTCTTCAGGTTCCCCCAAAGTGAAGGAGTTCCCACCAGCCACCTGGGCTTTTTAAATGTAGCTTAATTAACATTTAAAATTCAGTTCCTCAGTCACGCTAATCACAATTCAGCTGCTCAGCAGCCCCTGGCTGGTGGCGCCTATGTTGGCAGCCCCGAGAGAGAACAGCTCCATCGGGCGTCAGGTTCTTGGGTCCAGCTCTGGGGGCCGGGCTCTGCCCAGGTCAGGGGCGCTCAGGATGCAGGGGATTTGCTGACTGCGCAGGAGGCCAGAGAGGAGCAAATCCTTTGTTCTCAGAGGCCTTTCCCAGATACTAATTGTAGAGCAGAGGCTTGGGAAGACCCGGGAGTGAGCCTCAACCCTCCCGCAATGTTCCACTGAGCCCATCCATGGAGAAAGGAAAAGTCGGAAGCAAAGTCCTACCGTCACCTCAAGCTATTGCGTCCTTTTATTGTTTCTTAAAAGCTTACTTTCTTTTTCCATCACCATTTAGCCCCTCTATGCCCTCTTCTATTTTTTATTTTTTAGAAGAGAGAGATGGAAGCATCAATGATGAGAGAGAATCATCGACTGGCTGCCTCCTGCATGCCCCCTACTGGGGATCGAGCCCGCAACCCAGACATGTGCCCTTGACCGGAATCGAACCGGGACCTTTCAGTCCACAGGCTGACGCTCTGTCCACTGAGCCAAACCAGCCAGAGTATGCCCTCTTCTATATCCATCCCTTATCATGGCAATCACCACACTGTTGCCGTGTCCATGAGTTCTCTCTCTTTTTTTTTTCTTTTTTGCTCAAACCCTCCACTCCTCTCAACAGCCTCCTCCCCCCAGAGCTGTATGTCTGCTCTCCATCTATGAATCTGTCTCTATTTTGCTTGGTAATTCAGCTTGTCCATTAGATTCCACTTATGAGTGAAATCATATGGTACTTGTCTTCCTCTGACTGGCTTATTTCACTTAGCATCGTGTTCTCCAGGTCCCTCCATGCTATCGCAAAGGGTAAGATTTTCTTCCTTTTTACGGCCAAGTGGTATTCCACGGTGTACATGTGCCACTGCTTTTTATCCACTCATCTACTGATGGACACCACTGCTTCCTTTTCTGTTGCAAAACAGGGGCAGAGGAGCTTCTTACCTGGGCTGGAGCAGAATCCACTCTGGATGGGTGATTTCGTACCAGGGTGCACCCAACTGGTTGACTTTTCCTCATCACTATAGAAAACCAGTAAGAAAACGTCAGCTCCAAGTTCACATCAACACTGACTGTCCGATCCCAGACACCTGAGATGGACGTCCCCATTCCCTTCATTCATTCATTCATTCACATTCACAGAGCATTTACTGAGCAGGCGCTGAGGGTTCAGAGAGGAATCTGATCCCTGACCCCAAAGAAACAAACATAGAGAGATAGCAGCATAATATAATGTTGTATGTCAATTGCACCTCAATTTTTAACGATCCTATTACATCGTGATGTGATAGGAAGTGTAACCCCTGTTACAGCCGAGCACAGTGCTGTCCCATCACAGAGAAGGAGCACTAACTGGGATGAAGTTAAGAAGATGATCAGCACGAAGGCTTTGCTAGGGAGGTGACATCTGAGGTGATGGTGAAGTCGCATGGGTGGCAGCTCCTCCGTGGATAAGGAAGGAGGAGGCCGGGTGAGCCAGCAGTCCCTGGGTGTCTGTAACACCATGTATTTTCTCATTCACAACATCCCCTCACATTAGGAATTTTCAGATGACGAATGTGAGGTTCAGAGGGGTGAAGTCATTGGCCCAAAGCCACACCGTCCGTCAGTGATGAAGCCAGGATTCAGACCCAGATCCATCCCCCATAAAACCTGAGTTTTTCTAATATCTTCCTCCCAGTAGGGTGGGCTCTCCAAGGGCAGATCCTCTGGGCTCTGGCCCAGGATCCGAGGGCAGATGGCCCGTCGGTATTTCTCGGCCCACACGAGCCAAGTGGCACTGCCTTCTGCCATACCTTCTTGGCCATTCCAGGTATATGGAGCAGAGGACTCTAGACCACCTGTGTCATCCAGGTTATGAGGTGGGAGGTCCTTGGGGCCCAGGACACTCAGTGCTTTTAAGCTATAATTAATACCTTAATGGATATAACAAACTCTGTTAAGAAGGGCTCGCAAAACGTTTAGTGAAGCAAGATAGATAATGAACTGCACATATTTAAAACGTCTGGTTTAATTTAAAGTTTTAACATAGCATATATATACTCATTAAACTACCACAAAAATCAAGAAGTGAATTCCCCCAAATTTTCTTTTTTCCCCGTGGTAATTCCTTTCTACACACACACACACACACACACACACACACACACACACACAGCTTTTGCTAACCTTCCCCTCCCCCCAGCAACGAGTCTGCTTCCTGCTACTACAGGTTAGTTTGCATTTTCTAGAGTTTCTAGAGTATTATGTAAGTGACTCATACAAGCTGGACCCCTTTGTTGCTTTCCTTCTTTTCTTCCTTCCTCCCTCCCATGTGGTAGCCTGAGTGCATAGCTTGTTCCATTTCATTACTGAGTAGAATTCCATCGTAGGCTATACGGCGGTGTGTTCCTCCGCTCGCTTGCTGATAGACATTGTGGTTGTTGTCAGTGTGGGGCCGTTACAAAGGAAGCTCCTAGGAACGTTCAGGTCCAAATCCTTGTGTGGAATACGCTTGCGTTTCTCTTGACTCCACTAATTTTTTCCCTAAGTTTGGACACCCTCCGCAGGAGGAGATTTCCCAGCTCACCCACCCCTCTAGAGGAGAGCAGACAAGGAACAAAGTGACTGCTCTGATACCCTGGAGACTCTGTGCGCCCTCGGGGATGACCTCTGGGCTGGGCTTTGGTCCTGGGAGGCGATGGGAGAGGCGGCTGAGGAAGAGTAAATCCAAGCCAGCGGTGAATTGTAAGTGTGAGGGGACATTCGTTCTCGTACCTCCTCTCCCGCCACCCTGACACTTTCTGGCCCCTGATCCCTCTCCTGCTCTCACCCTGTCAGCTCCCTCCGTTTGCCTGGATACCATGAATAATCATGAGGTCACGGGGTGGGCACAGCCCCACCACACCCTCAACTTCCTCTTCCCCTGGGCCCGCCCCGGTCAGCCCCTGGGCCAGAACAATGCAGTCACCGGCTATCTCCACTCCAGCTTTGGGCTGATGGGGACACTGTGGAATTGGGAGGGTTGATGTCACTGCAAATCCGCAGTCTCCACGCTTAGCTGGGCCCTAGAATCTTCTTCGGGGGCTCCAGCCCGTTGCCATTTGCAGATTGTTGTAAGGCTTTCCCACCAACCTCAAGTCTCACGCCTGCCTCTCCCCGCCCCCCACCCGCCCACCCCTTCTCAATGGATATCTTATCTCTTATTTCACACACACAAATAGAAAGCATGGGCAGAACCTTTCCTAGTGGACCTAACCACCCCATCCCAAACATAGCCATGTCCCCCTCATCCTTTCATACGGTGGAGAAGAGGCTGCCTGCTCCATTAAGGTGAATCCCTCTGCCGAGGGGGTAGCTGCCACCCTCTCCTATCTTTTATAGAACTGTATTCTACTGGGCATCTACACTGAGTGGCCAGATTATGATGATCTCTGAACGCATAATAATCTGGCCACTCAGTGTATATCCTATATGATAAAAGGCTAATATGCAAACTGTACCCTCGAGTTGGACCAGCAGGCAGGCTGGCCAATCGCCCATGTCCCCTCCCCCTGGCCAGGCTGGCCGGACCCCACCCATGCACGAAATCATGCACCAGGCCTCTAATACACACACACACACACACACACACACACACACACACACACACACACACTGAGTGGCCAGATTATTATGCGTTCAGAGATCATGATAACCTGGCCACTCAGTGTATGGTCTATTGAAAATTGGTATCTTCAGCTTCCTTCTCCCTGTCAGGTCCATCCCTTTAGCCCTCACTCCTGTTCGTGTCGTCCACGGTCTGACCCTCGGCCTCCCTCTCAGTGCTGCCTCCTCCTCCAGCTCCTGTCTCATGCTCCCCTTCTTAGTGAGCAAACATTCCCTTTGGAAACCAGTCCCTCTGGTTGTCCCCACTTCCTGGTCTCCCACTCAGCCACCCCTGCAAGCTGGTTCTGTCTCAAGCCCTCCCCTAAAACCACTTTCCTAGTGGTCATTAAAGACGCCGCAGTTCCTAAATCCAGTGGACACGTTTGACTTCTCTATTGACTCTTCCTTTCTTCCTAACATCCCTCTTCCTCACCTTCTGAGGCAGCACCCTTCCCTGGCCCTGGTGGTGTCCACCTCTGTGACCCCTGGTCGTCTTCTCCATCCTCTCTTCCCTCTGTCCTTTCCTTAAACATGGGTGCTGCCTGGGTACCCTCCTGCCTTCTCTCCCACGTACTCCTGGGTGGTTCACTCCCACATGATGAGTCTCAGGACTCTCCAGCCAGGCCCTTCTCTTCAAGCTCTGTCCTATTAGACATCACCTCTTGAATATCCCACAGGGACTTCAAGTTTGGAATTTTCCCACTGAACTTATCTCCCCTAAAATCTGTTCCTCTTCCCATACTCCTGATCTCTGTCAACCTGACGTAAACAATTCTGAGATTTATCTTCAAATCTTCCCTTTTCCCCCGACATTCAGGCAATACATGAGTGCTCTCAATTCCACTCCTCTTTCTCCCACCTCTCCCCCCCCCCTCCCACCTTCCCTTCTGTTCTCACCATCCAAATTCAGTTCCCCATCAGCTGGACTTCTGCAATTGCTTCCTAACTGCTCCCCACCCTCAAGTCATCTTCCGTCCACGCAGCGGCCAGAGGGAGCCTTCTAAAATGCAGCTCTAACTATGCTGATCCTCTGTTTAAAATCTTTGGTTTTGAATAAATTAATTAACCTTAAATAAATAAATAATAATAAAAAAAAATAAAATAAAATAAAATCTTGGGTTTCCCTTCGACTACAGAATCAGATTCAGACCCCTTATCCTACCACATCTTCTGCAACCTCCACTCCATCTCTAGAGACCCCTTCATGTCCTCGATAACCTGTGCCCTGGCACGAATCATGCCCTCCTTCCCATAGGCCTCTGCTTCAAGACCCCTTTCATTCTGTCTCTCTCCTCTCGAAGCAGCTCAAATGTTTCCTCCTTGGAGAACATTCGTTTTTTTCTTCCTTGTATTCCTGGAGCACCATGAAAATCCCTCTAGAATGTATCCTATTATTTCCTAAGTATTTATTTTCATTTTCTTCCTACCCCCTTCAAGAAAAAAAAAACAAACACCTGTATTTTTCCTTTTTTTTTTTTTTTTCTTCCTTATCTCCAATGCCTAGCCCTACGGCAGAAAAGCAGTGGATACTCAATAAAAGTTTGTGAAATAAAAGAAGAAGAGAAGCCCAGCCGGTGTGGCCCAGTGGTTGAGTGTCGACCTATGAACCAGGAGGTCATGTCTTGATTTCCAGTCAGGGCACACGCCCAGGTTTCAGGCTGGATCCCCAGCATGGGGCATGCAGGAGGCAACTGATCAAAGATTCTCTCTCATTATTGATGTGTCCATCTCTCTCTCCCTCTCCCTTCTGCTCTGAAATCAACAAAAATACATTTTTTTAAAAAGAAAGAAGAAGAGAAACTGGAATGCAAATGAGATTGGGAAGAAAGATGAGGAGAGTCAAATTAATCCTTCATCAGAATAACTGAGGAACTTGTGGAAATTCAGATCCCCAGGCTCCACCCCCCAGGTCACTTAGCCCCAGCAGGTAGCGTCAGGTCGGCCTTTTTCATAAATTGCTCAGGTGATTCTTATGGTCAATAAAGTCTCACCCCAGTGACAGTAGAAACTCCAGTTTTAATACTGGGGGGACTTTCTGTTATTTGAGAATCTAACGCAGGATCAAGAACTTCAGTGGAGGTCATTTCTAAGATAATCTAATTGCAACCTCAATTATGATCATAGTGATGATAATTACAGAAGAAAGGCCTACAGCAAACGAGGAAACTGAGAAACACTAGAGGGACATCGCCGGCCACCTGCACAGGCCGGGAAGGGGAATGGCTAACGTCAGCAGATACTGGACGGAGTCCAAGCCCTGATAACCAGTGGCTTTACCTCAGCCGAGTACTCCCCACGTGAGGACCTCGCTTCCCCATCTAAAGACGGAGGGGCCGCATCTGAGGTGCCCTCAGCTCTCCTGCTCTGTGTGGCTCTCCTGAGGAAGGGACAGCTCATCCTGAGTGGGGGGACCGTTCAGGATGCTGTGCCTATAGACTTGCTGTATTCTCGGGAGATTCCTCTCCTGGCAAAGCATGCCTATAGTACGAGCGGCCAAAATAGCGCCAGCGGGGCCACTCTGTTATAATGAGATTATGCCAAAGCCATTTCGGTTTATGGACTTAATATAACAGTGCTAATATATTACTGCGAGCAGCAGAGGCTCCATCTCTGAAGAATGCTGATGTACCGTGGGCATCCCCTCCCTGCTCTGGACCACAGCCCCATAAGAAGCAGGAAGGAGAGGCTGCGGGCCTGGGGACACTGAGCCCTGGGGTGAGGAAATGCCAGGACCTGCGTGGTGGTAGGGGCAGGGTCCCCTGATATTTTTGTCACTTAGCCCAAGTCTTCCCTTAAGAAGGGGGGTGGGGGACAACAAAGAGAGAAAGAACTCAGCCCTGGCCCGTTCAGTGGACTGCACAGAAAACGCTGCAGGCTGGGCCCTGGGTCCAGGCATCCTCCCCTTGGGGTGTGAGACGGGAGGAGGGAGAAGGCCGGCACCTGCCCTGCCTGGCCCTGCCCTTGCAGCCCTCAGGAATGCTGAGTCCGTGCTGGACTTTGATCGCCCAGGAAAAGGCGGGAGACCCATTCAAATGGGCATGTGATAAACTTATTAGTCATGCCCCTTGTTCCAGCCGCTGCTTCCCCCCTGCCCTCGCCAGCCGCCCCCAGCCCTGCCACCGTTCAAGTTCGACAACTTTAAAGAAATAAGGAAATCAACGAGACGGACAACATACTTGATGAAGAAGACTCTCCCACCGGGGTCAACTCCATAGGTCCACCGGCCCAGCAAGTCCAGCCAGTCGGGCTCATCGGCCATCTCCGTGTCTCGCTGCCCCCCTGGCTCTCGAGCCACGGCGCGGGGGGCTGAGCTGGCAGGGGCTCCCCACCCGCAGCCCCCACTCTCTGCTCCTCCGGGAGGCAGGGATGGGGGCGGGGAGGGGCTCTGAAGTAGGTGCAGCCCCAGCTAACGGCGTCCCTCCGGGTCCGTCCGGGCAGCGGCTCCGGCCTCTCCCTGAAGGCAGCTGGCCGCCAGCCGGGCAGCAGGAGCCGGCAAGGTTTAACCCTCGCGGGGCCGAGCGAGCCCCACGCCGCCCAGCCCGAGCCGGCGCCACCTGCCTCCTGCGCGAGCCGACTCCTCTTGGGGCGCCCGTGAACTTGGGGACTGGAGATGGGCGCGGTGAGGGCTCGGACGCTCCGGGCCGGACCGCTCAGCACCGCTCCGGGTCCCGTCCCTCCGGCTCCGCCGCCGGCAGCCTGGCGGCCGAGCAGGGAGCAGGTTGCTGTGTGAGCCGGGAGTGTTCCTCACCGCCCAGCTCCCAACCCACACTTGAACCTGCGGCGGGAGGGGGCGGAGCCAGGGCGCCGCCTCCAAGGTAAGGCACAGCCAGAATGAGCCGCAGCCTGCAGGTCCCCAAGTCCAGATGCTGGGCGCCGGAACCAGTTGGGCTTAAAAGCAACGAACCACGAACTTTGAGGGACATGCCCAGCCGCTAAACGGAAAAGAGAGGACTTGGTCAAGCCTGGTTATACTTGGCGGGAGGTAAGTAGAGGAACAAAGGTCAAGTGCAGGGAAGGGTGGTGGCTTGGGTGTGGGTAGGAAGGGGCCCTGGGAGACTCCTCTTGCTAAGATGCCAGCCTCGTTAGTCAAGCTAGTCCTCACCTTTCTTTCTGAGCACTTCCTCCAAGAAGCCTGCCGTGACTAAGTAGAATCAGGGAACTCAGGAAGACACTCAGAAGCCAACAGCTTTTATGTGCCTTCCCCCAAACTTTCAGCAGAAAAGGAAAAGGAAAGAAAAAGCAGAGGAGGAAGTGTGTTCTGTGCAGGTTGCCAGCATCCGATGCTGGCGTGTCAAAAATGCCGCTGCTGGGGTCCATGCTCCGCCGTCTCGGGTCTGTGTCAAAGTTGGGCTCCCCTGGGCTTCCATGCGGTGCGCACTGTTTCCATCCCTGTGTCAGGTCCAGGGGAATAGACAGGGGGGAGACACCTGTGTCTAGAGGAAGCAATGTGTCCATGGCAGTTTGCAAGCACCTGTTGAGTGGGCATCCTTGCTGTGAGCACTATGAGGGATTTGATCCCTGTTCGGCCCAGGTAACTCCGGCTCGCCCTGCAGTGTCCGCCCAGGGGTCACCTTTCCCAGGAAGCCATTCTTGACTCCACCCCAGACGGATGTGTGTCCATCCTCTGTGCGTCAGGCAGCCTCATTCATAGCCCTATAGTGGCACTTACCACAGCGTGATGCAATCCTTCATGTACTCATCTGGCCCCTTCACTGGGCTGTGCGCTCCTCCGGGCAGGGCCTGCGCCTCACTCATCTGTCTAGCTCCAGCGCCTACCTGGGGGCACCCCATTCCTGTTAAATGAATGACTGATACTGGCATAACTGGGACCTGATTTAGGGTCCTGGTTACATCAGCAACCTCAGGGTGTGTGGGAGTGAGCTTTCTGGAAAAAGAAGCAGCTAACGAACCTTGCCGGTATCCCAGATTCTCAGCCTGGAGGGTATAATTGTGTCTGCATCTGAGCGGTCGTGAAGCTAGAAGACGCCTCAGAGAGCATCTGGTTCAATCCTCTTGTTTAAATACGGGGGGCGGGGGCTGCAGAGCACAGATGGGGAGGTGCCGGTTAAGGTCAAAGTGGTCACAGAGAAGGATCTGCCCACCAGTGTCCCAGGCCAGAGCTCTTGCTTCCAACACTGGAAATGCACACTCCCCATGCACACACAGTTCGACTCCTGTAAGCTGAGTGTGTTCCCTGGGTGCAGAAGAGGCGCGGAAATCATGACCCCCGACTCTTCTCGCCCTTCTCACAGCCCACGGTTTCTAGTAGAAAAAGCAGACCCACCCCCGAGAATCTATATGAGGATCTGTGCCCCTTCGTGCCTGAATTGGGGAGGGGGGCAGGCTAAGGATCAGACTCCTCACCAGTCCCCAGCCTTGTGAAACACCTGTAAGACTATTCCCACTGATAAAGCACAGAGCCACCTGCCCAGCCCCAGTGATATCTGAGGATCTGAATCCAGATTTGCTGCCACAATGCCTCCAGGGAAAATACCAGCAACCAGTGAGTTCCCGGTCCAACCTGAGCAACCAGAAAGGGCAGCTGCTTGGGCTGAATGTGGGTGGAAATAGGGGACAAAATGACATCTATTTGAAAACATGTATTCCGCTGTTGTCTTCTTGGAGGAGTCGGAGCTCCTGTTAATTTAGTCACAAGATTTTTATCTTGTTTATCTCTAGTGTAGACGGAGGTTCCTACGACCATTTACCTAGTCAAGCAAAGGCCAGTGGTTGAGATTGTGAATGTTTTTTACTCATTTGAACTAAGAAAAGAAATCAGGTTTGAAAGTACTTTTCTGTGGCATATTCTTGCCAGTGACTTTCCATTCAAGTTCTTTCTTTGTTTGTTAATCCTTGCCCAAGGATACTTTTCCATTGATTTTTTAAAGAGAGTGAGAGACAGAGAGAAACATAGATGTGAGAGAGACGCATTGATTGGTTGTCTCCTGCATGTGCCCCAACTAGGGCCGGCCTTGCAACCAAGGTATGTGCCCTTGACCAGAATTGAACCTGGGACCCTTTAGTCCGTGGGCTGATGCTCCATTTATTGAGCCAAACCGGCTAAGGCTCCATTTGAGTTCTTGATTATGAACTATTATCAATATTAATACAGCCCTGGCCGGTTTGGCTTGGTGGATAGAGCGTCATTAAGAATCTTAATGAGATTATTCTGGATTATTTGGGTGGGCCCTAAATCTAATGACAAGTGACCTTATAAGAGAAAGGCAGGGGAAGACTTGAAGAAACAGAAGAGGAGGAGGCAGTGTGACCACAGAGACAGAGATTAGAGTGATACAGCGACAAGTCAAGGAATGTTGACAGCACCAGAAGCTGGATGAGGCAAAGAAGGAATTCTACCCTAGAGCCTCCGGAGGGAATATGGCCCTGTCAACCCCTGGATCTCAGACTTCTGGCCTCTAAAATCTTGAGAAAATGTTTTATTGTTTTAGGTCATCCAGCAGCCATGGGAGATTAATACAATACCTACAGGAAAATCATCACTTAATGGGAACTAAAATTAATATCTATTATTTTCACTTGTCTAATATCCAACCTTCCTTCTTTTGTTACTAGCCCCCCCGAGTTTCCTTTGACATCTATCCTTCTGCCACTGTCAGCCCATGTGGATTGGATGGGCTGGCCCCACCCCCACCCCAGCTCCATTGGAGAATGGATACTATGATAGCTGTGGCTAATCTGTCTCTCTATTTCCCTGGACATAATTATTGGTTCAGGAAGGACCACGTGACTCACACCAAACCAATGAGATTCCGTTTTAAAAAGATCCCAGAATTCTTGGGAAGCCTTTTTTCTCTTGGATTTGAAGCTGGCATGTGTCATTGTGATGCTGCTGGGGAGAGCCTACTGAAAATGAAGCCAGTACAGGAAAAAGTGGAGCCAGAAGGTGAAGAGAGACTAGGTCCCCCTTATGTCCCATAAGCCCTAGAACCCAGCTTGCCAGAAAAGGCTCTACCCCTGGAATTTCAACTTGTCGGTGCAAATAAATACCCTTATTCACTTCAGCCAGTTTGAGTTGGGTTTATACTCCTGGCCAATATAAAGGTCATGTTGTCTTGTGACCCTGTTTCTTTGGCATAACCAATGTTTCTTTGGGAAAGCCAATGAGATAAGCACCTGCATTTGTAGTGACTTGAGAATAGGAACTCTTCTCTTTCAAGGAAACCACAATTTTAGATCAAGAAAGAGTCTTAGCCCTGGCTGGTTTGACTCAGTGGGTAGAGCATCAGCCTGTGGACTGAAGGGTCCTGGGTTCGATTTCAGTCAAGGTCACATGCCCAGGGTTGTGGGCTCAATCCCCAGTGGGGGGCATGCAAGAGGCAGCCAATCAATGATTCTCTCTCATCATTGATGTTTCTGTCTCTCTCTACCTCTCCCTTCCTCTCTGAAATCAATAAAAAAAAAAATATTTAAAGAAAAAAAAAAGGAAGGGTCTTAGTTGTCATCTAATCCAAAGCCTACATTTTTCCCTGGAGAATACTGGAGAACTCAGGGGGAGTACCCAGAGTTGTGGCAATTCCATGGGACCACAACTGAGGTCTCCTGAAAACCTGATCAGTAGAAAGCTATATTTCAAGTCATTTGCTTCATCATTTAAATATATTTGGTGAAGAGACTCGCATAGTTACAAGAAGATTTTAACAGATTCCTCTACTCTATAAAAGAATAAACACAACAGTAATTTTTATTGAGTGCTGATGTTTAATAGTTATATTCATCTGCAACTAGGTCACCAGCCACTGGTGGTTTTTTACAGGAATAGGAAGCAAAGGAAGAGAAGGCAAGGGCCATGTCTGCTGGGATTAGATAGATGATGGGTGTAAAGATGCAAGAGCCCAGACAAACACGTTGCTTTTTTAAAGTTGTGCTTCTAGAAGAGCTTGGGAGAAAAGGTTTTTGTTACAAAAACTATTGTACCAGGGTTGGTAACCAGAGGATTGTAGGATGTGGAGGGTTCCCTACAGCCAGTTGAATTGAATGACATTTGTTCCACAGATATTTATTGAGTACCTTCTGTGGGCCAGGTACTCTCTTAGGTATAGGGGATCCAGGAATGAACAAAACAGAAAGTACCTGCTCTCATTGAGTTTACATTTAGTAAGTATAGAAGATGAGTGGATGGAGTACAACTGAAAGAACAGAAGGAGTAGGATGCTGATATAGATTTCATATATTTACATAGGGTGGATGGCAAAGGCCTCACTAAGAAGAATGACTTTTGAACAAAGACTTGAAGGAAGTGAGAGAGCAAACCACGTGGACATTGGGGATGCATGTTCCAGGCAGAGGAAGTAGTAAGTACAAAGGTCCTGAGGCAGGAACACCCTTGGAGAGACAGCAAGGAGGCCAGTGTGGCTGAAGCAGAGTGAAGGAGGGAGAGAATTGTAGGAGATGAGGACCAAGGGGGTTAGCGAGGCAGATCAATCCAGGCCATTGTAAGTAGATTTGCTGTTATTCTGAATGAGATGGAGGATTGAGTGTGGGAGTGACATGATCTCCATGACTTAACTTTTTAAGAGGATTATTCTGGCTGCTGTTTGGAATAGGGTAGAAGCAGATTCCAGCTAGAAAGCTATTGCAATTATTCAAGCAAGACATGATGATGGCTTGTTCATGGTGCTGGGGGGTAGAAGCAGTGAGAAGTGGTCAAATTCCCGGTGTCTCTTGAAAGTATAACTGACAAGATTTGCTGATAGATTGCAATTGGACTGTGAGAGGAAGAGAGGAGTTCAGTTGACTCCAAGGTATCTGACCTAAGCGATTGGTAGGCTAGAGTTGCCATGAACAGAGATGGGTGTAGGCTGCAGGGAGAGCAGGCGTGCCAGGGGAGAATGGGGAAACACAACTTCAATTCTGAGCATGTTAAGTTGGAGATGCCTGTGAGATACCCAAGTAGGATACATAAGACTATCTCAGGAATAGAGATCTACATTTGGTGTTTTTCAGTGATTAGAGTGTCTTAAAGCTGGTTGAGATCACAAAGGAAATGAGTGTAGGTAGGGAGGAGGCGGAGATCAAGGGCTGAGAACTGGGACACTCCAACTTTTAGAGGTCAAGTTAATGAGGAGGAACCTGCACAGGAGGCTGAATAACAAGCAGCTAGTGGAGTAGGAGGAGAACAAGAGACAGTCGTGTCCTGGAAGTGAGCCGTGAGTGTATTCACATCCGCCACAAGGAGAAGGCAGGCGCGAATGGGGCTCGTGCTCTAGAAGGGCTGAGGTTAGGGTGGGTTCTGTCTGAGCAGGAAGCGACTTGCACTCTTGTGTGAAAGGGTGGGGAGACAGCTCAGGCTATTTTTAAGTTGGTCTGAGAAGGGGCCTGGGAAGATGATCATTTTGGCTAATGAGCCCTTGCTCAGTGAAGAGAAGTGCGCCTGAAATGTGCTTCCTTCAGCTTCATCTGGGAGTCTCTGCTCTGGCTTCTCCTGGGAATGGCGCCAGCCCGAGATGGCTGGCTGGCTTTTCCTGCCAAGACTGTGTCAGGGAGCAGAGAGCTGGCACTGGCAACTGCCCGGAGAGGGAGGGGAGGAACGAAATTGTCAGTCATCAGCTCAGGACAAGAGATGCGGGCTGGGTGGAGCCCAGAGGGATAGCCCAGCAGTCAACCTGCTGATATTTCCTCTCTGGATCTCTTCTTGAATCTACAGCTTAGGCAATACTCCTTCTGTACTGACTTTAATGTGTGACCGGCGTTTTTTTCTAGAAAATGGCAGCTGGGGCTCGCGTTGGCACTTCCTGAAACCAACACAGCAAGCACTTTGGTTCAGCTTAGTTCAAGAAACATATAAGGCACCATTAGGCCACTATCTCTATGTTAGAACTGTTCCAGCTGTCAGTTTCTTCCCCTCTCCTCTTTGCCACCCACCAGTCTACTCTTCCGTCTTCTATATCCATCAAACTCCTGGGCTCCTGGTTCAGCAGCTTCCTCTCCGTCCCTTAACTCCCTCATTTTGGGTGACTTCGGTGCTAATGTTAATGAACTATCCATTGTCCTAACCTCACAATACTCACTATCCTCAACTCCAGGCATATTCACCTCCACTTCAATAAGTTGCTCACACTCAAGGCCATACCTTAGATTCTCTCATCATTCAGATTTACTCCAACTTGGAAAACATGAACTCTAATATCCCACTTTCTAATCACAGTTTTGACCTTTCTAACACCCTGATTCCTCTCTTCCCTTTACACCTGTCCCTTGCCTTCCTACAGTTCCTTTAGCCTTTCAGATTTTTTTCCTGCTGTAGCCTGTTTTATTCCTGCACTATTTGGCCCAAACTCATGGCCTCACTTCATACCCTCACTAGTCAGTATCCTTGCTGACTTGTCTTCAGCTTTATGCACACTGTAAAACTCTACTCTGGGCTAATCTGCCCACCTTTTCTGCTCCTATGCCCAGGAAAACATCCCACCAAGCCATTTGGAGAAATTATAAACAAATGGAACAACATCAAACTAAAAATATTTTCACAAGGCCCTAGCTGCTTTGACTCTGTGGATAGAGCATCGGCCTGTGGATTGAAGGGTCCCAGGTTTGATTCCAGTCAAGGGCACATGCCCGGGTTTCAGGCTCCATCCCCAGTAGGGGCATGCAGGAGGCAGCCGATCAATGATTCTCTCTCATCACTAATGTTTCTATCTCTCTCTCCCTCTCCCTTCCTCTCTGAAATCAATAATATATACATATATACATACACACATATATATATAAATTCTTTTGCACAGCAAAGGAAACCATCAACAAAACAAAAAGACAACCTACTGAATAGGAGAAGATATTCATCAACTATACATCTGATAAGGGGTTAATATCCAAAATCTATAAAGAACTCATAAACTCAACACCAAAAAAACAAAAAATCCAGTTAAAAAATAGGTAGAGGACCAGAATAGACAGTTCTCTAAAGAGGACATATAGATATCCAATAGACACATGAAAAAATGCTCAGACACTAATCATCAGAGAAATGCAAATTAAAATCACAATGAGGTATCACCTCACACCTGTCAGAATGGCTACCATCAACAAATCAACAAACAACAAGTGCTGGTGAGGATGTGGAGAAAAGGGAAGCCTCCTGCACTGTTGGTGGGAATGCAGACCGGTGCAGCCGCTAAAGAAAACAGTATGAAGATTCCTCAAAGAATTAAAAATGGAACTGCCTTATGACCCAGTCATTCCACTTAGGGGTATATATCCAAAGAAACTCAAAACACTCACTCGAAAGAATAAATTCACTCCTATGTTCATAGCAGCATTATTTGCAATAGCCAATAATGGAAGTGCTCATCAAGAGACAAGCCCTAGCCGGTTTGGCTCAGCGGATAGAGCATCAACCCATGGACTGAGGGGTCCCGGGTTTGATTCCAGTCAGGGGCATGTACCTTGGCTGCAGGCTCGATCCCCAGCCCTGGTCGGGCACGTGTGGGAGATAGCCAATTGATGTGTCTCTCTCACATCAATGTTTCTCTTTCTGTATCTCTCTCCCTCCCTTCTACTCTCTCTAAAAATCAATGGAAAAATGGAAGAATATCCTCGGTTGAAGATTAACAAAAAAGAAGAAGAAAGAAAGAAAGAGAGAGAGAGAGAGGAGTGGATAACATAGTAGCAGTATATATATAATAAAATATTACTTAGCCATAAAAAAAAGAATGAAATCTTATGAAATATTACTTGGCCATAAAAAAAAAAAAATGCAGTCTCGCCGAAACCGGTTTGGCTCAGTGGATAGAGCGTCGGCCTGCGGACTCAAGGGTCCTAGGTTCGATTCCGGTCAAGGGCATATACCTTGGTTGCGGGCACATGCAGCTGATCGATGTTTCTCTCTCATCGATGTTTCTAACTCTCTATCCCTCTCTCTTCCTCTCTGTAAAAAATCAATAAAATATATATTTTTTTAAAAAATGCAGTCTCAAAAAAAAAAAAAAAGAATGCAGTCTTGCCCTAGCCGGTTTGGCTCTGCGGATAGAGCGTTGGCCTGTAGACTAAAAGGTTCCTGGTTGGACTCCGGTTAAGGGCCTGTATCTTGGTTGCAGGCTCCTCCTGGCCCAGGCCCTGGTCAGGGTGCGTGCAGAAGGCAACCAATTGATGTGTTTCTCTCACATCAATTTTTCTCTCTGTCTTTCCCTCTTTATTCCACTCTCTCTAAAAATCAATAGAAAAATATACTTGTGTGAGGATTTAAAAAAAAAAAAGGAAAAGAATGAAATCTTATCATTTGCAATAGCATAGATGGATCTAGAAGATAATATGCGAAGTAAGTCAGACAGGGTGAGACAAATACCATGTAATTTCACTTATATGTGGAATTTAAAGAACAAAATAAATGAACAAATAAAATAGAAGCAAATTTATAGTTGCAGAGAACAGACTGATGGTTGCCAGAGAAAAGAGGGGTGGGGGGGAGCTGGGTGAAAAAGATGAAGGGATTAAAAGTACATTGGTGACCTGGCCAGAGTGGCTCAATAGTTGAGCATCAACCCATGAACCAGGAGGTCACAGGTTTTGGGCTTGATCCCCAGTAGGGGGTGTGTAGGAGGCAGCTGATTGATGACTCTCTCTTCACTGATGTTTCTATCTCTCTCTCCCTCTTCCTTCCTCTCTCAGGTCAATAAACGTTGGTAGTTACAAGAGTCACAGCATAGGGAATATAGCCAATCCTATCTAATAAAGAGGGAATATGCTAATTGACCCTCACACTGTCGCAAATATGGCAGCACCCACAGCCAATAAGGAGGGGATATGCTAATTGACCGTCCCACCCTCAAAGATGGCGGTGCCCCAGCCAATGAGGGAATGTGCTAATTGACTGCCCTGCCCTCAAAGATGGCAGTGCCCACAGCCAATAGGGAGAGAATATGCTAATTGACTTCCATGCCCTCAAAGATGGTGGCGCCCACAGTCACAAGATGGTGGCGCCCAGTCCCCTCAGCCCCGCTGGCGCGCCTGCCTCCGGAGTCCCCCATTCCCCTCAGTCCCCCAGGGCCGGCCCGAGGCATAGACAAGCCTTGTATGGTGGCTGCCCAGCCAATGCCCGAGGTGCAGGCAAGCCTCAGATGGCAGCTGCCCAGCCGCCCAGGGCCGCCTGAGGCTCAGGTAACCAGGGCCAGCCGAGGCTTGCGCTGCTGGCAGTGGCAGCAGCAGAGGTGTGATGGGGCATCGCCTTCCCCTGATTGCCAGGTCGCCTCCCACCCCTTAGGGCTCCCTGACTGTGAGAGGGGGCAGGCCGGGCTGAGGGACTTCCCTCCAGTGCATGAATTTTCATGCACCGGGCCTCTAGTAATATTATAACTATGTATGGTGCCAGGTGGGTACTTGAACTACCAGGGGAATCACTTTGTAAAGTATATGATTTTCTAACCATTATTTTGTACACCTGGAAGGAATAAAAAATATTTTGGAATGTAAACTTTAATTGAAAAATAAAAATAAATTTCACAGGTCAAAAAAGAAAGCATAGGAAAATTAGAAAACATCTTGAACTAAATTAAAATGAAAACATATAAACATGTTTGAAAAGCAGCTAATGCAGGGATTATAAGGGAATTTATAGCATTGGCTACTTATATCAGAAGAGAAAAGGGGTTTTGAAACAGTGGTCTAAGCTGTACCTTAAGAAATTAGTAAAAGAAAAGCGAATTAAATACAAAAAATATATAGAAGGAAGGGGATGGACTAGAAACCAGTGGACTAGAACACAAAACTCAGCAAAACAAAGTAAAAAATATATATAGAGAGAGGAAAATCAGTGAAACCAAAAGCTGGTTCTCTGAAAAGACCAATGGAATTGATAAACATTTAGCCAGAATGATAAGGGAAAAAAGAGAAAAAACATAAATTACCAATGTCAGGAATGAAAGAGAAGATAGCACCAATCCCATTGACAAGACAAGGATGTCTGCTCTCACCACTTCCATTCAACAATGTACTAAATATCCTTAAAAAAGAATAAAAGGCATACAGAGTGAGAAGAAAGGGGCAAAGTTATTTTTATTCTAAAATGTGATCATCCGTGTAAAAAATCCTAAGGTCACAGGATATAAGATCAATATACAAAAATAATTAGAAATTGAATTGAAAACAATCCAATTTACAATAGCATGTTAAAAATAGGAAATATTTAGGGATAAAGTTAACAAAATCAGTATATTGAAAACTACAAATATTGCTGAGGGAAACTTTAAAAGACCCTAAAAAATGAGAAATATACTAGGTTTACAAATCAGAATACTCAATATTGTTAAGATGTCAACTCATCCTAAATCCATCTGTAAAGTCAATGTAATCCCATTCAATAGCTCAGCAACTTTTTTTTTTTTTTGTAGTATGAATAAGCTAGCTCTAAAATTCAACTATAAATGCAAAGGACCTAGAATAGCCAAAACAATTTTTTTGGAGCGGGGGAGTGATTTCAAGACTTACTATAAAGATACATTAATCAAGTGCAGTGTTTATGTAAGGACAAAGACACAGATCAATAAAATAGAATAGAAGATCCAGAAATAGACTTGAATATACAGGTCAATTGATTTTTAATAAAGGTGTTAAGGTTATGCAATGGGGAAAAGATAGTCTTTTCACCAAGTAAATATCTATGTGCAAACCCATGAATCTCAACCCTTACATTATACCATGTACAAAAGTTAATTCAAAACAGATCATGGACTTAAATGTCAGAGTTAAAACTATAATTCTTCCAGAAGAAAACAGCAAAAATATTTGTGACCTTGCATTAGGGATAGATTTCTGTGATAGGATAGAAAAATCATAGACCATGAAAGAAAATTTTTGAAAAATTGGACTCCTAAAAATTTTTTAAATTTTACTCTTCAAATGACACTATTGTGAAAATGAAAGAAACAAGCCACAGACTAGAGAAAATATTTACAAAACATTCATATGATAAGGGACCTATATCTAGAATATATTAAAAAAAACCACACACATACACACAAACAAATAAATTGGCTTTAAAAAACAGACAATAGATCTAAATACATACTACACCAAAGAAAATATTTGCCATTGCAAATAAACATACAAAAAGATGTTTCATATCATTAAACATCAAGGAAATGCAAATTTACACTAAAATAAGATGTCACTACAAATTCACTAGACTAGCTAAGCTTAAAAAGACTTACAAAATCAAGTGCTGGTAAGCATATGGAACAACGGGGTCTCTCATACGTTGCTGCCAAGTGGGAGTTTTCTTATAAAATCAAACATATACTAACCATATGATTCAATGATCTCACTCCTAAATGTATCCAAAAGGAATGAAAATGCATGTCCACGGAAATACTTGTATGCAAATGTCCATAGCAGCTTTATTCATAATAACCACACACTGTAAACTAACCAACTGTTCACCAACTAGTGAGTGAATAAAGTGCAGTGGAACACTGCTCAGCAATAAAAAGGAATGGACTATTGATACACTCAACAGCGCAGATGAATTCCAAAAGCATTGCACTGGATTAACGAAGCCAGGCACCATGGTATGTAGAATACCATTTTTATGAAATTCTGGAAAAGGTAAAATAGTGATAAAAATGGCTGCGCAGAAATGGAGGTTGGTTGAATACAGAAGAGCATGAGGAAACGTTTTGGGGTGATGCAAATGCTCTGTATTTTGATTGTGGCAGTATTTACATGTTAGTCAAAACTCACTGATGCATTGTATTGTATGTAAATTATATCTCACTAAGCTGATAAAAAATGTTCCTAACTATCTAGGAAAACTGGATGTGAGTGCGACCCTGCCTAATGAAGAAGTGCTTTGCATAACATTGGTCAACTCCCCTACCCTCACGCTCTCACTTGAAAGATCCGTAATGAAGACAGACATCAACTGATTTAAAACCTTCGGTTTAAAGTCATCCCTAGTAATAACAGCTTCTCACAAATATCTCAAGTACTATAAATAAACATAATATACACATTGAATATAGGCCTTTTCACACATTTAATTGCTTATTTGAAACACAAATTAATAAATTACTTAATTGTTGTGTGCGTGACGGGGGAGAGCCTATCCATTAGGAGGAAGCTATGAAAACTGTCCCTGGAGTTAAAGAAAAGTATACTATGCACCTAAGACATTCTGGTCCCTGTGCTGAGAACCCTTCCACCAAAGATGAGCTGCAATCTACAGGGAAAAAAGGAAGTGTGATAAAAAGGTTAATATTGAAAACAAGACCATGAACTATGAAGACAGAGATGGAGTCATCATCAGGGAAGTCTTTAGAGGGAAGATGCATACGATTAAGGAAGGTAAATATTCCCAACAGACCCGAGGGAGTCTATGCCGTGGGTGGGGGAGGGGGGGGAGGGGTATAAGGAGGGACACCGGTCCTAATGTAACTTATCATCCACGTGAAACAACCTGGGAAGTTAATTGCCAAGAACATGCACCTGATTCAACACTTGAACTTCCCAGCAGGACTTCTCTTCTGCAGTGCAATACTCCTCTGAGAAAGGGCCACCTCTTAGGCCAAGAAAGCTGGGAGTGTAGGCAGGTTGTCCTGGGGAAGGGAATCTGTTCAAAGGCGGATGTCTAGAAAATATGGCCATCGGTAGTAAGAATAAACAAAAATAGCCCTAACCGGTTTGGCTCAGTGGATAGAGCGTTGGCTTGCGGACTGAAGGGTCCCAGGTTCGATTCCGGTCAATGGCATGTACCTGGGTTGCGGGCACATCCCCAATAGGAGGTGTGCAGGAGACAGCTGATCGATGTTTCTCTCTCATCAATGTTTCTAACTCTCTTTCCTCTCCCTTCCTATCTGTAAAAAATCAATAAAAAATATATTTTTTTAAAAAGAATAAACAAAAATAAAAAAAAACTCCTCTGTAGATTCCTGAAGGTACAAAAAATAATAATAAAAGAAAGAAAGAAAAGAAAACTCTTATCCTCCTCCCCAGTCAAATCAAGCTGAAACACCCCTAGCGGTTTTGCCCAGTGGTTAAGTATCGGCCTGAGGACTGAAGGGTTCTGGGTTCAATTCCAGGTCAGGGCACATGTCTGGGTTGCAGGCTTGATCCCCTGTAGGGGCATGCAAGAGGCAGCTGATCAATGATTCTCTCTCATCATTAATGTTTCTAACTCTCTCACCCTCTCCCTTCCTCTCCAAAATCAATAAAAATATAATTTTTAAAAATCAAGCTGAAATAAAAGAAAGGAAAAGTACTGCCTGGCCAGAGAGGCTTCGCTGGTTGAACATCACCTGTGCCCCAAAAGGTTGCCAGTTCAATTCCCTGTCAGGGCACATACCTGGGTTGTGGGACCAAGGCAACTGGTCCTCCTTCTCCCCTCTCCCCTCTCCCCTTTCACCTCATGCCCTCAGGTGAGGATTTAAAAAAAAAAAGGAAGGAAAGGAAAGTACACAGTAATGCAGTTGAAAGGTGCCTCTGCAGGCACAGGAAAAGTGTATGCAAATGCACAGTGACCTGCCATTCTGAAACGGATCCCTTGGAGCCAATACCAACCTACCGGGGAGCAGCCCTGGATACCCAGCTGTCCTTGGCTGCTAGTTCTAAGAGGGCAACAGGCAACACCAGCACGAACCCCAGCCCAATAGTTCTTGAGGCTTTTCCTCCTGCAGGCCAGCCACAGAGGAGGTTTTCTTATTTCTGGTTATTCTTACTACCGATGGCCATATTTTCTAGACATCCACCTTTGAACAGATTCCCTTCCCCAGGACAACCTGCCTGCACTCCCAGCTTTCTTGGCCTAAGAGGTGGCCATTTCTTAGAGGAATATTGCACTGCAGAAGAGAAGTCCTGCTGGGAAGTTCAAGTGTTGAATCAGATAACAGTGACTCTCCATGCCCTGAGCAATGCGGCAATGCGGCACCCATCTCTCCTCTCCTTGAGAAGAACTACCCTGATGCCCAGGGATGCAATAGAAAGCTGGATGCTGAACAAACAATTCCGTAAAAATAAAGCCCTAACTGGGAAAATTCCAATACACAAAATCCAGCAAATATCCCTACCTCAGACCTCCGGTCTCCTAAATCATCACTATGTTCATTTTATTCACTTGTTTGAGTTCAAATACAAATACAAATCTTGGTTCTCCCATAAGGAACAGCCCCCAATTCTGTGGGTTACCACAAGCTGGGAAGTTTTCCAGCTTCTTTATACCGAGAGAGGACTTCCACCCTAGCAACCGCCATTAGGTTAGTGATAACGGGGATTCACCAGGCACGCCAAGATGGCAACACCATCTAGTGGAATCAACAGAGCATCTCCAGCAACGCCAATCTTCCCTCTGGTGCAGTGGGAAGAATACTCCTGTATTCCAATACAGAATATTAATTCCAGAAAAGAAGTGTCTCAGCTGATTTGATCACATATTAAATCCATAAATTAACATGCACCTTATTAATGACATTCAAATTAATTGATGTGGTATCCCTAGCCAAAATGAAATTTGTAATTACATTCTACAAATTTAGAGCTTATTACCACTTCTCTCTAAGGACCTTTCAGTTCTGTGATTCTACATCATCTATGGTTGTGGAACATTGGTTTCTAATCAGACATGACTGTGCTGATGAAATCTCGGTAAAGGCTAGATGAAAGGTGACTTAAAAAGTTAGTGACTTGTTCTACAAGCAGGGCTCTGGGCTCAGAGTAGGTAAGACAGACAACAAGGTCCCTGCTCTCGGGGAGTTTACAGACTATTTGAGGGTAGCGGCAGACAAGAAACAAGTAAAAATGTTAACAAAATGCGGTCAGAGTGACTATAATTTTAAGAGGTAAAATAAAAGGGAAAAGAGGGGTTGAGGGTTGGGGTGGTCAGATGTCTCTTGGAGGAGATATTTGAGATCCAAAGAGGAGCTAGTCTTCTCATGATGAAGTTTTTTTAAAAACAACCATTCCAGAACATACATCCAGATGAGCCTTTTTCAACTTTTTTGGGACTCCTCTCTCGTTTTTGCATTCAGAGCCAATGTATGAACTCTATTAAGAAAGCAGGCTTGCCCTGGAGGTATGGCTCCCGTACACTGAAAGATCTGAGTTTGCTTCCAGTCAAGGCACATACATAGGTTGTGGATTCGATCCCTAATGAGGGCATGTACGGGAAGGCAACCTATTGACGTTTCTCTCTCTCTCTCCCTCCCCCTCTCTTTAAAATCAAGAAACATGTCCTTAGGTGAGGATTTAAAAGAAAAGAAAAAAAAGCAGGCTTAACTCAAAGAAGCATAATCCTTACTTTGACCCTGAACATCTTTGGAATATTTCTGAAAGTTGCTCCAGTCTCAGTGTATATATTAACCTAATGTTCTGGTCAGGGAATGTGCAATAAGCTCTGAAGAGAGCTCCAAGGTCCTTTCTTTTTGATGGAGAGTATCTCTCATGAACACATACCTTGGCAATTGTGCTGTGCTTCTCTTATGAAGGTCCTCATCCTCTCCTAGGTAAGACTCTACAAAACAGTAATGACAAGAAGAAAAAAAAATCAGCAAAGGCAGGATGAAACCAAGAAAAGGATAGTACAGCGAGCTGATGTACTTCAGTGGTTGAGGGTCGACCTACGAACCAGGAGATCAGATTCTATTCCTGATCTGGGCACATGCCCAGGTTGTGGGCTTGATCCCCAATGTGGGGCTTGCAGGAGGCAGCTGATCAATGATTCTCTCTCATTGATATTTCTATCTCCCTCTCCTTTCCTCTCTGAAATCAATAAAACAAATATATGTATATTTTAAAAGGATAGTAATGAGATCAAGGGAAGAATAACCTGGAAAGTAGTTCCAAAACCTCTTCCCTTATAGTTCAGCTTTCTAGACCTTCTGTTCTCATTGTATCTCTAGGGTACCCTCCCAATGGGTCCAGCCACCCACTTTCCATAAACTGCTTCCCCTCTTTCCCTGCTGAGGTGAGGAAGTCTGCCAAAGGTAAAACACGGATGTAATGCAAATTACATAGTAATACATACCCCATCGTGTTCAGTCCACGTATAAAATGATTTCTCTTTAAATTCCCTATGTTTAGCCAAAACCGGTTTGGCTCAGTGGATAGAGCGTTGGCCTGTGGACTGAAAGGTCCCAGGTTCGATTCCGGTCGAGGGCATGTACATTGGTTGCGGGCACATCCCCGGTAGGGGATGTGCAGGAGGCAGCTGGTCGATGTTTCTCTCTCATCGATGTTTCTAGCTCTCTATCCCTCTCCCTTCCTCTCTGTAAAAAATCAATATAATATATATATATATATATATATATATATATATATTAAATTCCCTATGTTTAACCTATCACTAAAACGTATTAATTGAAAGCTTGCTTGATAAATCCTCAAAGCAGGATTAAGAGATCTACTTATCCTATTTATTACACCTATTGTTATAGATTTTGATATCATGCTGCCTCTGTATTTTGAAGTCATAACTGACCCACACACACTTAGTCTCGCTGGAGCAAATTCAAGGAGAAAAAGGCTGTTTTGTATTGATTACAGAGCATTCAACCAAGTCCATAAGTAAAGAATCCTAATTTCTGATGTAGAAAAATTCCAAACAGCTGACATTTGTGTCATAATCAGTTAAGTGAAGAAATATCAGCCTGGCCTACGTGGCTCAGTGGTTGAGCCTCAACCTATTAACTAAGAGGTCAAGGTTTGATTCCTGGTCAGGGCATATGCCCAGGTTGTAGGCTTGAACCCCAGTAGAGGGTGTGCAGGAGGCAGTTAATCAATGAATCATTGATGTTTCTCTCTACCTCTCCCTTCCTCTCTGAAATCAACTTTATTTTTAAATTATATGTATAATTTTTTTTTAAATCAAAACCTCTTTACACACATAAAAAGAAATTAAGGCATTAGCGGGTTTGGCTCAGTGGATAGAGTGTCAGCCTGCAGAATGAAGGGTCCCGAGTTCAATTCTGGTAAAGGGCACATGCTTGGGTTGCGGGTTCAAGCCTCAGTAGGGGGCATGCAGGAGGCACCCCATCAGTGATTCTCTCTCATCATTGATGCTTCTCTCTCTCTTCTCCCTTCCTCTCTGAAATCAATAAAAAAAAAATATATATATATATATATATATATATATATATATATATATATATAGAGAGAGAGAGAGAGAGAGAGAGAGAGAGAGAGAGAGATATGAGATCTCTCACCTTAAAAGGTACTCTGGGGGCAGCATACTTACTTTTAGACAGTACCAAGAATGCCTTTATATTATCTCTACTAGAGGCCCAGTGCACGAAATTTGTGCATGGGTTAGGTCCCTAGTGGCTGCCACCACCAGCCAGGACCTCCCTTCCCCCAGCCGCCTGCCACTGCCGCCGTTGGCAGGGGCCACCCTATTAGGCTTTTATTATATAGGACAGTGATGGGCAACCTTTTGAGCTTGGTGTGTCAAACTTCGCCAAAAAACTGAGCATAACTCGGGTAGTGTGTCACTTTGAGGAAAAGACATTATTTCGCAAATGTTTCATCAGAAATTGCTACGCGTCAGTGCTGACATGCGTGTCATAGGTTCGCCATCACTGATATAGGATATTAGGTATTTTTATAAGTGACACAACTTCTTTGAGAAAAAATTAAGTATTTCCATTATTTTTAAAACGTACTAGTACATAAGAGGACCCAAAGAAGTCTCTAAATGAGACCACTAAATTCTATGTGTAACTATGGACATTTCTTGGGTCAACAATTAAATATTCTGTTAAAGTAGAAAAACCCACAGCACAATGTCTATAGGATATCAGGATAGTCATAGCAATAAATCTGGCTTGATGTGAATATGGCTATTTTCATATATCTCCCTGGAAAGAGACAAAAATGCTTAAATCCCCAAGATGGTAATAAAAATGTCAATTCAATTGGTGGTAAGTACTAATTATCTGCAACTAAATGTTAGTTTCCTTCCTTCCAGTTCAGAAATATACGTTTAATAATTTTCTTCATTAACTAAGATCCATATGCCTTAATCCATTAAGAGGCTTGCTGTAACCCAAATGTGTATCTTTTTTTCAGGGTAAAAGTTTTTTGTTTTGTTTTTCTGATGTTACCATCACATTCAGTATCATACATGGGAGAATATCATGATTTACAAAACCATAGTTATCAACAATGCACAAAATAGAAAAACGGATTTCCCTGCTGCTTAGGAGAAACACTATGCTAAGCCCCGCATATGAATCTTCCTGCTTCTTTTAATTTTACTGTTTTCTTTGCACAGAAGCAGATGGTTGGAGCCAATTTTTTATTCTAATCCCCAGTCTCTAAGTGGGGCCTTTCATACTCGAAGAACCAAATTCTCCTTTCTACTACTAAAACGTGGTTTCCAGTTATATCTACCCATTATCATGCCTGCCCTTCAGTGAACTGAGGTGCAGTTTACATACCACAGCCATTTTAAACCACAGAAATTTGTCCAGCCCCTCTAAGCTTCTACAAAAACACCTCATTTAAACCTGAAAATCCTGCTCAGTAATTCCAAAGCCAATGTAAAGTACTATGAAGCATAAAATATAAAGTTGAACCAAAATATCACTTAAAATTTAATAATTGCAAATGTATTTATTACAATTTACAGATTAAATTATATACACAAATAGAATTTTACTATAAAATCCCAACAAACTGGTTACATTTTACTCATTGGATCTGTAGAAGCCAATTCAGAAGTCTTCTAGCCCCCTAAATTCACCTTCCTTAAATTATAAAAAAATAAAATCTGATAGTTTTGATTTCAAGTTAAAGATGAAGAGGTGCTGTTATTACACTCAAAAAGGGAAATGTTACCTGTCTGTATAAAGCCTTTCACATGCTACATTGATACTTAAAGCACCATTGCAAGACTTTAAATGCAATGTTCGATTAAAATTTCCAAGGATTTTTGTTTTAAGATGGTGGTCTAACTTTGTTCCAGCTAGGATTGGAATAAAACTAACAAGAATTGTTCTCCTTCAATCCAACTTAAACATGATCCCTTCTGTCCTTCTCAACACCCTCTGATCACTTCTTTCAAAGGAGGGTAGTAAAAGGGAGACTTGTTATCCAAGCTGTTACTCATTTGGTAGTGAGGTTGAGGTTGGAATTCCAAGAGAACAATTTCCCGCAACCCAGTTAATGTAAAATATCCTTCTTTCCAAATCAGCAGAGGTGCTAGATTTCAGAAACACAAAACACAACCTAAATCTCTGACATAAAGTAGCATACTTCATTCCGGTTTTAAAGAATGCACATGCATTTTCAACAAGCTTTTTTCAAGGCAAATAATGCCTTCTTTCCACCCGATACAGCTGGTGCCTGGAGCCAACCTACTGTCACGGTGCTCCGCAGTCCCTATGACTACCTAAAGCGGGGAGCACGCAACACCTTGACTCAGGGCTCTGCAAAAATCTGACCTTATGCTGCTGCACTCTCAATGTGTTTACGTGAATATATATATTAACGCTAGAGGCAGCTCTTGGAGCAAACCAGATAGAAATAAAATAATGACCAGGTAGATTATTAACTGAGGTAGTAACCCTGCAAGCACTTCTAATGCAAAACCATCCCTACACTGAAACAAGTTCACAATTAAGAGGTCATCTATTCTACTCACGGTTTCCATGACGAGAGGCACGTGGAGTAAAAACTGACCATTAAGGAGTTCGTTAACACGCCCTCAGCCTAACAGATGCACACCAGGTAGAGCTACCTAACTTAACCAAGCACAACCAGTCACTGCAAAAGCTTGGATTCAAAAGCCAATTTTGGGCTACAGATATTAAGACTTCCTGGTTGTTAAATCTAGAGTTCTTTCCTTTCCTGAAAGTATAGCCCCTGCTTCTCTCCTTACTCCTTCTCTCCTTATTAAAATAGAACACAGTAAACTTGGATACTGACTGAAGTCTCCATTTTACATTTCAAACTGGAAAATTCAGAACTGCCCATTCCCAAGTTTACAGTGTCACCCTGACAGATTTTAAAAGTGACAGAGTGCTGAGGCCTGACATTAATAACACTGCTTCTGTTGAGAGCATATACAACAAAACCAAGTTGCTCTGATGTCTCTTATCTTCTTCCTAGGAGAATTCTAGGCTTTTAATTTAAAATAATATAAATGTCTATGATGTAATTATTACTTTCTGGTCTCTTTTACATTTCCATCTGTTAAAAGATACAAAGAACCATTTACCTAGAAATTACAATTAACATATACAGGACCCTCTCCAAAAAAGTTTGCACAGAAATTAAATATATTAGATGTTAAAATTTGGCAGAAAGATGCAGCTTTCCTAAAGTAACAGAGTACAAACATGTTGATTTTATGGCAATCATTGGAAATATCTTAGGTAGAACTTAACCTAGAAAAACCTACCACATTTTCAGCCCAAGTCATTCTTACAAAGAAAAAAAAAAAATGACACAAGATAATGTACCTTAAATTGGTAGCATGCACAAGATTATTTTCTTAGCCTTAAGGTAGAAAGGCCAAGTCACTGAAATGAGATAATGCAGAGAAAACATAAAAGCCCATTAATTTCAGAATGTTGGAGGGAAAAGCCCTGGCTGGTGTGGCTCAGATGGCTGGAGTGTCATCCCAAAAGGTGTTGAGTTTGATTCCCAGTCAGGGCACATCCCTAATCCAGGTTGGGGCGAGTATGGGAGGCAACTTATCGATGTTTGTTTCTCTCTCTCTCCCCTCCCCTCCCTTCCTCTCTCTGCAATCAATGGAGAAAAAATAAAATAAACGGGCAGGTGTGGGGTGAAGGGGGATCAGTGGGGGGAAAAAGAAGGACAACTGTAATACTTTCAACAATAAAGATAAACTGAAAGAAAGAAAAAGAATGTTGGAGGGAAAAAGTAAAAAGAGCCCAGTTTCTAGACAGATAATTTAAATTAAAATATAAAATGGGCTTTGAACCCTATATTGTTTCCCAAGAAAATAAGTTTTGGAAGTGCAAAGTTACACCTTAAGAGGTTCCTTTTTCACCCCAAGAAGCAAACACCATCCAAAAACACATCTGACTAAATAAACAAGGGAAGATTAGAAATCACACCATCTCATCCTTCATTACCAGGGCTTGGCTTCAAACCTAGACATTTCTGAGTGGGATATGTTGCAAAACAATATTAAACAAGGTTGCTGGATCCAAGTTACATATCCTCTAAAAAAAACAGTCAAAGGACAGCTGCCAATTTTTGTTTTAAAAGAAACCTCTGAAGTAAGAGTTACTTAGTGTATGCTAGGGCTGGCGGCTATTACATCATCTGAACATGGCTAGAAAGCATCAAGTCCCTTGAAGCACGTTTCCTGGAGTCTATGAAACATTCTTTCTCTGTGCTCAAATGTCAAGCAATATCCAATAGCGTCTTCTGTTTCTTGAATTCGTTTCTGGAACCTGCATCCATCCCGTGCAAATTCTTCCCATGGTCCTCTGCGATCCTCATCACCACTTATATAATACTCAGTAACTTCTTCAAGGAAGGTTACCTATGAAGACAAAAACTTACTTTAATCACTCTCTAAGATCGTATAATCATCAATGAGGTAATTAACCTTTTATGCTACTAACTCTTTAAGAATATCAAGTATCTTACAAGAATATTTGGTCTCAACTATAAAAGGAAGTAAAAAAAAAAAAAAAGGCTAGAAGGCATCTGAATAAAAAACAATGGGCAGCCCAGGCCGGTTTGACTCAGTGGATAGAGTATCCGCCTTCGGACTGAAGGGTTCTGGGTTTGATTCCAGGTCAGGGCACATGCCTGGGTTGCAGGCTTGATCCCCAGTAGGGGCATGCAGGAGGCAGCTGATCAATGATTCTCTCTCATCATTAATGTTTCTATCTCTCTCTCCCTCTCCCTTCCTCTCAGAAATCAATAAAAATATATTTAAAAAACAACAACAAACCAATGGGTACCTTGTCATCTACCCTACCCCCTTGTGGTTTTTGATGTTAATAAAATGAATCCAGATGGGGAATTGCGATTTTCCTGATGCTATTAATCTTTACTTATTAAATCCTTAGTGATACTCAGTTCTGTGAAACCCTTCTTCAAAAATGACAAATGTCTCCAAACAAAAGATTTCGCAAATATATACCTGGAAGTCTCTGCTATTATTTTAACACAAAAGCTTTAACAAAATCTTTACTTATTTCTATTCTTCCTTTTTAAAAGAAATTTTACTTGTCAGTGCTTTCCAATTTTTGAATCATGAACATGTGGTGTTATTCTTATTACTTTTGTAATCAGAATACAGAAGAGGAATTTACTTAATAAGCAAAGTATAACAACATTAACATCTCTTTAAGGTTATCTATATATATAAAAGCCTAAGCGACCATTTGACTGTTAGCTATGATGCGCACTGGACCACCAGGGGGAAGATGCTCAAAGCAAAGGCATAGAAACATGGAACAGACTGATGAATCTCAGGGGGAACGGGGGGGGGGGGGGGGGAGATGATGGGAAGAGATTAACCAAAGATCTTACATGCATACTAGAGGCCCGGTGCACAGATTCCTGCATTGGTGGGGTCCCTCGGCCTGGCCTGCAGGGATCGGGCTGAAACCAGCAGTCGACATCCCCCGAGGGGTCCAGGATTGCGAGAGGGCGCAGGCAGGCCAGGCCGAGGGGCCCCACCAGTGCAGTGGCCTCTAGTGATACTATAAAAGATTTTGTTACTAAGTTAAAAATCCTTGTATTCCTCTTTATCATGCTATCACTATATACAGGGTGTCCCAAAAACTTGTATACACACTTTAACAGCTGCTAACTCAATTTTCACTCCTTTTCAGGTTCAAATGATTTGAAATAAAGGGTGAAACCCGACTAAGCTCTGAACAAAGAAAATTTATCCACTAGACATTTTTATGGGGATACCTAAGAGATAAAGCTTACGGTACAAAACTAGCAACAGTTGACAAATTGAGACACACAAATACCGAACAAAACGATTCTTGATGTTTGTGATTCCATTGCTTCGCGTTATGAGTAGTGCCTGGACCAGGTCATCAGTTTGAAAACAGGCATTGACAAAAAAAAGTATTCATTTCTGTAGATTCTTTTACATTTTGAAAATGAACTGTATGTTAACAAACACTGACGTTATAATCATTCAAAGTGTGTATACATTTTTTGGGACACCCTATATACATAAAATTGTGCATACTGTCATACACATGATCACATGTAATGAGTCACAGTCCCTGTTAATCCCTACTTAATTTCCAGTAAGTTTCTTTGTAAGATATCAAATCCCAGAAGTAAATAGGTACTTGCTTTTAAAGTATGCTCAATAGTTTCATCAGCTAACCCCACTGCGGCCTGCTACTTTCATTCCCTTTACATCAGGCCAATAAATGCCCCCCGAGGACAATTAGGAGGTATGGTATGTAAACCCTTACAGGTATTGCATTCTAGTGTAACTCACTGTCACTAAGATAAATAATAGCAACATTTACATAGTGTTCACCATATACGAGGCTCTTTTCAAAGCACTCTACAATTTTTATCTCATTTAATCCTCACATCAACCCTATAGGGTACTGTTATACAGATAAGGAAACAGACAAAACAGAAGTTAACTGACTTGTTCAAATCACACAGCTTCTGTGTGGTATAAATAGGATTCAAACCCCGAGTCTGGCTCCACAATCTGTACCATGTTATGCATTTTAAACTCCTAGATCTAAGTAAGAGCTTCATTTTAAGCACTGAGCACTACTGATTATTCCTATATCTAAAGAATGGCAAGTAGGCAAAGGCTGTCAAATAATTTAACCATATTTTAGGCATAATCTTTGATAAATGTTGCTTCTAGTTCAGTCAACAGTCTCAAACCTACTTGACTCATTCCATTTTTACTCAATGAGCAGGCTCAAATGAGACATGCAACTGGCCTGACATCCCTGAACAATAAGAGCTACCATTGAAAGGCAAGACAATGAATTGAGTTTTGTTTACTCATCTCGTTTGAATCATGCAATAACTCATACGGTATTATAATTATTCCCATAAGATAAATGAGTTATTCAAAGCCATGAGAGGTCAAGTTACTTCCCAGGTTTGGCTGTATTCCCAAATCTCTTGGCCCTAACCACTCATAAGTCGGGAACACAGGTCTCCAGGTGGCAAGTGGTCATTCCATTGCCTGGCTATTTCTTACATAATTCACTAAGTAAGTCACTGAGTCAGGGGTCCCTTTAAAAGATAGAGAAAAGCTGTATTATGATGATACAGAAGTGTAAACTAAAATTTCCATTTTTAACATGATTTACTTTGCATCTACAGGTAAGACATTAACACATTTTAAAGGTATTTTCTACCCCCAAAATAGTTTCAAAGTATTAAACTAGACATTTAGAGTCAATGGCTGAGGGTACTCTCACTGGAAACTCCCAGATGCTGCAGAATGTGAGGTCAATAATTCATCCACTTCTTTCTCTTTCCAAATAAAGGTACAGGTAACTAAAGAAACTTTTCCTCTACAATAAAAGATATCCTGTGTGTTTGGAGAGGATTTCTCTCCAATTAATAACTTTAGCTGAAAGATAAAATGCTCCATAAAGTTTTACAACTAGACTGGGAATAGGAAGCAACTACTTAAGGTAAACCAAGTAAGTGACCATCATTGCTTTACATAATTATTAACCTGTAGCTAGCTAATGACAACTAGTATTGCATTCTTAAAGGCAACACTATTTCCTGTTGTTTTTTTTAACAGAATTAAAATCATGTACATGTCACAATTTTTAATACTAAAATTATTTCCTTTCATGGCAAAAAAAACACACAAAAATCACAGATTAATCTGACTTGCTCCTTGGTTCCATCATCCCTCCGGGTTCGAATGGAAAGGAATGAAGACAGCATGACATACCACATTTAACAACATTTTAAAGTTCTGTGGCTCTACTAGGGCCTTTCCAATCTCTGGGAAAATTAAATCATGTATACACAGGATTTAACTTTTCAGTTCCTTAAAAAAGAGTGAAAAGTTGAAGCCTGTAGGGATATGGCTCCGAGTTGCCAACGAAAATGGCACTTTCCTGCTAACATCTGTACACTGGCATCTCCTATTGGGACAGGAACAACATTCTACTCTTCAAGCATATGCACTGTACGACTATCCCTCCAGGAAAGTCATGCTGCTGTGTTTAACCATATCACAGCGGTCTGTACATATTATCAAACAAGTTAAAAGAAACAAACAAACCTTTTTTCTCTTGCTATGCGTGTGTCCTCCAGAAAGAACCCCACCCGGTACCAAGTCTGGACACTCACTGTCTCGGCTCTCTAACAGCTGCACCTTACAGGAAAGGAAGGTGTGACACTCAGAAATGGTCACAATGGGCTCAGGTGGCCTCTCTGAGTCATGCGAGCCTTTCCAATTTTTCCCTGCTGTTTGAAAAGGAGCCTTAAAATTTAAAAGGTTGTAGGGGTCGTCCGAATTACAGAAAGAGTTCCACAGTTTGAGACTCTCTGCTTCGTCTGCACTAGATTCCCAGTCATCTTCCGCCCCAGAGTTAAGGTCAGGAGACTCAGGAAGGCTTCCCGTCTGGAGAGAATTCCCTGGATCGGACTTGTCCGACAAGTCCTTCTGGGAGCCAGAAGGGTCTCCAGGAGCAGCTGCGGCAGCAGTCTGAATCGCTGCTGTGAAGTTCTGGGGATTGTAAGGATCTACACTGTGGAAGGAGTTCCAAAGCTGAAGCCCTTCAGAGTCTTGCTCCAGGTCTGATTCTGAGAGTGAGCTGTCACTGTCAAAGCCATCATCCTCATCGTCCTCATCCCAACCCTCACCTTCTGAATCAGAGCTCGTTTCCAGGTCACTGGACGCACCTCCCAAAATGTAGTCTATCAGTTTGTTGCTACAGGCCGGCCTGGCGGAAACGGGAAGGTCGTCTTCTCTGTCTGAGAAGTCAACCACACTGATCTGGTCCTGCTCAGGCTCCCTTTCCATCGGGACCACCTCACAGGACACACAGCCTTCCGATGGGTCCCGTCCGTCCACAGCAAGAGGAACCTCTCCAGTCAATCCTTTTTCTTCCTCCGTGGGCTCCGGGGCCGGTCCGGGAAGGGCTCCAGCAGGAGGAACACACGGTGTCGGACCACCTCCGCGGGGCCTCGGGTCCATCCGGAGCAGGCTGTGTTCCTCCTCCAGGCTGTGGTAGCCATGATCTTGGTCAGGCGTGGGTAACGCTTGCCCCTTGCTAGGCTGCTGGAGGAATTCCAGCCGTTTCATGCGAATATGGTGAATTTCCGGCAGGCCTTCTCTCGAAAGCGGTGGACATCCCTGCCAGGAGGAGCAGGGGACCTCTGCGTTCAGCGGCTGGGGAGGAGCGTGGTCGTCCGGCAGACAGCTGCTCGCGGGGCTTAGCGTCTGGAAATCAACCAGCTCGCCACTTCCGAAGAAGCCCTGACAGCCAAGTTCCACCGGGGAAAGGCAGTCCAGATAAGAGGGGTTCAGCAAATAGGAGACGGTGTTGAAACTGCTTACGCGATGAGTGTTTTTCAGCCCGGAGGGCGCATGGCCAAGGTCCTGGTCCGATAACAGCCGGGCTTTCAGGCTGCCCTGCAACAGCTCCACGCTCCACAGCTGCTGCTCCAGCAGAGAGGCGTGGGCCGCGGGGCCCAAGGCTCTGCCCGTGGCTTTCAGGTCGGGAGACGCGCACTCCCAGTGGATCCCCTCCTCTAGCAGGTCCAGAAGATCGGCAGCCGAGTCCACCGAGGGGTCCAGCCGGAGCGAACTCAGAGATTTCGGCCCCGCGGGGGCGGCCGGCTCCTCCCGGGCCCGCAGGACGCTGTAGCCCGCGGCGAAGTCGAGCCAGCGGGCCGGAACCATGCCGCCGAGGAGCTGGCTCCAAATCAGCAGCTTCTGAAGCAGGACGGGGAGCGGCGCGAAGAGCTGGGAAAGCAGCTTCACCCAGAAGCGAGGCCGAGCCTCGGGCCGGGGGGAGGACGCCGGTTTGGGGTCCCCGGGGTGCTCCGCGGCAGCGCCGGGTGGCGAGCGCCGAGCGAAGAAGGGCAGGTCCGCTCCGGGCTCCATCGCCTCTGCTCCCGGCAGTGTCTCAAGCGAGGTGCGCGGCCCGGCGGCTGGGTCGGACGGGATCCTGGGAGGCCTACACGGCCCCGACCTCGCCTGGTGGCGGAGTCGGCGTCCCAGACCGGTCCCCGGGGCAGCAGGAGAGCCACAGAGGGCAGCGGCCTCGGCCGCGGGCAGCAGACGGCAGTCCGGAGAGGCCGGCGCAGCAGGCGGCGGCGGCGGCGGCGGCGACACCCATCCCGGCGGGAAGGAGGCGTCCTAGTCCGCTCGAGGCACCATGCAGAGGCCTCTCGCGGCGGCAGCACGACTTCCCACACGTCGCAGCGAGTCCCCGGAAGGGCTGGGCGGCCCAGCAGACGGGTGCGGGGACGAACCCAGCTCAAAATGGCCGCAGGAGGGCCGGCGTCGAGGCGGGACACCCCAGGCCACCCGGCGGGAACGTGCGGCGGCCGATACGCCGACCCCCTCGCCGCGGAACGTCACTCGCAGAGCCCAGCGGGCGGGCCCTTCCGCCTTCCTCCCGGCGGCGGCTGATTGGCCAGGCCCGGGTCCCCGTCGGCTTCCTGACTCTCCCGACCCGGCCGCTCGCCGGAGGTTGCATCAGCCGGGCCCGGGCTCTGCGCGTGCGCACTCGCTTCCACCGCGGTCTCCTAGGAGACCGCCCCTCCTCCGCCCTCTGGCGAAAGGGAGCGTTTCCAAATAACCCGCGGGTTCCCCGGGGCCCTTTTAAGGGCCTAATGCAGGCACACGTGTGCACACTTACCCTAAGACTTGCCTATGTCGGGGTTCAGGGTTGTTCAGTACTAACTAGATCATCACCTGAGATCTGAGTTTAGTAAGAGTTGGGCAGTGCTGTGACAATACATCTCTTAACAGTGTGAAGACACGAATAACCTAGAGTGAATAACAGGAGCGGAAAATGGCAAGTGAAAAGTTGAATCATTCTCGGGCATGCATTCCTGCCCCCTCAATTTCAGTGTTTCTGAATCACTCGTTAGCTTTGCCTGATTTAAGGTTTGAATCCAGATTTAAGGTTTCTCAGCGCCCAACCTCCATACGTTCCCCACGAAAATGTGAATTCTTTTTTCTCAAGTAGGTCCCTAGTAGACTTGCCCTTTTCAGTGGGGCAAACTGAAGTCACAGAGGAGGAAAAAACAGCCTCAGAACTGTTTATCTCTTTAATGCTTCCCGGCAGGCAACACATTCAAACCATATCCGTATCCTGAGCCCGCAGAACCGAGGATACAACATCCAAGGGAGAAAGCAGAGAACATTGTCCTTTGAAAAATATTTTGTCATAATTTTAGCTGCTATATTTTATTCTTTTGTGAGTTTGGTCTTAGTTCATTTCCTTATCCCTGCCAAAACGTTTTAATTGACACCCCTAAAGTCAGGTATCTATTACAGAGGGAGGGTAGCAGTTATGACCACTTGGGACAGCGGAAAGCTTTTAGAAGCCAGGGGAAGCCAGCAGCTCCTCATGTTTCACTGGGACACCAACAGCTACTTCTTTCTAGAAAACCAAGAGGTCCTCAATTACCCCTTATTATATTATACACTAGAGGCCAGATGCACGAAATTCATGCAAGAGTAGGCCTTCCTTCCTTCCCCCGGCTACCGGCACCAGCTTCCCTCGCAACCCAGGCTTCCTCCAGAAGGACATCCAGAAGGACATCCGGTCTAATTAGCATATTACACTTTTATTATTATAGATTATCTCTGGAAATATCTCACTTTCAATCCTCAGAACTTCAGAACAATGGGTTAGTACTAGGAATCAGCTTAATAATAGAAAAGAGAAATCCAAATATGCACATTAACAACTCAGAAGCCTCAGTTTCTCCTTTTGTAAAGTAAGGCTAATAATTCCTCTTTCAGTGGGTTGGTGAGAAAATGAAATTCTTACTACAGAGCCTCGTCTAGATAGAGTAGGGGGACAAACATTAATTAATGTGTTATTTACCAGCTAATAACTGGTTCCCAATGCCTACAGAATAAAGACTATACAGATGCCTCCTACGACACTTTTCCAGGCTTCTCTCCAGTAACTTCCCTACATGCATGTAATGTTCTAGGAACGCTGGATTTGCTTCATGCCTTTACTCGTGCTCTGTCTCAGCCAAGAATCCCCTCCCCTATTCTATGCCTCCTTCTATTTCAAGGTCAAACTCAAATGTCAGCTCCTTGAAATCTTGGCTAACTTCCCCAGTCAGAATCATACTAGACTCTTTTAAAGCACGCAATTCACTACATTAGATACTGCCTACCTGTCAATGTTCTTCTCTCCTGCTGGGCTCAGTTCCTTAAAGGCTATGTCCCAATACCCTAGCACAGTGGTTCCCAAAGTATGGTCTGGGCACCCCTGGGGATCTCATTTTAAGATGCTTTCAGAGGGTTCTCAAGATCAATAATATTTTCATAATAATACCAAGCTATTATTTTAACTCTCATTCGCATGAGTGTGCAGTGAACATGTATCTTCTAGGGCAACTATGTCAAACTCAAAGGCTAACATGGGCCAAATAAATGAGGCATGCAGCCCGCCGGCCGTGAGTTTGACTTGCTTGTTCTAGGGGATATATGATATATGATCTGGCAACGGATTGAGTGCAAAAGCAGACAGGAGGTTCCAGCTGTCTTCTACTACGTCGGATATTAAAGATATTTGAAGGGAGGGGGGCAATGTAAAATAATGTCGCTCTTCTTGCTAAACATTTTTTATTTTGAAAAATAATATTTTCATGAAAAATGTTATTTATGTTAGTATGCAATGGGTATATTCTTTTTAAATAAATATTTTTCAATTCCTCCATTTTGAATTCTAAAACAGTAACTATCAATAGATATAATGCACATAAACAAAAATTCCTTGGGGTCCCCAATTATTTTAGAGTGTAAAGGGGTTTTAAGACCAAAAAGTCTAGGAACTACTGACCTAGCATGTTGAATGGCACATAATAAGTGACCAATATCCCTATATACCACAGTTTCTGTTTTGATCCCTGGTCAGGAAACATACAAAAATCAATTCATGAATGCACAAATAAGTGGAACAACAAATCGGTTTCTCTCTCTCTTTCTCACCCTCTCTCTTTTTCTCTCCTTTCCTCTCCCTCTCTCTCTCTCTAAAAAAAATCAATAAATAAAAAATTTAAAAAGAAACTAAAAAGAAATAAATAAGGGATCATATGCTAGTGGCCCACGTTGGGCCCAGTTGCAAGTGTCCCTCCCACGTCCCACGTGGGGTTCAGGGTTCAGGCTCTGGAGGAGGCCGCACACAAATGAAAGAGACAAGATAAGGAATACTAATTTGGTAATTGGGGGCCAGGTGGAAGCCAAGGAGAGGACTCCACTTTTTTCTGGCCTTGCGATGCCTTTTATTCAGGTTTGGGATCCACCCATAGCCCTTAGGCAGGCAATTTCCAGTAACAGCTCCTTGATAGCCATCAGCAAGGATTTACATGAGACTAAAAGGTGGAAGTTGCTTCAGCTCCCTTTGTCTCAACTAGACAGTGGGTGCATGGCTCTGACCTTTGCCAGAGCCTCAAGGTTGACCAGCCTTCCGGACTCCTTGTCCACCTCTTTCTGCTAGTGAAGGCAATGGGCAGCTTCCAACAATCATTAAATGTTGGGTAGAAGACTAGTAATGCTTTAACCCTTTGCACTCACTTGATTTTTTCTTGATTCCTTTATTCTACTCGGGATTTAATTTTTTAAATACCCCAGATTTTACAAAGCTTGGCAGTAGAATAAAAAACTGGAGTTTCTTTTCATACAAACTTATTTATTTGGATTTTTTTTATATTTCAAATTATTGATACATTCAATAACCGTCACACTCGACATCCGAGTGCAAAAGGTTAAAACAATAGCATCTTTCTTATGACCAAGCATCTCGCATTCCACTCTCAACTTTATCACTAACACTACATAATCCTGAAAATAATTCCTTTAAAACTTCCTTGAATAGACTTCTCCATCCTCATCTAGTCATTGGATACATAATTTTCTTTTCTTTTTTTAAAGGGGAAAACGCAATCAGAAAGTATTGGAAGGCTGTAGGAATATGTGACTGCCTTGTCAGTCTTGACAGGTAAATGAGGTGTGAACCAGGGGCCTCCAGCCTGCTATCAACTAGAGGCAGAGGCAGGGCAGCTCTGTACACAGAGATAACATGCCGCCGTGGCTGTGTACATGCTGGTGAGATAAGAAGTCCTTGACCTGGCAAGCTGACTGGCACTTTAGCAGAAGATCATTTAAACCTCAGTTAAATATGTTTATTTTTAAAGATTTTGCTGCACCTGAGGTAAAGGGTGTATAGCTTTTGACTTCATTTTTTCAGAGTAAATAACATCTCCAAAATCTTTTTTCCAGGCATTCCACACTCTGGACACCATCTTCTATCTTTCTAACTCACTGACCTGGTATTACTATTCAGTGACTTATAAACCCCCAAAACCTCGAAACCATTGCCATTACTACTTCCCTCCTTACTGAGCATAAATTCCATGATCCAGCATTAAAACTAGCCCCTTGCAAAGGCCCTTCATTCTCTCGCCATTCTCCTATTCCAACATTCTTTTCTGGCCAAGTTCCAGCCTTAGTTAAACCCAACTATGCACTTATTCTGAGCCTACACTCTTGCAGCTAATCAGTGCCGGAGAAAAGCACTCAGCTATGCTGACTGACACACTTCATATTTGTGATCACAAATTTCATCAGTGCCAGGCACTCCTACAGATATTCATATCCATAGTAGCTTTGTTGCTCCTACATTGAGACTGTTTCATGTTTCTTTATTCATATTTCCAGCATACTTGTAATCACACTCTCAATTTATGATCACACCTCTTACTTCATTGAGAAAATAAATACAATTGGACTAAATAACCTCACCTTTCCATCACCAAATTCACTAATCTACCTGCATCTGCACCCACACACTCTGCCTTCAATTTCATTACAAGCAAAGAAGCCTCCTGGACCCTATCCCTTCATATCTATTCATGGAATTCTGGCCTCCTGTATCTTTCTTTCCTATCTACACTAATAAAAGAGAAATATGTAAATTGATAGTACCTTGGTGACACCCACCAGCCAATCAGGAGTGAGTATGCAAATTAACCCAACAAAGCAGGCAGGTTAATTTGCATACACAGGCGCCTAGCAGCCAGGGGTCGGATGCAGGCATTCCGCACCACCCCAGCTGCTCAGGGCCTCTGGGCAGCATGGGAAGGCAGAAAGGCGGCTCCAGCCGGAGCCAAGACAGTGCCAGCAGCCAGGTGAAGGAAGGCCCATTCTTGCACGAATCTTCATGCATTGGGCCTCTAGTAATATATAATTTTATCTCCCAAGCTACTAGAGCACTCATAGTAACATAGGTTAATATCATCTATTTTAAAAATAAAAAAACTCTCACTCTTTTGAGATACTTGCCCTCCAAGTTTTTGTACCACTACAGCAAAATTTCTCAAGTTATCCATGCTGATGGTCTCCATTTTTCTCATCACTTATTCTCTTTAACCTACTCCAATGTGGCTTCCATTGCCTCCACTCATTCAAACAGATCTTAACAAAGTCACCAAGAACATTTTTTTAAAATATATTTTTATTGAATTCAGAGAGGAAGGTAGAGGGAGAAAGAGATAGAAATATCAATGTTGAGAGAGAATCACTGATTGGCTGACTCCTGCATGCCCCCACTGGGGATCAAGCCCACAACCTGGTCATGTGCCCTTGACCGGAATTGAACCTGGGACTCTTCAGTCAGCAGGCTGATGCTCTATCCACTGAGCCAAACTGGCTAGGGCTCACCAAGAACATTTTGCCAAATAATTCTGTCAGGGGTTGAATTTTATTCCCCTAAAAGATGTTGAGGTCCTAATCCCCTAATTACAGTACCTTGAATGTGACCTTTATTTGGAAACTAGAGGCCCAGCACACGGAATTCGTGCACTTGGCAGGGTCCCTCAGCCCAGCCTGTACCCTCTGCATTGAGCGTCTGCCCCCTGGTGGTCAGTGCGCATCACAGCGACTGGTCATTTTGTCATTCGGTCGATTTGCATATTATCCTTTTATTATATAGGATAAGGTCTTTGCAAGTTAAAATGAGGTCACTAAGGTGGGCCCTAGCCCAGTATGCCTATATCCTTATACAAAGGGAAAATTTGGACATAAACAGGCATGCACACACAGGGAGAACACCATTTGAACATGAAGGCAGAGATTGGGGTGGTGCACCTGCAAACCAGGAATGCCAAAGATCACCAGTCGGCCACAGTCTGTGGTACTTGGTTATGGCAGTCCTAGAATATTGACGATACTTACTTTTAGGCTCCCATGACACCCGTCTCCTGGTTTTCCTACAATTTCTGTGGCTCCTCCTCCTCCTCTAAATGGCCTGCATCAGAGCACAATCCACCCATGTCTCCTTCTAGCCTCTCTAATCTAGGTGATCTCATCCGGTTCCATGGCATCAAATGCCACCTAAGTGCCAATGGGTATATTCTGGGTGGTGCGTACACGGTGCAATATACAGATCTTGTAACATAGAAACCGACACCTGAAACCTACATGTTCATGTTGACCAATGCCACCCCAATCAATTTGTTTTGTTTTGTTTTTTAAAATACATTTTATTGATTCTTTACAGAGAGGAAGGGAGAGAGATAGAGAGTTAGAAATACCGATGAGAGAGAAACATCAATCAGCTGCCTCCTGCACGCCCCCCACTGGGGATGTGCCCGCAACCAAGGCACATGCCCCTGACCGGAATCGAACCCGGGACCCCTCAGTCCGCAGTCCGACGCTCCATCCACTGAGCCAAACCGGTTTCGGCACCCCAATCAATTTGATAAATAAAAATAAATAAAGCTCCAGACTGACTTCTCCCTTTTCCACGCTGTCCCTGAGACACTGTGCCCGTGTCTGCCTCCCTAGCAGGACTGAGCTGGAGAGCGGGACCCACACCTTTGTCACCTGAGTAGCCCGAGCCTGCTGCCTCGCCTGACCCGGAGAAGGCCGCCACCTCACACAAGTCCCAGTGGCCACAATGACCTCGCAGCTTAAAACGCTGCCTCACTTTTAACCTTTCGAAATGAGTCTTTGTTGGGTTACTTCGTTTTTGCCACTTCTCCTTGAACTCGGAGAACCCGGCCTCGTGGGCTGCTTTTCTCGCCTCCCCAGACAACCCCGTTCCCCAACTCTCTCGTTTCCACTCCCTCGGGGTGGTTCGGATTTCTACCCCATTTGGCCAAGAAATTTCCTTTAACTGGGACTCTTGCCAGATTCCAGTTCTGGCTTTGACAATGTCCCCTGGGGCTTGTCCGGCACAGCAGTGACACCTCCACGCCACTCAGAAACCCTGTTTACCACCGAAAACCCCTCGGAAGCTTCACAGATTTCCCAGCATGAAATACGACTCCCACTGGAGAGTTGTGAAAACTCCTGGGCAAGATGCGTTGAACAAAGATCACAAGATGCGTCATCCCCCACTGGGGGGCAAGGAGGAGTTAAACTCTGAGCTACTGCTCTGCTCTCACGACTTAACTCAGAGGTCCCGTTTCCTCTCTCCTGAAATGAGGCTGGTGAAGTATCACTGGGCAGTGAACTTCTTAAATGTAGAGGGCTGTCTTAATTTACCTTGTAGCCTCCGCCTGGTACCTGGTACAGGAGGACCCGGGCGCAACTCAAGGCCTGTATGCCTTGTGAATGGAGGCCTGCTACATGAACTAGGCAGCGCTGGCAAGCACAGCAGATGTCTGGTGACAGAATTAACGAATGAGCCATATCTACTTTCCAGGATAGTTGTAATGAGAAATGACATCCTATGTATTAAGACACTCTGAAAACTAACATATCATACCAATGTCAGGGATTGTATTTAACTTGGCCTAGGACAGTGGTCAGCAAACTCATTAGTCAACAGAGCCAAATATCAAAGTACAACGATTGAAATTTCTTTTGAGAGCCAAATTTTTTAAACTTAAACTTCTTCTAACGCCACTTCTTCAAAATAGACTCGCCCAGGCCGTGGTATTTTGTGGAAGAGCCACACTCAAGGGGCCAAAGAGCCGCATGTGGCTCGCGAGCCGCAGTTTGCTGACCACTGGCCTAGGAGGAGCAGCACAAGATTTGGAGTCCAATAAACTTGCATTCAAATTCCAGATCCAAGACTGACTGGCTTGGTCCTTCGGCAAATTCCTTAATCCCAACGAGCCTCTGTTTCTTCATCTGTAAAATGGGGATAACACTACTCCCCTGTTGTATCGAGTTGTGCGGCTACATTTAGCTGACACGTGTAAAACATCAGTGCAGTGCAACAGCGTGTATGAAAGTTGCCATTTGTAAACCATTGGTACTGTTTTCCTCTTGTATACCAGATGTTTACATCTAAACATTTTACCATCTAAACATTTCAACATCAACCAATCTTGAAAATGATCGTTTTGCTTTCCTCAAGTGTCATTTATTAGAAAATACAAATCGAGAGAAAGTAGGAGATACAAGGACATCTGGAAAGTGGGTACAATACACAGACCTCTTTAAATCAGGGCACAGAAGGTCAAAACAAAATGAGCTACGGGCCAAAAGCCAGTAACGCATGTATGGTCCACTCATCTGGAGAAGTCCACTCCTGCTCCCCACTTCCCGAGCCCCTCCCCACAGCAGCCAGCTCGATCCTTGGCGTTTTTAATTTAAAAGTTTAAACTTCCTGCTGCCCCATGGCTTCAATGGATGGAGCTTCTTTCTCCAGTTACGGAATGAGTCACCAAAAGGGGGAATTTCTGATCCTTGGAGCTGGGGAGGAAGCTGAGGAGGGACAGACAGTTCACCGAGTATCCCCCATGAATTCCGCTCCCCAATCACAAGGCACGTCCAGCCAATTCCAGTTTAAAACATTCATATTAAACTCAAAGTCTCTCCCTCTTTTTTTCAAGGAAGATAACCCTTTAGGGTAAAGCACAAGAGTGAATTTCAAATCCAAGTGGTAGGAAATGAGGAGCATGGAGAGATGGGAGACCCAGCCCCTCCCTCCCAGCTCTAGGGCCGCAATCGCCGTCCAGGGCAGCCTCTGAGAGCAGAGAAAAACCACTGGAAAAAAACAAAGTTTTGATGGGGCCCCCACGCCCCTTTCCTTCAGATAGGGCATCCCTTTGGCTCCAGGCTAAATAGGTTTATGGCCCCACAGGATGAGGGAAATTCTTATAAAAACTGTGACGGAAGTGGAGTTTGAGAGAAGCAGCATGAAGGAGTGGTGGGTTATGGGCAAGGCCTCCCAGGACGACCCAGCAGGCAGCCACACTGGGGTCTGCAGCCCAGAGGCCCCTGCCCAGGGCACAGATGCCCTCGGGTGAGACAAAAACCAAGGGCCGAGGCAGCATTTCACCCACAGAGAAGAGTGAAGGGAGAGAGCTTTGGGGAAGCGGCCCCAGCGTAGTCACAGGGGCCTGATGGCCCCCACAGGGGCAGAGAGTGGAGGGGTAGAAGACATAGTCAGGGCAAGACCCAGCCAAGTAGGGGAAGACCAGAGGGAAAACTCCTCCCCTAAAAGAGGACGGGTCCCCGAATACAGGTCCTTTGCGGAACCCCATCAAGAAAGACCCTTCCCTACACACACAGGGATCAATCACATCGCTCTCCTTTGGAGGCAAAATCAGAAAGGCCGGGCAGCACAGGCCTCAGTGGGCACCCCCAGCCCTCCCTGCCCCTCCCCGGCTGCCCTTAGGGATGGGGCTCTAAACGAGGACCCACTGGGCCCCACCCCAAATGATTCCTATAGAGAGAGAAACAAAAAAACAAACACCAAGTTAGGGGCAAGTCCAATAAGAACCTTAGTCATATAAAAAGTCCCAGTGGGCTTCCTCTCTCTACTTCGGGGGTATAGGCAAGTCCCTTCTCACAAGGCTTCCTGTCCAGTGAGGACAACGTTACTATTTCATTTTTTAAAAATAAAAATAAAGATATCCACCCAGCCTCCCTAAAACGCTACTTCATCATACAACCCACCCCCACACCCTCCCCACCCCAAACCAGGCATTGCTCCCTTGACACAAGGTAAACTTAAAACTTTGCTGCAACCTCACAGCCTCCACGGGACTGCTCATCACAACCCACTCAAACTCCTTCTGCAGCGGAGGGGACGGCAGCGCCCCGCCTCCCGCCACAGAGGCCCCTTCCCCTGGACGGCAGCGAGGCCTGCTACAGGCCCTGCCTCTCCCCAAGGAGAGGACCGGTCACCCAGGAGGAGTCCTCTCCCGCGGCTCCACCACCAGCCCGGGGCCCAGGCCGGGGCCCTTGCTGGGCTCATGAGGCCTCGTGACTCCGAGATCCCAGTGCGAACCAGCCGGTCTTCTCCTGGGCCAGGTCCAGCTCCCGCAGGCGGATGTGCACCTCGCCGAGGAGAACGTTCTCCCAGAATCCTTGCTCGCTCAGCACACTCAGCTGGAGCTCCCGCTGCTGCAGGTCTCCCTTGGGGATCCCGTCATACACCAGCTGCACACACAGAGATGGGGGCGAGGGACGTGGTGAGAGAGGGAACGTGGCAGAGGGAGATGCTTCAGTCTGCGGCCACTTGGTCCACTGAGGCTAACACCACTGCATCGCCCCAACCAGAGTCCAAGGGAATAGAAGGCACACCGAACCCAAGGGAAGCTTTCAAGAACTTTGCTCTCCGCTCAGAGTTCAAGCAGCTTGAGGGGCTTTTTAATTAGAGCCACTGCTCAATATCAGCAAAGGATTGGCCGGCTCCTTCTCTGTCGAGAGCGCCTGGGAAGGCACATGGGCATTTCTTTAATTATTGTCAGCTGAATCCAGTGGCGCCGGCAAAGCCACGTCCTGGAAACACACTTTGCCAAAAGGCAGGAGTGTTGTCAGCTTGACCTTCAGCCCAGGTGCCAGGGGGTGGGTTTTGTTATTTAAATCCAGCCAAGCACCAGGAATGAATAGGACTCAGGCCCACCCAAGAATGCACATAATCTACTTTGTCTTGACTTTTAGTAAAACTTCCTGTTTTTTGCTGTATAAAATAAACACGCTGTACTGGCTCGGGGTCACTGTCCCTGTCCCTGTCAGAGGTCAGTGGTCCCACCCGGCCCCAGCTTTTTCCTTCTATCTCTGTGTCTGTCTCTTTCATTTTCTCAATCCCCAGCCGCCCCTACTCAGGAACCAGACCGCTCTCTAGCCACGCTAGACGCAGAGAAGAGAGAAATTTTTACACTTCTCCCCACAGGACAGGGTCCAGGCCACACCCCAGCTGTGGAAGCCCAACCCTGAGGGTTGGAGAACGTTCCGTGTAAAGGGCAAGATAGGAAACCTGGCTTCCCAGGTCATCACGTCTGGGCTAGGTCCCAACTACTCAACCCTGCCGCTGCAACAGGGGAGCAGCCACAGACGATACCTAAAGGGAGAGGTGTGGTCACCTTCCAACACAACTTCATTTACAACCTCCCCACCGCTTCACCACACACCATTTCATTGTAGGTGGGGTTGCAGGTTTTCCGGGCCACTTTGGTTTTCTTCTTAGTGGTTTTCTGAGGGTCAGGAAGGAGGTAAATCTTCACATAGGGGTCAGGGTCATTCCCGTCCTGGAGCAGTTGCTACAAAGAGAATGAAAACCAAAAAAAGATCAAGATTCTTGCATCTGCCTCGTTATCACCAGTCCTGTGATCACGCCCTAATCCAGACTCTCAGCTCCCACACCTGGCTTCTTGCAATGCATAGTAATTTATTTGGCTGCTTCCCGGCTCACTCCATTCTGATAAAAATATCTACCATAGGCCCTGGCCGGTGCGGCTCAACTGGTCCTCCCAGGCACCGAAAGGTTGCTGGTTCGATTCCCGGTCAGGGCACATGCTTGGGTTGCAGCAGCCAATCTATGTTTCACTCTCACATCAATGTTTCTCTCTCCCTCTCCCTCCCTCTCTTTCTAAAAATCAATCAAAAATCCTTTTAAAAAATCTACCATGGCTCTACCTGGTTTGGCTCAGCCTGCAAACTGAAGGGTCCCAGGTTCGATTCTGGTCAAGGGCACATGACCAGGTTGCGGGCTCAATCCCCAGTAGGGGGCGTGCAGGAGGCAGCCAATCAATGATTCTCTCTCATCACTGATGTTTCTCTCTCTCTCTCCCTCTCCCTTCCTCTCGGAAATCAATAAAAATATATATTTAAAAAATCTACCATGTTAGGTGTCCTACTAAAATATCATTCAGATTTCCTATTATATCCAGTTTATACTTTTTATACAAATGCTCAGGGTGTGCCATACTTGGTCTGTTTTGAATGAACCATCATATCCCCAGATATCTCCCTGCCTAGCCCAGTGTTTCTGTCTATTTTGTTATTTGATCCAAGCAATCCCCTAAGACAGTGGTCGGCAAACTCATTAGTCAACAGAGCGGCAAACCGCGGCTCGCGAACCGCATGTGGCTCGCGAGCCGAAGTTTGCCGACCACTGCCCTAAGAGGTGGAGAAATGAGTCAGATTAAGTTCCTTGCTCAGGGTCAACCAACTAGTGATTCACCCAGCCTGGTCCTTTTAAATCTTAAGTGAGATCTCATGTTTGTGGGCCCTGAGAAGAAAGATTGATTTGATGAAACCCAAAAGGAATTTTTCTGCTGAGATGGACTCCCCATTGTCACCCAAATTTTAAGAGTAATGAGAGCCGAAACCGGTTTGGCTCAGTGGATAGAGCGTCGGTCTGCGGACTGAAGGATCCCAGGTTCGATTCCACTCAAGGGCATGTACCTTGGTTGCGGGCACATCCCCAGTAGGGGGTGTGCAGGAGGCAGCTGGTCGATGTTTCTCTCTCATCGATGTTTCTGGCTCTCTATCCCTCTCCCTTCCTCTCTGTAAAAAATCAATAAAATATATTTAAAAAAAAAAAAGAGTAATGAGAGCCTAAAGGCCATTTGCTGACAGGGGCTTCTCACTACTCTGTATTCCAGGAAGAACCTGAGCTGAACTCTCCGCTGCCAGCACTATGCCCTACCTATTTCCACCCGCTGAGTCAACTACTCTAAGGGAGTTCCTGATTAAGTCTTTTGACCAATGTACTAAGTCCAATCAGAAGTGCTTCATAATAACCAAGCAGAACTGAATAAATGGGAAATCTCATTTGCATGAAATTGGCAACTTGGGCAGGAACTTTCTATATGAAAGATAGTCCCCACCCCTGCCGGTGTGGCTCAGTTGGTTGGGCTTTGTCCCGTGCACTGAAAGGTTGCTCCTTTGATTCCTGGTCAGGGTTTTGGGCTCAGTCCTGGGTAGGGGGCATGCAGGAGGCAGCCCATTAATGTTCCATTGATGTTTCTCTCTCTCTCCTTCCTCTCTATCTAAAAATCAATAAAAATCTTTTAAAAAAAAAAAAGCCTCCCTTTTCACAGTGAAGCAAAAAAAAGTTATTTTTAATTTTAGAGAGGGAGGAAGGAGGAGAGAAAAATATCAAATTGAGATAGACACATTAATGGGCTGCCTCCTGTACAAATCCACAATCTAGTTATGTGTTCTGACCAGGAATCGAACCCCTTCCTGTGCATGGGATGATGCTCCAACCAACTGGGCCACACCTGCCAGGGCTTGGTGGAAGACAAGTTAGCTTGCTAACGGAACCTGTGTCTCCCTGGTGACAGCTCCTTTTGCTCAAATGAATGCTTTTGCAGTCTTTATTACTCTCTAAAATTAATTTTGGTTTACATGCCTCAGCTCAAAACCCTCTCAAGGTTCCCATCTCACTCAAGGTAAAAGCCAGAGTCCTGACTATGCCCTCTAGTCAGCTGTGCTCTCCCCAGTCGCATCAGCCCCTTTCATCCCCCTTGCAGTTCCCCACGCACCTCAGGCAGGGTCCTGGCTTTTGGATTTAACTGGACCCTCTGTCGGAAACAGTCCTGTCAGATATGTATATGCATGCCCCCTCCTCACCCCCTTCCATCTTTGCTCAAATACCTCCTCATCAATGAGGGCTTCCCTGACCACTCCCCGCAAAACTGCCACTACCCTCACTCATCCCACCCCTGTGTTACTTATCTGCTTATTTCTCGCCAGAGCACTTGCCACATATTTGTCTGTCTGCTTCCTCCTACTGGAATGTAAGTTTCCTTGGGGCAAGGATTTTGTTTTGTTTACCCTGTACCCAGGGCTACTGTAGCAGTGCCTGATTCCTGATTCATAGTAAGCACCAGATGAACATTTGTTGTATGGATGGATGGATGAATGATGGATGGATGAATGATGTTGTAAGAGTGAAACCCAGGTTTGTCTGATTCCAAAGTTCAAGTTTCATCTGCCACAGACCAATGCCCCAACCCAGTGGTCGGCAAACTCATTAGTCAACAGAGCCAAATATCAACAGTACAACGATTGAAATTTCTTTTGAGAGCCAAATTTTTTAAACTTAAACTTCTTCTAACGCCACTTCTTCAGAATAGACTCGCCCGGGCCGTGGTATTTTGTGGAAGAGCCACACTCAAGGGGCCAAAGAGCCGCATGTGGCTTACGAGCCGCAGTTTGCCGACCAAGGCCCCAACTTACAAAAGTCCAGCGTAGTGCAAGTATTCAATAAAAGTTCCCTTCCCCCTCCACTCACAATGTTCTTAGAATCATACCAAAAATTTTAGTAATTATATTCCGCCTTGATTATGCTCCAAGGTGGTCATGTGGCTGCCTTATCTCTACAGTCAAGTAAAAAACTCCTTGGGGCTCTCTCTTATTATTATCACCATAATTACCATAATAATACCAAGCATTATGCTAAGTATTCTAGATGCATTATCTCATTTAATGCATTATCTCATTTAATAACAACGCTTTGAGGTAAAGACTAATATTATCTTCATTTTAACGAGGCTCAGAGTACTTAGGCCACTTGCCAAATACCACAGACGGTAAGACCCTGTGTCTAGTGTTGCTTGGTCATACTCTAAGTCTAGCCCACTAGCAGGCCCACTGGTGAGTACCCAGCAACCCTGAGGTTACTCTCATGAAACAGGGGCAGAGCAGGCCTGGCCAATCAGAAAAGCACCAGGAGCAAGATAAAAAAAATCAAACGAGGACGACGAGTGCACTTACCAAGCCCCGAATATGCATCACCATGATGAAGAGTTTATTGTTTTTGTAGGAGATGGACAGCTTCACCTCCCCTCCCACCTTCTCCACGGGCTGGGCCCAAGAGCCCTCTGTAGGGACAAAGGACACAGAGAAAGGTCACGAGGCCAGCCATGTCCCCATCTGGTTCCAGGCAGGTATTTCCATGATAGGATTCTGAGATCCCTGGGGGACTGCCAAGTGGCATCTGCGGACACGATTTAGAGTTGGGTTGGGATGGGTCCGTCCAATTTGTGTGATCCCCCACTGAACAGCCAGTCCCTGGGAAACCAGGTTCTCAGTCTAGCCAGAAAGCAAAGGAACCGAGACCAGGCAAGAAAAGAGAACTGGGAAGAGGTGGGGCGGGAGAAGTGACCCGTGGGAACGGTTCAGAGGGACTGGCGGAGATGTCAGAGAGAAGGCGCTGTACCTGAGGACTTGGGGGCCAGGCTGGTGCCCGCAGCCTTCTCATCCCGCGGCAGAGGGTGGAAGAAGGTGTATACCAAATCACACTGGAATGGAATCAGAAAACAGGGGTGCTTCTTCAACAAGACAAGGGCCCAATAAGAAAAGAGAAGGGACTGCTCCAGATGAAAAGAGACTTATTAAACATAACCACCACGTATAACAGGCAGTTCCTGCTTGGGTCACGGTGTGGTTGACAGACGGACGTGAGCAGAGCAAGAACGATGAGCCGGCTGCAGAAGGTCACCAGGACGGACAGCCCCAGGTGCCTAACAATGGACAATCAGTTGTCCGGTGAGACCTTCCTCGAGGGTGACCTTTCCGCCGCTCACATATCGCTGGCCCTGCGCTTTGGACTCCCTCACCTTTCCTCCCTGGAGATAACACCTAGGCCTCAGTTGTCTTTCAGCTCCAGGCCCAGAAAAGCAGCAAACCCAGCCACGCTGACGTAAGGACCAGCTGCATTAGATAATGACCCCCTGCCCTGGCGCCGGCCAATCCGTGGAGACCACAACCCTGAGAGGACACACCTGGAAAAGCACTGAAAATTCTATTGAGGTCTTCCCCTGGGGATTCCCCTAAAATCTCCACCCTTAAACCCTTAGGATGGAAGGCTCAAAGCGCTTTCCCTCCAGGGAGCACGCCCTGCCTCCCCTTTCCTCCTTCCCCTCCTGGCCCCGGGCACCTGACCAGTAGCGTCCTCACTCCCAAGCTCCAGGGCCCTGCCTTTATCTCTGGAACTTGTGTGCCAAGCCCATTTCTTCTAGGAATTACTTTTTCTACCCCTGTAATTTACCCAATAAATGTTCTCTTGTGGTCTGGGTCTTGCTCTGAATTCTTTCCTAGCCAGAACCCACTCAGATCCCTCTAAAACGTATAAGGTCGGTGTCATGCTACCTTGTAATGTGCTGCAAGTTTCACTGCGAGAACTGTTACCAAGCCTGGGATGTTTCTCAGGACCAGGAAGTGAACCAGCAGAAACCACCAGAGAGGCTGGAGCAGGCGGAGGACCTGCCGAAGGCCTCCTCTGAACTTTCCTCATTATAACTCTAAGACCTCTACCCCGGGGCAGGGATGCTCGGCCATATTTGAACATGCGACGCATGTACAACCTGGAATGTCCCCACCTAGGCATGCAAGGATGACGTCTGCCTTGATGTTTGTGCATGATTTCCCCCAACGCTCTTGGATTAGATGCCTTGCTCCCGGACACACTGCTCTGGGGACAACCTCCGTGGGTCCTTGCTTGCTGGCTCCCAATGACGCCCCTTCTCATAAAATCATCTCGGAGTGGTCGTTGGCTGGCAACTACAGAGCTGCGGCCCAGGAACAGCTACACACCCCGCCTGCTCAAAAACCTTCTTTTCCTGGGGAACCCGTTCCTTCCTTGGGCGAGCATCTGACTGCGTGCGTGGCTGCATGCTGTCACTGGTTACTGTGCCTGACCCTGCGGATGAGCCGCGACCTCGCCCCTCCTCCTCTGCAGAGCCAGGCAGACCAGAAGAGCCAGTGTCCTCCTGACTGCCTTTGGGCTCCGCACCTTCCGCAGTCTCCCCCACACCCCTCAGCAGCGCCCCAACAGCCGGGACCAGAGGCCACGCCACCCACCTCGGCCACCTCTGGGGTGGCGCGGATCAAGTGCCAGATGTAGCCGTTCAGCTCCTCCCTCCGCCGCTCGGCCCCCGCCTCTCCCCTCGGGCGGCCAATCAGGAAGCGAGTCGGGAAGCTAGGGCGGGGCGTGGGTAAGTAAGATGGGGAAACAGGCTTCTGTCACATTTCGTTTGCATTTTCAGTCACCTGACCCACATTTCTTACCAGCCTCCCTTCCCAGGGACCCCACCCCCACCCCGACCCCCACCCACTCCAGCTCCCCATGTCTGTGCCCAGGGCACACCCGCACAGTGTCAAGAACCCCAGACAAGAAAGTCACACTGTTGGGGAGAGTCCTATGGGTCCCCAGAAGCGCCTCGGAGGCTTTGGAGCTCCCAGTGTACCCCATCAAGGTAAAAATCATTAAAAAAAAAAAAATTGGTGGTGAAAGACACTTAACAAAATGTACCATCTTAACCATTTGCAACTATAATGTTCAGGGGCATGAAGTACACACACACACACAAACACACACACACACGAGTGCAACAATCACTAACGTCTATCTCCAGAACTCTTCACCTTGCAAAACTGAAATTCTACCCATTAAACAACTCTCCATGTTCCCCCTCCCCACCAGACCTGGGAAACCACCATTCTACGTTTTGTCTCGATGAATTTTACTATCCCAAGTACTTAATGTAAGTGGAATGTCACATAGTATTTGTGTTTCTGTGACTGGTGTTCAGTTAGCATAATGTCCTCAAGGTTCATCCACATTGTAGCACAGGGATGGGGAACCTTTCTACTGTCAAGGGCCATTTGGATATGTATAACATTATTCAAGGGCCATACAACATTATCAACTTAAAAATTAGCCTGCTGTATTTGGTCAAACTTTTAATTAGCTCACCCCTCATGCCTTGGCAGGGCCGGACCAAATGATTTTGAGGGCCTGCATGGCCTGCAGGCTGGACCCTCCCCACCCCTGTGCATGTGCCAGAATTTCCTTCTTTTTGAGGCTTCATATATTCCACTGACACCAGCTTTTATGTATCTATTTGAAAAATACGTTTACTCTTTAAAAGATTTGAAGCCTTGCCCTGACCAGTGTGGCTCAGTTGGTTGGAATGCTGTTCCATACCCCGAAGGGTCATGGGTTCAATTCCCAGTCAGGGCACATACCCAGGTTGCGGGTTTGATCCTGGGTAAGTGCATATGTTTGACCCCTGGTCAGGGTGCATATGGGAGGCAACCGATCGATGTTTCTCTCTCTCCCTCCCTCCCTCTCTCCTTCCCTCTGTCTCTAAAATCAATAAAACCAAACAAAAAAAACATATCCTCAGGTGAGAAGTTAAAAAAAGATTAGAAACCTTGAAACCTCTTCAGATTTAGTAAACCCCCTACCTTTAGACCCAGTTTGCTCACCTTCCAGGAGGTGGACCCCGGCTTATTTTCAAGGCTGGAGAACTTGGCCAGCCAGCAGGGGGAGCACTTGTTATCAAACTCCTACTGGTGATCTCGACTCAAAGAGTTTCTAGCTCCTGCAGTCCCACCCATCCCCCATCCATTCTCCCTCCCCAGTGTCCCTCTGGCTGATAGTAAAAGGGATAGCTACCTGGGCAAGAGAGAAGACGGGAAGAGCAGCCGCAGCTTATTGTGTAACTCCTGGAACTCCTCAAACGTCCGCTGGATGTAAGTGGCCTCATGAGAATTCTCTCGCATCACCTTTACCACATAAATCTGCAAAGGTTCAAGTCTTAGAGAACACCTGCCACAGCCTCCACACCCAAGGAAGCGGGGAGGTAAGGAGCCGAGATGTGTGTGTGTGTGTGTGTGTGTGTGTTGGGGGGATAACTTTCCAGAAGGAAGAAGGCAAAAGTATCTCCAATGGAGACGAAGAGGATATATACCTATGTACATATGCAGGAACTTGAAAGCAAGCATTTCCTGCACATGTTCCCAAGACCCTTGTCTCAGAGGGAGTGAACCATCCAATCCGGCTCCCTGATTCCAGGCCGGCCACGTGAGCAAGGGAGAGGGCCGTGGTCTGTGCCTGCTCCCAGCCCAGGATGCTCGGTGACTCCAGTGCCCACGGTGTGGATGTGGAGAGACAGAGCCCAGTCAGCTGGGGACACTGGGGAGCGAGAGAGGATCGGACTGGAGAAGACGCTTACGTAGGTCTTGTTGGGGTGGAAGACCTTCTCCTGGCGGCAGAGAAAGACGTCGCTGAGGCGGCCAGAGCGCTGCAGAGTGTGCGTGCGGGGGGCAAAGGAAAGGGTCAACTGGTCGTCTGAGCCCGTGAACTTCATCTGGGCCAGGTTATGGATGAAAAAATTGAGCTTGGTGGCGACGCTGCCCAAGCTGGACTCAATCAACCTGTTGGTGCAAGAAGATGAGACGTTGGTGTCACCACGGACCCAACGTCCCCTCTGCCTGGACAGAGTTCTCTCAGGGAATATCCCCTGACACCTGAGACTAACATTTGGCTCACACCAGTCATTTTCCCGGTGTGATATCCTCACAGAGCACATGACTGGCTCACGGTTAACTACCTGCAATTTATTCATGCGAGCCCGGGGGCCTTATCCCCCCCTGCTGCCCTCCTAAGCCAAAGACAGGTAACCCAAGGTAGGAAGGAATTAGGGATTCCACCTGGGGTCACCATGTAAATATCTAAATATTGTTGTCAAACTGAATTTCAAGGTTCAGTACCAAGCACTGCTCAATCTAGAGATTTCAATTCAGAAGGAAAGGGTCTAAAACGAAAGAAACAAATAAAAGGAAAGTGTAGAGAGCGCCTGGGAAGGCACGTGGGCATTTCTTTAATTATTGTCAGCTGAACCCAGTGGCGTTGGTAAAGCCACGTCCTGGAAACATGCTTTGCCAAAAGGCAGGAGTGTTGTCAGCTTGACCTTCAGCCCAGGTGCCAGGGGGTGGGTTTCGTTATCTAAATCCAGCCAAGCACCAGGAATGAATAGGACTCAGGCCCACCCAAGAATGCACATAATCTCCTTTGTCTCGACTTTTAGTAAAACTTCCTGTTTTTTGCTGTATAAAATAAACACACTGTATTGGCTCTGGGTCCCTGTCTCTCCATCAGAGGGCAGTGTTCCCACCCAGCTCCAGCTTTTTCCTTCCATCTCTGTGTCTGTCTCTTTCTTTCATTTTCTCAATCCCCAGCCGCCCCTACTCAGGAACCAGACCACTCTCTAGCCACGCTGGACACAGAAAAGAGAAATATCCACAGGAAAGGTTCTGTGTTACACCAATAGAAAAAGTGTAGTTTGCAAAGTTCCAAAAAAAGGAGTGCATAATTAGCCTGGCCGGTGTGGGTCAGTGGTTGAGCATTGACCTATGAACTAGGAGGTCAAGGTTCAATTCCCAGGCAGGGCACAAGCCTGGGTTTTGAGCTCGATCCCCCTGGGCATGCAGGAGGCAGCTGATCAATGATTCTCTCTCATCATTGATGTTTCTATCTCTCCTTTTCCCTCTCTGAAATCAATTAAAAAAAATTTTTTTTAAAGAGTCCATCCATAATTAAATGAAAATATTATCTACACAGATAAAACTGTAGATATTTGTAGATACTTCCCTGCTTTCATATATAGTGTGCTTAAAAACATTGTCAAATAGGGGAAAATAAAACCATGAAATTCATGTTTTGATAAGGGAGAAGGAAGGTTTTGATCCAGAGGGCTAAAAATTCATACTTGCCCTGTAAACAAATTCTTTGAGTAAGACCTGGTGAGGGTGCAAGTACGAGCAGATTGCAATACCTCTGTAAACAGAGGTCAGCCCTAACTGGTTTGGCTCAGTGGATAGAGCATCGGCCTGCGGACTGAAAGGTCCCAGGTTTGATTCCAGTCAAGGGCATGTACCTTGGTTGCAGGCACATCCCCAGTAGGAGGTGTGCAGGAGGCAGCTGATCGATGTTTCTCTCTCATCCATGTTCCTACCTCTCTATCCCTCTCCCTTCCTCTATAAAAAAATCAATAAAATATATTTTTAAGAATAATAAAAATAAATAAACAGAGGTCAGCACCAAAGTGCAGACGGGCAATAGTCTGAGAGATGTGAAGCAATTTACCCAAGTCAGAGGCAAAGCTGGGACAGCAGACCCACGTTGTCCACTAGGCTCTGCCACCTGAGCTAAGCCTTTCCCATTTCCCTAGCCCCGCTCCTCCCAAGCAGGCAGCCTGGAAATTAATTACTCAGTGTGGGCAGCACATTTTGTATGCAGGGCATTACCTAGTAAAGTAGGTAGTGGCATTGGCCTCTGTGTCCTGAGGCCTCAGGGCATCATACACATACTTGAGGTCCTCCAGGTCTGAGAGCTCAGGGATCCCACAGGACAACATCTAGAAGGAGAGGAAAGGAGGAGAGAGGGGGCCTCTATCAACCAGGAAGTCTTGCTTCTTCCAGACCAAAAGGCAAGCCTTTCCATAGCCAGGATCTTCTTCTCACCCTTCTAGGCGGGTCCTAGAGGGTGTGGACAGAGGCTGTGGGTAGTGGCTGGAGGGCCACAAGAATGGATGGGCTGCCCTGGCCGGGTAACTCAGTTGGTTAGAAAGCTGTCCTGATACTCCAGGGTGTAGGTTTGCTCCGTGGTCAGGGCACATACAAAATCAACCAATGAATGCATAAATGGGTGAAACAACCAATGGATGTTTCTCTCTCTCTCTTTCTCAAATCAATAAAATTTTAAAAATATGTTAAAAGAAAAAAAAAAAAAAAAGATCGGACTGGCTGGAGCAGGAAGTCAGACACCTGCACAGACACCATTGCCCCGGGTGGTCTGGGCCCTGCCTGCCTTTATCTAGAGCTCAGAAAAGTAGATCTCCAAGAATCCTTTGAAGCGAGAGAGGGTAGTCTTAAGGAGAGAAGGAAGGTTTTGGGGGGATAACCTTGAGGAGGGGTTCAGGAAGGGATGGAGCTCCTCACCAGGCCCAGAAGGTTGAGGAAGAGGTGGGTGTGCTTTCGAATGAAGTTGTAGGCTTGGCAGCAAAGGTCAACAAAGTCATGGAAGCGGCTGGAAGGCTTGTCGCCCCCGTTGATGACATACGCCATATCCGAGGTGAAGACAAAGGGGGCACGGTCCCTGGGCCAAGGGGAACATACAGGGAGAAGGTCAACATGGAGGAGGAAGCCCACCTCGGGGGTATAGTGGGGGTGGTTCCCCTCCCCCCTCATCACCTATGCAAACCTGGGCAGATGGGGCTTGCTCTGTTTCCTTTTTCTACCTTAATCCTAAAACGTCCCCGAGACATCCTTCATAGGTTTCTTGTCGGCGAGCTAGCAGGATTTCTTCCTGGATATCTAACTGTGTTCCCTTTGCTGCAGTTTGGGCTCAGTTCCCTTTGCTCAGCCCTCAACAGGGAGAGAACGGCTGGTCCCCGCCTTCTGCAAGGCCCTGACCTCTTTCTCAGTCTTCTCTCCTCCAAAGCTGCTCCGTCCAAAGACCCCCCTCTGCAGTGCAGCTCCTGCAGTCATGGGCTTATGTCCTGGCTCAGAACCATTACTGCTGACCCCCCCACACACACACACCCCGTACACACACAGCCCTGTTTTCAGGACACCACTTAGGACCACTTACCTCTTGATGTTGCCAAACATCTGGGCGTGGCCCAGGAAGCGGCCAAAATCTATGTGGAACATGTGGCCGGTCGTCTTCAGCATGATGTTGTCATTGTGTCGGTCACAGATGCCCAAGACGTACGTGGCCACGCAGCAGCCGGCACAGGAATAGATGAAGTTCTCCACGGCCTGGGAGGAGGGAAGGGAGAGGGAGGGGGGGATACCAAGCTGCCTTGGAAGGGATCCAGGGGGCACAGCCCGACTGAATCCGCATTTGCCCAACTAACTCTTGTTCTACAAAGAACTGAACCCTTTGGAGGGCACAACAGAAGAACTGAACAGGACCCAGGATGAGGAGAGAGACAGGCAGGTTCTCAAAAGTTGGCCCCCTCCTCCATCATTCAATCTGCCACGGGAACGCGATGAAGGTTTCCCAGTTGAACACCAGGAGGTTTTCTGTCAGCTTACCCATCATCTGACCCGCACCCAGACATCTGCATGTACCAGTCAACCACAGAAAGCGTATTTTCTTTCCTCCCCTCTTCTCTGAGCATGTGCAGTTCTCGTGGTAACAGAACAATGTGCCAGAGCCGGGCACACCCCACCCCAGCCTCGTCTGCCACTCCCAGTCCTACCTTCTCGTACTCGTCCTCCCCAGGGTTGTGCTTCTGCAGCCAGTCGGCCAGAGGCCGGTCCTTGAAGGAGCCGGTCACCCCGTGCTCCACCTGGATCTTGCGCAGGGTCTCAGCATTAGGGATCATCTCCACCATCCCTGTGGGGGAGGCACGGGTCACTCTCCAGAGCAGAGAGAAGGGACTGTCGGGGCAGAACTACGAGCGCTTGGCCGGCTGCTTCTCTGTAAGTTACACGGTAGGGCATTTGGACCAAGTCTGATAATAAGGGGAGCAGATCAAGGCAGACAGGACGCCACTCTCAGGTCTCACATTCCACATTGTGACTCTGGTCTCTCCAATTCTTAGCGGCTGCTCCTTTTTGTTTTTTATTTTTACTCTGGAAATTTTCAAATACATATAAGAATAAAGAAATGGATCATGTATTCACACAGAACCACTACCCAGTTTCAAAAGTTATCAACAGCCCTAGCCAGTTTGGCTCAGTGGATAGAGCATCGGCCTGCGGACTGAAGGGTCCCAGGTTCGATTCCGGTCAAGGGAACATGCTCAGGTTGTGGGCTGGATCTCCCAGTGGGGGGCGTGCAGGAGGCAGCCAATCAATGATTCTCTCTCATCATTGATGTTTCTATTTCTCTTTCCCTCTCCCTTCCTCTCTAAAATCAATAAAAAATATATTTAAAAAAAAGAATATTTATAAAAAATTATCAGCACTTTGCTAATCTTGTTTAATCTATTTCACTCATCCAACACTGCTGCTTCTTACCCCGGGCTGGAGAATTTTTAAAAAATATTTTTATTGATCTTTAGAGAAAGGAAGGAAGAGGGGGAGAGAAAGAGAAACATCTATGTGAGAATGAACCATTGATCAGATGCCTCCTGCATGCTCCCTAACTGGAGATCAAGCCCACAACCCAGGCATGTGCCCTGACCCCTGACCTGGAATCAAACCAGTAACCTTTGGGTGAATGGGATGATGCCCAACCAACTGAGCCACACTGGTCAGGGCATGGCCAGAGTATTTTATTTATTTTTTATTTTTAAAATATATTTTATTGATTTTTTACAGAGAGGAAGAGAGAGGGATAGAGTTAGAAACATCGATGAGAGAGAAACATCGATCAGCTGCCTCCTGCACACTCCCTACTGGGGATGTGCCCGCAACCAAGGTACATGCCCTTGACCGGAATCGAACCTGGGACCCTTGAGTCTGCAGGCTGACGCTTTATCCACTGAGCCAAACTGGTTAGGGCTGGCCAAATCCCAGACATGTTGTTTCACACTTAAATTTTCATTTTATTTTTTTGATTTCAGAGAGAAAGGGAGAGGGAGAGAGAGAGAGAAACATCAATGATGAGAGAATCATTGATTGGCTGCCTCCTGTACGCCCCCTACTGGGGATCAAGCCCACAACCCCAGGCATGTGCCCTTGACCAGAATTGAACCTGGGACCCTTCAGTCTACAGGCCAATGTTCTATCCACTGAGCCAAACCAGCTAGGGCCACTCTTAAATGTTTAAAGTACGACTAACAGCCGAAACCGGTTTGGCTCAGTGGATAGAGCGACAGCCTGCGGACTGAAGGGTCCCAGGTTTGATTCCGGTCAAGGGCATGTACCTTGATTGCGGGCACATCCCCAGTGGGGGGTGTGCAGGAGGCAGCTGATCCATGTTTCTCTCTCATCGATGTTTCTAGCTCTCTATCCTTCTCCCTTCCTCTCTGTAAAAAATCAATAAAACATATTAAAAAATAAAAATAAAAAAAATAAAGTACGACTAACAAAGATAAAACCACCATGCCATTATCTCATCCAAAAATCAACAATCATGCTTTAATCTCATCTAATCTAATCTCGCCTGACCCAATCCATGTACATATTTTTCCCACTTGTCTCAAAAATCTCTTTTTACAGTTGGTTTGGTTGAATCAGGATCCGGAGTCTATAGAGTACGTTTGGTTGCTCTGTTTGTTTTGTAAGTCTCTATCCCCCGCCTTCTTTTCTATGCCACTCCACAGCTTCTGATGAAATCATCTTGCCCTCTCCATGTTTCCTGAGGGGCACACAGTTGGTGTCGGGAATAGGAAAAAGGACAGTAAGCAAAGGGCACCCCCGACCCTACCCTCCACCTGTTCACAGCCCCGCCCACTGCCAACTGACCTCTCCCCCTTCCGGTGGAGAAGCAGCGGAAAATCACCATGCGCATGTCCAGCCCCTCCTGGACCCAGATCTTGTTCATGATGCGGATCATCTGCAGGGTGAGCATGTCCTGACGAAGGTCATCCCCACACTGGAGGGAGGGAGGGAGAGAGTGATGACCAGAGCCACCTCCACCGCCTCCCGTGGTTCCCAGGTCTCCCAGGAGGATCCAGCCACTGTGACAGGGAGGGCCTGCCCACTCAGCTCATACCAAGTCAAACCACCAGAGATGGGCAGGTGTTGTGCCGGCTCTTCCCCAACCCCACATTCCCATCGAACTGAAGTCAGGTTCTCCTCCTTCATGCAGCCCTCCTGAGCATCAAGCCTTTGTAAAACTTGAATGTTTATACCTTGGATTCAGAACTTACACACAAACATTCTATCTATCTATCTATCTATCTATCATCTATCTATCTATCTATCTGGAAAAGTAGGTTTATAGTTGTTTGTAAGGAAAATAATAGAATCCTACCTAATAATAGACAAATATGCAAATTGACCGTACCTTCGCTATGCCCGCAATTGGCCAGGAGGCGCGGGGGGCGGGACTTGGGGTGGCCGGGGTGGCCGATTGGGCCAGCGGGACGCTGAGCTCCCGTCGCCAGCAGCACAGAAGGGGCCTCTGGGGCAGCGAGCTCATGTCCCACTGCGGACCATCAAAAGCGGGGGAGCTGGGTGCCTGTCCGCTCAGGCACCAGGCCTTTCAGAAGCCTTCACCACGCGGGAGGCACTGGGCCTCTAGTAATAAATAATAATACAAGAATAAACTGTTTTGTGTACTCACAACTGAAGGCGTACTTTGCCCACCCCTACGTGTGTGTGTGTGTGTACATATATATATATATATTACCAAATCATATATGTACATTTCATCTCCTCCACTAGATTACATGCCTTGAAACTATCATTCACTTCTCCAAAGCATGGATGTATCACCGACGGGAGGCTTCTGAAAGGCCTGGTGCACCAGCGGACAGGCACCCAGCTCCCCCCCCTACACGTGCATGATTCAATCATGCACTGGGCCTCTAGTAATAAATAATAATACAAGAATAAACTGTTTTGTGTACTCACAACTGTAAGCGTACTTTTGCCCACCCCTACGTGTGTGTGTGTGTGTGTGTGTGTATATATATATATATATATATATTACCAAATCATATATGTACATTTCATCTCCTCCACTAGATTACATGCCTTGAAACTATCATTCACTTCTCCAAAGCATGGATGTATCAGTTAGAGGGCCTATGGTTCAACTAGTCCAGTGATGGGCAACCTTTTGAGCTTGGTGTGTCAAACTTCGCCAAAAAACTGAGCATAACTGAGCAAAGTGACACACATAACTCAGGTAGTGTGTCACTTTGAGGAAAAAACATTATTTCGCAAATGTTTCATCCTCAGGAGCAGCAAATGTTTCATCCTCGGCATGCGGCCGCCTCAGCGGCTGCATGTCATCAGAAATGGCTACGTGTATCAGTGCTGACACGTGTGTCATAGGTTCGCCATCATTGAACTAGTCCAACCGGCACCGAACATATTAATCTCTTTTCGATATCACTGCCACGTAGCCATTCATGCTTGACTATCCCCAGGGACAAGCAGATCACTGCCTTCTCCATCCATTGTGGGGTCACTCTGCCTCCTAGAAAGGGCTTCTGAATACTGAGCTGTCACTTGTCTCCCAACATGTCCCACCCCCTGGGGCCATGCAGAATCAGTCTATTTCCCTTTCACCTGATGGTCTTTTATATATTAAATTACAGCATGGGGGGGGGGGCGGGGGATGGGAGTGGGCTGGAAGAGGTTAATGGGGAGGAAAAGGAGGACCTATGTAATACTTTCAACAATATACTTAAAAAAAATAAATAAATAAGACCAATTTAAAAAATAACTAAGTAAAATAAAATCATAGCATGGAGTAGCAGAAAGAGAACTGGCCTGGGGCGGCTTCTGCCACCCGTGGGCTCCCTCCTCCCCTCCCCTCTACCACCTCCCTCCCACCAGGCCGGAGGGAAAGTCCTCACCTTGAAGATGACTCTGATGTTCTCCCCCAGCGGATCCACATTCTGGAAGGAGAGCTTGAGGGGGACGGCATTGGAGTTGAAGTAGGAACAGTCCTGCCACAGCAGAGGGTAGTGACGAGGTCAGGGTGGTCCCCACCCAGGAAGGAAAACGGCCTGTCTACTTGGGTCCAGCTGCTTCCAGTCCACCTGCTCATGGTTTCTTCCCGATTTCCTCAGGATCCCCATCCCTTCCTTCCTGACTGCCCAAACCTATTCAGCTTGTTCTGAGCTCAGCTCGAGCCCCTGATCTCTCATCGCTTTAGTTCATTCTGCACACAACTTACTAGTGTGACTTCTGGTTAGTCATGTGTCCCCTCTGTACCTCAGTTTACTGCTCTGTGAAATGGGCTCCCAACAGGAGCGACTTCATGAGAGTCGTGAGGATGAAATGTGATGACCAGCCTGAAGCACTCGGAGCAGTGCCAGGAGCAGACAATGTTCATAAATAACAGATGACAGCTTCCCCAGCCGGCTTCAACCCAACATCACGGGACACTTACCCAGCCCCACCCCGATCCTCCACCCGGCACAGCTGTTGGGCAAAAGTCCCTATGCGTTAGGGTTGGGGAGAGACCCCAAATGTGCCTTTCTTCCTCACTTTTCTCAATGACCAGGTCTGCAAGGACCTCACCTCCACTGAGCCCTCCCCACTCTGAGAGCCCCAAACCCACTGGTCACTCACCCTGGGCACGATGCCCTTTACCAGAAGACTGGGGCTGAGGGGCAGGCGGCAGGAGCCATTGAGGGCAAAGAACTGTTTTACCTCTTCCAGGCCCGTGCGGAGGATCCCCTGAGAGGGACAGGAGGAGGGGTGAGGGGAGGGGCCCATAAGCTCCACTCAGAACCAAGCCTCTCCCCAGGGCAGGCACCCAGCAGGAACTGGTATGAAACAGCCCCCTGAGAAACAGGGACAACCTCGGGGAGACCGTGGAGAAGGAAGACCACCCTCCATACCCAGCCTGGGAAGCGGCTGCATGATGACAGAGCAGCCCACAGCAGGCCCCAGGGCACCCAGAGGCCAGGCTGCGGGTCAAGGGGGAGAGGCTGCTCAGACTGTGGCCAAGAAAAGCTAACAATGTGGCCCGGCTGATGTATCTCAGTGGTTGAGCATTGACCTATGAATCAGGAGGTCATGGTTCAATTCCCGGTCGGGGCGCCCAGCTGATAGATAATTCTCTCTCATCATTGATATTTTCTCTCTCTCTCTCTCTCTCTCCCTTCCTCTCTGAAATCAATAAAAAGAAATTTATATATAAAGAAAAGCTAACAATTTGGACTTTATAATCTCTCCGTTGTCTAATGTTAGCAGCAGGCACGCAGCTGGCCTAATACAGCACGTTTGTGCAAACAGATAAAGGTGTCCTCTCTGAGTGGCAGCAGCCTTGAGCCGTGGCTCGCAGCCCAGTGAACAAAGTCTGACTGGATCCCAGCCCTCACCTGCCCCCTCTGCCTGGGTGCCCTTGTGCAGCGAACAACTTACACACCTGTGCTTAGCCTTTAAGGCAAAGCGTTCAATAAAAATTGCGATACTTTGCAGGCCAAACAAAGCATATGCGTGGGCTTTATCCAGCTCGGGACTGTCAGTGTGTGACCTGTACCTTAGGGAGAGTCACGTCCTTCGTCCCCTAAATCAGAGGTCAGGTGCCATCCTGCTGGGTAGGAGGCCTGAGAAGCTCACGACTGGCTGCAGAAGGCCCGGACCAACCGGAAATGGTAGAAGCAGCCTCGCCCCACTCACCTGCCGTGCAGATGGCGTGGCCTCCCGGACCTGCTGGGCCAGCTTGGCCAGGGTGTTGACGAGCCAGCACTGGCGGTTAAACTCCTCCCTCAGCCCCTTGCCGCAGCAGCACAACAAGGCTGCCAGCAGGTACTGGTAACGGATGCTGAACTGGGAGTCCTTGAGGCCGTCCTTCAGCAACCTGCAGGCAAAGGAGTGGGGGTCAGGCCATCAAAGGATCACAGGCAAAGCGGGGGAGTCAGACCCCACTCCAGTTCTGGAAAACCCACCCCAAACTTGGGAGGGAAAATAGCTCTGCATGCACAGCTCACACGGAATTGCCACCGTAGCCCAGCCTAGGCCCACTCGGCCTTAAAGTAGAGCTCACGGTCCCTCACATCTGCTTCTCCTTTCTTTCTTTCTTTTTTTTTTTTTTTTTAAATATTTTTATTGATTTCAGAGAGGGAAGGAGAGGGAGAAAAAAATCATTGATTGGCTGCCTCCTGTACACCCCACACTGGGGATTCAGCCCAAAACCTGGGCATGTGCCCTGACCAGGAATCAAACCGTGACCTCCTGGTTCATGGGTCAAGAATCAACCATTGAGCCACACCGGCCAGGCTGCTTCTGCTTTCTTTTTGCCGTGTGTGCGTGGGAGGAGGGCCAGGGAAGGTCCTCCCTGTGCTTCATGGCCGTGGACCGAGACCCCCTGAGCCTAAGGGCCCGAAGCAACATGAGGAACCCAGGAGGCTCGGCTGCCCCCCTGCGCCTGGGAGTGGAACATCCCGCGGAAAAGACCCGCGTCTCTGCCCCTTCTGCAGGCGGCTTTACCAGAAGAAGTAGTGAGTCACTCTCAAGTCAGAGACGGCCCGTTTCAGCAGGAAGCGCACCAAGGGGCTGTCCAGGTAGCACTCGTACTTCAGGGCCTGTTTGGGAGGGAGGACGAGGCTACAGGGACTGCCAGTCACCTACACCGACCACCATCTCCACCGGGTCCTAAGGGGCAGCATGCAGACCACATGGGGGCTCGGGGGTGGGGCCCCAGAACCGGAGGGCAGGCATTCCACCCACCTGCACCAGCTGGGGCAGGTAGTCGAGCAGCTCGGCATCCGACAGCGAGCCGATCCACTGCACCGCCATGCGCCGCACCTCCTGGTCCGGGAAGCTGTGAGACAGAGCCCAGCGCCTGACCACCAAGCCGCAGGCTCCGAGGCACCGCAGCGGGCCCGCACGTTCTCATCTGAGCTTCAGAGGTGCGGGCGGAGACAAGGCAATGTCCCCCGCCCCCCACCCCCCGACTCCGCCAAAGCCCTTAAAAGAATCCTTAGCGCCTTCTCTGGATAGAAACCTCAAGAATGGTCCTGCCCCCGGTCAGAGCCGGACTCAAGGCCATGGATGAACAGAAGGGATGTCATGCTCCTTCCTGGTATGACTTAAAGAAAACAGACACAGTCCTCAATCCCACTCCCAGGGACCTTTTCCTGACTCCACTGTGCCAGAAATCCCCATCATCAAAGAGCCCTCATGAGGGTTAACCTTTTGCACTCAGATGTCGAGACTAAAATTACTCTTTGAATGTATCAATAATTTGAAATATAAAAAAAATCCAAATAAATAAGTTTGTATGAAAAGAAACTCCAGTTTTTTATTCTACTGCTGCGCTTTGTAAAATCTGGGGTATTTAAAAAATTAAATCCCGAGTAGAATAAAGGAATCGAGAAAAAAGCAAGTGAGTGCAAAGGGTTAAAGAATTACTGTATCTTTAAAAAAAATTTTTTTTTCCATTGGTGTCAGAGAGGAAGGGAGAGGGAGAGAGAGGGAGAAACATCAATGATGAGAGAGAATCATTGATCGGCTGCCTCATGCCCCCACACTGGGATTCGAGCCTACAACCCTGGCATGTGCCCTGACCGGGAATCGAACTGCGACCTCCTGATTCATAGGCCAACACTCAACCACTGAGCCGTGCCAGCCGGGAACTACTGTGTCTTGGTACCATCTGTTAGTGCGGATCTTCCAGGTGAATGACAGACAGTCATGGAATTTCCTATGAGCCTGTACACCTTGGCAGAATTAGTTTAGCAGACCAAAGCCTTTGCCTCAAAAAGTCCTGAGGGCAAGACAGGATGGAGCGATTTCCGAAAAGGTGAGAAAGAAGCCAAGATAACTGGGTACCCTCTGAGAGAGGCAGCCCAGCGGTCTGAGACTGGGAACCTTGTGGCCCCAGAGAACCCTTCAGAGGGAAGAGGGAAGAGGGGACTGTTAAAGTGGAACTAAATGCAAAGGTCTGGGCTGCACGGGTGTGTGCACTTGACCAAACTCAGCAATTGCGCAGGTGAGGCTGGTACATTCCCTTACGTGTAAATTCTGCCTCAAAAGAAATAAACAAACATTGAGCGGGTCAGTGATCTTCATGCCAAGGGATTTAGGAGGGTGTTATGATGCCTGCAATTTACATCAAAATGTAAACCTTAAGATGGACTGATGGATGGATGGATATACATACAATATAGCAGATAGAAAAAATGCTAGTGGTTAGAATCCAGGTGGTGGGTAGATGGATGTTCACTGTAAAATGTCCATTTTTTGTTATATGTTTGAGAAATGTTCTTACCATAACATTGGGAGGAAATGAGGCAAAGACAAAGCGGAAAAGGAGAATGGGGAAGCCCTGAATTTCAACCCCATGTTACCAATTTCTCCAGGGCCGGCTCAGGGCAGAGGGGGGCAGTGCCACGCCCTGGCTTTACCGGGGCGGTGGGTTTACAACTCACGTGGCATGCAGGAGCCCCAGGGCATCCTGGTGGTTCATGTGGGTCCACTGCTTCAGGAGGGCATAGATGTCGGGCAGGCAAGCCCACTCCCAGCTGGGGGCGCTGGCCAGCACCAGGGGAAGCGAGCTCACCTCCGAGTGGCAATAATACCGCTTCTCCCACAGGCGCTTCTTGTCAGCATCAGCGAGCCTGGGGGTGCGGGCAGCAGGGGGAGGTGAGAGAGAACAGTCAGCGGAGGGTAGGGTCCTTGCTCTCCAAGGAAATGCTACGCACCCTCCAACTCTGTGCTTCCCCAGTTCTGCGGCCCATGACAGTCACCCGAGGAGCTTTGTACAACCCTCCTGCCCGGGCCACGGCCCTTACCAACGAACTCGGAATGTCTGGGGAAGTGACATTGGTATTTTTAAACGATGCTAGGTGACTGCAATGTGTAAGGGAACCAGGGCCCAAGTCTCCTCTTTGCTGCTGACTCTGGACATCTCAGACCCGAGGCTGAATGCAGGGCCAAAGGCAGGGAATGTGAATGCGCTCCTCCTCCTAAGGATGCCCTGTGGGGCGCCACTCCCAAGTAGAGCCGCCAGAGGGCGGTGGTCCCCACATGGCAGGGTTTGGCAGCTCAGAGGCACCCTGGGGCTTTCTGGGGCCAGCTGGAGGTTTTACGGGACCTACAGCTAATTAGGTCTTGCCTGAGATCAGGTGTCTAATGGGAGAAAGGAGCTGGGGGACTAATGAAGCCAGGGGTCCAGCAGAGGAGTGGGGGAGGGGAGGTCTGCAGCCACTCAGCTACTCTGGCTGCACTGGGGGCGGGGCGGGGGGGGGGGGGTGGGGGACAGGAAGGAGAGAGATGATCTGGTCTCTGTCTGTTTTCCCTCCCACAACATGCACAGGGCAGTGCAGGAGCCCGAGAGGTGCAGAGAGGGCAGGCACCCCACCAGCTCCTCCGGGTCCTGACTCCTCCCCCTTCTCCGATCCTGGTGAGAGAAGTGGCCCCAGGATGAGATCAGCTTGGACCCGCTTCCCCCTGAGAGCTGCCAGTTTGCCTTGACACCTGATCCTTTTTGGAAAGTGACAGGGCCAGACCGTGGGTACAGCAGGGACAGGAGGTGGGGGCAGGGGGGCAGTCACCGTACGCAGTAGACAGCTTATCTGCAGTGTGGGGCAGAGCGCTGGTCCTCGTGGCAAGCCGAGTCCGGGCCGACTTCCCAGCGTGGGGATGGGCATTTCCATGCTCCTGACCCTGACCCTGACCGCTCCACTTTGCCTAGAGTCCAAAAGGCCTGGGGCTGCCCTCAGCAGAGCCCTCTCCCCACCACTTCCTGCCCAGGTGGTAATGCCCACCCTATCCCTCCTCTACTCCCAAAGCAGGACAAGGACAGGGAGCTGGGAGGCGAGAGGTCAGACAGGATGTGACAGACTTGGGGGGGCCTGCGGCACGGTGGGGGTGCCCTGGGCCTCACCAGTACAGGGACTCCTTCTGCATGATGTTTTTAAGCGCGCGCTGGTCTTCCTCCCGAAGGCTGCCAAACTCATAGCAGGGGCTGAACTTGTCTCCAGAGGGGCTGGTGAACTTGATGTCAAAGGCCGAGGTGGGGAAGTCGATCTGGGGGGTGGCAGCAGCGAAGCAAGGAGAGAGGAGAGAGAGGCAGGTGAGAGGGGGTGCCTCCTCGGGTCTCCAGCTCCTCTCTCACACACCGGTGTCCTGCCCCCCTCCCTCCCTCGCTCGCTCACCCTCAGGTTCTTTGTTTATAAAATAACCCTGTTCAACCTGGTGCTCTCTCAAGTCCCTTTCAGCAAAATAAAAGAAGGAAATGAAGAGAGAAATAAAAATGGGCAGGTGAGGAAAGGCTGGGCTGGGCTGCATCTAGGGGAGGGACCAGCCTCAGCCCAGAACTCAGAAGTGTCACCAGGATGAGCCACTAGGAGCCTCGAAGCCCAGGGTGGGAGCCTTAGTGTGGCCCTGGAGGGCACTGTCTGACCAGAGTCAGACACATCGGAGGGGAGGGCCTGACCCACTCTCAAGCCTGGGATCCTGGGATCCTGGGTCCCTGCTCTATGGGGCCAGATGAGTGTCCTCCTAAACGGATGCTGGAGCTGAGTGAGTCAGTTCTCAATAGAGTTCTATGTTACCTCATTCAGCAAATGTTTACTGAACCCTGCTATGTGCCAGGCACTGTCCTATGCCCTGGGCATGGAGGAGTAAATAAGACAGACAAAAACGCCTGCCTCCTGAAGCTTCCATTCCCTACCATTCTATCTCGTTCATGCCCACTTTGGTATCGCATGACCAGAGGGGGAGCCGGAAACTAGTAACCAGACCTGGGTCCTGACCAGCTCTTCCTGTCCCCATGAGTTTGTGGGCTTCCCTCAGGCCCCAAGAGGGGACAGCTAAGGCTTCATCACACTTAGGGTTTAATACAAGAGACTCCGAGGAGTTGAGCGTGGGTGGGAGGGTCTCAGACCCTGCCTTCCGGCTCCTTGAAATCAACATTAACCTCCAGGAGATGGGACCTAGATTCCATAGAACTCACCCTCCCACCCCGAGTCCAACCACATCCATCCAGTTGCTCAGCCACATCACCATCCCACGCCCAAAGTTCCAGCACTTTCTCCTCCATCCCCGCCCACACTCGAGGGAGAACTTGGAGCTGACTCTGGTGTGAGGCTGCGGGTGGGGCTGGCTCTCACCTGCAGGATGACGCTGTCGGGCTGGTGGAAATTAGGTGTGCTCCAGCGGGCACTGGCGTTTTCCTGCGTTGCTGGCCATAAGCCCAGGAGCTTCCGGCCACAGGTCAGGACACTGAGGAGGATGGAAGTGGGGATGAGCCCACAATCCCAGTGGCTAAGGACATGGTTCTCCTCCGGCTCTCCCTTCCAAAGATCGGCCTTTTCGGCTTGAGGCCACTACCCAAATCCTCTCTTTCTCCCCCTGGACCTCAGCCTTTCCTTCCTCCAAGTCCCAGGAGAGTGCCCCCTCCCCGGAGGCCTTTCTGAGCTAACCACACCCTGGGGTACGGGTGACCTGGGGGCAGAGCACTGAACTAGATGACCTTTAAGGTCCTTCAAGGACAAGGCATGGGAGCCAAGCATTGCATTTCCATGCCCCTCCCCAAAAGTCCTGTGCCACCAGTCCCGCCCAGTGGCTGGTCACTCGTCCTGTGCCTCGGTCCCTCCCACCAGGACTGGGACCCTCTGGACTCTGCCCGTGAGCCCCTCGTGGCCAACACCCCCGACAGGCAATGGCCCCCTCCCTACTCCCCTCCTTCCCTCCCAAGGCCAAGAAGCCACTCCCTGGGGCTCACATACTGCCTGAAGTTGAAGAGAGGGGTAGTGACCCAGCCCAGGGCCTCAGGCACCCGCCGCTGCTTCACGGCCTCGGAGGAGCTCCCGGGTGGGGGGGTGGGCAGAGCGTAGAGCGTGGCGCACAGCAGCGTCTCCCGGGGCAGCCGGTTCACCTGCACTGGGAAGCAGATCCTAGGAGAACAGGGGGCGACATGAGGAGGTGGTGCCGGGGCTTCTGGGGACAGGCAGCCCAGGAAGTCCGTGAGGCGGAGAACGCGGCCTCCCTCTCAGGGCATGGGGCATGGGGAGGCCTTGTGTCCCCGGGGTTAGGAGGAGGGGATGGGGAGAAGGCAACAGGTGACAGGTGGAGGACCGTGGGGGAGGGGGGCTGTGGGGGAGGGTGGGGGAGCCTCCTGCAGGAGCAGGACAGTCCGGACGGGAGGCTAACCTGCACTGGGTGCTCCCAGGAGCACATACGGTGTCTCTGCAGCCTCTCAGAAAGGTGAGGCAAGCGTCCCCTAATGTGGGGGCCACCCACGGGGACCAGACAAAACGCGCTAGGCCAGAGCCACCTGAGTCCAGGTGACTGCGTGTCCCGCACTGTAAGCCACACGCCTTCCCGTGTGAGCATTTCTGCAGAGGACCCCAGGAAGCTGCTCCTGGGACAGTCCTTTTCCATTTAGCAAGCCCAGCCCTCCCCACGCCCGGCTGTGAGAGCAACCTGCCCGCCGTCCACCCTCCCCCACAGTCCTCCACCTGTCACCTGTCATCTTCTCCGTCCCCTCCCTTCTCCTGGCCCCGACCCCTTCTCCTGGCCCCGACCCCTTCTCCTGGCCCCGTCCCCTTCTCCTCGCCCCGTCCCCTTCTCCTGGCCCCGACCCCTTCTCCTCGCCCCGACCCCTTCTCCTGGCCCCGACCCCTTCTCCTCGCCCCGACCCCTTCTCCTGGCCCCGACCCCTTCTCCTCGCCCCGACCCCTTCTCCTGGCCCCGTCCCCTTCTCCTCGCCCCGTCCCCTTCTCCTCGCCCCGACCCCTTCTCCTCGCCCCGACCCCTTCTCCTGGCCCCGACCCCTTCTCCTCGCCCTGGGAACACAAGATGGTTTGTTCTCCTCCCCAAGCATTTTCAAAGCCAAAGGGATAAAGAGAAGGGGCTTCTCAGAGTGGGGGTGAGGGGAGGGCGGGCAAAAGAGCTGAGACAGGCAAGCCCTCGCCACCACCGCCCAGGCCCAGATGTTCTCTCCCAGGCCCCTCGGCCTGAATCACCGGCCACTCCCTTGGAGTCCAGGATAAGGAGCAGGGTGGGGTGAGGGAGAGCTGTGGAAAGACAGGGAGGGCCTTTACGTTACCTTTCTGGAAAGCTGTCCCTGGGCCAAAGCCCACACTGTCACGCCCTTCTGGCTGGCCCAGGGCCCATCGGCTTCTACGCCAGAGGGCACAAAGGCAGAGCGGCCACCCCCACGGTCAGCAGTTTCCTGATAAAGCGGCTTCCCTCCACACTGCCCCTGTCCCCCAGGGGACTCTCCTCTCCACCCAAGTGAGGCGCTCCCTCCCTCCCACCAGAGACTGGCAGAGCCCCGCTCTGTCCCAGCTGTCTGGTGGGGGGGAGGGGGCACAGCTATAATTAGGGCCCCTCCAGCAGCCATAGGCCATGCCAGGCTGGGCTTGGCTGGGGTGGCAGAGCACGGCTGCTGGCCTATTTTGAGAATTAGCTGATCCCTGGACTAGTGCAGTGGGAGAGAGAATCAGCTGACCCCCCAGCAAAGAGCAGAGGGAGCTGGGCCTGGTCCCTTTCTTTTCACCCAAGAAGAGGCATCCAGCCTCCTGTCAAAGGAAAAACGGAGCGAGGAAACTTTTTAGCTGAAACCATAACCCCTCGAACCAGCCAAGCACCCGCCCTCCCCTCAGTCCTTGAGTGCATCCAGTATTCCAGCAGGGGTCAGTCCGGATGATCAGTAGGACTTGAAGCCACAAAGTTCTGAACCTGCAGCTCTGAACCTCCTCCCTGCAACCCATTCCTCAACATCACACCCTTATAAAAGGGCCGCCTCCTCCAGGAAGGGCTCCTGGGATGTGCTGTTCCAGTTTTAGTCCAGCCACTCACAACCTACGGCAACGACTCAGACCTCTGCACCTCCTTTTCTCATCAGTGAGGAGGAGCGCACAGCTTCACCCGTGCAATGTGTGTGCATGGTCTGTGTGCTTTCTGCGCTGCGACACCCTGGCTACTGCTCCGAGAAGCGGGCTCTAAGGTATTCCCATGCACACGTATCCCCGTGGATCACAATCACCGCCTCAGTCACTTGGCACGGGACCTGAGAGGGCTCCCCCAGCTAAGACGAAGGAGAAGAAAGCATTTATCATGCGCTAGGTATTGCGCCAAGGACTTCACAGGCCGTGTCCCATAATCCTCTCGGGTGGGTCTTATTACCATGACCATTTAGGGTGAGTGACCTGCCTAAGGCTGCACGTACAGTAAGGATGGGAGGACGACGAAACTCAAAGCCTGCGTTCTGAACCTTTCACTGACTGCAGCGTCTTCTCCCAGTGCCTCGGTCTTCACCATGAAGGTGCCAAGAGGTCTCCCGGGGCGTCTGGGTGGGCAGTGCTGAGATGACACCCTCCACGAGGCTCCAGGAGGGCACCAGCCCTTTGGGGTTCCAGGCAGGAATCTCAGACAGGGAGCAAAACGAGACCCGGGGAGTAGGCGGGCGAAGGCAGGACCGGCTGAGGGAGGGCAGGCTGCTACCTCTGTGCCTCTGATACTCTGGGAAAAGGGTCTCAGGGCCATGTTGTAGGCCTGCCTGGCCTGGAGCACTGTACGGCACCCCTCCCTGGACAGCGGAAGTAACTAGGCCGGAGAATGAGTGCCGAGGGGATGCTGAAAGTCACGAGCCACTAACGCGGCCATCCTCGGCCGCCAAGGCGGCTCTCTTGCCCCTCTGGCGGCTATTTGCCGAGCGGACTTTGTTCACACCTTTGTTGCTCTAAGAATTACAGTGCGACGACAGGAGAGAGGGCCTGCCTCCCCGGCTGCCCATCTAGAACGTGACCCCGCCTCCCAGCATGGCCACAGACTATCTGCTTCCTTGGCCTTCTTTCTCATCAGCGAGTAAGACCTGCCCAGGGACCTTGCTCAGTCTCTCCGCCGTGCACTGCAAAGACTGAAGCAGTAGTTCTGCTCTGCAAGTAAACACTCAGCTGCAGGCAGTTTGGGGAAGTGAACCTGGCAGCAAACGAGGGGTGTCTGTCCATCCGGGAGGGCAGAGTGCAGCCCAGGAGAGGCCGGGCAGGCAAACACCTGCCACCACTCGAGGCGTCCTCGCCTCCACTTCCTTCCTGCTTTGCCCAGCTGACGCCTACCTTCCCCGCAGCAAATCATTGTTGATAAATGCTGATGAATACTATTCTGGGCTTCCAGTTTCGTATTTATAACTTACCTATCCATGTCAGTGCCAAAACTGCCAACAAGTTAAACAAACGTCCCCACTTTACGTCTTGAGAAACTGAGGCACAGAGAGGCCGAAACAAAGGTAAAACACAACCTATTCTCTGTGGCTTCAAGTCCATTGCGCTTTCCTCTAGTCTACAACCTCCCTTTCTCACCTGTAAGTCCCCTCTACTCGGTGGCAACTAGGGGAAGAAAAGTCAGTGAAACCTTTTAAGGGAGACAAGATCAAAACAATGAATTATCATTGAAACTACCACCTAACTAACGTTGTATATGACCCTTCATGGTTCACCAAGAGCCTGCAGGGTACTTCTCTTTGGAGTCTCCTATCAGCTTGAGGGGTGAAGTTATGCATGACCGCACTTAGGAGTTAGGGAAGTGGAGACTCAAGAGGTCGAATGACTGTTTGGTTAGTCAGTGACACGCCTGGTGCACTGCAGAGCCTGGGGCGGGCTTACCGCTGGTCCCAGATGATGAGGTGAAAGAGGTACTTGGAGAAGTGAGCCCTTCGGGTCTGCAGGGGGCTGCACAGCTCCTTGCCACCATGGCTGAGGGAGCAGGAGAGGTAGAAGTCTTCATAGCTACAGGGAAAGGGAGCAGGTCAGGGCTCTCAGCTCCAAACCCCATCTCAGTCCCCCACCCACGCCAAACTCCATTTCCCTCCGTGAAACTCCTCTGGGTCTCTGGGGACTGTGAGGTGGGGTCAGGGGACGGGACAGCCAAGTCGGATTTGCAGAAGTGTGCGGGGAGACGCAGCTCCATCTGGATCCCTCTGCCCAGCTTCAGGCTCCATGTTGGGCCATGGCTTTCCTTCCTGCTTCATGGGGAACCAGCCACGCAGCCCCTCCTTCCAGGCCGCTCCTGCCGGTCAGGGTCTGGGGTGCGAGTGTGCACATGCGCAGGTGAGAAGGGTGGGGGATGGAAGCGACATCTGCCCACTTGAATGCCAGCACATGGGGGTCCCTGTGGCTCATGACAGGTGCCTGACAGAGGAGGTCAGAGAAGGCCCCGGTTTCCCAGGCCGCCTCCTTTGTTCTCTGTCAGTCGCCTAAAGGAATACATTAAGTGAGGAACAAAGAGAGAAGGGGAGGGAGGGGCAGGAAGGAGGGGAGGAGCCTGGATGCCTATTCCCCCAGGCCTTGGATGCTGGGGACCCTGCTGAGGAGCTGAGGATTTACCAACCGAAGGCACCTCTCTACACCCCCCTCTCCCCCCCATGCAGTCCAGACAAAGGGTCATTGCCCGCTCCCCGCCCCGCCCCTTGTGCATCTGCAGGGGAGCGCAGTCATTGGCCCAGGGGCATGCACTGGCTCTGGGAAGCGGCCATCTGTCACCAAGTCTCCATCAGCTGGCCTTGGATGGGAGGGGGCAGGGATGCCGATGCAGCCAGCCCTGAGCCAGCACTGAGAGGCCACGGCAGATCTGCCCCACGCTCCATTTCCTAGGAGACCTCCTCCAGGATGTCCCAGCCCGTGTCCCCTCAGGCACGTGGTGCTCCCTCTCAGCCACCGCGCACCATGACGCCACAGACCAGTGGTCGGCAAACTCATTAGTCAACAGAGCCAAATATCAACAGTACAAGGATTGAAATTTCTTTTGAGAGCCGAAAACCGACTTCTGCGCTTGGGCCACGAAGTTTCAAACTACCCGCACGTGGTATTTTGTGGAAGAGCCACACTCAAGGGGCCAAAGAGCCGCATGTGCTCGCGAGCCGCAGTTGGCCGACCACGGCCCTAGACTATCAACGTAGGGCAGTGGGAGAAGCCATCGGAAAGCCAAACTCTGCTCCTCCCTCCAGGCCATCAGCCGGCTCACCTGGCAGCCCAGGTGATGGGGATGCGGTGGGCGGCGTAGACCGTGAAGGCCAGCGGCCCGGAGAAGAGGCAGGCCTCCTGCACCAGGTCGTGCTTGTGGCTGCCCTGCACCGCCGGCTGGAAGTCTGCGTTGAACGTGTTGCAGTACAGCTCCACCAGGTCCAGGATGGCCGCGGTCAGGGCCTCCATGGCCTTCTCTGAAAGGAAGGGGCCAGAGGAGAGGGGGTGAGGCCCGCGCCAGCCCCGCGGCTGCCCCTGTGCTGGCTGCGATGGAAAACCCCAGGAAACAGTCCCCAAATGCCCGCTGCTTTTCTAACAGCTGTGACCCCGTCGGCGGTGAAATGAGAAGAAAGCAGGAACATGCCATAAGCTTCTCTGAAAATGACAGGCAGTGAATGTAGACATCCTCCTTACTTTACATATGGCTACTTATTTAATGTTAAACGTCCTTTTAGGGAATCGCGGGAATCATAACCGTCAGTTACACATAAAAAGTCATTGCTCGGCAAAACGGAAGATGGCAATTTCTATGTTGGTCCTCGAAATAATACTTTTGGGGACATTTTATTGGTCCATAAAACCCCAAAGACTGGGAATCACTGACCAAAAATCCCAAAATACGGGCTTTGTAGGGCAAAGTTCTGATTGAAAGGCTCAAGGGGGAATCCTCGTGAAAAATTCTTTACCTCCTTCTCCCCAGGCTCATCCTAATGCGGAAACAGGGGTCATGGGACACTCGGAGAATAATCACAACTTTCCCAAGGGAGAGTTGCCCTTTGGAGCCCGGGGTAACTGCATTACCGCCCCCACCCTCACCCTTACACCACCTCATCACCATCTCCCAGGGAGACCTCAGGAACAACTGGTAAAAACGATGAGGACACATTTGTGGAAAGAAACATTGGTGATCTCCAGCTGTGTGCATGCGTCATGTAGGAACGAACACACACACACACACACACACACACACACACACACAGGCAGACCTGGACCCTGCAGTTGCGGGGGCGTGGAGGGGAGGGAAAGGAATCGGGGAGAGTTTGCAGTGTTTACCTGCCCTTCCTGGACACAGACAGAGCAGCTCCCTTACCTCGGTTTTCCCTGGCAGCCAAGACAGTGGGGTCCTGTTGGGGAAAAGGAGAGGGAGGGGCTTCAGGGCCACAGCCTTTGCCGGCACAGCGGGCAGAGGGCTTTTCACAGCTGGCTCATCTGGACCCCACGGGACTGAAGTTTGAGGAGGAGAGTTTCGCCGGGGAAGACAAGGTAATGGTCTGTCCCGGATCCATGTAATGGACAGAGTGAGCCAGACCAGGGATAAAGTCATCGTGTCCACCCAGATGCGACACTCTAACCCTCGGGCCACGGCACTGCTGGCCCGGTGCCTGCCAGGCTGTGGAGCCCGGAGCCCCCGGCTCGGGGAAGTTTGGGTTTGCACCCTCATCGCGTGCAAACTGCCAGGCAATGCCTCGGTGGTGGTAAGGAAAGCCCGTATTGGTCTGGGCTCCCGCAATCAGTCCCAGGGGGCAGACCCAAGGCCACCCTCAACCTCCGTAAGAGGGGACACATTTGGTACCCATGTCCCGGAACTCTCCTGGTTAAACTATTCAAACATAAAAGATGGAGAGAAGAGCCTTTTAGTAGCTAGACAGCGAATTGCCCAGTTGCCGATGACCATTCCTCTCCTCCTCCCCCATGCTCGCGCTCGGGGGCCCATTACCTTCTGAATCTTAGGCTGCACGCGGGAGGGGCAGGGGGGCAGCTGGTTGAGAGCACTGGTGATCTCGGGCGTCTCCACGGCCGCCAGGGCGTTGCAGATGGCCTTGACGGACTGGACCACCCTGTCAGCCTTCAGCGGGAAGTCCCCCTGTGAGGGGAGGCACCGTGAGGCTGCCAGGCTCCGGCTGGGAGGAGTGTGGGCTCATGACCCGCAGGAGTAATAGCGGAATCCGTGCTTTATTTTCAAACACCCAACATCGGCGAATAATCGCTCCTACTGGTGAAACGAGCCATGTTCCCCAGTTCTCTCAGCCACGTCCCTGAGCCGCCTCTTACTCCCAGCTACAGCCTCCCTGTACCATACACACACACACACACACACACACACACACACACACACACACACACACACACACACGGGGTCTCCCTCAGAGGCTTCCCTAGGGAACAGAAAGAGGCCAACGAGACCACACGGAGGCACCACTTGCCCAGGGTCTTATTTCTCATCTGACCCCCTAGAATTTCTAGACAGACCTCATCTCAGTATCACAGAGTGCCACACCCTCTCGCTCCCCTCCCCTCCCCCCCCCTCTGCCCTGCACTTCGGCTCCTGCAGTTTTCTCATTTGGAATTCCTTCCTGTCCTGCCCTGATTACTGTGCACATTCAAATCACGGACCAGCTGAAATCCAGCCTCTCCCAGAGCCTTCCCTGGCCAGTCCCCTCTCTATTCCTCTCCAAAGCCCTTGATGAACTCATCACCATCCCATTCTGCCTACTGATAGTTTTGTGTTACTACTGCAGAGCAGCATCCTAGGGCCGGACCAGGGCAGAAAAAGGGGCTCAGAGAACTACCCCCTCATCACAGGGAACGACCACGCAGAGGCTGCCGGAGAAGGGGTGCTGGCATGGGGGAGCGGTCTGAACGGGGTACAATGCTGAACTCCCCACGAGGGACGAGTCCATGACCACTGCTGACCGAATCATGAGACAAGGACTGTTTTGAAGATCCCTATCTGATTTTCGTTAGCTTCATGACATTTGGGACAAATGTTTATGATCATGGTTTTGAGGCTTCAAAACCCCTGTGAACCCTGGTAAAGAGAGCCCTGGCCCCTCCCTGCCTCCGGGACCCTCCACCTCCTCACGGTTTTCCTCCTGTGACACCAGAGCCTCAGAACTTCTCCAATCAGAGGTTCCTGGGCATTCCTTCCTCCGGGACACGCTCCGATGCACATTCAAGGGCAGCGGCTGGGTGCCCACGCCACATCCCTTAGCTTTGGAGACGCCCCACTCCAGGGGCAGGGATCAGGACACGGTTCCTGACCCACTTCTACAAGGAGCAGACCCCCTCTCCACACACACACACGCCAGCCACCCAACAGCTGGCAGGCTTGGTTTGCCCGTGAGCCAAGGGAAGCTCTCCTAACAAACTTGCAGTGTCTACGCCAGATCCCTTCTAGGGCTGGCTGGTCCCAGGAGGGCTGGGGGAGAGGTGGGGCGGAGCTCTGGGCACCAGGGCCACCCCAGGATTTGTACTCACGTCAGCCAGCAGGAAGGCATCCGCCTCGTTGTGGTAAGTGTCAAACAGAAGACTCAGGGCCTGCCTAGGAAGTTGGGGGCAGGGAAAAGTCATGGGAGAAGTCAGGACCGCACCCCCCTCGCCCCTGCCATGTGCCGGGCAACCCATCCTCTCCCTCCTTTTCCACAGCTCGCGAATCTGACTCTGGTTTACAGGAATTCCCACCCCTTCCATGTGTCCCATGAAGACTCAAGGACGGCGAGTCCTCTGTACTTTGCCACCGCTCACCCGGAGCAAGACGGCAAAGTACGAGAGGGCAGAGATGTAACAGCTGGAGTGGGGGTCGTCCCCCTAAGGCTCTTGGGTCTGCAAGAAGCCCTGGCCCTGGCAGAAAGGCAGGCAAGGGTATCTGCTGGGCTCCCTCAGAGGTCCTGCTGGGCCCAAACCCAAGAGGGCACCACTCTCACCTGCTGATGGTCTGCTTGACTGGCCTCTCTTGCAGGTGGACGAGGTAGTTCAAAGTGGAGGGGCTCTGGTCATCATTCACCTGCGTAACAAGTGCCCAATTCAGGGAGGGGTGGTGCCTCCACCCCAACCCCGTCCTCCTACCCCACTCCCACCAAATGTGCTCCGGATCACCCCCTGCTCCCCCGCCGCCCCACACGGACCGTCCGGGCCAGGTCGCTGCGTATGGATTTCTGCTCCATCAGCTGTAGCCGGATGTCAATGTCAAACTTGCGGCAGTACTGAATGTACTCATGGCTGCCCAGGGCCTGCTTGCTGGTGGGACAGAGGGACAGACCATTAGCATCCCGGGAACTCAGTGGGGAGGGCGATATAGACCTGAGCCTCGGGGAGAGAGAAACAGGAGGGCGGGAGGCGACCCAGAGCTAGTACTGGTGCTGCGCCCCCTACCGTGGCTCCTGGAAATGTCATGGCAGAGGCTGGGGCACGAACGGAGGTCTGTCTAATGGAAAGCCACCTACTGCACTGGACCCTTAGTCTGTACGAACACTGATTTCCCAGGTACTTATTACCTGTACTGTTACCAGGGGTTCATTCCAGGCAGGAACTTCTGGTGCGGGGGGAACCGAGGGACTTCTCGGAGGGCAGTGTTTAAACCCCACGCTCTTGGCTTCGGTATACGAGGAGGGTGGAAGTCAGCCAGTGCCCAGGCTTGGGTGTGGAGCTCAGTGAGTGACACTGTCCCCTACTGAGGTCCTAGGTCTCCCACACCCTACTGTTACCAGTCGGGGTGCTGAGGTCAACCGAGCAAATACAGCAAGACTCCAGGTCCGTATGAACCAGGAAGTCGCGTTTCAATTCCCGGTCAGGGCACATGCCCAGGTTGCAGGCTTGATCCTGAGGGGCATGCTGGAGGCAGCCAATCAATGATTCTCTTTCATCATTGATGTTCCTCTCTCTCTCTCCCTCTCCCTTCCTTGCTGAAATAAATACAAATATATACTAGAGGCCCGATGCATGAAATTCATGCAAGAGTAGGCCTTCCTTCCCCCGGCTGCTGGCACCGGCTTCCCTCTGGTACCCGGGACCAGGGCTTCCCTCACAGCCCTGGCTTTGTCTGGAAGGACATCCGGTCTAATTAGCATATTATGCTTTAAATAATATATAATATATATGTATATATATATTATACATAATATATATATATTTTTTATTTTTTTTAAAGATTCCAGGTCTATTATCCTTGTGCTCATCCAAGGCTTGCTTCTGCCCTGACCTGGTAACTCAGCTAGTTAGCATGTCCCAATACGCCAAGGTTGTGAGTTCGATCTCCGGTCAGGGCATGTATAAGAAGCAATCAATGAATGCATAAGTAAGTGGAACAACAAATCAATGTTTCTCTCTTTCTCTCTCAAATCAATAAAGTCTGCTCTCCCCTTCCCCTGTGGCTCCTGCCTGCAGGCCATTCCCACCGCTCAAGTGACAGCCCACGAGGCCTCTTCCTCCCTCCCAAATCACACCTCAGTCAAAAGGAAACCCAGAGAGAGGTCAGGGCGTCCCACCTACGGGGGCACTGCGCCCGGGCTGGGCCCCAGCCGCTGAGGAACAGAAGCCGGAAAGGGACTTCCTTCCTCGGCAGAGCTGGCGTCTAGGCCAGCGACGGAGGGGAGAGGACAGGCGTGAAGGGGAGGGGTGCGTGCAGAGCCCGGAGTGCCCCGGCCGGAGGCCACCAGGGTGCAGTTAGGACTTAAGGGGGTTCTCCACGTCCTGAGGGGCCAAGCCTCTGGAGTAGGCCCTAAGCTGCTAAGTCTGAGCTGCTGCTAAGCCTGAGCTGCAGCCAGAAGCTGGGACCGGGCCCCGGGGCAGGTCTGGGGGCAGTGCCTGGAAGGAAGGAAGAGTGTGGTGTGGTGGGGGAGGAGGCAGGAAACCCAGCCCTCCCCAGGGACTGTCTCAGGGCTCTTATCTACGAGCAGCCTGCATCCTGGACTCGACAGTCCCCCCTGGCAGCAGCCCCCTCCCACCAGGAACAGTGGGAAACCACAGGGCCTCCCTTGGCAGCTTTCTGGAACCCCGAGAGGGAACTTTCCACCCCACCAAGGCAGCTGTCCTTGCTCAGGGTGGTGGGAGGGAAGAGAAGAGGCTGGACAGGGGAGGGGGGCTCCTGGATATTTTCCCACTGATTTTTAGAGAGAGTAGAAGAGAGGGGGAGAGACAGGGAGAGAGAAACATCGATGTCAGAGAGACACATCGATGGGTTGCCTCCTGCAACCATGGTACATGCCTTTGTCCGGAATCGAACTTGGGACCCTTTGGTCCTCAGGCTGATGCTCTATCCACTGAGCCAAACCGGGCAGGGCCAATCCTCACGACATTTTATAGAAGAAATTGAGGGTCAGGGTTTTACAACTAGTAAGTGCAAGTCAGAACCTAAACCGGCCATACAGACGTGACTTACTGTGCCCTGTTCCCTTAGACCAGTGATGGGCAACCTTTTGAGCTTGGTGTGTCAAACTTCGCCAAAAAACTGAGCATAACTCGGGTAGTGTGTCACTTGGAGGCAAAAACTAACTCCAAGACTCGAGTCGCAAATGTTTCATCCTCGGGAGCAGCAAATGTTTCATCCTCGGCATGCGGCCGCGTGTCATCAGAAATGGCTACGCGTGTCAGTGCTGACACACGTGTCATAGGTTCGCCATCACTGCCTTAGACAGTGGCAGGCTGCCGGGGGCGCTCTCTCCCGGGAGACCCCGAGTCTAGGACCCCTCTCATTCCTCCAGGGGAAATCGAGGACACAGGGAAACATCCAGCGTTCCCTGCAGGTGTGCTGCCTGGGGTCTTACCCCTTTGCTTTCCCAGTGGAGGGCACAGAGGCCAGAAAGGGCCCACGGCATCCCTCAGGTTAAGGAAAGCAGCTGGGAACTGCTCTAGCCATAGACCCTTTGCACCCGCACCTGGATATGAGCGAGTGATGGCACTTGTAGGCGCTCCTAAGACCCACCGTATAGGCCCCTCCTGTCCCCACTCCCAAGGCCTTTCATGAGCATGAGGCAGCTGGAAGCTTGGGGGGCAGAGCAGATCTGTTTCCTTATCTGCTGCCATCTGGCTGACCCCAGGCCTGCCACCCAGCTGCACCACCAAGGGGTGCAATCCCCCACCCCAGCCAGAATCCCGAGCCCGGGCAGTGGGCAGGGGATCGCTGCTGCTGGCCCACATCTGACTATCCAGGGAAGCTGCTTGCCGCCAGGGGCACTGACGGAGAGGGGCAGGCAGACCACCTCTGGTGCGAGGGCTGCCCACAGCACATGCCAGCGGGGAAGGCTTGCGGGCAGGGGAAGGGGCAAGTCAGCAACTGTGATCCCCCCCTAGGTTCCCCTGGGCACTTCTGCCCCGTCCTCCTCTGCCCCTCGCTCTAAGGGCACCTCACAAAATCTAGGGCAGGAGGGAACCCCACACAGCCCCTCCAGCGCCCCTCCCACCTCTCTCCACATGCAGACGTCTGCGAGCAGTGTGACCTAGACTTTGCCTAATTCCCGCTCCAAGCTCTTCCCACAGATTTGGCTCAGGAAGCCGCCAACCCCGCTGGAAGAGGGAGCTCCCGGGAAAGTGCGACGTGGCCGAGAATGCGCCTGGAGAGCGGGAGTCCTGCCTGCCTGTGGGGCTGCAGGCAGCTGCCAGCCCCGGGCCTGGAGCCCAGCACCTCCCAGAGGAAGCCCCTGACCATCCTGCCGCCCACAGGCAGGTGCCGCATCCCCCCCTGCTCCCCCCTCCCCGCCTCACTCACTTCTGCAGGAACTCCTCCAGCCCACAGGGCTTCAGCACAAAGTCGCCCACATCCACACCCCGCAGTTCGTCCTGGGTGTAGCACAGGGTCTGGTAGATGAGCAAGTCCACAGTGGAGGAACCTGGGGGGGCGGGGGGCAGGGCAGCGATGATGGGGTGCTAGGGCAGGTGGGGCTCAGCACCCACCCTGATCCCCCATTCCCAGCTAAGCATGATCCAGCACCATCACCAACCAGATAAAGCAGTTTGGGGCTGGAGGAAGTGACCCTGGACCTAAAAAGCTGGCCCCAGAGCCAGCCTCCCAAAGCTGCTCTGGGCCACACCGTGGGGAGGGAACTGAAGCCCAAGGATCGCACCCCCAGGGAGGCCCCCTCGCCTCCCCTCTCACTTACAGTTGCAGGTAAAAGTGAGTGGCTCCTGCAGGCTGTCACACAACACCGTCACCTTCAGGTTGACCTCATCCCCAAGGTGCTCGGGGCTCGGGGTGACAGCGCTCCAGACGTACCCAGTGAGGAAGTAGTCTTGGACATCGGAGCCAGATCGGAGGCTGTGCAGGGAGAGAGGGAGAAGGACCCTCGCTCTGCCTTCAGAAGAGAGCAGTCGAGAGGAGGCCTGATGGGACCCTCCCGCCCTGCGGCCAGGCCCCCCTCCACCCCAGTCAGCCCGGCCCTCCAGGTCTGCGGCCCAGGAAGAAGGCGGGGGTGGGGGGGGGGGGGGCGCGGAGAGCAGCTCTGGGACCCAAGTTCTCGACACATTTGCTGTGGCTGCAAGACGCTTCCCAAGCGGAGCTGAACTGGGGATCGCTCTAAGGTGACATGCTGAGTGCCACTGGACGGTTTTCTGATCCACTTCCTTTATCTTTTAGCTCCAGAAAACGCTCTTATCTCCATCGGGGGCACCTGCTCCTACAGCCTGGAGCGATTGGGGTCATTGGACTGTCCAATCAAGGGTTTGTAAAATTCTGTCAAACCTGTGAACCATCTAAGGTGCCTCCATGTCAAAGAGCCCACAGACGCCCTTGCTAGGAAGCATTCCATCGCTCTGAACTGAGATTTATGAATTGTGGTTCTTCTTTCTTCCTAGAAGAAGGTGGCCTCCTCCCCAGCCCCCACAACCCTCCACAACCCCTGTTCTTTAACTCTTACACATCCAGCATGTGGCAAAAGGCAGCAACTTCCTCATCTCTCTCCTCTGACACCTCAAACAACTCATGGCCATTGGCGACGGCGTGCGGCCGGGAGCCCACCTTCAAGAGAAGAGCAGCGACTCAGTGCCTTTTCCCTCGAGGCACCCCCTTCCCACCGCTCCCAGATCTAACCTATTCAGCTCTGAAGACTCCCCAGGCATTCAACACCCAGCGAAAGGGGCACGAGAAAATACGGGCAATGCTGGAGTACATGTATCTGCCATCCTACGAGACCAAGAGCCACGCTGAAGAAGAGAGCTTGGCCTAGCTGGTGTGGCTCAGTGGTTGGGCACTGACCTGTGAACCGGGAGGTCACGGTTCAATTCATAGTCAAGGCACATGCCCAGGTTGTGGGTTCAATCCCTAGTGGGAAGCGTACAGGAGGCACTGCCCACTAATCGGCGATTCTCTCTCATCATTGATGTTTCTATCTCTCTCTCTCCCCCTTCCTTCCTCTCTGAAATCAATAAAGATATATTTAAAAAAAACACAACAAGAATCAGCCCTAACCGGTTTGGCTCAGTGGATAAAGCGTCGGCCTGCAGACTGAAGGGTCCCAGGTTCGATTCCGGTCAAAGGCATATACCTTGGTTGCGGGCACATAACCCAGTAGGGGGTGTGCAGGAGGCAGCTGATCGAAGTTTCTCTCTCATTGATGTTTCTAACTCTCTATCCCTCTCCCTTCCTCTCTGTAAAAAAAAAATCAATAAAATATATTTCAATAAAAAATAAATAAAAAATAAACTGGCCACCTTAAAAAAAAAGGTATCCTTTTATAAACAACAACAATCAATCAATGATTCTCTCTCATCACTGATGTTTCTATCTCCCTCTCCCTTCCTCTCTGAAATCAATAAAAACATATGTTTGAAAAAGAGAGAGAGAACTTGAAGCTCTGACCAAGTCCGGAAGCCTGGGCAGAATGAGCAAGAGGATGGCCCACTCTCTTTCCTAAGAGGGCGGTTTCTAACAAGCTCAATGCAGCAGGCTGGGCCGGGGGAGTGGGCTGCCCACACAGTCCTCAGGGAGGCTGGGCCTTGGGCCAAAGCCTCAACATCCACAGCAAGTCCCAGGGACCCGAAGCAGAGAGAGACCGAGAGCCCGTGGCTGGGGACAAGGACAGACACGTGGCCTCTGGGTCAACACGATGAGGAAGAAAGTCCAAGCAGCGTTCCGGTTGGGAGAGGGCCTGGGAGAAAGCTGAGCTCCTCCCGGCTCCCGAGTCTTCTGGTTCTGACCAGCCGCAACATCAGGGAACCTGCCTGAGCCCCGCTTCCTGTCCAAGGCGTGCGTGGAGGTGGGAATTTTCTCAGGCAAGGCCTCCCACCGACTCCTGTAGTCACAGCGCTGCTTTCGCTCACCCACGAGGAGTCCCCCGAGGCCTGCCGCCCAGCCCAGAGCAGAAGGAAGTAGGGGAGCTGGTGCATGACGGGTTTCTGCCTGACAGGCCTGCCCACAGCCCCCCGGCGAGGCCACCCCAAGGGAATGGAGCTGCAGCTGGGATGCAGCGCCCGCCCTTGGTGCCAACACCTGCTTCCGGGAAGCCCACGGCCTGGTCTGCACGCACAGCCATGCCTCACCTCGCCCCCTCCCTCCGGCTAGTCTCATGTCCTCCGGCCCCTCGGGCAGACGGCAGCACTGACCCCGCATCTGAATATCCAGAGTTTCCTCAGCGTGACCCCCACCTGTTAGCCTTGCTCCTCTGGGTGAGCAGGGGGGTTGCAGGGTGGGGAGGGCAGCAGTGGGGGCAGCTGGCATGTGAGGCCCTGGCTCTGCCAAGTTCATGCCTGTGTCCCAGTCAAAACAATAGTACCACTGTCAGCAGGGAACCCACAAAAGCAAGAGGGAGAAAGCGACAGAGCAACAGAACGAGGCAGAGAAACAGCAACAGAGAGACAGAGAAATGAGAGAGAGAGAGAGAGAGAGAGAGAGAGAGAGAGAAGGGGACGGCGACGGGGAGAGAACAGAGTCGCTACTGAGGCCATGTCCATGCCCTTTCAGTGCCATTCTCTGGCTCCGTAAGAAAACAAAGCCACTTACGTTCACCCTGCTGGCAGGCCCTGGCGGCATCACCCGGTGCTGGCTGGGGGCGTCTGCCAGGCAGAGGCTGGCAGCGGGGGTACGAAGCTGGCATTTGGAGCCAACCATTTCCAGAGCTGGCTCCACAGGCCTGGGACCAGGAGAGTCCCTCTGGCTGGAAGCCCGGCGAAGGCGGGGTGGTGGTACAGGCCGAGCGCCCGAGGGGTCCCCCCGCCCCGTGGGATGGGTCCCTGCACCGAGTTGAGGTGGCGAACACCAAGGCCGCATTTCCCCACTAAGAATGGGCAAATGGGATGGAGGGGGGCCTCGCTTCCTCACGGCTCGGACCAGCCCCCTCTCAGAACTCTGAGGACCAGCAGGGGCCTGGACGGGGCGAGGGAGCCGGGGGGAGCAGGACAGGGAGCGACAGCGGTGACCACCTACCAGGGTGGCCGGACCAGGCGAGCAGGCCCCGCTCGGGGAGAGGAACTCGGAACTGGGAACAGGATTGCGTGTCCCTATAAATAGCGGAGCAACCCCACCTCCCCGAGCAGGGCCTTTAAAAAGCCCGGAGCTCCGGCAGCGACTCGTCCCGGGAGCTGATGCTACGTCGGCGGCTCTCCCGGCACCAGCACGGGGAGGAGGGAGCGCGTGGCTGATCCCGAGCTGGGCAGAGGCCCTGTGGCCAGGGCCCAGGTGGGAAAGCCCCAGCGTCCCTCAGACAATGTGTGAGGAGGAAACAGGGGCGGGATGAGGTGAGCGCTCTTCCCGCAGGAGGCGTCGCCCGCCGGCGGGGTGCCTCCTGACCCCCGGGGAGAAGCCCGGAGCAGCCTTCCGGTCCCACCCACGGGGGTGCTGCTGCTGGCACGTCTCTCGACCAGAAGATCCTCGAAGCTCTCCTGGGCCCACCTGTGGCTTTGCTATTTCGTATTATGTTTGGATAAAAGTAAAATGATCATGGTCAGACCACATATTTTTTTCTAAACATTTTCAATGTGAACAGAGATCACTGGTGGCGATGGTCGCAGAATAATGTGAATGTATGTCATGCCACTGCACTGTATCCTTAACGTTAGTTAAGACAGTACATGGCATGTTATGTATATTTCACCTAATAAAAGAGAGACAGAGAGAGAAAGGCAGGGAGAAAGAGAACAGGGAGGTAGACACAGAAAAAGAGAGACAGACAGAAGAGAAAATGAAAGAGAAAAAGAGACAGAGAAAGAAGGAAAGAGAGTCAGAGGGAAGAGGGAGATAGAGAAAGAGACAAACAAGAGAAAGAGACCGTGGGAGAGACAGAGAGACACACACAGAGAGAAGGAGACACACACACACACACACAGAGCGAGAACAAGCCAGCTTTGGAATGAGAGGGACCAGAGCTGGGTGCCTGCTTAGACCATCAGGCAGGGTCCGGTGTTCCGTGAGCACAAACGATGGTTAATAGGAGGCTTGAGCCTCATCACCACGCAGAACAAAGAGCAGAAGCTTCTCGCTCCAGTCCACAAGGCCACCGGGACCAACAACGAGTCCCGTGACCCCGGCTCTGTCCTCACATCACACAGAGGCACACAGTAGGCACTGGGATTCCGAAATGCCTGCTCCCAGGAGGTTCACAAAGCTCAGCCCCGGGAAGGAGCCATGCCTGCAGGTGGCCCGTTCCTCTCCCCGCCAGGACCCAGGGGCCCAATGACAGAAGCAGAGGGCGGAGAGGACTAAAGGCATGAGGATGTAGCCGATCTGGAAAGCCAAGGAAAAAGGGGGGCTCTTCTGTTTCTGAGCGACACGAGGAAAGGACGACAAAAGGCACACAGGGTCCTCACCGAGGCAGCAGAAATCCGGTGGTTCTTGCCAGGCGTCGCATTTTTCCGGTTGGCACAGCGAGAGACATAGGTGCGGGGGGGCACCTGCGGGGGCATGGTCTTACTCCGGGCCACGGGTTTTCCGGGGATGTCCTTGCCAAAGTCCAAGGGCCCCCGGCCCTCCTTCCAGCCCCTGGTGGCATCCCGCACCATCTCTGCATCGTAGGTTGACTTCAAGTTGAGCCGTGTGATCGCATCATTGATGCCATCGTAGTCCACAGACCCCAGTAGGCGCCCAGTCCCCCCACTTCTTGGCTCCTCTTCTTCTAAGATCTGACGCCCCAGCAATTTGCCTGGAGGCTGCTCGACCAAAGAAAAAGTGTTGATGTCATTGGGCGGGGAGATCTTGGAGGAAGACGGGGCCCTCTTCCTGGGAGGCAGGGGAGGGGTGTCCCAGATAGAGACTCGAGGAGGCAGAGGAGGTGGGGACAGTTTCTTAGAAGAGCCATCTATATCCCCCGGTCTTGGCGACAAAGAGAGTCCCCCATCTGAACCATCAAATATGTAAAGATAGTCTCCAGCCAGGGAGCCTTTGGGCCAGGGATCTGGGCCAGGCTGGGAGCCCGGGGAGGTAGAGTGGTTGGGCAGCCCTTCCTGTGGGGAGAGTGAGTTGTAATTGAGGGTAGGATCCGAGCCAGAGAGACCGCGTAAGAGCTTGAGGTCCTTCTGCCTTCCTGCCGGCTTGCTGTAGAAGTCCAGGGCGGGCTCCTCCCACGCGATGAGAGAGGGGTCTGTGGTCTGCTTGGTTCTGTTCTCCTCCTTGTCATGCCGGAGCCGGGACAGAGCATCATACTCCATCTGCAGGGCTTCGGCCATGGCCAGCTCTTTGCGGCTGATGCCCACGGACTCCAGGGACTCCCAGTGTTCCCCATTGCCCGGAGTCGACGACATGGCGAGGATGGGGACAGAGGAGACAAGGAAGGCTTCTACTTCCTGCCAAGGTCAGGTCTGCAGGGTTGCAGCATGGTGTCTGGGCACCTGCAGGCGAGGGGTAAAAATATCAATCATTCAGTCACAAAAAGAGATGCATTCATAATCTGACTCAGGTGACATCTACCTGTTTCTTAATTGCCTACAACAGAAAGACGGAGGGGGAAAAAGAGATACCAAGACAACTTTATCCATCTATGACTGCCATTCACCCTTCCATTCATCTATCCATGCCTCCAGCTCCGGCCCCTAACTCCCATCCTCATCTCTCTCACACGTACCCAGAGGATAGAAGGAGGCTTCAACCAGTTGGAGAAGACAGCAATAAGGGCTCTTCCATCCGTGTAGAGGGGACAGCTCTCAGGTGCTGCTGCTGGGAAGGCGAAATGGTACAACCACCTAGAACACAGGCAACTTCCTGAAAAGATAACCATCCACCGAGCACATGACTCAGCTACCAAAGTTACTTACGTAAGTAAATGAAAGCACACGTCCACACTGAGATTCCTATGTGAATATTCATAGCAGCTTTATGGCTAATATCTAAAAACCAGTAACAACCCAAATGCCCACCAACAGCTGAATGGATTAAAAAAACGTGATGTGTCCACAGAATTGACATTACTCAGCAACAAAAAGGAATGAATTATTGACACATGCAGTATCACGGACAAATCTCATAATAACCACACTGAGGACAACAAGCCAGACAACAGAGGATGAGTATGTAGGATTCCACTCAGATGAAATTCTGAAAATGAATGTACAGTGACAGAAAGCAGATCAGTGGGTTCCCTGGGAAGGGGTGGGAAGGAGCAGAGGGAATTCTGGGGGGTGGTGACTAGGCTCACTATCTAGACCGTGTAATGGTTTCACATATGTCAAGACGTCTCAAATTGTATGTTTCAAGTATGGTACAGTTTATTGTATGTCAGTTATACCTCAATAAAGCTATAAATGAAAAGCACAGCCTGGCCGGCGTGGCTCGGTGGTTGGGCGTCGACCTATGAAACAAGGAGGTCACGGTTCGATTCCCGGTCAGGACACATGCCCAGGTTGCAGGCTCAGTCCCCAGTGTGGGGCGTGCAGGAAGCAGCCGGTCAATGATTTTATCGCACCATTGATGTTTTCATCTCTCTCTCCCCCTCTCCCTTCCTCTCTGAAATCAATAAAAATGTATATATCCTTTAAAAAGTACTATAGAGCGTTATGAAACACATCTATGATTACTCAGATTGCACAAGGATCCTCCCCAAATACACCAATATGAGCACCTAAACAAAGCTTTCCAAAGGGTCAGGCCCAGGGGCTTGATGGGATATAGTGCCAAAATATTGATCCCTCCTAGGCCCTCAGGAAACCAGGCAGAAAGGCAGGACCCCCGGCCAGCTGCCTCCAGCTGCAAGCAGCCCCCACAGTTACCCCAGGGTTGGCATCCTTTCGTCCAGAAGCCAGGACATGAAGAAGACACTGAGCAAATGGTTGCCCGGCCCAGTAGTTCTCACCCCGGCTGCACATTAGAGACGCTGGGGGAACTTTCTAAAAGTGCGGTCCTGACACCCATGTTCTCCCGAGACATTCTCATGTAATTGGCCTGCACTAGGGCAGTGGTGTTTTTTTTAAAATATATTTTATTGATTTCAGAGAGGAAGGGAGAGGGAGAGAGAGATAGAAACATCAATGATGAGAAAGAATCATCGATTGGCTGCCTCCTGCACACCCCACACTGGGGACTGAGCCTGCAACCCAGGCATGCGCCCTGACCGGGAGTCGAACTGTGACCTCCTTGGTTCATAGGTTGACGCTCAACCACTGAGCCACGCCGGCCGGCCAGCCAGGCAGTGGTGCTTTTAAAAATTCCCCAGGCGATTCTAGTCTATAGTTGGAGCTGAGAATCACGGGTCTATGTGTGCACAGTAAATCCTCAACGTTATTTATAGGTTCTTGGAAACTGCAACTTTCAACAAACTAACATATAATGAAACCAATGTCACCACGGGGGCTAATTGATATAAAAAAAGAGTGGAGTTCCTAGGGCACATTTCTGGTCACAAACACATCACCAAACTTCAAAATAAAGACCCAAAACATTTCTACTATTAAACATTGAAATAAATGTAAGCTATCCATACATTTAAGAAAGACAAATGGAAACAGTGAGCTAATTATTTTCCAACTCAATTATTCCAGTTCAGGGTCATGGGTGACTGGAGCCTCTCCCAGTCGTTCAGGGCGAAAGGCCACCCACACCCACACCCACACCCACACCCACACCCACACCCACTCAGAGTGGAACAGTGCAGACACACCAGTTCATCTAACGGTCACATCCGTGGGATGTGGGCGGAAGCTGGCGTACTCAAGAAACCCACGCAGACACGGGGAGAACATGCAAACGCCACACAGATGGTGACTCCGGCCAGGAATCAATTTTATTTTTTCATCACTGTCATAACAAAACACTGTTACTCAAGAACCCGCTGTATGTGTGCTACGGGTGAGCTTGTGGGAAGTAAGTGTGAAGTAGCTACATCGGACCTTTAGCACCAGCAGCTAAGAAGTTCACAACTGCATGAAGTTATCAAAAATTGTACGTTCTATTGTACTGCTTTATCCAGCAGATAATAAGTACATGAAGCATGTTCTTCCTCTGGATTAGAAAGTGGAAAACATCAACAGGAAGAAGGGCTCAGTTAGATTCTTGGGTGGCAAGTTCCATCAGATCCAAAAATGAGTTAGCAAATAAACAACAAAAAAAGAAAGCAAAATGAGTTAGGACAAGGGTAACCCTTAACCCGAGGTCCCCCACGCCGCCCCAGGACCCCTCGCATCGGCCAGGCACAGGCACAGAACCCGGGAGGGCCAGGGCTGGCTCAGCGGATTTTAGAAAGTCGTTTCCCAAAGACGAATTAGCCCAAGCCCAGCCTCAGGCACACAGAGCGTTCTGCTCACTTCTCTGCCTGTTGGGTTTCTCCACCCTTCAACAGCTTCTTACAGGTTATTCTTTTATAACTTTGTTTTCATTGATTTTTAGAGAGAGAGGAGGTAGAGGGAGAAAGAGGCGAGAGAGAAACTGGCCGCTTCTCACATGCACCCCAACCAATCGAGCCTGAAACCCGGGCATGTTCCCTGGGCCAAGAATCGAACCAGTGACCCTTCAGTGTATGGGATGATGCCCAACCAACTGAGCCACACCAGCCAGGGCCTTATAGATTACTTTTTAATCTAAAGAGGGTAAGAGACAGTCTTTCTATTGGAAATTCGAAGGAATGAGATGACCAGCTGCAGATACCAGCACTTAGCTGCCCAGAGCTGGAAAACTGGTTCCAGGAAAAGGAGGTCTCGTGCTTTGGAGCGGAGACACCAGATGAACATCAGTCAGACTGCGTTTACGCCTTCCAATCCTGACGGTGGGTTTGCAGCTCTGAGCTGGGACAAGCAGAATGCTAGGAGTTGCCGGCCCTGGCCGGGTAGTTCAGTTGGTTAGAGCAGCATCCTGATACGCCAAGATTGTGGGTTCGATCTCCAGTCAGGGCACATACAAGAATCTACCAATGTGCCTGGCCGGCGTGGCTCAGTGGTTGAGCGTCAACCCATGAACCAGGAGATCATGGTTCAATTCCCGGTCAGGGCACGATCCCCACTGTGGGACGTGCAGGAGGCAGCCAATCCATGATTCTCTCTCATCATTGATGTTTCTATCTCTCACCCCCTCTCCCTTCCTCTCTGAAATCAATAAATAAAATTTTAAAAATTTAAAGAATCAATCGGTGAATGCATAAATAAGTGGAACAGCAAATCTATGTTTCTCTCTCTGTCTCTCTCTCTCTCAAAATCAAAGAATAATAATAATAATAATAATAATAATAATAATAATAAAGAATAGTTGCCTTAGCCAGGTACCTTTGTGAAGAAAACTGAGACCATTGGAAAGAATCTCCTCGCCTTTCTCCCACTAAACATCCACACTTGCATCAGCCTCACTCCCCCCCGCCCCCCCCCCCCCCTCCCCGGTCTCAGGGGAAGCTGAGGGACAACCCGCTTGTGCTCCCATCCCCCCCTCCACTGGATCTCCATCAGGATGATGCTCCACCCTCTCCTGTATCATCTCTTCTCCTCAACTGGGTCTCTCTTCAGCATGTAAGCATGTCCAACCAAGCTTCTTGCTAGCTTTAAATGGGGAAAAAAAGAAAACAAAACCTCCAGCTGATACATTTCTGTGTTCTTCCTTCCCTTCTCAACCAATTTGCCAATTCTTCCCTCTTTTACTCCTTTTTTTAAAAAAAAAGAAAAAAAAATCTTCACCAACGATATTTTTTCTATTGATTTTTAGAGAATGGGAGGAAGGGAGATGGGGGGAGAGAGAAACATCAATGTGAGAGAGACACATTGATTGGTTGCCTCCCACATGTCCAGATATGTGCCCTTGACTGGGAATTGAACCCGCGACCCTTTGGGGGTGTGGGCTGACACTCTAACCACTGAGCATACCAGCCAGAACTCATGAACTCCTTTTTTTTTTTTTTTTTCAAACTAAAGATATGATAGATGATAAGCTCTAACCTTGGTACATAAATTGTTTGTTACCAAACAGTACGGTAATTTTACAGTGACCACAAAGGGTTATTTGCTTCTCCTTGTTGCAATGACCATGCAAAGATAATAGTAAGCAAAAACTTTTGTTATTAATACTGACCACAAAAGACAAGCGATTTGTTTATAAGGCACAATGTTAACATACAACGTTCCTTTAGAAATCATTTTTCACTTTGCTCAGAATTTTCAATCACAAAATCTGTGACCAAAAACGAGTTACAACAAAAAGACAGATACAGAGACAGTAAAGCATCAAACAGACTGTCAAATTACAGGGGGAAAGTTAGGGAGAGGTGGGGGAGATAAGAGATCAATCAAAGGACTTATATGCATGCATATAAGCATAACCAACGGATGCAAAACTCTGGGGGGTGAGGGCATATATGGGAGTGGGGTGGGGGGTGGCAATGGTAAGATATGTACACATATAATACCTTAATAAAAAAAAATTGGAAGAAAAAAAAAAAAAAACGAGTTACAAATCCCGAATAACCCCCAAAGCATACATCTAATCTCAAGTGGACACCAAAATCTCCATTTTCTTTTTCTCAAATTTTAATACTTTAAAAGCCCACAATTTGAGCATTTCCAGTCTTTTCTAAGACTCACCTTCCCAGCTTCAGATAAACCACTTAGGGAACTTGCAGAGCAGGGAAGGATGCTAACCCCCTGCTGCTGCTGCTGCTGCTGGAGGTTTTGACACCCACCTTCCAAGTGACTGACAGGCAGCTTTCCAGCCTGCCCCGCCTCGCAGCAATGCAAAACCATCGTGCCTCTTCCTCTGCACTGAGAGGTCTGCGTGCTTTAGAAAGTTTCCAGTGAACTTCTGTGCTTTCAAGCAACAAGTCAACTAGCATGAACAATTTACTAATAGTTAGTATTTTCTCTACCCACGAGCTATTAAATTCTCCAGAGCTCTCCCCACTGATGTCTTCTCCAGAAAATCCCTCTCATTCCACACTCCCTGCAGCCCCACCCTTTGCCATATGGCTAATAACCCCTCTTCCCTTTCTTCACCCCCACCCCTCCCAATACCAGTGTCAAGCTGTGCCCTCTCCCTCCCATTTGAATGCCAAGATTATTCTGAAATCTAATCAAGTAGAACTCAAGTTAAAAAATAGCAAGATGAACCAAAGATCACCATCAGTACTCCACCATTCCCTTCTCTTTGTAACCTGCGATGCAATCAAAATGCCCAAACTACACCAGCCATTTCTTTATTTTAAATTTTTATCGATTAAAATATTACATATGTCTCCTTTTTCCCCCATTGGCTTCTCCTCGGCCACTCCCCACCATCCCCCAGCCCAAGCCCTCACCCCCCTGGTATCTGTGTCCATTGGTTATGCTTATATGCATGCATACAAGTCCTTTGGTTGATCTCTACGCCACCCCATCGCCCACCCCCCGCCTTCCCTCTGAGGTTTGACGGTCTGCTCGGTGCTTCTCTGTCTCAGGATCTATTTCTGTTCATCAGGTTATGTTGTTCATTATATTCCATAAGTGAGATCATGTGATATTTATTTATCTTTCTCTGACTGGCTTATTTCACTTAGCGTAATACTCTCCAGTTCCAGCCATGCTGTTGCAAATGGTAGGAGTTCCTTCTTTTTTACAGCAGCATAGTACTTCATTGTGTAGATGTACCACAGTTTTTTAATCCACTCATCTGCTGATGGGCACTTAGGCTGTTTCCAAATCTTCGCTATTGTAAATTGTGCTGCTATGAACATAGGGGTGCATATATCCTTTCTGATTGGTGTTTTTGATTTCTTGGGATATATTCCTAGAAGTGGGATTACTAGATCAAATGGGAGTTCCATTTTTAATTTTTTTGAGGAAACTCCATACTGTTCTCCACAGTGGCTGCACCAGTCTGCATTCCCACCAGCAGTGCATGCACGAGGGTTCCTTTTTCTCTGCATCCTCGCCAGCACCTGTCATTTGTTGATTTGTTGATAATAGCCATTCTGACAGGTGTGAGATGGTACCTCATTGTCATTTTGATTTGCATCTCTCAGATGATTAGTGACTTTGAGCACGTTTTCATATGTCTCTTGGCCTTCTGTATGTCCTCTTTCAAAAAGTGTCTATTTAGGTTCTTTGCCCATTTTTTGATTGTATTGTTTATCTTCCTTTTGTTAAGTTGTATGAGTTTCCTTATACACCTGCCATTTCTAACAGAATTTGGGCATGACCAACTTGTACCCCACCAGACCGCAGCACAATCCAATCATCCCCACCCCAACTTGCTTCATCCAAGCATTTGCCAAAGGCACTTCAAACTTGAACATTTCCCACAGTTCCAGCATCACACTAAGAATTCCTCCGACCAAAGCACAGGCAGGCAGGCAGGCAGGCAGGTAGGTGGGTGGGTGGGTAGGTGAGAGGATCACTGGGCTCCATCTGCAAGTTCCATCTACAAGGCATCACTGCGTTGCGACATCAACATTAAAATGTTCTACAGCTTAAGAATCTTCTGGAAGCAAGGGTCGTAGCAGAGAACTAGCATGACAGGAGGCTCAATATAGAACCCGCATGTGAAAACCTCCACCCAGAAAAAGGAGGGGTGGCTGCTGGCATTCATGTGCCTAGCGGTTGGTGCTCCAAGATCAAGATTCAAATAAACGCATCTGCTGGTGGCCCGGATGCATCTGATTTGGGCTTGAAGGTTGCCCCAGTCGGAAGCTCATCTGAAAACCTGAAAGGATGGGCTCCTGAATACAGCGCTTCCTGAGCGAGCCCTGGAAACATGCTGTGTCAAGCTGTGCCCTCTCCCTCCCATTTGACTCTGGGAATTCAATCTGCAGCCCTCAATTTAGGGGAGCTCTCTCCTTCAGGGTCTCCCCTGCTGCTCTGCTACCACTCGCACTGGCCAGGGGCTCCACGCTTCCTGGTGTCATCTGGTCGCTGGAAGCAATGTTTTACGTGAATGGATAACCTCGAGAGTTACAGGGAGGAGGAGGGGCAGAGTGAGCCCCAGGAGAGGCTAGCACCGAACCCACAGGCAAAGTCCAAAGGGGAGCACTGCCACCACCCTGGGCCGAGCCCTCAGCCCCGTGAAGCTAAGTTCAATTTCCACAAGACCAGGCTCCTCCCCAGGCAAGTTCACACCTCTTGGTCAGGCCACCTCTCAGTGCTCAGTGGGACGATTCTTCCGCCGCCACCTGGAAAAGTCCCCCCCCCCCCGCACCCTCCCCCCCCCCCGGCTGTGTGCTTGGCCTCAGGGGTAGCCACCATCCTCAGCAGTGACCAGCAGATAGGGGCAGGGGGAGTCCCCTTTTCCTCTAGAGGTGGTGGGGGTCCCACAGTCCCCTGAGAGAGCTCATGTACTCTTCAACTCACTGTCACCTGGCTTCGGCCCTCAATACTCCACAGCAACAATGCCCAGGCCAACCAGTTCTGTAGGCGTTTCCATCTGCCTGGATTTGCGACTGTATTGGGCTCAAAGACCATTCCCTTCTTCCTTAAACCCTCCACTCCCTGGCTTCCATGACACTGTGAGGCACTGCTGTTGTTCCCCACAACCTTCTTTGTCTTCCTCTTCCTCTGCGCCCCTCTGAAATGTTGGTGTTGCCTCAGGATTCCGCTCTCAGCCCACTGTTCATGCACTGCCCTCTGCTTGGGCAACCTCATCTGCTCTCTCTCCTCCTCACACACTCACGTGTAGATGACACCAAATGTGCAGCTCCCCTCCGGTCTATACGCCCACCTGGACCTCACACCCAAATGTCCCAAACTGAGCTATCGCCTTCCCTCCCCCACACCTTCTCCTCCCTCTGGTTCCCCACGTGGTGCACGGCCCCACCCAGTCACCATGCTAGAAACCCTACAGTCATCCTGGCTTTCTCCTCCCTTTCACCCCATATTCAGTCATCGAGGTCTACCAACTTTTCCTTTTCAATACTTCCCAAATCTAGCCCCTCCTATCCTAACCGCTGCTGACCTAATTAAATCCTTATCTTCTCTCACCGGGGCTGTTACTAATCTTTCCCTCTTTAAGGCTTTCTCCACGGAGCAGCCGGAGGGCCCTTTCTAGAGAGTAATTCTGATCATCAGAGGTGAACTCCCAGGTTGACCCCCTTCAAGGGCTCTCTGATTCCTTACAAGGTCTATGTCATGGCCAGCGCCTCCCTCTCATCTCCAACCACTCATTACCAAGCATTTGATACTTCCCTGATTTTGCTTCTACGCCTGGAATGTCCTTCCCAACACTGCCCGACTCCAACTCCCTCTTCTCAGCCTTGGCTCAGTCATCATGTTCTTCAGAAAGCCTTCTCTGAACCCCCAAAATGAACCAAGGGCCCCTTCTTTATGCTCCCAATGGCAACTGTACGTCTCTCCAACATAGTTATAAAATATTTTATTCAAAATTGAAGGTGTATGGATCTGTCACCCCCACTAAACTCCTCAGGTTCCAAATTCACTTCATTTCCACTGCGAAAAACGTGAGAAGAAAAAACTTGAACTGGGATATAAGGGCCGAGTATTTTGGTGGCAAGAATTGCAGACATGGAGATGGGTGGTCAGAAATGCAGGTGGGGTCCTTCAAACACAGGACTGGGTTTCAACTAATTAAGCCAGGTTTGGCATCCATACAGGCAGGCGGGCTGGTGGACAAGAATGCCACACGAAGTGACTTCTAGCTCTGGGAGTCTTTAAATCCCTTCAAGCACATTTCTCAGAGGGCTCCAACCCAGGCTATGGCCCCAGAAGGAAAGAGAAGAAAGGTCTGAGAAAAATCCCACAGGCCCAGTTCCCGAGGCTCTTCCCAGACTGGAATTCACATGAGGAAAGCCGAGCTACCCCTATGGAACCACCATCCATTCCCTGGCTCCTGGCCAGCACAGCACCAGACTGTCAGCTCACGCCAGGGGGCCACGCTGAGAGCTGCTCCTTGCAAAAGGCTCAGGGCTGGGCTCACTCAGATGCCGAGGGATCCACAGTGAGGAGGCAGGATGGACAAGCAGCAGCCCCCCCAGGACCAGGAGAGCCACCCCCAAGGTGGAGGGAAGGTCCAGAGCCGAGCAGCAGCCACGCACAGGGGAAGTCAGAGGGAAAGAGGAACGGCAGAGCAACCAGTCCCAACAACCGGCAGCTGGAGCGAGCACGCAAGGGTCTAACTGCATGTTCCAGGAGGGCGGGCAGTGCAGAGTATTTTGGGAATCAGTCTCGAGTTTCCTGCCGCCCCCTTCCCTAATTCAGTTCCCACTCTGCCAGCCTCCGCTGGGCTGACAACTTAGAAACTGCTCTCCTCCCTTAGTCCCCAAGGGCTACTAGGGATTCTGTAAAACACACACACAAATATCCATGTAGGTCCCAGGAAAGAGGTGGGTGGGTAAGGGCCTGGGTCTCTGCTACTCCGCAGCCCATCCACGAAGAGATGGTTGGGCCAGCACTGCTGTGCCACACCCCCCTGGGAGCACCCACGCGCTGGGTTCTAAATGAATGACAACAACAACAACAAAAAGTGAAGGGCGCCCCCGGAGCTGTGCACCCTGGTGGCCCTGTCTGTGTCCTCTTCTCAGTATCCATCTCCCAGAGAGCAGAGGGAAATCATATGAAAGGTGAGTTTAGCCAGTTTCCTTTCACCACCTGCACGCACGGCTTGCTAACATTCGCCCACATGCACACGCTCTTTCTCTGTTACCCGTTGGAAAGAAAGGTGCAGGCACTTCACCCCTAAATAATTCAGCCCGAATCACTTAAGAACTAGGACATTCTCCTGTATCAACACAATGCGACCCACAAAATGGAACACTGACACAATAACATTATTTAATGTATGGTCCACGTGCAAACGGTCTCAACTGTCACTTGGGAAGTTTTTCAAACGTGCAAATTCCTGGTCCCTCTCCTGGAGGGTCTGACTCAGTAGAGTGAGCCCGGGACTCGGAATGCTGCTAAGCCCCTCAGGAGATTCAATTGTGCGGCCAGGTTTGACCCACTAACTAAGGTTTCAGAACTCCCAGGAAGACCAGGGGGGACTGTGGAAAGGAACCCCCAAAAGCACTGGTCAGCTGGGGAAGGAAGTGGATATGCTTAGGGCCAAGCAGGTCAGCGCCAGGGTCTACGCCGCACCAGGCACCAAACTCAGTCCACACAGCTGCCAATAGATGGCTGAAGGCTGGCGGGGGAGGAAATGGGGTCAGGGCTGAGCCGCACAATGGTTCAGAGTCAAAGGGTGGAGGGAAAGGAGAGGCACTCCCTCCTGTGAGCTGGCTCTGCTCCGTCCCCGAGCCAGAGAGGGAGGGCCCAGGGGCCGGCACTGACATCCACCCGCTGTGGGTGCACAGGGCCTCCTGCTGTCTTGCTGGAAGGAACCCTGTCAGCTGCTCTGCTTTGGATGGCCCAATGGGTCTGGGTCCCCTTCTCTCTGTTTTCTGAGCCACAGAATTGGATCCCAATGGGCGTTGAGTACCGGCTACATGCCCGGCACCAAGCTATACCTATAAGTATTCAGATGACCGTGGCCTAATTCCAGAGGGCTTATGATCTAGCAGAGGTGAAGGACATATCCATAAATATATCGATTCCCCCCTCCTGGGGCACAAAGCAGGGAGGAAAACTTGACTCATCTTCACTGGGCAGGGAGAATGGAGAGCTGGCAACAAGGTGATGAAAGGCACAGAGGGTTTCAAGCCCCCAGCCACGGCATCCACCTTTTGGCATCCACCTTTTAGCACTTCTTACGAAGGAAGAAGACAGTTTTAGGACTGCCTGGGGAGCATTTCCTCTCAAGGACAGAACCCATCAAGGGGGTTGGAGGCCAGAAGGATGTAATCCTTTTGGCTCCCAGAGTTTTGTCTTCAGAGAGAACCCCTGCCCCTATCTAAGATCCACACTTACCCATACTCAAAATCCCACTGGCTTTGCAGCCAGGGGCCCACCCCTCAGCCCTCACACCTGCGGCCCTGCTCCACCTCTCCCTCCCACCGCCCCAGCTCTCACAGGGAAGCTCGGCATACGCTGTGCCAGGAATCCAGTTCCTCCAGCAGGAAGGTGTACCGGGAAGGTCTGCCCTGGCTGGTGTGCTCAGCTGGTAGGAGCGTCATCCCGTATACTGAAAGGTCATGGGTTCCATCCCCAGTCAGGGCACATACCGAGATCGTAGGTTCGATCCCCGGCCCCAGTTGGGCACATGCGGGAGGCAACTGATCCATATTTCTATCTCCCATTGATGCTTGTCTCAATTTCTCTCTCTCCCTTCCCTTCTCTCTAAAAATCAATGCTTTTTTTTTTTTTTTTTTTTTTAATAAAAGGTCAGGTAGGCCAGCTCCCTGGCTCAAACAGATATGCATCTGATCCCTGCTTCCATATCGAAAACCCACAGGTTTTATACAGCCTCTCTGATGTCAGGCCCGTCACCGAATCACACGCACTAACTAGGTCTTCCTCTTTTCTAACCCACATCCCCTCTGCGTGACTCTCAACTTAGTTCCAAATGTGTGGAGACAGAATAACCGCCTGTGTTTTCTTCTCACTCATACGGCCCCTCTCTAGTATCTTCTTAGCCAGATTGAAGTGGCCTCACATGGCTCAGTCTTTCCTACTGGAACTTTCCTTCCATCTCTCCCGTCCCTAGGCCTACCCTGGACTTCCCACCAATTTGAAGCCAAAGTGGATACAAGAGTTAGTAGAGGGCTCTCTGCATCTTAGGCAAGCAGAGCGCCAGGGGCTAGGAGGCTGTGTGACATGGTTAGATGGAGCTCGGTTTGCACTGAGAGCCCCGGAGTCCCCGATCCCGGATCCCGGCTCAGAAACCATTCACGCACACATAGAATCCCTGGAGATCATAGCTCCCACCACACACCCTGCAGACGTGGGGTCTGAGTATGAAGAAAGTCAGGGGGAAGAGGTGAGGCAGCTCGTGGCTCCTCTCCAAACGTTCCTGCCTCGAGCTGACGGTTTCGGTGGCAGGGCCAGGGACCAGGAGCTGGCGGCCAGCTGAATGGAACCTTTTGCGAAGAGGAGAGAAAGGTCTTGGCAGCGTGCGGATCTCTAACCCAGGAACCATCCCGTGAGCCAGAGCGGCCACAGCTCCTCTGTCTGGTCCACTTCCTGCTCTCTCCCGGCCGCCGCCGCCGCCACCTGGCCTTCACCACCCCAGCCCCACGAACCAGCCCTTCTAGTTCAGATCGGCGGGGTTCCCTCCAAAGAGCGCGGTGGGTGGGAATGTAGACTGGTGCAGCCAGTAGGGAAAAACAGTATGGAAGTTCCTAAAAATACTAAGAATAGAACTACTGCCCTTCGATGGTTTGGCTCGGTGGATAGATCGTCCGCCCGTGGACTGAAGAGTTCCCAGTTCAATTCCAGTCAAGGGCACATGCCTCAGTTGCAGGCTGGATCCCTGGCCCTGGTCCGGATGTGTGCGGGAGGCAACTAATCGAGGTGTCTCTCTCACATCAATGTTCCTCTCTCTCTGTCTCTCCCCCGCCCTTCTACTCTCTCTAAAAATCAATGGAAAAAATATGCTCTGGTGAGGATTAACAAACAAACAAATGAAAACGATCAAACAGAACTACCAGCCGAAACCGGTTTGGCTCAGTGGATAGAGCGTCGGCCTGCGGACTCAAGGGTCCCAGGTTCGATTCCGGTCAAGGGCATGTACCTTGGTTGTGGGCACATCCCCAGTAGGGAGTGTGCAAGAGGCAGCTGATCGATGTTTCTAACTCTCTATCCCTCTCTCTTCCTCTCTGTAAAAAATCAATAATATATATATATATATAATAAATATATATATATATTAAAAAAAAGAACTACCATGTGATCCAGCAATTCCTGTTCTGGACATTTATCTGAAAAAAATCCAAAACAGTAATTTATAAAGATATATACACCCTTATTTGATTGCAGCATTATTTCCAATAGCTAAGATACGGAAACAATAAGTGTCCTTCAACAGATGAATGAATAAAGATGCGGTACAAATGCACAATGAAATATCACTCGGCCGTAAGAAAAGATGGGCAGCCCATGAGGACACAGAGAGGAGACGGCCATTTACATGCCCGAAAGGCCTCAGAAGAAACCAACCCTGCCGACATCCTGATCTTGGAGTTCCAATTCCAAGACCGCACGGGGCTCCTAACACTGGCCCTTGCTGGTGTCCGGAGCTCCGATGAGCCACTGGCCCTGCTCTAGTAACAGGTCTGCCGAGAACACAGGCGCTCGGCCCACCTGACCGCTCTTCATTCCGCCCTGTATTCCAACACAAGCTGGACACGAGGCAGTCCTTGCTGAGACTCGATCAACTCCTAACACACAATCATGTTAAAGCTTCACCAGGGATCGCGTCGTCCGAGGAGGTGGCCCTTGCAGAATAACCCCTTGAAGGCACAGCTGCTGGCACCAGAGCACAAGCCCACAGACTCCTCGATCCTCGCATTCCATCCCCGCGTACTGCAAATGTTAGATGTTAACTTCCCGTGCCCACCACTGTGAACAAAGCACGCGTCTCTCCACTTTGTTCTTCATTCCATCTCAGAGATTTCTCCACTTTGCTCTCTCCCACCTCTTTAATCTACTACCAATGGATTCCATGTGACCCTACTTATGTGGCTTTTTTTTTTTTTTTAATTCTAAATGCATAAAAAGAATTGCGAAACTGCCCTGGCTGGTGTGGCTGAGTTGGTTGGGAATTGTCCCATGCACCAAGGGGTTGCCGGTTCAATTCCCAGCCTGGGGTGCAAGTTATGGGCTCGATCCCCATCATTGATGTTTCTCTCTCTCTCCCTCTCCCTTCCTCTCTGAAATAAATAAATAAAAATATATATATATACATATATGTATATATATATACACACACACATATATATACTGATTTATTATGTATATATAATGAATTAATAAATATAAAAAGAAAAGGATAAAACATAGGATTCCACTCATATATGGAATATGAAACAAAAAAGTAAGAAATGAACTAACAAAACAAACAAAAAACTCATAGACACAGACAACAGAATGTTACTTACCAAAGAGAAGGGGTGTGGGGAGGGCGAAATGGGTAAAGCGGGTCAAATACATGGCAATGGAAGGAGACTATACTTTTGGTGGTGAGCACAAAATAGAGTACACTGGTACAAATTACACCCGAAATGTATGTTTTAACCAATGTTACCTCAATAAAAAATAACATTTAAAATTTTTTAAGAAGAAAAGGAATTGCTTCCAGCTTCCTCAGCCTTCCCGAGAAAGGCAGTGGGACAGGCACGCGAGGTAAGAGGAACTCCCTGACGAATCCTGGGCCCCAGCTGAGGGGACCCTGAAGGAGCTTCACAGACAGCTTTCCCACCAGCACCACCCACATCAGAAAGAGAACCCCGACATTTCCCAAAGAACACCTAGGAAACCCTAGCCTCTCGGGAGGTTCTGGGAGCCCCCGGCGGTGGAAGCCCCTCTGGGGGGAGGACGTCAGAACACGGGTGCGGGAGGGATGGGGACACAGCAGCCTCTCTAGCCTTGGCCTCTCCATCTGCCCTCCCTTCCTCAGGGCCTCAGCTGTGCTTCACGGGGCCATGTGCTTCCTGCAAACGCGAGCTGAACCTGCAGACCCGCTTACCCAGCCCGTGCCCTGTGGAAACCAGTTCTCCGGGATTCCTTCTGGGGGCCGGGAAAACACCCTGGAGGAGACCAGCCCTTTAGGCAGAATCCAGCAAGTAGGTCACAGCTGCTCCCATCCAGCTGAGCACCCAAGCCAGGACAGAACACGCTCAGCCTGGAGGACTCCCGGGGGAGGAGAGGTAAGAAGCAGCGCAGAGCCCTGCCTGCTTTGGCTCAGTGGACAGAGCATCGGCCTGCGGACTGAAGGGTCCCAGGTTCGGTTCCAGTCAAGGGCACATGCCCGGGCTGCGTGCTCGATCCCCAGTATGGGGCATGCAGGAGGCAGCCGATCAATGACTCTCTCTCATTATTGGTGTTTCTCTCTCTCTCTCTCTCTCTCTCTCTCTCTCTCTCTCTCTCCCTCCCTCCCTCCCTTACCCTCTTCCTCCCTCTCTGAAATCAATAAAAATATATTTAAAAAAAATAAAAGAAGAGGAGGCAGCAGCGCAGATCCACCTCACACTCAGGTTCAGTCCTGACACCCCATGTCCTCATGTGCTGGGCGGGGCTAACCCATCAGACTCTGCAAGGAGCAAGGAGGCACTTTAAACATGCCCCCCCCCTAGCCCCCCATGCAAGGAGGCAGGATGTATCTCAGGGTAACTGCAAAGGCATGAGAGCTCTGGCCACGGTGCTCACTCAGAGCATCATCCTGATACACCAAGGTTGTGGGTTCAATCCCCGATTCAACCAATGAATGCATAAATAAGTGGAACAACAAATGGAACTCTCTTTCTCTCCCCTTCCTCTCTCTCTAAAAATCAATAGTTTAGGGGGGAAAGGCACTGCACTAGCCAGAATGCACCACATAACGCCAGTGAGACCATCCTCCAGCACATCCTCGCTGGGGATCAGTGCTCTGATTTGTCGGAAATATCGCCAGTTCATTCAATGACAACAATCCTATGGATGTTTTCTGGTAGCACCTTTCTTAGACATCCGGACGGCTGTCTCTCTTCTCCATGACAGGATCCTCCTGTCTCTCAGAGATGCGGAGAGTGAGGGCCACTAAGGGTCACCAACTTTGCCCTTAGTTGGGTATCACACTGGAAAAGGGCTCAGACAGCTGACACTCAGAAATAATAACCTTGTCCCCTGCCCTGCACTCTCTCAACAAGCGCACACTGGGCACAGGTGTGCCAAAGTCCTAGGACCAGAAGGACCCAGGAAATGAGTCCCCAGAACAATCCTACACACAGAGAAGGTGGGGCCAGCAGCTCGGTGTGATGGTGGTGTCCATGGGGAGGGTGGGGCGCCTGCCTATCAGCCCAGGTTGGGGGCCAGTGGGCTGGGACACGCTGTGTGGGAGGTGAGCTGCTGGCAGTGGGCAGCCACCTGCTTGGCTTGCAGGAGAAGTGAAAGGAAATTGAGCAAAAAAAGCCAACCAGCCATGTGAACCTCCAAGAAGCTGAAGACCTGCTCCCACACCATGCCCAGGGCAAGCTCCTTCCCTCCCCCTGGGCAAGGAAGCTCTGCCCACTGTCCCTCCGCCTCCAGTTCCTAAGCCAGCTATCTAGACATGTGGTCTGATAACAGAGAATATCTTCCATTAGCGCTAACTCCCCAAATCAAGAAAAGCCCTGATAGGGACCCAAAGCCATGGTCACCACACAAACATGCACGCAACCACCACCACCCCCACCCCCAAACACACACACACCCTCCAGCTCCCTCCCTCCCTTCCTCATCAGCTGCCTGAGGACAGGAAGCTAGCCTGAGACCATCAGGTCTCCATCCTATAGTGTCCCTGGCAACAAAGTCTGAAAATAGTAGATGGAAGGTGGCACCCAGAAGAGAAAGGAAACAGGCCTTCAGCTCCAGGGCAGCTCTGGGCCCTCCCCCTCCCAAGCAGGCCCTTCCCTGCCCACATTCCAGCAACTGAGGGCAGGCCGGGCGGAGAGCGCCAGGGAGCGAGGATGCCAGGGAGGAGGCCCCAGACAGAGAGCCCAGGAGGCCCTTGCCCAAGGCCCTTCGTAAGTCAGGGCTGATGTACCCACAGAGCAGGATGGGAAAGAAAAGCGATGCATCTTTCAGCTGAGGAAAAACCCATACCCACAAAACACCCCCCAACACGTGACACTAACTTACACAGGGGTGTTAGAGAGAGGGGCCTCCGTTAGTCCCTCCCAGGGGCATCTGCATGTGAAAAGCAGGGGGTCAGGGGAAGACTGCCCCTTCTGACAGGGGTAATGGACATTTCCAGAGGCGCTGGGAGGAATGATTCCTGAAGGTAGGCTGGTGGATCCCGGTGCAGGCTGTGCCTCTCCATGGCCTCCTCCCCTGGTCTCGGCCCCTGAAGCCCAGGAATCTCTTGCCTCTCCCCAGAACACAAGCCCCCTCCCCCCCATCGCTGCCCATCAGGCAGCTTGTCCTTCTAAAAGTCACTGGCCTCTCCACTCCTTGGCCTTGGCTGTGGGTAGCCAGCCTGACCCAGGCAGCCACCAGGCCTTCCTCCGGAGCCACACAGTTCCACTCCACTCTTCCTGGCGGCCGGCCGAAGGATATCCTGCTCAGGGCAGCCAAGGACACTGAGCCCAGGGCGAGACCGGGGATTCGATTTTACCAAAGTCAAAGGAGAAACCCCACTGGGGAAGCAGGGCCTCACAGGGACCCCCCAGATGGCCTCTTAGTGTCCAGAATCCCCAAACTGCAGGGGAGGGAATTACCTAGATGGAGGACTGGGAAGGGGGCGGCAGGCAGTGGTCCCGATGCAGGTCCAGTGCTACCCGCCCAGCTCGTCTGCACGTTCAGCCTGGTGCAGACTCCCGTGTCCTTTTTCCCAGGCCACCTGACTCGGGGCCTCAGGAAAGCCATGGGGGCAGCTGGAGGTACCTTCCTCGCCCTCCTGCTTCCTCTCTCCTGTTTCCACCCCAACTCAAGATCCTCAGAAGCCTCCCCTGGCCGACCCTTTCAAACCCTCCTTACTTCTCTTCCTCCCCGTGTCTCCTTCACACTCTGATGCTGTGCGTGTGACATGACTGATTAAAATGCAGGCCTGGTGTGTCGGGAGCCCCAGAATAACCTTCCTGCCCTAAATGGCAAAGAAACCATATTTGCATCTCTTTGCATGAAGGGCTCAAGAAGATGTCTTTTCTAAGTAGGAAGTGATCTAGGGGGTGGGGGCGTAGAGCCCAGACTCATGTCAGTTGGTCTTACTGTTGCTCTGTACATGCCTGTAGATGCCTTTCTCTCATCTTCTGTGTCCCACTTGGCACAGGAATGTCCCAGGAGAGACAGAGGTCCCCCTAAGAGAGAGCCCCAAGTCTATACCTGGCAAAGTAGGCACTCAGCAGACAGGTGAACCAGCTGCCCACCTTGGCACGGTGTCGCACACTCACACTCCACCGGCGCCATCTTCATGGGGCCCTCACTCATGTGACCCTCACTCAGGGTTTACCTGGGTGGCAACAGTCAAGGGCCATTCTCAACAGGTATTAGCCTACGCGCTGGGCAGCTGGCCATGTAGCCCAAGGTGTGACTGCAGCCGTAGGCATATGTGGGAGCTGACCATCCACAGGCACCTTGCCGAAATACCGTGACCAGTAACATAATCACCATTAACATCAGTCCAGCCCTAACCGGCTTGGTTCAGTGGATAGAGCGTCAGCCTACGGACTGAAGGGACCCAGGTTCGATTCCAGCCAAGGGCACATGCCTGGGTTGCGGGCTTGATCCCCAGTGGGGGGCGTGCAGGAGGCGACCCATCAATGATTCTCTCTCATCATTGATGTTTCTATCTCTCTCTCCTTCTCCCTTCCTCTCTGAAATCAATAAAGAAATATATTTAAAAAAAAAAAAACAAAAAAAAAACCACACATCAGTCCAATTAGTCCCTCCAGCGCTTGTCCACTATCAGTGACGGAAGTGTTGGGTGAAAGGGAAAGAGGACCAGGAGGCAGGGAGAGGGGCGAGAGGGGCGGGAGGCTCAGTGAGTATGAGCATCACAGAAATGAAGGAAGGAAGCAGACCTATTGTTTGCCTCTGGAATGTTGTGCCAAGTACTGTCTTGTTTAATCCTCACAACAATCCTTAAGTGTGGATATTATTAGCCTTACTTTATGAACGAGAAAACTAGAAAACAGGAAAGGGACTGAGTAAATTGTTCAGGGTCACACAACTAGCAGATGATAAAATCAAGAGTTCAACTGATATTTGTTGGAGGTCACGATTCAGTATTTTTTTTCCATCCTGCCAAAAAACCCAGACGTATCACATTTTATCAAATGTTCAAGCTGATATCAAAGATTATCCTGGTACACCCCCACTTCCTCCCCCCACACCACAAAACACTTCTTTACCCGCCCCAGCCACTCAGAAAACAAGCAAATAAACAAACACGGGGGGAAAATCCCAGTCCAGTTTTGCAGATAAGAGAACAATGACCAGAGGGGAGAGATCACTGAGTCACACAGCTGCTCAGTGGCAGCAGTGGGTCTAGAAGCAGGTCTCAGACTCTCACTCCAGTGCTCTTTCCACACTGAGCCACGACCAGTCTGTCGTACCCTTTCTCAAAATCCTCCAGAGAGCCAGATCCCCCAGCCTTCCGGTGTCAATCTCTCTCGAATCGGTCCACTCCTTTCCAAGCTTCTGATTACTTTGATTAAGTGAAATATTAGGCACCAGAAGGTTAGTATTCCTTTTTCTCACCTGAATGATTAAAACAGCCTCCTTAAAAAAAAAACACATCTGAAATCAAAACTTGGTTGGCTCAGTGGATAGAGCATTGGCCTTCGGACTGAAGGGTCCTGGGTTTGATTCCGGTCAAGGGCACATGCCCAGGTTATGAGCTCAGTACCCAGTGGGGGACATAAGGGAGACAGCTGATCAATGATTCTCTCTCATCATTGATGCTTCTGTCTCTCTCTCCCTCTCCCCTCCTCTCTGAAATCAATAAATATAAATATATATTAAAAACAAAACAAAAAAACACTTAAATTTTTTTAAGTCATTGGATAAGATTAACAGCAGGTTACATGCAACAAAAGAAAAGATCAGTGAACTTGAAGACAACTCAATAAAAACCACCCAAACTGAAGAATTGAGACAAAAACATTTGGGGATGGGGTGGGACTAACAAAGCCTCAGCTATATCTGAAACAATATCAAGCACTCTAAAATCCACATAGTTGGTATCTTAGAAGAAAGGGGAGAAAATCGGGTGGGAAAAAGTTTTTGGCCAACTTTTTTCTAAATTTTATCAAAAACAGAAACCCACAAAATCCAGAAACATCAATGAACTCCAATAAAAATAAATACAAAGATAATCACACCTATGCTCATCAGAATTAAACTTCTGGAAAACAAAGATAAAGATCTAAAAAACAACTACAATCTTTTTAAAAAAATCCTCACCTGAGGATATTTCTTCTATAGAAGGGAGGAAGAGCGGGGAGAGAGAGAGAGACAGACATAGACAGACAGACAGACATAGACAGACAGACATAGCCTCCTGCACCTGCCCCAACTGTTATGTGGGCAGACACTCTGCAGGCCAATGCTCCAACCACTGGGCAACGTAATATGTTAATTAGACCGGACATCCTTCCAGACGAAGCTGGGGCTGCAAGGGAAGTCAGGGCCCCAGGTGCCTGCCGGCGGCCAGAGGGAAGCCCAGGTCCCGGGTGCCGGAGGGAAGCCGGTGCCGGCAGCTGGGGGAAGGAAGGCCTACTCTTGCATGAATTTCATGCATCGGGCCTCTAGTTAATCATAAGAAAATGACCTCTTATTTATCTTGTCTTCCCCATGCTGCTCAGTGCAGTGTTTTACACAAGGTACAGAGCTGCTGAAGACTGTGCTCTGAGCGTGGTCTGACCAACCCAGAGAACAGGTAACACCTTTGCGTTGCATGAGCAGAGATTCTGGGGCTGAATGAGAAGACAAAGTTGCAATTAATTTTCCAGGTGGATATCCCATAGCATTTATTAGACTCTCAGAGTTTAGAGGCCCCAAAATATTAAGCACGCTGGTCCTAGCTTCTATACTTCTATGAAATGCTATCCAAGATGACACCAAACTTGGGGCAGCCATATGCCAAGTGACTCATATGAGCTTACAGGATTACCCCGAACCACAGAGAAACTCACCCATTCACTTGCATTCTTTATTTTATTATTATTTTTTTAAATCCTCACTAAGAATTTTTTTTTTAAATTAATTTAGAGAGAGGAAGGGAGAAACATTGATCAGTTCCTTCCAGTACATATGCCCCCCAACCAGGCATTGAACCCACAACCTGGGTATGTGTACAGGATAACGCTCCAACCAACTGAGCCACACGAGCCAGGGCGTTCACCTGCACTTTTTAGAGCACAGCGTGGTTACCTCAGGGTCAGGGACCACACTGAATTCAAGTTTGTATCCCTAGGGTTTAGCACAAACCTGCTATTGGAGGATGATAAAAGAACTGTAACCACCACCATGTACTGAACCCTTGCTATGTATCAGGCACTGTTCTAGGCAGTTCATTCATGAACTCATTTTATTTATAAACAGCCTTGTTTTCTCCTGTTACTATTATTTTCCCCACCTTCCATATGAGAAAATGAAAGCACAGATAAATTAAATAACTTTCTCCAGGTCAAACAACTAGTTTGTGGGAAAACCAGAATTTGAACCCAAGAAATCTGACCCCAGAGCCATCCTCTTAACCATAGGCTGAATTTATACGCCTGTCAATTGAATGAATGAATGAATGAATGAATGAGAGAATGAAAGAGCAGAGATACTGAACATTTTTTTCGTGGTTTTTTTTTTTTTTTTCTCTCAACACAGTATTTGTTTAATCCTCACAACAAACCTGTCAAGTTAGTTTTTTGCTTTGGTCTCATTTATCCTCACCTGACGACTTGCTTAGAGAGAGGAAGGGAGGGAGGGAGGGAGAAGGAGAGAGAAAGAAACATCAATTGGTTGCACCCTGCATGTGCCCCAACCCGGGGATCGAATCTCCAACCCAGGTATGTGCCCTGACCAGAAATCAAACCAGCAATCTGTTAACTGAGCCACTGCTTACGATATTTTTGTTGGACCAACAATTAACCACCAGTTAATGAACTCAGCCTGTTATCCATAGAGTTATCACTAGAGTCTTTCTCAAACGTTCGCGAGTTCAGTCAGAGTCTATGCACACGTGATTTCTTGACCTACCAGTAGAGAATCATTGTCAGTAAAATACACAAGGCTGGCTTAATTTATTCCTAGTGAATTAAGTTCTTCCAGAACCTAAACTCTAAGAAGACAGGGATTTTGTCTGTCTACTTCGCTACTGCACACTTAGGAGAGCACCCGGAATATCGTGAACATTCAATGCACAACCCGTGAATGAAAAATGAATAAATAAAACAGCTCTGGCCAGATTAAACTACTTTCAACTCACCTCTTTCACCACTCACTTCACCCACACCCCAATTCCTAGTCACTGTTCGCTAACATTTAATTTCTTCCAGGAAGTCTCATCAACCCAAATTGCCCACACTCCCCCCACCACAGCCTTTACTTGTCCCCCCCACTCAACAATAACTTCTGGAAGGCTATCCATCCTAGGCATTGAAAGTACCTGGAGTCCTTATGAACTCATGAGGAACTCATGAATAAATGAGTTATTTTTATATACTTGTTTTACTGATTTCAGAGAGGAAGGGCGAGGAAGAGAGCGATAGGAACATCAATAATGAAAGGGAATCATTGATTGGCTGCCTCCTGTACACCCCCCCTCCCCCACTCGGAACTGAGCCCGAAACCCAGGCATGTGAATGGAACCCAGGACCCTTCAGTCTGCAGGCTGACTCTCTATCCACTGAACCAAACCGACCAGGGCTAAATGAGCTGTTTTTAACCCTTTGCACTCGCTTGCTTTTTTCTAGATTCCTTTATTCTAATGCTAACCGTGTCGAGTCACACTCGACATCCGAGTGCAAAAGGTTAAACCTTATCTGGCAGAGGTGCATCCCTTTGTGATCATAGCTTCTCCCACAGGTGACCTGAAGAACTTTCTGTTGTCATCTGGTTCTCGGGGAAGCCCCAGCTCATTCAGAACTTGGGCCTCATTGATTTTTTTTTCTCACAGGGCCCTTCAGTGCAGCACAGGGGGAATCCTGGCCTAGTTTCAAACTTCAGCTTTTCTTTCATTAGTTGTACAATCTTAGGCATGTTTCTTAATCTCTTTCGTTTTTAATTTTTTTTTCTAATCCTCACCAGAGGATATCTTTTCCATTGCTTTTTAGAGAAAGTGGAAGGGAAGAAGAAAGGAAGGAGAGAGAGAGAGGGAGGGGAATAGGGAGGGAGGGAGGGAAGGAGGGAGGGAGGGAGGGAGGGAGGAACAGAGAGGAACTGACCTATTGCCTCCCATACTTGTCCTGACGGGGGACGCTCCAACCACTGAGTAACACTGGCCAGGCCATGTTTCATAATTTTTAGTTGGACTCTAAACCTAATAAATCTCAGTTCTCCCAACTATAAAGGGGAAAGAGACAATTCCATCCTCACCCATTTCCTCCAAGGTTGGGGAGAGGGAGCAATGTTTTAAAAGCTACAGGTGGGTGAACACTCAATGCCAGTAGCTGTCCTCTTCCCTTTCTCGGTGCTTGATTCTTTGTTCAAGCAGTTCCTTTCCCCTTCCTTATTGCAATCATCTGCAACAGCAGTCAAAATTGCCCTTCAAGGATTGCCAAATATATTTTTAAAATATATTTTATTGTTTTTTTACAGAGAGGAAGGGAGAGGGAGAGAGTTAGAAACATCGATCAGCTGACTCCTGCACAACCCCTACTGGGGATGTGACCGCAACCAAGGTACATGCCCTTGACTGAATCGAACCTGGGACCCTTCAGTCCGCAAGCCGACGCTCTATCCACTGAGCCAAACGGGTCAGAGCTTTTTTCCCCCTCTTAATTAAAAAAATAATAATAATAAAATCTGGCCTGGCTGGTGTGGCTCAGTCTTGAGCGTAGACCTGTGAGCCAGGTCATGATTCAATTCCTGGTGTGCAGGAGACAGCCAATTGATGATTCTCTCTCATCACTGATGTTTCTCTCTCTTTCTCTCCCTCTCTCTCTGAAATCAATAAAAAAAAAAATCTTAAAATCTGCCTTCTTGAAGTCTAGAGTGAAAATATGACATCCCTGGTTATAAAGGTGTTTTTGTTGGTTTTTTGGTTTTTTTTTTTGAGAAAATATAGTTGCCTTTCCCCAGGTCCCCCTAATATCCAATCTGCACACCATCTCTCCTTTCTCGGTCAGAAGGGTGCGCCTAGTCCTTCGGAAGACACAACAGCACGGCGGGTCAGAAATGTGCCAGATGCTCTGCTTTCAGGAAAGCAGGGCTCTCACCAGAGGTCTCAGCAGTTGGCTCCATCGCTACTCTAATCTCGGTTCAGGGTTAGTGTGTGACCTGGGACAGGAAGGGCACACATCTCTTCCTTCTAACTGGCAGGGTAAACGGTAGTATTTCCTCAAAATAGAAACTCCTTGGTTCTCCGCGCTTCTGCCACCTTATGCCTTCTGGTTTGCTGCCAAGGGCGCCAACTAGTCTTCGAAAGAGAAAAAGACTTGGCTGGAAAGGATGCCTCCACACAAGCTTATTCCTGGTGGGCATGGACAGCCCGCCGTGTGCAGGGCGCTCTCATCCCTGGCACCTCCTCCACTGTGAAAGAGGAGATAAAGTCAAAATCTAACCTCTAGATTTCTAACCTCTAACCCTCTGGGCCAGAAACCTAGAAGGAGGCACAAATATACACTGAGTGGCCAGATTATGATGATCTCTGAACGCATAATGATCTGGCCACTCAGTGTATATCCTATATAATAAAAGGCTAATATGCAAATTGTCCCCTCGACCAGGAGTTCGACCAGCAGGCAGGCTGGCCAACTGCCCATATCCCCTCCCCCTGGCCAGGCTGGCTGGACCCCACCCATGCACAAATTCATGCACCGGGCCTCATACACACACACACACACACACACACACACACACACACACACACACTGAGTGGCCAGATTATTATGAGTTCAGAGATCATAATAATCTGGCCACTCAGTGTAGTAGGAAGAACCATTAAGAAGAAACACTGCCCAGGAGGTTATTCTCGCAGTGACTAAGGCTGGCTGGGGTTGAGAAAGGTCTAGGCCAGTGATGGCAAACCTATGACACGCGTGTCAGCACTGACACGCGTAGCCATTTCTTACACGCAGCCGCTGAGGCGGACGCATGCCGAGGATGAAACATTTGCTGCTCCTGAGGATGAAACATTTGCGACTAGAGTCTTGGAGTTAGTTTTTTCCTCAAAGTGACACACTACCCGAGTTATGCTCAGTTTTTTGGCGAAGTTGGACACACCAAGCTCAAAAGGTTGCCCATCACTGGTCTAGGAAGCAGGGAACTGAACAATGTTTTCAAGGGACGGGGCAGGAGTAATAGAGTTAAGGTGGAAGGACAAGAGTTTCTAAGGCGGTAAATGAGCTTTGGCTTCTCTTTGAAGTCATGTGGAGCCTCTGCCAGGTAAGACCTCCTCCAGGAAGTTCTCAAGAGGAGCAAGGAGTGAGAGGTTAACGATTCCTTCAGCCTGAGCTCTCTATTCTGCCTCAGGACTATCGAAAACCCCTCTCCTCTTCTCCATGCCGTGAGGGTCTCTGCCCCAAAGCACAAATGATGCATCAGGGTCCTTCATCTCTAACCAGCAAGGAGATGTGGGGGGAGTGAATTCCATCACCAAAGTTCGGAGAGAGCAGAATTTGCCAACAACGAAGCCACCGATGGGGTCCGGTTGTCACGGAAAGTCAGGTTTCCAATAAAACCCTCCTTCCCTTGCAAGATGGCGAGGTTTCCCCCTCTGAGCCCGCAGCTCCAGGAGGGGACCCAGCCGCTGTGGGTGCTGCACGGTCAGGGGAACCCTGCCTAGCACTCCCCCACCTTCTCCTGGAGTTTAGCTGTCCCTTAGCTTGCCAACAGACACTCCCCCTGCGAACCTCAGCTGTTCTTACTCTCCGCCCCAGGACCAGAGTCCGAACACGACTCTATTCAGCCGCCATTTCCTCTGTCCCTCTAGCGATGGGGTCTAGCAACCGTGTGACTTCTCATGGAAATGATGCCCCAGGTCCTTCCTTTCCGGTTGTAACGCTTTCCATGATCATTGGAAATGCAAGAATGGGCTTTCATTTTAGAACACAGGTATGAAATAAACCAGGCACGGAAACACCAAAACACAAGATCTGCCTCAATTACCCCAGGGCCCGAAGGGCCCAAATCTCTTACTAGAGTTGCCCAGAAGGGAGCAAAGTTACTTGATTTGATTATCCCCAGTCTAGGTCAAGGGTATGACTGAGAAAGCAGAGAAAGGCCTTCAAGACTGGAGCCCAAGGAATTCACACACATGGGCCTCCACCCTCAGATAGCTGGGAATTAAGGAGACACTCTGCTGGGCTGGGGCTGGGCCCCCGTCCTTAAGAAGCTTGTTGTCAAAATACGTTCAGCCCAGCCAGCGGGGCTCAGTGGTTGAGCATCTGCCTCTGAATTGGGAGGTCACGGTTTGGTTCCCAGGGTGATCCCCAATGTGGGGCGTACGGGAGGCAGCCGATCCATGCTTCTCTCTCATTACTGATGTTTCTGTCTTTCTCTCCCTCTCCCTTCCTCTCTGAAATCAATAAAGACATTTTTAAAAATAAATAAAGTACGTTCAGTCTGGTGACATTTCATGGGCATTCATCCAAGTCAAGGGGCCCGATATGAATGAATTCTGCAACCCTACCGGCCCTTTCTGCTCTCCCAAGCCTCAGTGTCCACCCATAGTGCCATCAACATTATGAGCACGGGGTGAGACTGCCTGCTTCAAAACCCTCTGTCATTTACTGGCTGGCTGTCATCAGTGTTAGCTATTATTATATTACCTGCCAGCTCAGCACTCCCCTGCCTACAGACAGCAGCCAGCCTTTGAGGGGTGTACGTCTCTCCCCAATTTCCTACAAATGTCATGAAGCAGCCTTTCTTTCTCTCCCAGTTCCCATCCTGCCAACCCTATTTAAAGAGAAATTCGGAAAAAACAGTTACCTCAGTACTGTCACATCGCTCTTCCCTTAGCCAGAAAGGAAAGGTTCCAGAACATTCTCCTCCAACGCCTCCCCCAACTCCACCCCACCAGTTCTCCCTCCCTTGTTACCAAGGCTAAACTCAGGATGAATAACTGACATTTGTACGGTACCGTGCAGTTTTCAGAGTGCTTTTGCATACATGGTTTTATTCAGTTCCTAGCAAGCAGTACATGGCATCCTTAAAATAACCCTGTGAGCCAAGGGCATTATTTCCCCCCATTTTACAGATCTACAAACTGAGGCATAGATAGGTTCACAAGTTGTCCATGCTCACACAGTTAGGAAATAAGTCACACCAGGACTCAAAGCCAGGCCTCCTGACACGGAACCCACATTATCACGTCCAAGTTCACATCCTGGGAGCCTGAGGAGCCTAAAGTTTATGGCCAGGCACGAACCCCCACAGGGAACAGGGATCCCTTCATTTTTCTCCCTACTGGTCTGAACAGAGCTGTCCAGACCGAAGGACCACAGACACGAGACACCTGCAAAACACCAGGCCAGGTGGGATGAGGGAACCACGGAGTGGGAACCAAAGGCTCACGGGTGTGGGAGATCTGCGAGGGCACCGCCAGGTCATGGCAGAGACCACGGGCAGTCCAGGCCACTGCCTCCTCAAAGGAGCAACAGAGAAAAAAGCGGGAGGCCTTCCTCACCCCAGCACACCCTGCAGGCCTCCCTCACCGATGCTTCCACGGAGCGGGAAATGGACAAGCTCCCTCTGGCCGGGGCTGAGGAGCTAGATCAGAAGCCGGCACACACACACACACACACACACACACACATGCACACTCAGCAGTAAACCCAGAGCCAGGGAAATGAAACCTGGGCTCACCCAGACCAAAGGAGCTGCAGCCACCATCTCCTCCGATGCTGGCTGCCAGGCAGAGCTATAAAATGTGCCTCGACTTAATTTTTCCATGGACACCATCCCAGATGGGACTGCCAGGCTCCGGAGGAGCTGCAATTCTGAAGCCTCAGAACCACTCAGTTCTGGGACCCACAGCTGGAGTTGGGGAGGGAGGTGGTATGTGGGGGTCGGAGTTGCCACCCCCCCCCCCCCCCCGCTGGGCCATTTCTCTCCCGATATCTTTCCAAGGTCCAGTGTGGCAATAGAGCGAGTTTTCATTCGGGGACTGCTACAGGGTTGGAATTCAGTGCAAATTGCTTACATCTGCTTGGCCGTGCCCCAGTCAGGTAGTTGAGAGAGAGAGGAGGCGCCCTGTTGGCCCACTTTGGGGAGCAGGAGTAGCTGTGTGCTAAGGAATCTGGTGCCCTGCTGGGACCAGCCAGCCCAGGGTACAAAATCCTCCAATGGAACAGAGAAAAAAAACCTCAGGGCAGCCGGAGACAATGGATTCCATCCCAGGCTGGTTGGACAGGGACAGGGACAGGGAAGCCACAAAGACCCCAAATGGGGGTGCAGATGCCAGGAGAGAAGGTTGGCGTGAAGGAGCAAGAGCAATGGCAGACTCACCACCACACACACCACACAGCCCTCAGCCAAGGAGGGTGTGTGCACGCACTCGCCTCTTCCACGCAGGACCCTGGACCCTGCCAAGCCCCTGAGCTCCCCACCCTACCCCACCCCACCCCAGCTGGGCAGCCTCCCCCTGGGGCTTCCCGCTGCTGCACGGCTCCCCCGCATCAAAGCCACCGCTGCTGGGAGCTGAAAATGACTGACAAGCACAGGCCAGGAGAGGAGTGCTCTCGCCTCCCCGAGGGCCCGGAACTGGGGCCGGAGGGTCCCTCTCCCAGGATTTCTCCTTTTGCTGCAGGATCCTTATAAGGGAGAAGCCAAGTCTACCCTGCGTCTGGCTTTAAAAAAAAAAAAGGTATATATTCCCCAGGCTAGATGATGACTTTTCACCCACTGCCCGCGAAAGCACCACCCCCACCCCCCACTCCAGGGCAGCTTTGCTTTTTATTTCTCATCTTAAACAAACAAACCATTGGTCGGTTCAGATCGCCTAGCAGCTGGGAGCTGGGGAGTGTGCTGAACAGGGACGGGGCGGGGAAGGCCCGGGAGCTCGAGGCGCCCGAAACTGGCGGAGCGGGGTCGGCGACCTGCTCCGGCTGCGAGCTGGCGCGGTCGCCCTCCCGGCATCCCGGCTCAGCCCCTGCGGGCACCCTCGGCTCCTGCCATTGTTGCGCCTCGGCTGTCGCCCTGCTCGGCGGGGCAGCCCTTGACCTCCGCTCCCTCCACGCCGGGCCACCAGCAGCCCCTGGGCGGTCGCTCTGGGCCGGGCGGGCGTCCTACCTGTGCTCCCCGCGGGCTCTCCTCGAGACCCGGCCGCCGCCGCCGCGGCTCGCCCCGCGGCTCCCGGCCCCGCTCCGGCCGCGCACAGCCCTCCGCGCCGCCCCCGCCGCGGGCTCCGCGCGCTGCAGCGGTCGGGAGGCAGGAAGGGGCGCCGGGACCTGCTCCGGGGAAAGAGAGTCCTCGGCCCCGAGCGTGCGCAGCCCGCAGTCAGGCAGCCCCGCGTGAGACAATAGCGGGGGCCGCGAGCGCGAGCAGAGAGGCCATCTCCCGGGGACCCGGCGCACTGCACGGCGACGCGCGGCGGCCAGACCTGCCCCGGGCGCGGGACAGGGCAGCACAGGCGCGCGGCCGCCGCGCCAGCCTCGGCCCCGGCCCCGGCGCCCAACTCGCCGAATCCCAGCGGCAGGCGGGGCGGGCCCGCAGCTCCGACTGCCCTCCACCCCTCCCTCCCCTCCCTCCCCTCCTTCTCTCTCCACCCCTCCCCTCTTTCATTCCCCTCCCCTTTCCTCCCCGCCCTCCCCTCCCCTCCACCGTGTCCTCTCCACCTCTACTCCCCTCCCAGCCCCCTCTACCTCTCCCCCTCCCCTCCCCCTCGCCCCTCGCCCCTTCCCCGCTCCCCTCCTCTCCTCTCCCCTCCTCTCCCCTCCCTCCCGCCGGTGCGCCTGCCGGAGAAACGCGCCGGCGGCGAGTTTTGCTTGGAAAACCCTAGAGCCAAGATTTCCACTTCCCACTCGGGTGAGGGTTTCTGCAGATGGCTGTTACTCTTCCCTTTGCACTGTGTCCAGGGAAGGCCGAGTCATTCTGCTGGAAATGACAGAGTTTTGAGGTCCCTCATCGGTTTGAGGAATTTCCCCAATCCTTAGGAGAGCGATGCCCGAAAGAACCCCTACTTGAGGACTGAAGTCCAGGTAGGGGCCTGGGGAAGCTGTGTCGGCGGCGTGGTCACACTCAGCCTCCTTGGTTTTTCTGTGAGCCCCAGTGGGTCCTGGGACCTGAGCCTCAGAGAATAGCCATCAACAACCCGAGAGGGGCGAGGCGGGGAGGGGAGGTGGCGGGTCCTCCAACCCAATTGTGGGAGGTAAAACCCCTCTTTCATGCAGTATGTTATATTCAACAATTTGACTCTTAAGCACCTTTCTTTGAGTGGTGGTCTCTAGAAATTTCCAAAGGCTACGCCCAAAAGAAACCAGGAGATGACCAGCTCCTCATTTGCATTTGGTTTGCATAATAACTATGATCTATGATCTCAAAGTACATTTTTTTTTCTCAAACCATGAATCTTTGTTTTCCCCCAGGACTCTCCTTTCTTGCCAGACTATGAAAATCAACACCTGGTTCTCAGCTCCCGCCTCTGCAATCCCCTTCAGGTATCCAGGGTCTAAAGACTCCTAACCTCCTTCAGATGCCCAGGACTCCCAGCCAGAGTCCCCACGAAAACATCTGCCAACCTTCCCGTCCCTGGTCTCAAGGAAATATTTGCTAAAGTGCTACCATTAGTCTGTTTGGGATGCACCAGCGTTTAAAAAAAAAGACACAGATGTCAGAGAGGCCTTTTAAAAATGTCCTCATTATTATGAAACTGCGACAAACTCAACACAATCCTTAGATTCATAGAGTGAGAGAACTAAACGACTCCAGAGCTCAGTAAGAGGATAAATGTTGGGAAGGGAATTTGAATGCCCAAAGGAAGTCCTACAGAGGGGAGAAAGCAATTAAAAAGTGAGTTCACAATTCAGAGGATTTATTGGGAAATGCTTTGTTCTCGTGTAAGATGAAATCTGGGCAGATGCACTGAGTGAACCACGGGGAGGGGCAGAAGTTCCTCTTGAGCCTGCTGCTAAGGTCGCTTCTAGCTCAAAACCAATTGCACACAGAGAGGCACCTCTTGGGGTGACTGGTTCTGGACCTCCACATGAGTGCAGGTTGGGAGCTCAGCAAGGGGGCCATGACAATGTTCGCAGTGCAAGATCAAAGCTATGCCAGGAGTGTGAGAGCTGGGCCGAAAAGGCAAGGGCAGACACAACAGATAGTTAGGAAGTCAAATCAGTAAGAGTTGATAATGTAGTGAATGCAGGGAATCAGGGAGGGGAGGGAATCTAGTATTACTCCCCACTTGACACCTTAGGAATTGGTGGCAGGTGATGCCATTCACTAAGCGAGGGACTGTAGTAAATCAGAGACCAGGTGTTGGGGGAGCCATCGTGAGTTTAATTTTGGACATGTGGGGTTTGTGGCATCGACAGAATGTTTGGGGGAGGATGTCTCGTAGACAGTGGATTTATGAAACGAAACTCAAAGTAGAAGTGTGGACAGGGGACATCAGTTTTGGACTCTTCACATTATAGGTGGTCAGCAAAGTTAGGGGCATGGGTGAGATCACCCAGGTGGGCATATAGAGGAAGGAAGGGGCCTGCAAAAGAAATCAAGAAAGCTAAGAACTATATGACTTTGCTCATGTCTCTATGTATAAAAAGCCTAAGGGACCTTTGGACCGGTAGCTATGACATACACTGACCATCAGGGGGCAGACGCTCCGACCAGTAGATTAGCTTGCTGCTGGGGTCCGGCTGATTGGGACTGGGCGAGACAGGCCAGACGTGCCCTGGAGCCCTCCTGCAGTCCCTCCCTGGTTTCAGTCTGATCCCACAGGCCAGGCCGAGGGACCCCATTGGTGCACAAATCCGTGCACTGGGCCTCTAGTATGGTATATAAAACTGAAACTTGTGAACACAAACAGCATCGTGGTGATTGCCAGAGGGAAGGGGGTGGGGAGGGAGAGGGGGCCTAATATACGGTGACAGAAGATGAATTGACTCTGGGTGGTGGGCACACGGTGCAATATACAGATTTTTTTTTTTATATATATATATATATATATATATATATAATTGATTTTTTACAGAGAGGAAGAGAGACGGATAGAGAGTTAGAAACATCGATCAGCTGCCTCTTGCACACCCCCCACTGGGGATGTGCCCGCAACCAAGGTATATGCCCTTGACCGGAATCGAACCTGGGACCCTTGAGTCCGCAGGCCGATGCTCTATCCACTGAGCCAAACCGGTTTCAGCAATATACAGATCTTGCAACATAGAAACCCACACCTGAAACCTGTATGTTCATGTTGACCAATGTTACCCAATAACTTTAATAAACACATATTAAAAAAATAAATAAACCAAGGAGAAACACTGAAGTAAGGAAACTTTTCTCTATCAGGAAAGAGATTGGAACAGAAGCGCAGCAGGAACAGTCAGGAGGACAAGGCTGAAAATGGACCTTTGGATTGGCAAGAAAATCACCAGTACCAGTGGTGGGAGAACAGTCATTGTCAAACCAGGCTCCAGGGGGTTAAGGAGCAAGAGACACATGAATATAGACCACTCTTCCCAGAAACTGGACAATCCATGGGAAGGAGAAACGTAAGGCAGTGGATGGGGGAATGCAGAATCAAAGGGAAGATTTTTGTTGTCTGTTTTTTGTTGTTTGTTGTTGTTGTTTTTCCAGATGGGAAAGGCTTGAACTTGCTCATAGGCGGAGGGGGAAAACAAAGGAGATGGAGAGATGATTAATGAAAAATGCCCCGGAGGAGATGGGATCTAGGCACAGGAGGGTGGCGTTGCCTGGGCTGTGTTTGGGAGGAGGAATGCACAAGCCGAGGCCTTTGTGGTAGACCCAGAGGTTAGAAGTTGAGAGAATCGGTTGCCACCTGACAGCGTCTAAGTCATCTCCTGGGAGAGAAGGGGTCAAGATGGGGCTGAGGATTAAGGAGAGTGGTTAAGGTTAAAATAGCCATTGAAAGGAATGAGTGGTAGCTTGTTAGAGGAATGGACTTGTAGGCAGAGCTGAGGATGTGGCTGGGGTCAGATATTCTAGCATGTAGTGGTTTCGATATGAGTGTTTTTATCATTTTCTTCAGCTGAGGATATGGCTGGGGTCAGATATTCTAGCATGTAGTGGTTTCGATATGAGTGTTTTTATCATTTTCTTCTGCAGATCTGGGAAGCCAAAGTGTAGAATGTTAAATCAGGGCTGGGGGTTGCAGAATAGGTACCTTTGTAGGATGAAGGGGAAAGAGGGCTCCGGACAAAAGAGGAGGTGCCCAAGGAGGGACATGACGCTGAGGGAAAGCTGTTCATCTCGAAGGGGGAGTTAGGAGCCCGGGGCCACCACAGGTGTTGCTCCCTCCAACCTTTTCTCCAACACCCCAGCCAGAGTGATGTTTCTAAAGCAAACACCTGCTTCCCTGCTGAAAACCTGCTAACATACAGCTCCATAAAGAAAGGCAATTTTCACTTTGGTTTTTAAAATTGGACAGGTACATGCTCAGTAGAATTTGTCAGATGGGAGGCTCCATAGAGCTCTTAGCTAAAATGCAAACTACTTAAGAAAAGCAGCAAGGCCTCCCACCATCTGCCCCTTGCTTCTCAGTCTGGACTCAGAGGACAGGGACTTCTTGTTTGTCCTTTTATCCTCAGAACAGCACCTGCCGTGCAGTAGGCATTCAGTAAATAGCTCTCGCCTGCATCCCAACGCAAACTTCATGCTTGGTCTTACTGATCTCCCTGCAGTTCTAGTCTCCCCAGGGGGCCTTCCTACAGGCTTTTCCCACAGCCTGGAAAGGGCCTCCCACCCCCAATCGCCACCGCCATCACCCTGCGTGGCCGTGTTTCTCCACGGCAGGCAGAATAATGGCCTCCCAAAGGAGGAAATGTCTGAAATGTCTGCTTCCCACTCCCTGGAACCTGTGAATGTTATCTGAGGGAGGCGGGGAAAGGATTGTGCAGATGTGATTAAGATAAGGACCTTCAGAGGGGGAGGTTAGCCAGGATTACCCAGGTGAGCCCAATCCAATCACATGGGTCCTTAAAAGCAGAATACTAGTACCTTTGCCAGTTGAAGCCAAAGGGAGATGTGATGCCCTGGCTGGGTGGCTCAGTTGGTTGGAGCATCTTCCTGTGCACCAAAGGGTTGCGGGTTTGATTACCTGCCGGGGCACATACCTAGGTTGTGGGTTTGATTCCCAGTCGAAATGTGTGCAGGAAGCAACTGGTTGATGTTTCTCTCTTTCTCTCTCTCCCTCTCCTACTCTCCTTCTCTCCCCATTTTTAAAAAAAAAAATCAATCAATCAATAGCCCTGGCTGGTTTGGCTCAGTGGGTAGAGCGTCAGCCTGCGGACTGAAAGGTCCCAGGTTCGATTCCGGTCAAGAGCATGTACCTGGGTTGCGGGCACATCCCCAGTGGGGGGTGTGCAGGAGGCAGCTGATCGATGTTTCTCTCTCATCGATGTTTCTAGCTCTCTATCCCTCTCCCTTCCTCTCTGTAAAAAATCAATAAAATATATTTTTAAAAAATCAATCAATAAAAACATATCCTCCAGTGAGGATTAAATAAAAGAGGGGACACCCTAGCCAGTTTGGCTGAGTGGATAGAGTGTTGGCCTGCAGACTGAAAGGTCCCGGTTTGATTCCAGTCAAGGGCATGTACCTGGGTTGCAGGCTCCTCCCTGACCCAGGCCTTGGTGGTGGGGGCGTGCAGGAGGCAACCAATCAATGTTTCTCTCAGATTGATGTTTCTCTCTGTCTTTCCCTCTCTCTTCCACTCTCTCTAAAAACCAATGGAAAAATATCCTCGGGTGAGGATTAAAAAAAAAGGTGGGGGGGATGTGATGATGGAAGAATGGTAAGAGAGATACAGCATCCATTACTGGCTTTAAAGTTGGAGAATGGAGGTCCTGAGCCAAGGATAGTGAGCTGTTTCTAGAAACTGGAAAAGGCAAGGAGACAGAGTCTCCCCTAGAGTAAGGTGACCAGATTTTAACATTGGTAAAGCGGGACACCATTGACCGGTGGGGGGGCGGGGGGTTCTTTTTTTTTTTTTTTAATATATTTTATTGATTTTTTACAGAGAGGAAGAGAGAGGGATAGAGAGTTAGAAACGTTGATGAGAGAGAAACATCGATCAGCTGCCTCTTGCACACACCCTACTGGGGATGTGCCCGCAACCAAGGTACATGCCCTTGACCGGAATCGAACCTGGGACCTTTCAGTCTGCATGCTGAAGCTCTATCCACTGAGCCAAACCGGTTTCGGCCAGGGGGGGGGGGGGGCGGGGGGGGTTCTTGATTAAAAATTTGGTCTATATTGTAATCGCTTTTGGTTTTTTTAATAAAAGGAAATTCACTTCTTAGATCATCGTTGAATTTGCATCCTCTTTTCTTACTCATTATGTTAAAAATCTAAAAAAAATAATTTAAAATTATATTATAAATTATTATATACATATTGCTTAAAAACACAGTAAGTAGGTACATAATTATATGAACATATTTTATTGTTAGTTTATAAATTAAATTAATTTGATTGTTATAAAGTAACTATATTTTAAAAATTATTTTAATCCTATATTTCTTTCTAAATAATAAAGTATTATTTTTCCTCTGAATTTGCCGTAATGTAAGTCGTAAGTGTCACTTTCAAGGCCGGCATTAGACTTTTTTTTTTTTTTTTTTTTAAATATATTTTATTGACTTTTTACAGAGAGGAAGGGAGAGGGACAGAGAGTTAGAAACATCAATCAGCTGCCTCTTGCACAACCCCACTGGGAATGTGCCCGCAACCAAGGTACATGCCCTTGACCGGAATCGAACCTGGGACCTTCCAGTCCGCAGACTGACGCTCTATCCACTGAGCCAAACCGGTCAGGGCAATGGCACTAGACTTTTTGCTGCCACTATAAAATATAAATAATACGAGTACTGTCTGCTAAATTCAAGAAAATTTATGTATTTATGAAATAAATAAATAAATTACTTAACTAAATTATCTGAATAGCTGATTTGTGATGACATCACTTGTTTAACTAGCTTACTAGCACGCAGTACGATGTGTATCGTCTGAGAGACAGTTACAAAATGTTTTCGTCGTTGCCAATCCCCAAAAATGCCATTGTTCATTAAGTCCAAACAATGGTGGTCGAATTCTAACAACTGATCAACAATTCGAACTTTGATAAGCAGTTCTCGATAATCAGTTCTCAACAATTATTTGTTATTATTAAAGTTTAACATTATAAAATTAACAAAAATAATATAAAACTCATATCCTGGCTAAATAGCCACATGGCCGCCGAAAACCGTATATTCCCTTCCCGTTCTCCTGCCGTTCCCTAGCTTGTCGTGCATTCTTTCCAAAAATTGGGACTTTTTAAAAACGCTGCGGGACGCAGGACAATTTGTTAAAAATTGGGACTGTCCCGCCAAAAGCGGGACGTCTGGTCACCTTACCCTAGGCAGTGATGGCGAACCTATGACACGTATGTCAGCACTGACACGCGTAGCCATTTCTGATGACACGCGGCCGCATGCCGAGGATGAAACATTTGCGACTAGAGTCTTGGAGTTAGTTTTTTCCTCAAAGTGACATACTACCCGAGTTATGCTCAGTTTTTTGGCGAAGTTTGACACACCAAGCTCAAAAGGTTGCCCATCACTGCGAGCCTTCAGAAAGGATCACAGTCTGCTGGCTCTTGATTTTAGTACAGGGGGCCCATGTGGGGCTTCTGAAGCTGTAAGGTAAGTTGTGTTGTTTTAACCCACTGCATTTTCAGTCATTGGTTACAGCAGCAGTAGCGAACTCATATACCCTACACCTGGTTTTCCAGGAAGCTTCCCAAAATGCCTTCTAAAGATGCCTACCCACACACACACTAGCTGCCTGGATTGTAACATTAATCACAGTGTCTTAATTGCTTGCATTCGTCCGAATTGGGGAGGGCATGGAAGAGAGGGTTAACTAGTCTATAAGCTCCTTCAGGACTAGGCTATCTTTGTTGGGTTTACCTTTTAATTGCTAGGTCTACTTCATCGCCTGATCCAGAGCTGGTGCTCAATAAGGACTCGGTAAATGAGTGAATGAATGAAGATTTAACATTCTACACCCGAGAGTGACCAGGCTAGACAATGGGGCACTTGAGCATTTATGACTCCAGGGGTAATAACAATAGGTTATTAGGGAGCAAGTGGTTGAAATGAGAAGGAGGGGAAGGTGATTGAATCCATTTACTTGTGCTATGTTCTCTCATGGCTCTGCTATGGGCTAGGGCAGTGGTTGGCAAACTGCGGCTCTCGAGCCACATGCGGCTCTTCGGCCCCTTGAGTGTGGCTCTTCCACAAAATGCCACGTGCGGGCGCGCACGTACAGTGCGACTGAAACTTCGTGGCCCATGCGCAGAAGTCGGTTTTCGGCTCTCAAATTAAATTTCAATCGTTGTACTGTTGATATTTGGCTCTGTTGACTAATGAGTTTGCCGACCACTGTCCTAGGGCAAGGGAAACAAAGGAAAAAGTAAACAAATGGGACTACATCAAACTGAAAAGCTTCCGCACAGCAAAAGAAACCATCAACAAAATGAAAAGGGAACCCCCTACAATGAGGTATCACCTGCCAGAATGGCTACCATCAATGAGTCAACAGTGCTCGCTTCGGCAGCACATATGCTAAAAATTGGAACGACACAGAGAAGATTATCATGGCCCCTGCGCAAGGATGACATGCAAATTCGTGAAGCGTTCCATATTTAAAAATAAATAATTAAATCAACAAACAACAAGTGCTAATGCGGATATGGAGAAAAGGGAACCCTAGTACACTGCAGGTGGGAATGCAGACTGGTGCAGCCACTGTGGAAAAAGAGTATGGAGTTTCCTCAAAACTTAAAAATGGAACAGCCATTTGACCCAGTAATCCCACCTCTGGGAATATATCCTTAGAATCCCGAAACACCAATCAGAAAGGATGTATGTACCCCTATGTTCATAGCAGCACAATTTACAATAGCTAAGACCTGGAAACAGCTCAAGTGCCCATCAGTAGGTGAGTGGATAAAAGAAGCTGTGGTACATTTGCACAATGGAATACTATGGGGCTGTAAAAAAGAAGGATCTCTTACCCTTTGCGTCAGCATGGATGGACCTGGAGCTTAATATGCTAAGCGAAATAAACCAGTCAGAGAAAGACAAATATCACATGATCTCACTTATATGTGGAATCTAATGAACAAAATAAACTGATGAACAAAATAGGTCCAGAGGCATGGATACATAGAAAGACTGACAGATCTCAGAGGGGAAGAGGGTGGGGAAGGCTGAAAGAGATTAAACAAAGACATGTATGTGTGTATGTATAGGCCATGAACCCAGATAATAATGTAGTTTAGGCCTGGGATGGGGCAGGGGCTGGGTGGAGGGTGGGGAGGGGGGTAAAGGGGGCATCTATAATATTGTCAACAATAGGAAGGAAGGAAGGAAGGAAGGAAGGAAGGAAGGAAGGAAGGAAGGAAGGAGAGAAGGAAGGAAGGTGGGTGGGCCTCAAATATAGAATCTGTCAGTTTAGACTGACCTCTACTGGGAGAATTAAGTTCAACAGTCTATGTGAAGGGAGAAACTTGAGGGAAACACTTATGATTTCACTAAAGGCCTGGTGCACGAAATTTGTGCATGGGACGGAGGGTGGGGTGGTCCCTTAGCCCGGCCTGCACCCTCTCCAATCTGGGACATCCCTCTTGCAATCCAGGACTGCTGGCTCCTAATCGATAGCCTGCCTGCCTGCCTGCCTGCCTGATCGCCTCTACCCACCTCTGCCTACAGGCCTGATGCCCCTAACTGCTCCCCTGCTGACCTGATCGCTGCTAACTGCCTCTGCCTCGCCCCGCCACCGTGGCTTTGTCCAGAAGGACATCCGGAAGATGTCCAGTCTAATTAGAATATTACCATTTTATTAGTATAAATGCTAAATAAGGTACAGGATAGCACTCCTGGTGTGGTTTGTAATGCAGCATAGGAAAAGCTGATTCGGTTCATGTGACCTCAGATAGGACTTTGCAACGTTAACAAACCGAACTTTCAAATTTAACTGTTGCCCATTCGATAAAATTATTCTCCAGCCAGCTGTCTCCAATCTAGCACCTCTCTTTTACCTCCCTCCATTCCAGCCAGATTAATTTATTCATCCACCCCCCAAAACAGAACTTGCATGCCCCACTTTCCTTCCAGACTTACCATTTCTCCTCCCACTGTGCCTAGCTCACTGCTGTGGAAATTGTAGGTGCTCAATAAGCAACTTGACAGATTAATCTCATTCAGTCTATTTGATTTTAAACAGCTGTTTTATTATCCATTCAGAACAGGACAATAAAGCCACTGGGCAGGAAAAAAACGTGAAGGCTCCTTTAACTATCTGCCTTAAAAAAAGGTAGTGTACAGCTGAGACTAATATAATACTGTATGTTAACTGCGATTGAAAAATAAAAAAATATATAAATATTTAAAAAGTTAGGTATAATGCATCTTACTCATAAAAAGAGAGCAAAAAGTTTTTCTGTATCTAATACGGTGGGTGCTTAAGAAATGTCTGAATGAGTAAAGGAATATCTGCCTGGCTCATTACAGTGTCTTTTGTACACATCTCTGATCATGTGTTTTCTTTGCTGAAAACTCAAGGACCTCCACCCTCATTATATAACCCCTGCCTTTCCGTCCATTCTCATCTCCTGCCACTCTTGTACTTGAATTCTTATGACTGCATCTATGACTTTATTAAAATTGTTTGCTTAAATGCCTGCCTTCTTTCCTAGACTGTGACTAGGATCTGTGTTACTTATCTCCTACTCTAGAGCTAGCCTGGAGCCTAAGCAATAATAGATAATCAAGAAATGTTTGTTCAAGTAAATCATCCCTTTCCTTTGCATTTTGAGTCTTTCACTTCTAATCTTATTCACAGTGGGAGGAGTAACAGAGTTGTAAATTGTTAGATTTAGAAGGCTTCTTACAGATCATCTAATCAATTTCCCTTATTTTATAAATGCGGAAATCCAGGCCCGTTCAGGATCACACCATTTGTTGGTCCTTATTCTAAAAGAATCAGACAATTGTAGGAAAGAAATTCCTCCAACTGAGGCTGAGCTATTTTGTTGTTCATTGTGTTCAAAGCCTCAAGTTCCCAGAAACAAAAATGAATTCCCTTATCAGTCTTTAAAATTTCATAATCTTGTGTTCCACACCCTATGCGTCAGGGTTGATAAGTCTGATTGTAGGAAAAACTGGGCTAATCTGGAAATTATTATTCTTAATACTGTATATTGCTTCTTCCACGGGTGCACACATACACTGCTTTAGAAGGACTCAGGGTGTGAGTCTGACTTGAAAACTATAACTTGTCTGGAAAAGAGGGAAAGGCAAAAATTAATCAAACTCTGAATTAAAGGTCTAAAGCTCCCTTTCTCTCAAAATGTAAATCCAGAACCACATTTCCACAGTCCCTTCTCCTATAGTAGCTCCTCTATTCCTGAATCAAATGTGTCTTCGTTTGTGCTAAGGGATGCTTATCTAACAGCTACATCATCTAGTAAAGGGAAATGTATTTTTCTTTAAAGGGAAAAATACTGCAATCTGGCTCAGCAGAATAAAATTAAGAGGTCCTATCGGGAAAGTGATATTCAGCTTGGTTGCCCATTTTTCTGTAATTTCATACCATTGAGTTTTAGAGAATCCAGTAGATACTGACAATTTATCAAATATGAAAGAGCTTGAAGAACACATGCTTTAAATGTAGAAAAATAGAAAAGCGAACTTAAAAAATTTTTTCTTCAAAAAGATACTTTAAAACTAATTAACACCTAAATTTAATTTTTTGGAAAAGCAATTTATTACAATTATATCAAGTAAAGAGATGAACAGCATTTTTCCAAGAGCGCCCGGATAGCTCAGTCGGTAGAGCATCAGACTTTTAATCTGAGGGTCCAGGGTTCAAGTCCCTGTTCGGGCGTGTCGTTTTAATGCCAATGTTGAAGTGTATTTATATTTTAAGTTGAATTTACTTTGTTTTTCATTGATTTCAGACTATGATAAATGTTCTCAGGAGAAAAATGACTGTGCGCAATTACTAATTTCTTGGTGAGTAAGGAGGTTTTGCGCAGTAGTTTCGCAGCGAAAAGGAATTTGTTTTTTCAGATTACTAATAATCGAGAAAGCAAAAAAACCCCAAACAAAACCTAACAAAGACAGACGTTAACGCAATGCGCTCCGTTCAAAACAAGAAAGAGAAAGAAAAAAAAAAAGCCAAAAACGTAGCGCCCGAACAGGGACTTGAACCCTGGACCCTCAGATTAAAAGTCTGATGCTCTACCGACTGAGCTATCCGGGCTCTCACGTGGAACTGTGGCTGTTGCAAACCCTTACAAAAAGTAAGGACTCTTGTGCAATCAAGCCCTTCCGCCCGCATTTTGTGACACTTTGAAACACGCGAAAGCTCGGGATTCGTGCGCCAGAGAAAAACGTAAGACCTAAATAAATCTGATCGTAGGGTGGATGTCAGTTCTAAAGCCTCCCCGATAAACAGAAAAAAAACAAAACAAAACAATGAGCCTAAGAGAATACAAGCTATTGGGTCGAACTGTGTAATATAAAGTGGGAGAAAGGACACTCATAGTGGGATTGTATTGTAAGTAATTTTACGCGAAGAAAACCTTGGGGTCAGAAGCCTTATTAAGCCTGAGAGACTGGAAAGCCGAACATGTCTAACGGGGAGACATTATTGATCTTGGCATCGGAAGGCTGTTCTCGTCCACAGCCATCATAACCTGGGCACTGCCCTCTGCACAAGGGCTGACGTTGAGAATTGCCCACCGTGGGGCGTAGAGTGAGTGGGTCAAGAAAGGGGTTTTGTTAGCTGTTCCTTAATTCCATCTGCGATACAAATTAACTACAGCCACCATTCTGTATATAAGGCTTAACTTATTTGACTGGGTGGAGGGAGATATAATAGAGAATTTAGAAAGCTGGCGATATCGAGTTAATTCTGGGCAAAAGGAATAACGTTACCCCTAGATTTATTCCATTCGTGTACATGAAAAACAGTAACAAGGACTACCATATTAAGTGTTCTCTATAAGAATCACCTCACCAGAGCTAATCGTCTACCCAGAGCTAATGGTAGAATGGGTTCTAAAATTGGCTGTGTGTAGATGGGATGCTGAGGCATCGAATTAATAACATTAGACTGCCTTTCCCCTCCTTCCCTCCCCGCTCAAAACCCTTTGATTCTTCCCCATTATTTATGGAATAACAAGTGGAACTTTTTTATAGCAGCATTCAAAATCCTCTCCAATCTGGTCCCAGCCTACATTCCACACCAGTGTCATTTAATAGAAATATGACGCAAACTACAGGTGTCATTTAAAATTTTTTTCTAATAGCCACATAAAGTAAAAAGAAACAGGTGACATTGAATATATTTTATTCAACCCAACATATCCAAAGTATCGTTTTGGTGTGTCATCAACATAAAACATCATTAATGAGATATTTCGCATTATTTTCTTTTTTTCCTACGAAGACTTTCAATGTGATGTGTATTTGACACTTACTGCACGTCCCAGTTTGGGCCACCGCATTTCAGGCCACATGTAGCTGGTGGTTATTCTATGGGACAGCGTGATTCATCACAATGTCCATCTTCTACACAATACCCAACACAAATCAAAGCCGACCCTTCCCCGTCTTAAGACCGTGTCTTCTAATTCCTCACCCTGGGGAACGGAGGGAGAGGCCTTTTTCTGATCAGCTGAAGGCTGCCTCTGAGGCTGCCCTTCGGTTTCTCCCCTCCCAGGTTTCTGATCGCCTAGGACGCGTCTGCCAGGATCACAAGACCTCGCCATTTCCCCGACATGGTCACTCTCTCCGCGGTCTAGGCCTCGCCACTCTGTCTCCCGGAAGAGGGTCTACTCTATGGTGGGGAGAACTCGTCCCCTCTAGCTCTCCAGTCCTCCAGTGGACCATCTATGGTCTCCCCGGAAGCTCCTGCGTGAGGCGGCTGGGAAACCGGAAATTGCGCTCTCATTGGTCGCCACCCGGGTTTCAAATTGCGGCTGAGGCCTGAGGACCTTTGACTGACGTCCTCTGGGCTTCGCGCGGGAGCGACTCGCGAGTGGCCCCTCAGGTGTGGTTCTGGGGTTTTCGGCGGCGCGGCGCCGGGAGGCCGGGGGGGGGGGGTGAGGGGGGGTGGGGGAGGGGGGAGTGGGGAGCGGCAGCTGCGCGGCGGGCGGGTTCCGCGGGTCCCGAGCGGGGAGCCGGGCGGGATGAGCTGGCGGCGGGGGCGGCCTGGGACGGTGGCGCCGGGCGGAGCGGGCTGTGGGGAAAGGGCTGGGAGAGGAGGACCGCGGGAGGTGAAAGCCGAGGTGCAGTGACCACCTAACCAGTAGTCGGGGTACCATGTTGCGCTGGACGCGGGATTGGAGGGAAACTGAGGCACTCCGGAGCACGGAGGTGGGGGAGAGGGCGGCGGGAGAAGGCCTTGGAGGTGCGTCAAGAGTTTAGGGCAGCGATTTTCGGGGCTGCGGGTCCAGTGTCTCAGAGGCCTGGGGTGCTTGTTTGAAGAATGCTCACTTTGGGGCCACATCCAGACCTCCCAAACTCTATCAGGAGATGAGGCTCAGGAATATGCGTTTTTATCAGCACAGCCCCCTCCCCTCCACCCCCCGTTGATTCCTGTACATCCTAAACTTTGAAAACCACTGTTTTAAAGCGACGCCGTGAGAAAATGCTGCTGCTCATTCTGTTGGCGTTTCTGTTGGCGTTTTTTTTGGGGGGGGGGGAGGGGGGAAAGGCTGTGAAAGAATTCACCACTGAGAGAAGAGATCAAGGCCGAGAGGAAGCTTAATTTACTTTCCTGGAAGGGAAGGAAGGGAAAGGGCCGGTGCTTTGCTAATCAATACAAGGGCCACAGTGATAGGAAGGGAGGAGGATTTTGGGGTTGAAATTGAGCAGACCTGAGGGGGTGGTAGTTTGTTAGTTCTTCAGGAGACCATGTGGGCAGATGTCCTAGGGAGGTGCCTTATCAGTCTTCTTCCAAAGCCTGTAAAACACGCTTAGAGCACGAGTTACGAAGAGTTCAAAAGAGGCTTGTTTGAAGGGGAGGGGGAAGGGAACTGTCTACTAACTAGAGACTTCTGGGTGCAAATTATCCCCGAGTTGTAAAAAAAAAGCAGGGAGGCGGGTTATGCAAGAATGTAACCTTGAAAGTGGGTTATCTTGTCTTGCAGTTTGAATTGAGAGGCTGTTTGAATCAGAGGAACTAACCATTTTGGGATTAATTACCAGGTGCTTCTCTTAAAGTGTGGAAGGCCACACAGCAAGGAAGAAAGAGGCCTTTTTCTTGCTCTCACACTCATCCTTTCTCCCGCGACCGCACTGGGCAGGATCACAGCTTTTTACAGTCCTTAAGTGACAAAGAGTGTGTGCCAGCTTAAAAAAAAATGCGCAGAAAACAGAAGTGTGTGAAGTTAATCTCTCATCCCTAACCGGTTTCCTCCTCAGGCTGGCTACTGTTAACTGCCTGATGTTACAGCTTTCCTGACTCTACACATACTCACATATTTAAACAATTGTGCGATCATTTTGTTTGTATTGTTCTGCACCTTAAGTTTTTTTTTCAAACAATATCAGGGACAGCTTTACATAAAATATACATGAAACACTTTCTTTTAAAGATTTCGTAGTACCGTGTTACAGGGCTGTACAACAGTTTCTTTAAACAGTTTGCCGTTGATGGATTTTTAGGTTATTTCCTGGCATGTTGGTTTGGTAAACTCTTGTATACTATCTTTGTACATGTGTAACAGACCTAGTAAGAACTAAAAAGTCAGAATAGTCGTGTGTTGTTTCCTTATAAGAAAAAAAGTTTTTATTAACTTGTTAAAAAACAAAATTCAACCAAGTAAATTTGAAGAGCCAATTGGCTTTAAATATGGGCAACATCCCATCTAGCAATTAGAAGGGGTTGTACAAAATGGAAGATTTTTATAGGAAGATGGATGGAGCAAGGGAAATGAAGGATTACTTTTTTTTTAATCCTCACAGGAGGATATTTAGAGAGAGGGGCGGGGGTGGGGGGGGCGGGGGGGGGGGGGAGGAGAGAAACACGGATGGGAGAGACACATGGATTGGTTGCTTCCTGCATATGCCCTGACACAGGCCCAGGTTGGGGATTGAGCCTGCAACCGAGGTAAGTGCCCTTGACTGGGAATCGAACCTGCAACCCTTCAGTGCAGGGGGTCAATGCGCTAACCACTGACCAGGGCAAGAAGTTCATTTAAAAAAATTTTATATATATATATAAATATATATATATATTTTTTTTTTTACAGAGAGGAAGGGAGAGGGATAGAGAGTTGGAAACATCCATGAGAGAGAAACATCAATCAGCTGCCTCCTGCAACACCCCCTACTGGGGATGTGCCTGCAACCAAGGTACATGCCCTTGACCGGAATCAAACCTGGGACCCTTCATTCCGAAGGCTTGATGCTCTATCTACTGAGCCAAACCGGTTAGGGCTGTTTTTATTTTTATTAGTCTTAAAATCACAGTTGTCTTCAAAGGTAGAGATTTAAAAAGATTTTTTTATTGAATTTATTGGGGTAACGTTGGTTAACAAAGATAGAAATTTGAAGATGAGATGTAGAGTCGTTTGAACTAAGTGTAGGGTAAAAACCACTTCTTTTTCATCATCATGATGAATAGAACTATTCTTGCTCTATGATTTCAATGTAGGAGGGGATAGACATAAAAACATAAATATAATATGGTAACTGTTAATAGATTTGCTCTGGTGTCACCAGCCTCCCTTGGGGAGTCAGAAAAGCCTTGACCAAGGAAGTGACTTTTGACCTAGATAGAAGAATGAGTGGGAATTTTTGAGAACAGAAAATGGAACATAGAAGGAGGAGAAAGGACGGAGTGCTAAGGCCCGCCCTCCCCCAGTTGAAAAATCTGATACAACTTTTGACTCCCCCAAAACTTAGCTACTAATAGGTAATGTTGACTGGATGCCTTACTGATAACATAAGCAGTCGATTAACATAATTTGTATGTTACATGTATTCTATACTGTATTCTTACAATAAAGCTAGAGAAAAGAAAATGTTATTAGGAAAATCATAAGGAAGAGGAAATACACTTAACAGTTATTTATTGGAAAAAACTTCGTGTATAAGAGGACCCGTGCAGTTCAAACCAGTGTTCAAGGATCAACTATAACTGGCAGCTTGGTATAGTGAAAAAGGATAAACTTTTGACTTGAGCAAGTTTTTTGACTTCTTTAAGCCCCAGTTTTCTCTTTTAAGGCTTAACAGTTATCAGGCTGCACTCAAAAGAGGTTCCAAGTGGAAAAGGAACAAGATCTAGCTTTGGCCGAAACCGGTTTGGCTCAGTGGATAGAGCGTCGGCCTGCGGACTGAAAGGTCCCAGGTTCGATTCCGGTCAAGGGCATGTGCCTTGGTTGCGGGCACGTCCCCAGTGGGGAGTGTGCAGGAGGCAGCTGATGGATGTTTCTCTCTCATCGATGTTTCTAACTCTCTATCCCTCTACCTTCCTCTCTGTAAAAAAAAACAATAAGATATATTAAAAAAAAAAAAAACCAAGAAAAGATCTAGCTTTGGATTCACAGTCCATCAACTGACTTCTTTTTCTCACATACATCCTTGATCAAAGCCTTTGCTCATGGTGTTTTCCCTCCCACTTTTTCCAGTATTCTCCCATTTGAAAATCCTTCCACTCCTATCTCCATTCCCTCTCATCCCTCCTCTGCCTAAGAGTCAACAATAATTTGTCCTGCTCTGAACTTCCATGACTCTTAAATCAGTATCTTTTTTAATGGCACACTTTCTGCTGGTGTTAGAGCCAAGTAAGCATCAGAAGAGTAGGACAAACTGGATGCTAAATGCATCCATTTATATCAATTACAATAAATGGTTAGAAAGATGATTTGACAAATTGGATTTAAAAACCCAAAGTTTTAGATATATGCTTTTTACGAGGGACACACAAAAAATTTAAAGGTATGCAAAAAATTGAAAGTAATTTGATAAAATACATACCTGGAAATATTACCTATAAGAAAGTTGGCATGACTATACTAATATAAGATAAAATATATTTTAATACAGGAAATATCTTATTTGAGATGGAAAAAATTACTGAGTAATGATAATCACTATACAATGACAGTTTACCAAGAAGATAAAGCAATTTAAAGCATATATATCTGATTAAAAGTCCTTAAAATAGATGAAATCCTTAAAATAGATTACATCTCTTTATTATTTATAGGTCAAGCTGGCAAATTAGCAGATATGGGAGATTGTAAAAAACCAACAAGCTTAACCTAATGAACATAGAGTTTTTTGCAAGCATACATTACAGAATTGATCAAGTAGACCAGAGGTTTTCAACTGGTGTGCTGCAAGAATTTTTAAAACATGCACTATTTAAAACCTGACTATTTTGTCAGGGGCACTGAGCTCTTTTCCCTTAGATTGTCAAATAAAAAAATGACAACAGCTAACACAACAATAGCTACTCTACTCTGTGTGAATGAATCAAAATTATACCTTTTTTTTGTCAAATCAGCAAAAAATACTTTTTGGTGTGACGCAGAATTTTAGTAATTAGCTTATGTGTGCCATGAGATGAAAAAGGTTGAAATCGCTAAATAGACCATGGCGCAAGCCATGAGGGAAGCGTGCTACAACTTTACAAAGGCCCTGGTATCACTAGGCCATAGGATTTTTTTTTTTTTTCTAATTTAAACTTTTTTTTTAAGATTAACAAAATAGAGGAAGGGAGGGATAGAGAGACAGACAGAGAAATAAGAGACATTGACTTCTTGTTCCACTTACTTAATGCATTCATTGGTTGAACCTTATATATTCCCTGACCAGGGATTGAACCCACAGTCTTGGAATATTGGGTGGATGCTCTGAGCTACTGGGTCAGGGTTAAGTGATAGAAGTTTTTCAGCTTCATTATCCATTGTGTACCAAGACGTCCTTATGTGGCACATGACTGTAGTAAGACCTAGAAACAAATCAGCACACACTGGAATATTATACAACAGTCAAAATAAACGACATGGATGAACTTTGCAAACATTATGCTAAGTGAAATGTCAGACACAAAAGGACAAATATTGTTTAAGTTCACTTATATGAGTTGCCTAGAATAGGCATATTCATAGAGGCAAAATAGGATAGTGGTTACCAGGGTCAGGGGAGATTAGGGAGGTAATTGTTTAATGAGTAGAAGTTCATTTTGGGGTGATGAAGTTCTGGAGATGGATGAATAATGGTGATGGTGTACAATATTGTGAATGTACTTATTGTCACTGATTTGTACACCTAAAAATGGTAAATTTTATGTTATATATGTGTAGTTTACCGCAATAAATTTTTTAAAGAACTGAAGTGACAGTACAGCAAAATATTATTTTAGTGAAACAAAAATCCCTAAAATAATCCAGATATAACATATCTGCTTTTATTTATTTTCATTTTTTAATATATTTTTATTGATTTCAGAGAGGAAGGGAGAGGGAGAGAGATAGAAACATCAGTGATGAGAGAGAATCATTGATCAGCTGACTCCTGGACCGGCCCTCCCCTCTCCCACTGGGGTCCAAGCCCACAACTGGGCATTGAACTGTGACCTCTTGGTTTGTAGGTTGATGCTTAACCACTGAACCATACCGGCCAAGCAACATGCTTTAAAAAAAAAAAAAAGGTAAAGGCAACCAAACTATACACACACACTTTTTAGGATTCCATTTTGATGCACTTAAAGTGCACAAAAAGCAATGGAAGAAAATAAAACCTTAGGAATCAGGATGGTTGTTGGGAGGCAGGGGAAATGGGATGGGCAATATGGTTGTCAGAGTCCTAGTTTGTAGATGCTTATTGCATTATTATTTTTATATTTTTTAGAGAGATGACGGGGGTGGGGTCGGGAGAAGGACAGAATAAAAAAGAAAAACGGGGTCAGGGAATTAACCTGCAACCCAGGCATGTGCCCTTGACCAGGAATTGAACTTGCAACCCTTCAGTGCATGGGCCAACGCTCTACCATGGAGCCACACCAGCCAGGGCTGGTCAAACATTTTTTAAATATATATTTTTTATCGTTTGGTTACCTCATACATGCCCCAACCTGCAACCTGGGTTATGTGACCTGACCGGGAATTGAACCTGCCACCTTTTGGTTTATGGGACGACATCTGACCATCTGAGCCCCTAAGCACAGCCAGGGATGCTTATTGCATTATTAAGAATCGGAAGTGAGCCAGGTATGGATAAACAGAGTATGTCTTGAAGCAAAGGATTGTGGTAAATTCTGTGCACTTGAGGTCTAAAGGGAAAAAAATGCCAATAGTGGGGATTTAAGAGCGCTTCGGAGTTCGACATTTTGACTACAGCAGTTTATTAATTGGCACATAACATCCTTATGTTTCTCCTGCCTCATCTATAAAATAAAGATAATATTGCCTACGTCATAAGGAATATCTAATATTAAATGGGGTAACACATGTGCCTGGTACAGAGTAAACTCTAAGTCTTTGCCATTTGTTTTATCTAATGCTATGCAATAAACCACCAAGCAATTTAGTGAGTTAAAGCAACAGCTATTTTGTTTATTTATTACCATTCTGTGGGCTGAGATGTGGTTTTTCTGGTGGTTTCATTTGTGGTCTATCATTTAGCTGTAGACAAGTGTCAGCTGGGGCTAAAGTGTCTGAAGACGTGTGTTGCTTTTTCAGGGTATGTGTGCCTGAAAGGCTGGGGCTCAGATGAACAAATAAGACTCTCCAGATATCCCTTTTTCCCCCTTAAATTTATTGGGTTGACATCCACACAGCCTTTCTGTGGGATCTCCAGTAGAGTAGCCGATTTTAGGGGCTTTGAAGAACATAAAAATGAAGCTGCCAGGACTGGAATTGGGACGTTTTGGTTCTGCTGTGACTAGAAAAAAAAAATTCTGAGATGTTCTGAATTAAATTACAGCTGCAGGAGAAAGAGAACAGTTAGTAGCTGTGGACCATCTCTCACAAAAGGATGCTTATATTCCTGTATATCTGTTGGAATTTAGGCTTAATTTGTAGGTGGCTATTTTTAAAATTATGCGGAGGAGAATATCCAGACGACATAGAACCCCAGGAGCCTCCGCTTTTTGTTTACACATGAACGTGAACTTTTCCAATCCACTGCCCTCAGCTAATCCATAGGAGCTGACACTTCTTTCTTGCTGACTCTGTGTCTCTCCAGAGCTGGCCCTGTTTCAGTTCAGTTTCTCCCACCCCCTCTGTCTATAGCTAATGTAAATTCTTTCAGAATGATTTACACCCCCCTCCTCCCCCTGCATCCCCCATTTGCCAGGACAGTAGACCTGTCTCTTCACTCAGCCATGCTGCTGGTAGTCAGGCTTCATGCTCCAGGACCTAGTCTTTCTTGCTGTCAATGGCCTAATCCTTTCTTTTGTAAAAGACTTTCCCCCTTGGAAGTTAAAACTTCTGAACCTGGGACCCTTCAGTCCGCAGGCTGACGCTCCATCCACTGAGCCAAACTGGTTTCGGCGTAAGTTAAAACTTTTTAAAAAATATATATTTTATTGATTTTTTTACAGAGAGGAAGGGATAGGGATAGAGAGTTAGAAACATCGATGAGAGAGAAACATCCATCAGTTGCTTCCTGCACACCCCCTACTGGGGATGTGCCCCCAACCAAGGTACATGCCCTTGACCGGAATCGAACCTGGGACCCTTCAGTCTGCAGGCTGACGCTCTATCTACCGAGCCAAATCCACCGAGCCAAACCGTCCAGGGTGGAAGTTAAAACTTTTTGTTTAACAGTTGGGTCCTATTGATTAGCTTATGTCACAGAGCCAGTGGGGAGATGTGATTCATTGGGGACCATTTTTAGAAATCATCCACACTATTATTAATATTTGTGTCCATTATGTTGCTGTGCCATGTATATAATAGTTATCTTAGGCACTGGGAATATATTAATGAACAAATAAATACAAATCCCTCCCTACTTGTAGCTTGTATTTTACATGATAATTAAAATGTGTAGTGTGTTGGTTGGTAACATGCCCTGGGAAGAAAATTTAAGCAAGAAGAGATAGGGAACTCTGGGGGTTGGGAGTTGTAGTTTGAAAAATGGGAACTGACATTTGAGCAAAGACAAAAGGAGGAGGCTAGGAGCTAGAGGAGCAAAGGTGGAATAGAAGAGGGACATGAGAACTAGGTAAGTTAATTTAGGTCAAAGCAAGTTAGCCCTAGCCAGTTTGGCTCAGTGGATGAGTGTCAGCCTACAGGTCCCAGGTTTGATTCCAGTCAAGGGCGCAGGCCCGGTTGCGGGCTCGATCCCCAGTAGGGGGCGTGCAGGAGGCATCTGATTAATGATTCTCATCATTGCTGTTTCTGTCTCTCCCTATCCCTTCCTCTCTGAAATCAATACAAATAATATTAAAAATATTTTTTTAAAAAGCTTCAAGTTAACCCCAATGTGTTTGCCCGCTCTCTATTTCCCCGTACCAGTGATTTTCCATAGAAACTAAAAACAGCTACAAGCTCAACTTCTAGAGACAGTTGGGGTCTTTTCCTCCTCTTGTGAGGAGATACCATTACTCTGTGAAGTAGCTTTTCTTGCTTATCCTCTCTGCTCAATAAACTTGCTCTGGTTTTAACCTCTTGTCTGGCTTGAGCCTTGAAATCTTTCCTTCATGAAGCCAAGAACCCTCTTGGCTTGGGCTCAAGTCTCCCCTAGGGACTTACCCCTCCGGCATCAGAAGCAAGAAAACTTTAAAAAGGCTGATGCAGTTTGGAGATGGGTGGTTGGATTAGTATAGGGAGAAGTGCTTAGATTTTGAATACATTTTGAAGACAGCTTCAGAATTTATTTATGGACTGGGTGTGGAGTGAGAGAAAAAGGAAGCTAAGAATGATTTTAAAGTCATTAACCTGAGCTACTGAAGGATGGAGTTGCCATTTACTGAAATGAGCAAGACTACAGAGCTAGCAGGTTTGGGGAGATCAGGATTGGTTTTGAAGGGGACCAAAATTTTGCCTCTTAGGCTATTGATTTTAAACTGGTTATTAAGAAACAAGACTCAGAAAGAAACTTGGACCCTCTTCCCCTTTCTTGCCTGAGAGTTTCAGGTGGAACTCTCCACCTTAGCCCAGTCTGAATTGAGTGTGGTGGATAGGAGGGTGTCAAGCTGGGGCTCATTAACTAGCCGCCCCTCACAGCATCTCATTGTTTCTTAGCAAAAATTTATCTGGCATGTATGTTCCACTCTTCCTCAGTTCCTGTAAATGGCCCATTCTCATGTTTGAAATCTAAGATCCCATTCCCTCCTCTTCTCCTTTGTCTAAAATGTCATATATAGCCCTGACCGGTTTGGCTCAGTGGATAGAGTGTCGACCTGCAGACTGAGGGGTCCCAGGTTTGATTCTGGTCAAGGGCATGTACCTTGGTTGCGGGCACATCCCCAGTAGCGGGTGTGCAGGAGGCAGCTGATCAATGCTTTTCTCTCATTGATGTTCCTGATTCTCTATCCCTCTTACTTCCTCTCTGTAAAAAATCAATAAAATATATATATTTTTTATTATTTTTTTTTAAATTTCTTTATTGATTACGGTGTCACATATTTGTCCTCATCCCCCCATTCCTATCCCCCACCCCTCCCCACGGATGCCCTCACCCCCCTGTTGTCCTTAACCATTGGTTAGGCTCGTATGCATGCACACAAGTCCTTTGGTTGATCTCTGTCCCCTACCTCCAGATCTTTCCTCTCCTACCCTCCCTCTGAGGCCCGACAGTCTGATCAATGCCTCCTTGTTTCTGGGTCTGTTCTTGTTTTTCTATGTTGTTCATCATTTCCCCTAGATGAGTGAGATCATGTGTTACTAGAAATATAAGAACCGAATGTGAGACGAGCAATAATAGTTATGCTGACAGGCAAATGAATCAGTCTGTAGTGAGTTTCTTTCTGGACCAACAGTTCTTTTGAGACCCAATTTCAATGTCCACCAGTTCCTTATGTGTACATGTCGGCACTGACTTTTCAGTTCTGGATGGTGGACAAATGGTGGTAATGCAGGTCCGACTCCCTCTGGTTTGGTTTCGCCTGGACGCAGGGGCACGGCTTCACCCGGACTCAGGGGCGCGCGGCCTCACCTGGACCTGGGACCCAGCATCACCCAGGCCCCGGGGCACGTGGCCTCTAAAATATATTAAAAAAAAAAAAGTCATATATACCCAATTTTCCTCACTGTCTTTGGAATTTTCATGCTTATGTGAATTCCTTGTGCATATATATTAAAAATTTGATTCTCTGTTAATCTCTGTTAACCTGATTATTAGCTCAGCTAGGAGAACTTAGAAAGTGGGAGGGAAGGTATTTTGTAGCCCCTATTTTATTTATTAGGTTTGAAATGCCAATTAAAAGATATTAGACTGCCCTTTTTTGTAGCAAGGGAAGCTGATAAGAGGGAGGAATTGATGCCTGTAATAGTTGAGTCTTCTCCGAAGAGTGAGGAATCTTGTTAGTTTCAGGTAGACTATTGGCTTTTCTAGGCTCTTTTCACCCTTTTCCTGATGTGGCTTGTTCACTGAGTGTCACCTTTTTACTAGAAAAAGGCTTAAAGTAAACTCAAGCAAGTTTATTTAAAATTGTCCGTTTCCTTTCCTACAGTTTTTCTTTAAGGAGAAAAGGTAGAGGTGAGAATATGGAATTAAAATCTTACTCTCTATTTCAATTCATGCTGTATCTTTCCTTGATGATGTATGTCCACCTTGGTTTAACCCAATTTGTAAGAATTTAGTTGCCTTTGACCAGAGAAAATTTCAGATGGTCTAAATATAGCTGTTTGAGAGTGAGAAGAAACAGGAATAATTAACAGTTAATAGCTGTGGGCCAATTAACAAAAGAGTGCTTACATTCCGGAATATATATTGGAGCTTTGAATCAAACCCCAGGCATCGGAATCCTGCATATGCATGAACTTTTTGGACTGTTGCTTTAACCAATCAAAAGTAGTAAATCTTTCTTTCTTACAGACTGTGCTCCTGTCAAAGAACTGCCCATACTTGACCTTATTTTCTCCCCACTTATCTCAAGAGAAAGAGCAAACATGTGATAAACAAATTCTTACTGGTCCACCCACAAACAACGGGACTAAAGGAAACCGGCTTTGCTAGATTTTTCCCTGACACATTTCGATTATATTATGATATTAATGTCCCTTTTTTTTTTTAAACATATTTCATTGATTTTTTACAGAGAGGAAGGGAGAGGGATAGAGAGTCAGAAACATCGATGAGAGAGAAACATCGATCAACTGACCCCCTACTGGGGATTTGCCCGCAACCAAGGTACATGCCCTTGACAGGAATCGAATCCCGGACCTTTCAGTCTGCAGGCTGACGCTCTATCCACTGAGCCAAACCGGTTTCAGCTAATACCCCTTCTTTTAAGCAGGTTTTTCTATCTGAATTCTTTTAGGCAAGTGAAAGGGGAGATGTCAAAGTTCTTTCTGAGTCTTTTGTTTCCTAATAACCAGCTTAACTCAATATCCCAAAAGACATATTTTGGGGTGGCAAAACTTTGGTCCCCTCAGTCCCACCTTTGAAACTTTAAAAAGTTTCATGCTCCAGAAGCAAAGTTGGTAGATTGCATAGATGGTTCTTACTCTTGATTAAGCTCTTCAGTTTTTTGCAGTATTTGAACTAGGAAGTGATCAGAAGGGTATCAAGCATCTCAGCAGGGGTATATTACATTTGTGTAGGGCAGTGATGGGCAACCTTTTGAGCTTGGTGTGTCCAACTTCGCCAAAAAACTGAGCATAACTTGGGTAGTGTGTCACTTTGAGGAAAAAACATTATTTCGCAAATGTTTCATCCTCGGCATGTGGCCGCCTCAGCGGCCGCGTGTCATCAGAAATGGCTACGCGTGTCAGTGCTGACACGCGTGTCATAGGTTTGCCATCACTGGTGTAGGGCGTTCTGACGTGTCTTATTTCTGATGGCTGTTTTTTTTTGTAAATCCTAGAGAGAATTTTCTACTTTAGAAGAGATTTTGTAATTTTTTATCCTTTTAGATTTATCAACAGATTAATTTCTTCACTGCCAAAATGGCATCACTTTCTACCTCTGCCCAGTGTTCAACATCTGACAGTGCTTGCAGGAGCTCTCCAAGACAGATCAAGCAGGTAAAATGTTTTAGGCATTCCTATTTCTCTTTTAAGTTAAAAAAAAGTGAATAAATTGAATTGGGGATGTAGCTGGCTTAACTGACTGTAGGATTTTATGGAGAGCAGAAGTATTTTAAAATGTCATCTTAGGGAAACTAGTCAACAGTATTAATGCTCATAAATTTGAATGGATCATTGATTCCATAAATGTATGGAAGTTACTGTTTGTTCAGTGGTACATTTTGAAAACTAGAGTGTATTGGGGTACAGGTGGCTAGTGGGGAATTTGGGACCAAGTTATATAAGTTAGTTTTTGTCTCTTACTTCATTCTAATTTGTTTGTTTTCTTTAAATAAAATTTTAAATTGTAAATATAGCAAATGTAATCTTAGAAAAGATTCAAACTTTATAATGTACTTATCTTTAAAGTATTTATAGTGGCTTTTTAAAAAATGTATTTTTATTGATTTTAGAGAGGAAAGGAGAGGGAGAGATAGAAACATCAATGATGAGAGAGAAACCTTGATTGGCTGCCTCCTGCACATCCCCTACTGGGGATTGAGCCTGCAACCTAGGCATGTGCCCTGACTGGAATTGAACCATGGTCAATGCTCAACCACTGAGCCACACTGGTTGGGCAGTATAGAGACTTATGACCCATGCCTTTCCCCAAAGTCCCTTTCCCCTAACACAGTGGTCAGCAAACTGCGGCTCGAGAGCCACATGCGGCTCTTTGGCCCCTTGAATGTAGCTCTTCCACAAAATACCACGTGCGGGCGCGAACATTCAGTGCGATTGAAACTTCGTGGCCCATGCGCAGAAGTCGGTTTTCGGCTCAAAAGAAATTTCAATCGTTGTACTGTTGATATTTGGCTCTGTTGACTAATGAGTTTGCTGACCATTGCCCTAACATAACACTGTTAATCAATTTGATGTGTCTTGTTCCAGATCTTTTCCTCTAACATACCAAAATATGTAATTTTGTTTTGTGTTTTCATAAAAATGTACACTATATAATATTATGTAGCTCATTTGATTAGAAACGTGGAATTTAGATTTGATGGGAAAATGTAGCCTGTAATAAATGGTTTTGATGTAATTTGCTATCTCTGGAAGGATACAAATTAAGACCTCAAACCTTATGTAAAAACAAATTGCAGATAGATACTTAGATGTAAAAAAAATGAAATGATTAAAAATATTGGAAGAAAATTTAAGAAATACTTGTGAAACTTTAGAATGAGGGAGGCCTTATGATAACTGTGGAGGCTGTAAGAGGAAGAGAGAGACAAACTTGACTAACTTGACTATACAATTTAGAAAACTAAATTATGTGGCTAAAGACAGACTCCACAATCAGAGTCAAGAGATAGCAAGCAAAGTCATTTTGCCTTGTTTATATGTTTATTTGCCAAACATAGTCCAAAGTATTTTCCATCTTTGGACTATTGTGAATAATGCTGCTATGAGCACTGGTGTACAGATAGTGGCTTGAGTCCCTGCTTTCAGTTCTTTTTGGTGTATACCTGTGAGTGGAACTGCCGGGTAATGTGAGATTCTATGTTTAACTTTTTTTTTTTTTAATATTTTTATTAATTTCAGAGAGGAAGGGAGAGGAGGAGAGAGATAGAAACATCAATGATGAGAGGGAATCATTGATTGGCTGCCTCCTGCAGGTTGGACCAAGCCCGCAACCCAGGCATGTGCCCTTGACTGGAATCGAACCTGGGACCCTTCGGTCCGCAGGCTGATGCTCTATCCACCGAGCCAAACTGGCTAGGGCTCTATGTTTAACTTTTTGAAGAACTGTCAAACTGTTTCCACTGTAGCTGCACCATTTCATGTTCCCACCAGCGGTGCACAAGGGTTCTAATTACACCACATTCTCACCAACACATATTTTCTTTTTTCCTCTTATAGCCATTTAGTAGTGTGAATGTGCTATCTTTTGAAAGTATAATTTTTCAGTAAGTAGTCTGTTCATCTGTAGTTACTCTATGCTTTGAAAGATTATATAGTACTAGAGGCCCAGTGCACGAAATTTGTGCAGTGGGGGGCGGGGTTCCTCAGCCAGGCCTGTGCCCTCTCGAAGTCCGGGAGCCCTCGGGGTATGTCTGACTGACAGCTTAGGCCTGATTCCCTAAGTGGGGAGCGTGCCTGAGCCGGCAGTTGGACATCCTTAGCGCTGCTGCGGAGGTGGGAGAGACTCCCACCACCACTGCTGTGCTCACCAGCCTTGAGCCCAGCCAGGGGGCAGCTCCTGCATTGAGCGTCTGCCCCCTGGTGGTCAGTGTGCATCATAGTGACCGGTCGTTCCACAGTTCTGTCGATTTGCATATTAGCCTTTTATTGTATAGGATTAGATAAGTATCTACCACTTTTTAAAAAGTTGAAGGAAGTTCTCGTTCCCTAGGGTATCAGAAATCAATCTAATTGAAATGTAAATATCAGGTTTATTTTATGTTTTTATTAGGTACGACCAAAACTGCCACTTCTGAAGATTTTGCAGGCAGCAGGTGCGCAAGGTGAAATCTTCACTGTTACCCAGGTAAGCTATCAAAGAAAATTGTTTTAAGAACAGCTCAGAAGTACAAGCTGATGAATCTGTACTTCTGAACTCAGCTGTAAGGAGGGAAGTTCTCCTGAGGTACTGGAGAGGCAACTTTTGCTCTGTTTCAAAGACCATGGAGCTAAGTTGAATTTCATATTTCCCTTTTGAAATTTGTTGTCAGCTAAACAAAACTAACCATGAGTTTATTGATCTCGGAATTAAAATGCAAAACATGTATAATATTTTAAAAAATGAGGCTGTCTGTGATTTATAGAATATGCTACCAGGCAGGAACTAAATGCTGTAGCTTTGCATTATAAATGTGTCAGGTAATTTTTTGAACACTGTGAGTTATTTTATTTTATTATTTATTTATTTATTTTTTGAACACTGAGTTATTTTAAACACTTAACTTATTTAGCTTCTGAAGTTTTTAAAAAAAGCAAAAACAAACTGAATTCTTTATGTAGAAAAGAGTATTAAAATGTTCATCTCTGCCAAAACCGGTTTGGCTCAGTGGATAGAGCGTCGGCCTGCGGACTCAAGGGTCCCAGGTTCGATTCCGGTCAAGGGCATGTACCTTGGTTGTGGGCACATCCCCAGTAGGGGGTGTGCAAGAGGCAGCTGATCGATGTTTCTCTCTCATCGATGTTTCTAACTCTCTATCCCTCTCTCTTCCTCTCTGTAAAAAATCAATAAAATACATTTTAAAAAAAAAGAAAATGTTTAAAAAAAAATGTTCATCTCTTTGAACTGTGCTTGTCTTTAGTAAGGTGAATGCTTCCTAAACAGAAGAAACAAAGTTATCAAGCTTTCTTTGAGTATTTTAGGAAGCTTAACACCTGTCTGTAATACCCCACTCCTGAGCCATTAAAAACCCTCAAGGAAACAAATCTGGAGGCATTTCAGATTTTTTAGAATGCTCACATTTCCTTTATCATTTTAAATTATGTATAGTCCATAATTTTGGATGATATCTCAAATTCTGCTAAGTATTACTTTTTTCAAACTTATTAAAGTGTGGATTGTTATTATTTATTTTTTAAATATATTTTTATTGCTTTCAGAGAGGAAGGGAGAGGGAGAGAGACACAGAAACATCAATGATGAGAGAGAATCATTGATCAGCTGCTTCCTGCATGCCTCACACTGGGAGTCAAGCCCACAATTGGGGCATGTGCCCTGATCAGGAATCGAACTGTGACCTCCTGGTTCATAGGTTGACACTCAACCACTGAGCCATGCTAGCCAGGCAAAGTGTGGATTTTTATATCAAAATGGTTAGTTATGCTAGCTTCAATAGCATGGCAGAGTTTACTGGGGAAAAAGTCGGATAGAGTCAGTTTATATGATAAGCTCTGTTATGAATTGACCCTACCAGGTGCATACAGAGGAATTCCCTAAATATTTTAAAATGTTAGTTGTTAGTATGGGTATTAAGGCAGTATGATATAATGAGAATAGAGGAAAATTCTGTCATTAAGTGAACTTAATTATTAAGCAATTAAAAAAAAATCTGTTACCTAGAGAAAACATTAGGATAAAATTAGATCATTTGTAAGTTTTGAATCATGGACTAGTCTGTTTCCTTCCATTTTGTGAACTTGTGAGAAAAGCCAGATAGATTAAATTTTTTGATAAACACTTAAAGGGTGTTTTATGCACTTATAGTTTATTAACCATTGTACTTTATTTGTCAAAAATAATTATGTGAACACACAGTACGTCTGTTGTAGTTATATACCCCTGGACTTATAAAATTTTATGACCCAGGCAAATTTAAAGTTTATTCCTTTGAGTAATAGGAGAAACCCCTTTATTTGGATTGGTGAGAAAATTTTAAAGGTGACACTAGGTAAATTCACCACTTTTTCTCATTGTCAGACCGATACATTTCTATTATAAAATGTAAGGCTCTGTTAATGTCCAGAATGATAATAAGTGGATGAACCTAGTATTTGGGTTCAGTTATCCTGTTGTAGGACCCCAGACCCTTTTATGCTACCTCTTCCTCTCATAAACCTAACTTACCTTATCTCCTTATAATTAACCAAAGGCCTGGTGCATGACTGGCCGGGGAGGGATGCAGGAGGTTGGTCAGCCTGGGCGAGACTGCGGGAGGGCTCCAGGGCATGTCCGGCCCATCTTGCTCAGTCTTGATCAGCCGGACCTCAGCAGCAAGCTAACCTACTGATTGGAGCATCTGCCCCCTGGTGGTCAGTGCACGTCATAGTGAATGGTGTAACGTCCTTAGCATGTCATTAGCATATTACACTTTGATTGGTTGAACGGCCGACTGGTCCACTGGACACTTGGCATATTAGGCTTTTATTATATAGGATTTGTGTGTTTTTTAAAATATTTATTGACTTCAGAGAAGGGAGAGGGATAGAGAGAGAAACATCAATGATGAGAGATAATCATTGATTGGCTGCCTCCTGCACACCCCACACTGGGGATTGAGCCCACAGCCTGGGCATGTGCCTGAATGGGAATCAAATTATGACCTTCTGATTCATAGGTTGACACTCAACCATGAGCCATGCCAGCTGGGCAATTTGTATGTTTTTGACAGCAGCTGGACAGAACTCTTAATAATAATTTATTTCTGTGCAGGTCATGCACTTTCTAGGCCAATATATAACAATGAAGCAGCTTTATGATCCGCGGGAGCAGCATATGGTATATTGTAGTGGAGATCTTTTGGGAGAACTCCTAGGATGTCAGAGCTTCTCTGTGAAAGATCCAAGGTAAAAAGAGTGAGGGTTTATTTTTTGGGGGGGTGCTTATACCTAACTACTTAATCTTCATAAGTTATTAGTGGTTATCAATTCCTTTAGTCAACAAATATTTAAGGACCTACATATATCAGGTGACCTATGACACACTGAGAACATAGTAGGGAGCCACAGTCTCTGATTTTATGGAGCTTAATTAAAGGTAGTGAGAATGGTGCTCTTCCCCTTCTTAATCAAATTATCACACTACTAGTGGCCCGGTGTATGAAATTCGTGCATGGTGGTAGGGGGTGTCCCTCAGCCTGGCCTGCACCCTCTCCAATCTGGGACCCCTCAGGGGATGTCCAACTGCTGGTTTAGGCCCGATCCCACAGGGGGCATCCCTCTCACAATCCGGGACTGCTGGCTCCTAACTGCTCGCCTGTCTGCCTGCCTGATTGCCCCTAACTGCTTCTGCCTGCCAGCCTGATCGCACCCTAACTGCTCCCCTGCCAGCCTGATCGCACCCTAACTGCTCCCCTGCTGGGCTGATCGCCCCCAACTGCCCCCCCTGCCGGCCTGCTTGCCCCCAACTGCACACCCTGCTGGCCTGCTTGCCCCCAACTGCCCCCCCCCCCCCTGGGCTGCTCGCCCCCAACTGTCCCCCCTGCCGGCCTGCTCTCCCCCAACTGGCCCCCCCTGCCGGCCTTATCCCGCCCCCAACCAGTCCCCCCCCCCCCCCCCCCCCCCGCCGTCCTGATCACTCCCAACTGCCCTCCCCTCCTGGCCTCATTGCCCCTAACCGCCTCTGCCTTGCCGCCACCTTGGCTTTGTCCAGAAGGACATCTGGAGTTCTCCCGGTCTAATTAGCATATTACCCTTTTATTAGTATAGATAAGGTAAAATTATACTATGGGTGGGGTTTACGGTCTTAGGGATCAAGGAAAGGTTCCTAGAGAAATTGATATTTGAGCTGAGAGCTGAAGGATAATTAAGGAGTCAGGATTCAAGTAGAAGAGGCTGGTTGAAGGAGGGCTTAGTGCCAATTGCGCATCACGCATGAAGGATTGGATATTAGGGAGCTTGATGTGACTAGGTTAGAATTTTGTGAAACAGTTGTAGAGAGAGGAAGAGTGAGATGATGAGCAATGTAGAATTGCTGGGCAGCTTGAGATTGATGAGGGGCTCCTACTGTGATTTTTATGACTTGTGTGTCTTTCTCCAGCTGCATGGGGAATTTGGTTATTTATACAATCAAAGGCTAATTAGCAATTGAGAAGCAGTGTTGACTTTCTATAGCTTCATTTTGTCTTTCTTTGGAAAGACTCCCACCAGCACTCCCTAACTAACTCCTAGAAGAAAGGAGTAGTTGCAAAGGAAACTCCCCACTTCAGTTACTCTTAGCTAAATTAATAAAATGTAAATTAATTAGTTTTTTAAAAATATATAGTTTTTATTGACTTCAGAGAGGAAGGGAGAGGGAGAGAGAGAGAGATAGAAACATCAATGATGAGAGAGAATTATTGATTGACTGCCTCTACTGGGTATCAAGCCTGCAGCCTGGGCATGTGCCCTGACTGGGAATTGAACTGTGATCTCCTGGTTCATAGGTCAATGCTCAACTACTGAGAACATCTTGATATTTTAATAATTAAGAGATCTGCCTGGCTAGTGTGGCTAAGTAGGTTGGAGCCCCCTCCCATCCCATACACCCAGTCAGGACACATACCCAGGTTGAGGGTTTGATCCTCAGTTGGGGCATGTGCAGGAGGCAACCTATTGATGTTTCTCTTTCTTCCTTCCTCTCTCTAAAATCAATTTTAGAAAACAATAAAAGATTTATTCTGGGGAAAATACTCTGTCTCTCCATATGTTATGAAGTTCAGAGATAGTGTTTGAGAAATACACTTAACATTTTAATTGGAAACTTGGTTATTAATTTTTTATTTTATCTTTTTTTATTTTTTATTTACTTTAATTTTTAAAATTTTTACTTATTTTTTATTTTTTATTTTTTTATTTTTTTATTTTATCTTCTTGACAGCCCTCTCTATGCTATGCTAAGAAAGAATCTTGTCGCTTTAACCACTGCTACTGCAGGTATGTCTCATCATATTTTTTCAGTCTATATCATAGCTTTAAGTTCAAGGGGGCAAATGATGGAAGGGAAAACAAGGATCAATCAAGGTGGAGATGGAATGCTCTCTTGGCATGACTGGGAGGGATACCATTACACAGAATGTGATTACTATGTCACTTAACTTTTAATTGTGAAAACTTTCCAATATACTAAAGATAGATTGGTATAATGTGTGCGCCTCTTAGACTTAGCAATTTTTAACATTTGATCATATTTGCTTTATGTAGGCATACTTTTAACATTGCAAACAGATCACGTCTTTTTTCCTTTGAACATAACTATAGTGCCATTATTACACCAAACAAAATAATGATAAATTAAATAACTCCATAATAGTATCCAGTAGCCAGTTTCTGTATAGTTACCCTCAGTTATTGCAGAAATATCTTTTACATTTGGCTTGTTCAAAGTCCACATTTGATTCAGAGCCCCCACACTACATTTGGTTGCTAACACTCCTTTTGTTTTTATTTCGTTTATTTGGTGAAGAAATGAATCATTTGTCCTATAGCATGTCATTCTAGAGTTTGTAGATTGTGATGTTTAACGTGTTTCTCTGGTCTATCTTTGATAAACTAGTAGTGCTCGAATAGATTCAAGTTTAAATTTTTTTCGGGGAAGGTTTCATAGGGGGTGCTTTTGTACGTCTATTGCATTACATCAGAGTCATGTAAGGTCTTTGTGTCCTTCTTTCAGTGATAAGAGTCTGTGGGCTTACATGGTGTCAACCTGATCCATCTATTATAAAGGTCCCCCAAGAACCTTTCAACTAATAGTTTTAGCTGTTATTTATTTGTTTTTTAAAAAAATATGTCGTGAATATTCACCCATTTCATTCTTTGAAAACATTGTTTTTTTTTAACGCTTTTGTCTATTTTTTTAAAATATATTTTTATTGATTTCAGAGAGGAAGGAGAGGGAGAGAGAGAAACATCAGTGATGAGAGAAAATCATTGATTGGCTGCCTCCTGCACGCCCTCAATTGGGGATCAAGCCTGCAACCCAGGCATGTGCCCTTGACTAGAATGGAGCCTGGGATTCCTCAGTCCCCAGGCTGACGCTCTATTCACTGACCCAAACCAGCTAGGGCGCTTTCTGTTATTTGAAGTCCATTTTGTCTAAACCCGTGGTCGGCAAACTGCCGCTCGCGAGCCACATGTGGCTCTTTGGACCCTTGAGTGTGGCTGTTCCACAAAATACCATGGCCTGGGCGAGTCTATTTTGAAGAAGTGGCGTTAGAAGAAGTTTAAAAATTTGGCTCTCAAAAGAAATTTCAATCGTTGTACTGTTGATATTTTGCTTTGTTGACTAATGAGTTTGCCGACCACTGGTCTAACGCTTTGCTTGATTGCATACCTCTTAAATCCTGCACTTTGAGTTTAATTTATTAGGCATGTGCAGGAAACTGGCTGCTTTGGATCTGAAGTGTGGTGTGCTATAGATAAGTGAATTAATAAACTGGAGACAACGGAAATGCAACCCTGTCTCATTTCCAAATAATGAAACTTTTCCACTTAAGACAGCACTTTCGATTGGCTACCTTTCAGTAGGTTATTGAAACAAATAAGCTTGAAAAAAATGTATTCCTAATAAAGATTTACACTTTAAATGAGAAGTTGCTCTCATTGAAATGTGATTTTGAACTTACATTGAATTTTGAAGCCTTGTTGGTTTCATTGAGTCCTTGCCCACTTCACCCAGCTGTAAATTTCTATTTGATAGGGAAGGCTTTGGGAATGATATGGCGCTTTATTGAAATTCAGTCACTTGAAAAATAGTATGGCTTTTCTGGGATACTCACTATAGGCTTGAAATAGAGGATTTTATATTTGCTCCTTTACAGTAGAATTTGTTTTCTGATATTTCTCTGAATATCTAGAGAAGGTATAATTCTCACCTTTTTTCTCTCATTTTCTTTCTTGCACTTCCTTTGCAGAATTTAACATGCCATGTGTTAAAATGAACATTTCTATAGCAAACATTTCAGTTGATCCTCACAACAACCCTGTGGGGAAGGTTTGGAGATGAAGAAACTAAGATTTTAAAAAATAGAATGAGTGACTAGTCCAATTTCATATGCAACTGATTAAGTGGTACAGGAGATATTTCTGATTAGCCATCAAAACAACCCCCCCTTTTTTTCCCATTGTGCCACACATTGCTGCCTCCTTAATCCTTGCTTATAATAGAATTTGCTCCAATCAAGTTTTTAAACACATTTTTTTCTCTGAACATTAAATCTGTAAAACGTGTTATTTTTCATCTTGTCACTTTGGAATAATTTCACCTACAAAAATACTGCAAAAATATTATAGAAAGTTCCTTATACTCTTTATCCAGACCTTATATAACCATAGTACAAGTAACTTTGTCTTTCTGATTTGCACTTGGATTAGTACCTGTGGTTGATCTTTGTAAAATGGGTCACCTGTGCTGTTTTATATGAAAGGACGAATGAGACAAGTACTTTCCATATATCTATTTTACACCTTTGCAAATGAGCTAAATACTTTATTTTGATGGCTGAGGAAAATATTATTTAAAATGATGGTGGTTCTTTATAAACCATTTCTCCAAATTTCCACATGCATCCTAATAAAATGAATTTTATATGATAAACTTTGCATTTAAGAATTCCTTTGTACATTCTAGTTTTCTCAGATAACTTTTTTTTACTCATAACTGTTGTAACCAAATAAGGCTTTAGAATATAAATGATAGTAATCAAATGGCAGTAAAGAAGTGCTTCATCTGTGTTGTATGCTAACTGAACTTTGAAGACCACTGTGGTCACAAAATTCTGTCTCTTAAACTTCTCAGTATCTCTGTTTATAACAGTACTTCTAGAAATAATGCTCTTTATAATTACAATTTTGAAAATGTTTGTTTTGTGCAAAACAACTGAATTGTGAGACTAGTTGTAGGATCTGTATTCTCTGCCAGTCTATTTAGAGAAGGATTATTTTCCATAAGATCTCTGGACCTGATAGTAGCTGATGAACCCAATCCATGGTAGTCTTACATATAAGCATCTCAGTTATGCATAGCCTCTGAGTGGTCCAGATTATTAAATTCTCTGAAGCTAAGCTTTCACCTTTTGTTCTGTTTAAAAATTTCCAAGTCCTTGAAATACATTTCTTTCAGACTATCTAAGAATTTCTCCTAGGTTATTGTTTCCTTTGTTTCTTTTAATTGGTCTTGAGAAAAACTTTTCTGCTTCCTTGTCCTTCTTAGGAAATGTTTATAGTAACTGGGAAAAATGAGACTTGTTGATTTAAAAAAACCTAATCTATATTCAGGTGTTGGGAATTTAAACTATGAAATCATTGACATTTAGAATGTGAGTTTACATGAAGATGCTGTTGTGTTATAAAGCAAGTGAGAAATTCCAGATTTTCAGATTTCATTACCCTTTATAACTTTTTAACATTTGAAAATAAAAATTAAATGAAAAAGCCAGACCTTTTCTTTTTTTTTTTTAAAATATACTTTATTGATTTTTTTACAGAGAAGAAGGGAGAGGGATAGAGAGAGACATTGATGAGAGAGAAACATCGATCAGCTGCCTCCTGCACACCCCTTACTGATGATGTGCCTGCAACCAAGGTACATGCCCTTTACAGGAATTGAACCTGGGACCTTTCAGTCCGCAGTCCGACGCTCTATCCACTGAGCCAAACCAGTTAGGGCCAGACCTTTGCTTTTTGTTGTTTACAACTTAGAGGCAAATTTGATAATAAAATACCTATAGGAAGAGATGATAAAAATACACACCATTATTTCCTCTTGAAGTCACTTTTCTTATTAAAATTTGAAAGCTTGCTAAGGAAGAACATTTTTTGTTGGTTATTTTTCATTTTCCCCAGATTATATTTTGGTAACATATTTTGAATATAGCCTGTTTTGGCTTTTGTGATTTTTACCAGTTTTGATTTTTCCATTTCTTTTGGATGAGAGCCTTGTTAAACCAACATGGAGAGGTACATCTCTAGGGACCAAACCTGGCTCCAGGGTTGTTTGCTGAGGTCCTTTCTGTGTGGAAAGAATGGTTATTACCAGGGAAGGTTTTCCTTTTGTTTTACTTGCTATCCAGATGCTGCTCAGACTCTCGCTATCGCACAGGATCAAAATCTGGATATTCCAAGTCAAGACCACCTGAAGGTAAAATCACCACATGGTGACTTCTTTTGTTGTACAGAGTGGCCCCTTCTCTGTACCTATGGATCTATGACTCCCAAGACCTCTTGCTGAATGTGGTAAGAATTTGATAAGAAAGGTTCTTGGGAGTTCACAGACCAGGGACAGAGTGAAAATTCTCTGTTCTGTCCATAACAGAGTTCCAGTCTCTGAATCTTCCTTTGGGATGTAGCACTTCTGATCTTCAGTTCTTCCAGTTGCTTCTTCTTTGTGTGTGCGCTTGTGTGTGTGTGACAATGTATATTCATAGGTGTTGGAGGAAACTGCTTTTATTAGATTTTAACAGGCTTGTTGCAATTCAGTTCATGTCAGGCCAATTCTTAAAGCTTCCCCAAACCTGGGAAAACCTTATGATCATCTTGGTATATGGTGAGGATTTCACATGTTTTCTGAATTATGCCTAATTATGTAATAGGCTAAAGGGTTTATATTGATAGCTTATTTTTAACAGTACATTTTGGTTGTTTGTGCAGAGACTTTTTTCTCCCCCCAGGTTTGCGATTCTCTTAGCTCTGCTCACAATGGGTTGAGATGTTGCCTTTATTTGATGACTGGGATGAATGCGAGCTCTCTTTCTTGTGTGTAACCCATTGTGTGGCACACTAACTGGTGAGCCAGAAAGGAACTGCTGCATCCCCTGGTCTCAGTCATTTCCACTGCACTGATAGGTGCCTTTCCCTTCCTTTCAGCAAAGTGCAGAGGGAAGTCCCAGTTCCAGGAAAAGTACTGAAGAAGGCAATATGCCCACACTGCCTACCTCACAGAATAAATGCACACATTCCAGAGAAGGTAAGTTTTGGATTAAAGCTATGTGGACTTTTCTGTTGATAACTTCTAGGAATGACATCTATCCAAATTAAGCACTAGCTATAATTAATACCGTTATATAGAGAAATAAAAAATATAATGCTGTCTCTTCCAGGTGAAGTAGGAGGTGCATATGTCATACTTCTTCCTCATTCTTTTCTGAAAATCTTTTTCTTTAAATCCTATAACTGCTGTTAACTTTGAAGATGATGGCAGTGCTCTTTTAGCAACCTAGGTTACTGGGATGGAGCAGACCCTTCCTTTAGCTGGTAAGCTAAGAGAAGATGGCTACCCACTTACCAGTTTGAAACCTGGTCACTTAGCTGCCTTGGTCTTTTAAATATTGGTACCCCTGTACATACTTGATTTGATTAGAATTTTTATTTTGATTTGTTTGCTTGATGCAAATTTTCATAGATTTTTGAAGTTTGCAAAAATGATAAAATATACTGACTATCTCAGAGCAAAGAATAAGACATAGAAGCCTGGTAATTCCTTTGCCCTTCGGTGGTAGGAATCAGATCTTTGCCATATATGCAGATGTGGTATGGTTAAGTTAAATTAGTGATATATTGGAAGTTTTCCCAAGCTCTATTTATGAAATATCCCCTAAATTATTTTCTGCAAAAATGTATAAAATAAAAAATTCCTCAAAGGCACTTATGTCATGATGGTTTCTAGTCTAGGCTCACATTTGGAACAGTGGCAGGAAAGTTATGCTGTTGAAATTGTTTTAAATGTTTACATTAAAACTGAGTCAATTTCTGTATTTGTTTTCCTCAAATTTCATTTGAGTGTAAATGGATTATTGGGTTACCTAATTGCCTTGGAGCTTATTTCAGTCTGTGGTATTAATGTAGAATTTTGTTTCTTTAAATGCAGGTCTTGGCTTACTTTATACTTAGAAGGCTGTTTAAAACATAAGAACAGCCAATTCAAGAGACTATATGTAGTTTATGATGTAAGTTTTGAGAATAAATAGCTTAGTATTTTTAGGGAGAGGTATAGGTAGAGAGGACACATTTTTTATATGTGGGAAGAATGGCCTATTTCCATTCCCTGCATAAGAAGTTACAGAGCTTGACTAGGTGAAGATATTTAATATCCGTCTTAGGAGTTTGGTTCCTGGTAACTTCAGCAAGGAGTAAGTAAAAAGATAGTTGACGTTTCCCTGAGACAGATATACCTTTTGATAGACAGGATCAACATACTTTGTAAGTAGATAGGATAAACTTTTATTCTAGCAGGGACCCATTATTGCAGAAATCTTTTAAACCATATGTATGTACCTCAGCACATTTAAACACCTGTGGTTGCCACTGGTATGTCTGGTACATTGGAAGAAGAGAGAGAGAGAGGAGAGGAAGAAAGTAGGAAACAACTAAAGCACGAAAAGAGATTGCATGATGGCAAAGAAAGAAAAGAATTTCATGTGGTAGCAACAAACGTATGTTAGTAACTGCCTTGAGTGTCATTTAGATGTAGGACACAGGATCTTTTACTTGAAATATGTGGGGCCTTAATTAATGTATTTTGGATTTGCAGTATTTGTAAATTTTAAATATCTTAACTCTGAAATAGCTAATGAAGTCTAAACAGGAGAGTAGATGTGAGCTCGGCAACTGAGACAGGTATTTGGTTTCTGATTCTTTCTTACTGGGAGCAGGAGTGACTTTTTACTTATCTTATAAAGAGATTGTAAATATTGCAAAGAGTCTTGCTTCTTAAGGCTTGTGTACATAGTTATGCTTTTCATTTGACTTCTGTAGACGAGACATCTAGGCTGGACCTCGGGCTTGAGGAGTGGGATGTAGCTGGCTTGCCATGGTGGTTTTTAGGAAATTTGGGAAACAGTTACACACCTAGAAGTAATGGCTCAACTGATTTACAGACACATCAGGTAAATTTCATGTTTGAAGAGAAACTTCTTTTTTTCTTTTGAAAAGAGTAGCATTTGGTTGATTTCTTTCTCTGTCATATGTCACATTCAGGTTATCCAAAACCTAGCCAACCACTTATTACTTCCACTGTCATGCCATAATGTAAGCCATTGTCATTCTGCTCCTTTATCTTATGTTCTCCATTGCACTTCTCATTTTGTCAAATGATTATTTTATTGTGTTTATGTGTGTATTGACTGTTTATCCCCACTGAAATGTAAGTCCAGGGCTTTAATATTATTAACCACTCGATTCTGTTGCCTAATAGCTGACAAATCATAGTCAGTCGTTCGGTGAGTATTTCTTCAGTAAATGAATGGACAAATGATGGCAAAATAATAAGTTGTTTCATAGGAACATTATAGAAAAGCATGTCATAAATGTCCATAGTTGAAAGAAGAAAGAAAGTTATATTTAAAGTTGTTTAAGAAAGCAAAGAGAAGGTTTGAGTTACTGTCAGTATTTCTCATTTTTTGTTCAGTAAACATTAACCATTAAAGGAGAGATATCTTACAATTAACAGGATGTGTTCTAGGTTCTCAGAGTGCCACTTTGGGAAGGAATGCAGAGAATGGATTCTTTTACTTGAGCAACTATGAGTCTTTAGCTTTTAGGCTCTTCAGCACTGTTTCTCATGTTATATGTGATCTGTTAAAATACAAAATCTGACTGTCCTCAGCTGTAATAAACATACTCTCAAAATTAAAAAGAAAAACAAAAGTCCTTACCAGGCATCTCTACATCCATTAGCCTTTACATAGTAGGTATTTGTTGAATGAATAGATGTCCATTGGAGAAAGACTGGGTGTTTGGGGATATGTGAGCACATTGAGTTTTGGTTCATTTATGTTGGTTCAGTGTCTCTGATAAGCCTCTGACTATAAAGCCTCGTGTTTTTTTTCTGTTAGGATATAGGTACTGTCATTGTTTCAGATACGACAGATGACGTGTCGTTTTTGAATGAGTCAGTATCAGAGCAGTTTGGTGCTGGAATAAAAGTTGAAGCTGCTGATATTGAACAAACAAGTGAGGAAGTAGGAAAAGTAAGTGACAAAATGGTATGTTGAAATATTTCACATTGGTTGTATTTATGTGTGTGTAGTATAATCTATTCATATCTGGTGATGTGACCTATACTATTCCTCTTATACACCAAATGACTCACATAATCACCCCACCCTCTTTCTTAGTATTTTTCTGTATCTAATTTTAGGATTCACACTCATTTAACCAACGCTGCCTAAACACATTAAGCGCCCAGCCTGTTTTGTCTTCCGGATGGAAAGTATAGTGTCAGTCACTGGTGACTGACTGGGCGCTTAACGTGTTAAAAATAGAGTAGGACTCCATGGGTAAAGCTCCTCCTTTGTTAGAAGCAATAATCTACCCTTTTCCTGCTTGACTAGTTTCTCATTGTAGTTTTTTTCTTCTGGAGACTTTGTGTTGCTAACAATGCAAGGTTCTAAATGGCCACAACAGCCTGTAGAGAGAAAAAAATCTGTATTTCTTGGACGTGTCAATAGATTTCATAACCATTTTATACCCAAAGGGAAATAGATGAGTTTTTCCATTATAGATTTTAAATAGAGGGAAAGAGGGAGCTAGAATTCTGAGTACATAGTGGGAATACACCAAGATGAAGAGTCATACAAACATGTGTTCAAGTCTCAAAATAAATTGGGAAGCAGGTCCCAGTGCCTGACATGGTCAAGAATCTCAGTAAATATCCACTGAATAAATAGAGCAAAAAACAGAACTATATTGGATCATTCTTTTAATTTAAGAGATTTTCATAGTAATTTGGGTTCCTGAAAGGGATGGCCCATGTGTTTGTGGTGGGCAGATAGATGGTTGGGTTCTCTTAGACTAGTTCTATGGGTAGCATTAGAAGGGAATGCAAGTGGCTAGAATGAAGACAAAGCTGACATTTGGAAACTTCTATAGAGATGGGACTTAAAATACTTAAACTATTGTGACAAAGTTGCTATACAGAGGGTCATAATTGTATATAATTGGTTTTCTTCCACATACTGTGTCATAAAACTAAGGTTTTAATTTTTAGAATTTTAAATTCTAAATTATAAAATTTAGAAGACACTTCCCACATTTCTTGTTGTTTCCTGGTCTGTAGGCATGTTTTTATACAACAGCCAGAGTATTACATAACTAGTTGTACTTTTGAATATGAAGAATAACATTTTAAAATACTTTGTTTTCATTTTTCACATCTAAATTTCTTATTTTATACACTGCTTTTACAATGCCTACCTAGATTCCCAAGATAAATTTCCACATTTAATAATTTATGACTTTTCTACTCTAATACTGTTGTTGTTTTTTTAAGATTTTTTATTGATTTTTGAGAGAGAGAGATTGATTGATTGACTTGATAGATCGATCAGCTGCCTCCTGCACGCCTCCTGCCGGGGATCAAATCCACAACCCCAGCATGTACCTTGACTTGGAGTCAAACCAGCAACCATTCAGTGCACAGGATGACACCCGAGTAGCTGAGGCATCCCAGTGAGGGCTTTTTTTTTTTTAAGTCATAATTTAGGGCACCCTCTCTCTTCTGGGTGCTAGGTGTGTACAAAATCATTTTTGGTCTCATATTTAAGCTATCTCCTTTTAAAGTGTTAATGATGGAGGCAGGATATGAGCTTTAAATTGAAGCTCTTTCATCTTTTCTGTTCTCAGGTAATAAACTCATGTGAAATAGGTAAACCTTACTAATGAGATATCTTTGCTGTCACAGGTGATTGAAGTGGGAAAAAGTGATGACCTTGAGGACTCTAAGTCCATATGTGATGATACTGATGTAGAGGTTGCCTCTGAGGTACGATTCTCTAGTCTGAGATGGTAATGTTCCGACAGTTCACTGTGAAGAATGCTATTTCCCCCCCATTTTTGTTTACCTTTCCTGGGTGTTAAGAGATGTTGGTTTCTTTACATTTTGTTAGAGGTTTTTATTAGAATTTGAGAAGAGATGAGTTGAAAAGGGATGACTTGAATGCCTCTCTGTGTGCCTTTCTCCTGTTATAAAAACTGTTTGGACACGATGCAGTGGGTACAGTTATTCAGAATAGTACTGCACTGCTTTTCCCAATAGCACCTCTGCAGTGCCAAAGATAGACTTATAAGCTATCTAAAATTTTTTGTTGGTATAAAAATTATATTTTTAATGTTTTCTTAAAAAGAAATGGAAAGGCTGTTTCCACACAAGTTTATATTAATTGAGGGCTAATAAATGATTTATTATTAAGCTTTTAGGTAATAGTTATGGATTTGTCACCAATTAACAACTAATGTTTAGAGTCAAATGTGTTCCTTACTTTTCTGTTTTCATGCTAGGTCCCCATTTTCCTTTTAGTGTTCCTCTCAACTACCTCACTAGAAAAAAGAGGGGTGGTAAGGGAAAGATAAGGAAGTTGATTTTACTTTTTGCTGCTTGGGGATAGGAAAAATTTTAGGTTGTCTCTGGTGTTGATTCCTCTCCCACCCCTACCCCACCACTATTGACCATTATGGTAATTCATTGCAAATTATCTGTGCATAGCTAGGTAATAAAGTGGAATATATTGATCCATTAAGTGTTCTTGACCCAGGTAGCAGGGTTAAGTGTTTCCATCTTCATCAGACTTATATGGCTTTTTGGACCAAGAAAACCTATTAAGCAAATAGACCGTATTTTATCAAATCAAAGATGACATTGACTTTAACAAACCCTGTTATTTTATGTACTACTAGAAAAGAAAAGTTGATGCCAATTAGACTATGACACACCATCAGTTATGAATTCCATATCTTTATGAAGTTCCTTTGAGTGTTTGTGTAGTACTCACACGGGAGCTGAGGATCTTCAGCTGGCACAAGAATGTTTTGAGACTCTAGTGAACATCCCATTTTAAAAAATGGTTGTGTCCCTGCTTCTTGGTCTAGAGGCAATTGAGTTATAACTTCTAAACTTGAAGTGCTTGATTGATCTTCATTCTGGAAACAGTCAAGTCAGTCAAATCATTGATCCTGTGAAAGCCAGGCTATGATCACATTAAATACTCTGGACTTGTTCCAGGTAGCTACCGTTGAATTAAGCAAGTCATGTAAAATTTATTGAGCTCTAGTATCTCTTAATTTTAATATGGAGAACTAGGAAAAACTTACTTGGCATTCAAGGACAAGAACATTCTTTTCCTTTTTTTTTTTTTTAGAACATTCATTTTTTGAGGGTTTGATTTAGGCATACAGTTAGCTACCTAAGATCCTGAGAGCAGTGAGAAAGCATGAATAAATAAGTTAGTAGTTTCTAAATCTCATAATTGTAGCTTATTAAATAGTAGAAAAGAATGACAGTAGTATCTCTTCATTCTTTAGCCTCTCAACATAAGTGTTAGTTATAAAAAGAGAAATGACCTAACAAGAAAGCAGAAAAGCAAACCATGTAAATTCCATTCATACTAGAAAGCCAAAATAATTAATGTATCTTTTAAAAAAGATTGCTATATTAAATTTTGGCTTGAATTGGCAATTGTGTCACTATCAAAGTGGCTGTACAATGTATTTTAATTCTAGGCTAGACCTGTGGTGTGGACTGTCTGGGCTCTCAGTAGCTTAGTGAGATGATGAGAGTTTGGCCCACCTTCCTTTTTTCTCAGCGTCATATTCCCACTGAGTATTAATTGGCTGCACTTCCCTTTGTAGGATGAGTGGCAGTGTACTGAGTGCAAGAAATTTAACTCTCCAAGCAAGAGGTACTGTTTTCGGTGCTGGGCCTTGAGGAAAGATTGGTATTCAGATTGTTCCAAGTTAACCCATTCTCTCTCCACGTCTGATATCACTGCCATACCTGAAGAGAAGGAAAATGAAGGAATTGATATCCCTGATTGCCGCAGAACCATATCAGCTCCAGTTGTTATACCTAAAGATACATATAAAAAAGAAGAAAATCCCAAACTCTTTGATCCCTGCAACTCTGTGGAGTTCTTGGATTTGGCACACAGTTCTGAAAGTCAAGAGACTGTGTCAAGCATGGGAGAACAATCGGCTAACCTTTTCAAGCAGAGAACAGAGACAGGAAGCATGGAGGATTGCCACAATCTTCTGAAGCCATGTAGTGTATGTGAGAAAAGACCACGCGACGGGAACATTATTCATGGAAGGACGAGCCATCTTGTCACTTGTTTTCAGTGTGCCAGGAGATTAAAGAAGACTGGGGCTTCATGCCCTGCGTGCAAGAAAGAGATTCATTTGGTTATTAGGGTTTTTATAGCATAGCTGTGAATCTGAATTTTAAAAATATTAACAGGGGCAGGTCATGTATTCAAAATGTCGGTCTTGAGCATCTTCGTCCAGTCTGACCCATTGTTTATTTATTCATGTAAACGTCGTGTTTCAGACCATTTTTGCTTGTAAATATATGGGAATAGAGAGTGAGTTCTTTAGAACTAGACTTAATTTGGGGACTCAGCAATAAAAGGTATGTTAATCACTTCATCCTCCCTTCAGAGCTGAGGATCTGGACCTTGGTTGGTGTGGCTCAGTTGATTGGATGCCATCCTGTGCACAAAAGGATCATGGGTTCAATTCCTGATCGCACATACCCAGGTGGCAGATTCAATCCCTAGTTGGGGCACATACAGGAGGAAACTGATCCTGGTTTCTCTCCCCCTTCCTTTATATCAATAATTTAAAAAAAAAAATCCTCACCCAGCTGGTGTTGCTCAGTGGTTGAGCGTCAACCCGTGTACCAGGAGGTCACAATTCGATTCCTGGTCAGGACACATGCCCGGGTTGTGGGCTCAATCCTTCTCATTATTGATATTTCTCTTTCTCCCTCTCCCTTCTCTCTGAAATCAATTAAAAAAAATCCTTGGGTGAGGATAAAAAAAATTAGAATCTGAGAGGGAACAACTATCAGTATAAACAAAAATATGTTCATTTACTAAATTACTTGAAGATTAACATTTCTTTAGTTAATTTTATTTTCTGTTTGGGAATGTTCATTTTTAATTCAATTACAGTTGACATTCAATATTGTATTAGCTTCAGGTGTATGGCTTAGTGGTTACATATATAATTTACGAAGCGATCCATCCTCCTGTTAGTCTTGTACCCTCACCTGACATCATGTTTACTTATTACAATATTATTGACTCTGTTCCTTATGCTGTTAAAGAATGTTCTTAGGTATTTAAGCCCAGGTGCCTATTAGAAATACAGCAAAGCTAACAATGGGAAAAAAGAATCCAATTAGTCAAGGTATATAGTGCTGTAGAACACTTTATATGTTGGCAATCAGGCTGCATGGTTTAGAGAAGCCAAAAGAAAAGTCTTAGAAAAACAGATTTCTTCCATGTGTGGTGAGAATAATGCTAACATTTTTTGCTAACAGACCCCTAAAATAATTTTGAAAGTATATGTCATCTTTTGCACATTTGAAAATTGAGGTACAATTAGCAAACAATGTTTTCCCTTCTGTAGACATGTAAGCACACAAACCAAGCTCTAGAAGGACACCTGTCACCTTAGAATATTCCCTGTGCCCCTTTCCAGGCAGTCCTACCATTTCACGGCTCTCACCCTAGATTAGTTTTCCTTTTGGCACATGTTTAATCCGACATCTGAATTTTAAGAATAAGATTTTGCCCTAGCTGGTTAGGCTCTGGATAGAGAATTGGCCTTCGGACTGAAAGGTTCTGGGTTCGATTCTAGTCAAGGGCCACCCACATGCCTGGGTTGTGGGCTCAATCTCCAGTAGGGGACGTGCAGGAGGCAGTCAATGATTCTCTCATCATTGATGGCTTCAATCTCTCCTCCCTCTCTGAAATCAATAAAAGTATATTTAAAAAGTTTAAGTACTTTCAGAGGATATATACTATCCAGTACATTGTGTATGTGCTTTAAAGATATTTTTATAAAAAACTTGGAACTGCAGATTGAGCTGATGGAATTTGTAGAAAATGTTCTGTCATGTAAATGGGCAAAGCCTGTTCTCAAAGTAATGAGCCAAATCAGACTTAACTTTCAGTCAAAAATGTTCACTTTTTAATTAAATGTATTAACATACACTTTTGGCACAACCATCTCAATTACAGTTCCGAGATAGAAAGATAAGGCTAGAATTCTTCTAGCTCTCTTTACTGCACTCTGTCCTCTTTTGAGAGTTCTCTGAGTTTTTTGGTATGTTTTTTGTCCTTGTGTTGTTGGTTTTTTGGGGGCATTGTGAGGCAGTGCCCCATAGGAAAATCCTAGTTGTGTGAGAGGCAGTCTTTTGAAAATAGGGAGTGTGGTGATTGTGCAAAGGAAAGTATTAAAGAGAAGTGTTAGATCTGAACAGTCTTTATCTGAGCATATAAATCTTTGGACTATACATATGGTAATTAAAAATCTTTAACTTGATTTCCTTATAGATATCCCTGTCTACTTTTCCCATGGAAAAAAATCTTGGTTTATGCCCAGGGTTACCAATATGTCAGTTTGAAGAGCAAGGCCTTAGAATTACCAAATGTAAGGATCTTAAGAATCACCTACATGACTTGTTTTAAAAGATTAGCTCACACAAACACCCTCTCCCCCGTCCCCTTCCTCAAATCACAAACACACACACTGATCCTTTGGCCTGGGCCAAGGATTTCCATTTGAACAGGTGTTCCTGGAAGCTGGTACAGTGGGCCACAGACCACACTTTTGGAAGTCTTGCCCTTAAAGAAAGGGGTTTTCCAGGTATAGGAAGTAAAATGAGTTCCCTTTATTTAGCATCATATTTAATTTCTAGAGGATAAGTTTTGTTAAAGTTGGAGAATTTAAAAACGAGTATGTACTCAACCTCTTTTATATTGCACATGAGACTAAAGGTCAGAGGACTAGTGAAAGTCACAGAGCCAGAACTAGAATCCAAATCTAAACTAGCTTAAACCAACTTGCAGTAAATCTTTAAGCCATTATTGCTTCTCGTTATTTATTAAATATTTAAATGGTGGTGCTTTGTTGAATTTGAGACAACCAATAACGTTAAAGTACTAGAGGATATGACTTGGCAGCCAAAATTGGACTATACAGAGAATCGTGGCTTTTAACCCTTTTTCCCAGAAGAGAGAAGGCCCAGGAAATGACTGGCTTTCTTATATAATCAGATAAATTACTCCTCCCATTGGGAGGACAAGGAAAGGTGTCAGAGGAACCTAAAGCATTTTCTCCAGAATTGTTCCTTCTAGGCGAATGCTGCTCAAAAGTCTGCCTCTAGGCGTTAGGGACAAGGTGTCTCTCCCCCCCCCCCCCCCCCGCCCCAATAAATGGAATCAATCCTTCTGAGTTTAATATTTTGTTAGGCTATGGTAAATGTTCTAAAACTTGAGAGAGAGAAATTATTTTCCTCCCTATTTCCCCCCCAATACTCCTCTCTTCATGTTAGTTTAACAGCCCTTAGTTTTATTTTTTCCAGTCAAGTGTTTTTGCAAGTGATAACTTAAGAGGCAGGGAGGGTTGGGGATCCACACTAGTATCCTGTTATTCTCCTTATGTTAAGTTGTAGTATTTTAGAAAACTTAAAAATAACTTAAAAATGTTATTGTGTTTGTAGATAGTCAGATGCTAATTTTGGTACACCCTTGCACAGAATCCTCCAATGATACTCAGTTTTCTTCCTCTTCCCTTTTGTTCACCTGGGTTTTTCATGTTCCTGTTAGTACCGAGTACTTTGCTTAGAAGATCCTTGAGCTGTGTGTTTGAGCTAAAAATAGAATAAACCTACACTTGGGCTTACTGTGCCTTTATGGAGCCTTTTGAGTGACTGAAAGTGCTACAGAGACGTGTATCTGCAGTATTTCTTGGTACCTTATCTGAAATCCAAGATGCTGCTTCTGCAAATGGTTTTTCCTTTACCCAGGATCCTTACTCCATGTCTTTTGGGCGTATAGCACTAGAAGCAGAATTCCTTATTTCTTGAGGATAGAATGGGCCAGGAACCTTAAAAGGGCCAAATAGTGCAATCAGCAATTCCTCACGTGCAGAAACTAGACCGCCTTCATCTGTTTCCGATTCTGTTCTTTTTTCAGTGCCACTGCATTACAGGTACATTTTACTCACTGCCACTGCAAGCATTTGTAGGGGACGTCTTTGCTGTTTACTCCTGTGAGATAAGTTCTTGACTTCCAAACACTACCATTTGTCTGTACTTAGAGTGGTCATATGCTTTGATTTGTTGGAAACTGCCAGCTTACTCCCATTTTTGAGCATGCTGTCTTCATCTCTTTCCTTGCACTCAGATGTCTTCACTGGGATGTTAAATTATATGGTCTCCGTATAGGCCATGCTTGAGTTGAAATCCGGATTGAGAGGAAAGAGCCTGTTAAAAGTAGGTGTCAGTGGAGTTTATGGTATCTGTTGTATTGCTACTTAGACTTGTGATTAATGAAATCATCCCACGTTAGTAGCACATTTCTTGTTTTTTTTTTTTTAATTTAAATTAATATTTATGTTATCCTGGACAGAAAGTTCAGAGCATCGATGACAAATCCTTACAAAAGCCAAGCAAATTTCTAGATTATAGTTAAAAATGTCTCCCATCCTTTAATATTAACTCATTATACTTGCACTGTACTTATATTTGATATGCTTCTGTACTTGATACTTAAATCAGACTTTACTAAAATATCAGACCAAGCCTTTAAAATAACATAACCATTTCTCCACAGTCCGTCTATGGAATTGCATAGGTTCCCAATCCAAGCTTGAATAATGGGGTTGGCATCCAGCCACGCTAGCCTGTAACCCGTCATGAACTTTTCTAATGTAACGGAATCACTGCCAAGCATTTGGAATATGTAGTTGTGTTTTAATAATGTATATGTATTTAGATGTGTATAATGCTTTGTGGGACATTATGTTTGTAAGAATTTATTTTTAAAGACAATGATCATTTGTAGCTTTTTCAATGCCAGTTCAATGCACTGTTGGCTCCTTTGAGAAGTCATTAATGAGAAGTTGGTGACTGGTAGATGTTGGGTTCTACCATGTTATAGTGTTACCTCTTGGTTCTCTTTAGAAAGGAGGAGTCTTGTTAACCAGCTCTCTGGTTTTTATTATGCAGAGTTGTGTGAGCTGAAAGTATATGTGGCTTTAGATACTGTGAATCTTGTTTTCTGTTTAATCGGTATCGGCTTCAGTTGTTCAGACCCATGTTCTAAAGAAGAGCTCATATTGATGGTTCTTCCATTCATGGGTGTCCATGTGTGCACACACAGTGTCAAGATTGATGATACTTTTGCTAAAAATGGGTCTAGATTAGAAACTAGCTGTGATTAAAATCTGCAGGTCAAAAGGTAAGGGATCCTGCATGCTCTTTCCTGTGCCAAAAGTGAAGAGTACACTGTTTGCAAATGTCTGGGATTTTGTACTGCCATAGGGTGTGTGCAGGTTACGTTGCTGGAATTGCCCAGATTTGTGATTAGCGGAGTTGTGGTTTCGCTTAGGAGGAGAAATATTGAGGACCCTAAGCTGAAAATGGGTGTCTGAGGTAGTGGTTTTTCCCAATTGCTTTGACGTGTCCTTTCTTGGACAGCTTTTCTTGTTTGCCATTGCTATAGCCTCCCTTTATGGGAGCTACCAGATCTCTTTCCTTCTGTGGGAGAATGTCCCATGAGCATTTTAAGATCTTTTGATGGAATGAGCATGCAGTCCCAACTAATGCTGTTTTTGGTGAATGTAGCATTGTTAAAGAAAATATAATATATCTGTACTTTGATTTACTGTACCTCTATCAAGAGCTTTTCGAATGGCTAAAAATGTTACAGAGAAAGAGATGTATCTGCAGAAAAGCTAGTCAGTATTTCTTGGTAGCTTATCTGAAATTCAAGGTGCTACTTCTACTTATCCTGGAGCAGAGCACAGGAAGTAGAATTCCTCATTTCCTGGAGGCAGAACGGGTCAGGGACCTAAAAGAGCCAAATAGTGCTATCAGCAATTCCTTTCTCAGGACAGTTGCTGGAATTTGGCAAATGCTTTATTGAAAACTGATATTACAGCACCAAGAGTTTGTCAGGGCATCTTATTTCTTATCGCAGGCGTTTTCAGTTCTCTGTTGACCTAACAGTGGTTAGCGTGGTGTCAGACAGTTCCCCTTCCTCCCTCCCTCCCTCCCACAGTATTTTTCCCTTGGAGCTCAAAGTCATTCTCTACTCTTGGGTACTGCTTTTACACCAAAGGCCTTCTGTGTGCCATGTCTTTAGCTAAGATTCTGCCTTTCCAGTCAGTCCCCGGAATGTTTCTGTTGCAGCTAGTTGGTGGATTCTAGCAATAAGGAAGGGAAGCTGTGACATCCGAGTTACTGTTGTTACAGTTTGTGACTGCAGTTCCCTTGGTGTGTGCCATGGGGGAATAGGGCAGTGAGCTCCCCCGTGTCTCAGCACTGAGAAATGGAGGTCAGCCTTCCCTCTTCCGGGGGATTGTATCTTTCTCCTCTAGATGGCATTGTTTTTTTCACTTTCTTTTAATAAGAATCAAAATGTCTCCTTTGGTTTTTCCTTCCCCTTATGAAAGCAGTGGAGGGTGTATTCAAAGGGGAATGAAACGTTTCTGGCCCCTTGGCACTTGGCAAGGAAGGGGTCTTCAGCAGCCTGTGAGTGGGACTCTCCTGAGCTTGTAGCTGGACACTGAAGTGCCTCTCAGAGATGAGGGGTCAGATTATTCCACCACCGAGAGTCCATTCTCGACCTTTCCACACCACAGTTTTTCTCTGTACCTCATAGTTTGTTGTGGGGATTAACCGTGGGGGAGCAACGTAATCTAGTGTAACTGCCTTGAGTAAGATACTAGAAGTTGTTATGCCCTTGGAGACCAAGCTCTGGGATTTTCATAAAGGGGGAGAAAATAGCGATTCAAAAAAGCTTCGAATAGCGGCCCGCTCACTGGAGCGAAGGAAGGAGACTGCCGTGTGCCCGCCTGGTCTTTGTAAGTCCACTGAGTTAATAGCCCTGCGTCACTTGTATTTGCACTATGTAATGCTTTTAATACCTGTTGGTTCTGTTGTGCTTTGTGTAATAAATACCTTCCATTTTGCCATTTTGTGGTGTCATTATTGGGAAAATAGGGAATTTTGTTTGTATACAGCAAACTCTCATTTCCTGTTTTGACATACGATCTTTGGTCTGATTTGGGGACGAAGAGAATAGCTTTTGCCATAGAAGTTGTTATAGTCAAACAACAATTTTTGATATTTCCCCCCAGTTAGCTATAGAATCATTATATTTCATTTTTAGGTTCCCAATTCTGAAGGAAACTTCAAACATTTGCAGAGTATTTTTTAACTGAATTGTGGAGGTTTCCCTCCCTAGAGACCTTGAGAACTAGAGAATATAGAGCAGGTGTCCTCAAACTACGGCCCGCGGGCCACATGCGGGTGTTTTTGCCGTTTTGTTTTTTTACTTCAAAATAAGATATGTGCAGTGTGCATAGGAATTTGTTCATAGTTTTTTTTAAACTATAGTCCGGCCCTCCAACGGTCTGAGGGACAGTGAACTGGCCCCCTGTTTAAAAAGTTTGAGGATCCGCCGAAACCGGTTTGGCTCAGTGGATAGAGCGTCGGCCTTCAGACTCAAGGGTCCCAGGTTCGATTCCGGTCAAGGGCATGTACCTTGGTTGTGGGCACATCCCCAGTAGGGGGTTTGCAAGAGGCAGCTGATCGATGTTTCTCTCTCATTGATGTTTCTAACTCTCTATCCCTCTCTGTAAAAAATCAATAAAATATATTAAAAAAAAAAAGTTTGAGGATCCCTGATATAGAGTGCCTGCGTGTCCGGAGTGGTTTAAGCAGGCCCCAGGCACACGTGTGTGCAGAACTCTTCGGAGCCCATGATTATATCAGCTTGTCTACGTGCTTTGCTATAGAAGAGGTTTCACGTGGTGAGAGGATGGATTTGTCTCGAGTTTACAAAGAGGTGCCAGGTGAATTGTGTCAAGTGCAAAGGTACTGAGGGTTTGTCACAAAGTACTCATTAATCACTTGCTTAGCATCTGCTAGGGACCGTAGCAGTGGTTCTTAAACTTTCGGGGATTATAGCCCCCTTTAAAAAGGGAATGAAATTTAAGAAATCTCACAAAACACAACATTTTGTGTTCCCTTTCAGGAGCTACATGGAAGCCACTGGCCTGTGGCCTTCAGGTTCTGTTTGGAGGGGTTCCAGGAAGGTGAGCCTGCCGCAGAGAGCTTGCTGGCCCACATGCTTTCCAAAGGCTATTCCCTCAGCACCGAGGCCATTGCGATGAGGGAAGGGCTGGCCAGCTGTCCTGCGCTTATGGCCAACACAGTAGTTGCAGGTTGGTGCCCGCTGCACACTGTAGGAGGCACCCTTCCCAGGCTGCCATGGGAACAGCACCACCTGGGCTCCTGGTGCTGCTGGTGAGCTCACTCCGTGCGGACCTGGTACCTCTGGTGAAGCCGCAGCTGAGGAGGTGCCGGCGCCCAAAAAGCCCAGGGAAGGAGTCCAGACTGAGCACAAGGATCATATTAATTTGAAGGTTGTGGGCAGGATGGGTCGATGGTGCAGTTTAAGAGGCACAGCCGTAGCTGGTTTGCTCAGTGGATAGAGAATTGGCCCAAGGACTGAAGAGTCCTGGGTTCAATTTCAGTCAAGGGCACATGCCTTAGTTGCAGGCTCAATCCCTGGCCCCCGTTGGGGTGTATCGGGGAGGCAACCAATCGATGTGTCACTCTCACATCAACGTTTCTCTCTGTCTCTCCTCCCTTCCACTCAAAGAAAAAAGAAAAAAAAAAGCCTGGCCAGCATGGCTCAGTGGTTGAGCATTGACCCAGGAACCGAGAGGTCACCGGTTCAATTCCTGGTCAGGGCACATGTCTGGGTTGCGGGTTGCAGGCTCAATCCCCAATAGGAGGTGTGCAGGAGGCAGCCAATCAATGTTTTCTCTCATCAATGTTTCTATCCCTCTCCCTTTCTCTAAAAAATCAATAAAAACATAAAAAAGATTAAGAGGCACACACCACGTAGTAGTTAACTAATGAAAGCCTATTATGAAGGACAGGGTCTGTGGATGAGGCAGGTGGGATTCTGACTTGATAGGCAGGCAATCAATGAAGCAGACAGTGCACCGCTGAAGTGGAGGGTGAAGATCCATTGTGTTCCAGCAGCAGACGAGGTGTCTGCTGAGAAAAGGGAACTGCTCCTTACTCCAGAGCTCGGTTCCTCCAGACAAGAAGATACCAATCCGAAAACTGCAGTCTGTTCCGCCACCTCCTGACCATGACCTCGTAGCGTGCTTTCATCCTCCTCTTGCCCTTTCCCTTATTGCACATGAAGTGACTGATGTGTGCGCACAAGCGTGTGCATTTTTAAAACTAAATGGCCAATGGTATGTTTTGATCACCATCAAATGGAGATGGGATGGGGCAAAACACGGAAATACTGGTTCTGTGAAAATACCCCCTCCCCCCATCTAGTGACATGCTCATTCAGCTCTTACCTTTATATCCAGTAAGTTATTTTGCTCAAAAAAAGAGCAACATAAAAATCCTTGCATACCTTATTCAATTGGAGAATTTTAATGTTGTTTTTTGTGTTGGTTCCCCGCCCTCCCCCAAGAGCCCTGGACAATGAGAGAATACAGAGGACCTGCATGATGTCGGGAGTGATTTAAGGCGAGCCCTCTCTAGGCCAAGTCTGTACCTAACTCATCATTGTAGAACCGAGGACAGTTTTGTAACGAACTGTACAAGCTGCTCCATGTAGGGCAGTCTGTCTTCAGGGATAAATTACTCTAAAAGAAATGGATCCTAGATAGTTTTCCCTTCAAGCCAAGCTTCTGGTGTAGATACATTTCTTGTTTAAAATGAAAACAGAAAGAAATATGTAGTATATTCCTGTGTGAGGAGGCCCTGGGGGTGTGGTGGGGGATGGGATACTGGAAATAGCAGGGGTAGCATTTTAAAAATGAAAAGCAGGAGGCGCATTAGAGACAAGGATGAGGCCAGCTTCCTTGTCACAGCTCTGCCCACATGTATGACCTCTTTAAGGCACTTTTTAATGATTCCAACTGCATAACATGTTTCCTGGGTTTTGCATTCTCCTCACCTTGGGGCTGCGGATTTAGCATCTTTGTTGAAGGTAGTCTTCAGAAAGGCAAGCTAAAACTAGTGACAGGAGACAAATTACCTAGTAAGTATTTGCTAGAACTTGCACAAATCCAACCTCTAAAGGTGTAAACAGAATTAGTGCTACTAGAAAGGTTTCAGGTCATTACAGGCCTGGGGATCCAGGGGAGTGTCTTGCTACATACATCCCCAACCTTGAACTCGTTTGAGTAAGTTTTCCTTTTGCTTTTTTTCCTCCTCAAAATAAAGGACAGGAATGAAATTCGTTCAATAAACTATGAGCTAGAGCTTGCTGGGTACTGGCAGGGAGTAAGGACGCTCCCTCAGGTTGCCTATGGTCAGCAATGGAGCTAGAGGCAAGAGTTTCCACGTGGACTGAGGAAGCAGATGAGAGGACTGACTGCAGGAGAGAGGCTTGGTTGGAGAAGGATAAGTTCCGTGTCATGGAGGTAAGGACGAGGTTGGAGAAGTGGCCAGAGGTGGGGCTGAGTGCTGAGGGGGCTGGTGGTGAAGGTGCGGCTTGCCAAACTAATTAATTCGAACCTTATCCTGAAGGCAGTGGAGAACCACAGAAACCATGAAAGGATTTTAAGCAGGGGTGTGACGTGGCCTCATTTGCATTTTGAAAGATCATTCTGGTTGTATTAAGAATAGACTGGAGTGCTGGCCAGAACTATGAGGCTGTGCAGCTCTCTGAGCTGTAAATGATAGTCCTAAGGCCATGCCCACAGGCCTGGAAAGAATAGTAATAGATACCATTGACTGAACACGTAGTAGGTGCTGATTGAACACTTAGTAGGTGCTGACTTGCCATCTGTTATTCCCTGAGGTATTGAAGGCTTAGAGAAATTAACTTGTCCAAGGTCACTAAGAAGCACAGTCAGTCCATGGTTCAAACCATTGTGTCTAAGTCAACAACTCCAAAAAAGGGGGTGTTGATCATGAAACAATCAGCAGAGCAGTGGTTCATAACTTGTGTGGGGTCCAGAGGCGGCTGCTCTGCTTCCTCTCTCCAAGGTAAGGGTATGCACATGTACCATGTTATATGCAAACCCCAAAAAGCTTCTCTACCCCTGAAACCCTCTGAGGACCCAGGTGAAGCCCCCTGTTACAGAGCTGCAGCTCTCAACCCTCAGCAAGCATCAGAATCCCTTGGAGGGCTTTGCCCGCAGACCGAGGGGGGCCCCACTTCCCAATGGCTGCAGCCAGTAGGTCTGAGTGGGCCCGATCATCGGCATTCCTGCTGGGTTCTCAGGTGACTCAGGCTGGTGTTGCTGGCGGAGGAGCCACACTCGGCACCACCGTGTAGTCACACTGTGATGGAAAGCTTGGGGAGGGCGAGACATTGCTAGAGACAAGGTCTTGGGTTAGGGCTGGGTGGTTTGGTTCTGCTGGATTCCGAGGTGTCAGCTAGGCAAATACTCACATGGTTCTGCCCCCCACAGAAAACCTTTCAATGTGGAGAAGGGGGAGAGAGGAGTGAGCACCCATTCCAGGTTTAGGGCAAAGCGTACAAAAAATATCTGTATGTTCACATTGTCCTTACAGATCATCTTCTTCAACAACATCACTTGACAAAGAGGGGAAGCGATAAGCATTGCTGGGCTTAGGGACCATCTTGCCTTGTCTCACGCTGCAGCTCTTTCCCCTCCATCAGGAACCTTTTAAAGAATCACTAGCAGGCTGGCCAGTGTGGCTCAGTAGTTGAGCGTCAACCCATGAACCAGGAGGTCAGGGTTCGATTCCTGGTCAGGGCACATGCCCAGGTTGCAGGCTTAATCCCCAATGACGATTCTCTCTCATCATTGATGTTCTCTCTCTCCCTCTCACTTCCTCTCTGGGAAAAAAAATAAAAATAAACTAGTGGGAAGTGAGCCTGCATTTGAATCAAATTAAAAACATGGGAAACTTCTGGCACACTCGATCTTAACTCAAACTCCAGCAAAGTACACTGCTCAAAACTGGGTAAAGCTGCTACCTAAGTATGGGCCAATTATTTGAAGATAATCTCCTCTTCCCCCTTCTCCCCCTTCTCTCCCTCCCCTCCTCCTCCCCCCACCCCTTTCTCTCTCTGATGCTTGTAACCAGAACTTTTGGAATCTTGGCACTGAATTGGGGTTGCCAGTTAGCGACTTGCTGGGTGACCCTAATGTCACTTAATGTCTCAGCCTCAGCTCCCTGATCTGGAAAACAGAGCGTGGTGGACAAATGAGGTAAAGCATGTGCGGTGCTTAGCGCCTGATCCTTCCTTCCTCTTGTTGCTTCCACCTCAAACAGGAGTGATCAATCCCATTTCTAGCCTCTCACCAGCAGGTGTACCCTTTATCTCCCACCAGAGGGCACCAGGAACCTGGACAACCTTAGAGGAAGGTCCCTTTGCTTTTAAAACAGCAATTGAATCTGCCTGAGGATAACGCCCCAGGTCAGCTGTCAACATGGTTTCATCTCCTGGCACACACTAATTGCTAAAATCCTGCGGCACACACAAAATGTGTTTCATTTTTTGCCCATCTGACAAAAAGAAAAAGGTATGCTGTTGATTCATTCACACCGGACAGCTATTGTGTTGGCTGTTGGCATTGCTTTAGTTGACAATCCGAGGGAAAAGAGGTCAGTGCCCCTGACTAAAAGCCAGGGATTGCATGTTTTAAAAACTCCTGTGGCACACGGGTTGACCATCGCTGCCTTACCTTCAAGTATTTAATTTAAACATTCTTCCTGCGGGCACTCGGATGAATCATTTGTAAGATTCCTCTAAAACCCAGGAGGGAAATCTGAAGGAAGAAGGTTAGCGTCAACAGCACTGTAACTCCACACCAGCCACCAGGGTCATGACATTTGTGGTTTTGATACTGGTCATTTCTACCAGCCATGCTCCTTTTTGTCTCTTCAGACGATCTGTAACCTGGTTTCAAGTGATCCTCTCTGTAATAAGCGAGTGCAGTCCCTTTCTTCCTGGCTTATTCAAATGAGCGGAACTGCTGGTTTCTCCTTTGATGTACAGCCTTCTTCTTTGGGGCCCTGTTGGGGTGTCCAACTTGTTGAAACCCCAAGCTGTGGAGCATGTGCCCTCCCGCTCGCTGGGCAGGCAGCACTGTGCCTTTAAAAGCTGCGCCTCTGTTGGTTTCTGACTCTTAGCAGAGGGATGGTCAGATGGGAGAGGCAGCGGGCCTTTGCCAACTCAACTCTTTTTTTTTTTTTAATATATTTTATTGATTTTTACAGAGAGGAAGGGAGAGGAATAGAGTTAGAAACATCGATGAGAGAGAAACATCTATCAGCTGCCTCCTGCACACCTCCTACTGGGGATGTGCCCGCAACCAAGGTACATGCCCTTGATTGGAATCGAACCTGGGACCCTTCAGTCCACAGGCCGACACTCTATCCACTGAGCCAAACCTGTTAGGGCCCAACCCAGCTCTTGATGTGGAAGCCATAGCACACTTGCAATGAAAATAATATCAGAAACAAGTTCATCGGAACCGGGAGCAGGTTTTGACGCCAGGGTTAGGGTGCCGCCAGAGAAGGTGGGAGCAGGGGCTCTGTGCTCAGCAGACTGAGGGGTGAGGGGAGATTTGACAGGAGCAGGAAGGAGCTGGGGAGGGTCAGATGAGTAAATGCAGTTAGTCCGGGGAGAGAAGTGAGCCCCTAAGGCCTCTGTCCTTGGACCCTGAGTAACCAGGGAAGGTGCAGGCCCAGAAAGGAGTTTGCAGGCCTCTCGGAGTAAAGGTTCACCGACCAAAGCCACGCCCTCCTCTGCACCGTCTGGGCCAAGGAGACTCCTGGCTGCGGCCAGTGAGACAGGGCCCGTGGATGCTGGGATGGCCTGGAGGGTCAGGACAACGAGCCAGGCCGGTCCAGCATCTCTGCGAGCCGGAGTTCAGGGGGCGCGGGCACATGGAGGTCGGGTAAGTGGGTGTCTTGGTGATGGATGGGAGTTTCCCGGCAAGCGTGACATTCCCTCTGTTGAGTCGGCTGGACAGACCCAGTGGCTTAGGGCCCCTTGACATCCATCGATTGCGTGTGATGAATGCACAGGCCACCCATTCCCACCTCTGTCCCTGCTCCATGTGGTCCCTCTGCACTCAGGTAATTGACTCAGAAATCATTGTCCCTGGAATCTCTCGGCTGCAGGTAGTGACGAGGGTCCGCGTGTGACTCCCCTGCAGAAATCCAACCAAGGACAGACAGATGAGTCGCGCATTAGGGAGAGAGTGAACATCGGCAGTGGGTTACAGGGGCCCAGCAGAGGCCAGAATCTGTCCTGCGGGAGTCGCCCCCTCTTTCCTGCACAGACAGCGTGGTCCCTCGTCAGAGTCCCACGTGGGACGGGCCGCCTAACCCTGCTTTGTCGAACCAGAGAACTGCTTTTGGAGGCAGGTGTGCCATTCGCCAGTCCCCAGCATGAAGCCAAGTAGCCCTGCCCCTACCCAATCCAGAAAACAAATGGCCCCAAGTGGACACTCACTTTTTTTCCCCAACAAATATTGTTCTCACCTTGGCCTGAGATTCCAAAGACTGTATACTAGTGTAAGCTAGACTTAATCTGGCTGCATGGACTTTATACCTTTTCAGAGCAGGAAAGACAGAATTGCATGCTGTTAACACTCATTCATTCTACACATATTTACTGAGAGCCAGACGGGAGAGAGGGGTTGTTTGTGTTAATTCATTGGGCAGAGCATCACATTAATAATGCTTTATGCTCTTCATTCTTTCACGCTGTAGCAGAATCTACTTATCCCCCACCTCACCCCACCCCCTACCTTCCTCTCCAGGGCAGATGAAATGTTTTTGCTCAATCGGAGGGAGGCTTGTAAAGTGAAGGATGAGGGACAAATGCTCTATTTGTGATGTAAGGCCAGGATTGTGAGTCCTTGCGAGATAATGTTGTGATGGTTGGAGGAATGTGAATTTCTCCAACAGACCAAATGGGGGCTTCAAAGAGAAATGACTCTTCCGGTGGCAAAGGTGTTCTTGAAGAAGTACACCTGCTGCGTGGGAGGAAGCCAGCTGCTGTGAGGATGGGAAGCCTGCATCTAGAGGCCAGAGGTCCCTCCTGCAAAGAGCAGGGGACCAGAGCTCAGCCCCGCCCCCGGCAGAGGCAGCAGGGGTCCCTTTCCTGGTGCTACACAAGGACAGAGGTGCCCTAGGATGTCCTAGGTGCCTGCTCCCTCACTCCCCAACTCTCCACTCTCTCCTCCACACTCCTACCCAACTCAGCCCCTCCCCCGGTCATGGTCCAGTCCTCCCACTCTCGGGTGTGGCCTTGGAGGACAATGCATAGAGGATGCTCCCAGGTTGCAGAACCAGGTGGGGCTGCCTGGCTGCAGGGGGAATTCCCACCGCTACTGTGGGCAGGAGGCCTGGCCAGCTGGCCCGGTGGGCCATGGTCCCAGCGGAGGCAATGGCCCGCCCTTACAGTGCAGTCTTCTCATCACATATTTGCAGATATCGACTCATTAACAGCCCTGGGAGCTAGGCTTTGTCATGGCCCAATTTTTTCTTCTTTTTTTCCTTACCTGAGGATATTTTCCCATTGTTTCTTAGGGAGAGTGGAAGAGAGAGGGAAAGACAGAGAGAAACATCCATGTGAGAGAAACACATCAATTGGTTGCCTCCTGCACGAGCAGGGAGGATCCTGCAACCGAGACACGTGCCCTTGACCGGAGTCGAACCCGGGGCCCTTTGGTCCACAGGCTGACGCTCTATCCACAGAGCCAAACCGGCTGGGTCTGTCACGGCCCAATTTGACAGATGAGTAAACTGAGCTACAGAGAAATTAAATGACTTGCCGTGGGTCATACAGCTCGCCAAGGGTTGTATAGGGATTTGAATCTGGGCCATTTGCCTCCAAAGTCCACGTCATTAACAATCTCTTTTCTGCCCTCCGAGATGAGCATCCTCTGATATTAGACTCTGCTGATTGTAAGCGACAGAAACCCAACCCAAGGATGCTGCAGCCAGAGGATGCTGCGGTTGCAAAGGCGTGGCGGCCCCAAAGGGAAGGTGTTGGTTGTGAGGGTTGTGAGTTGCTAGGGACAGAGATGGAGGGAAGCCAGGTGGAGGCAGGGGCTCGCTGCGGTGACCGAGCTAAGCACACCAGTCGTCTTGTCCCCGAGGCTGGGGGTGAGAAGAGACACAGCTCCAAGCAGGGCCTCAGCCCTGTGCTCTCCTCAGCCCGCTCTTACTCCCAGCACCCTGCCCTGTCCTCATCTAGCGTCTGGGGTTTCCCAAATCTTTCCCTGCTTCCGACTCCCCTGGAGAGTTAGTGCTCCTGGGAGGGGCTGCCATCTGTCTAGGCTCCCTGGGAGGGGCAGTCCCTGGGGCAAATGAAGTGTGTAGCTTGGCCCCTGTGCCCATGGAATTCAAATCCTTTTTTTTTAAAAAAATATATATTTCATTGATTTTTTACAGAGAGGAAGGGAGAGGGATAGAGAGCTAGAAACATCAATGAGAGAGAAACATTGATTAGCTGCCTCCTGCACACCCCGCACTGGGGATGTGCCCGTAACCAAGGTACATGCCCTTGACCGGAACCGACCTTGGGACCCTTCAGTCTGCAGGCCAATGCTCTATCCACTGAGCCAAACCAGCCAGGCGTGCATCATCCTTGATGTGTCAGCCAGTGACTCGGGACTGTTCCTCCCACCCTCGTGCGCAGGGAGCAGCTAAAGGACAAAAGGAACAAGGAGACCCGGTAAGCAGAGGCCCAGTTGTCTTCCCCCGGAGATGCCAGGCCAGGCCCAGCAGTTCCCATCCCCCAGCAGAGGGTTAAGCTGCAAGGAGCTTCCAGCTGCTTCCCTTGGAATCCGTCGGGCTCCTGAAGATGGGGCCCGGGATGCAGGAGGAGGGACCAGAGATGACTCAGTGGCAGCGGGAGTGGAGAGGATAGGGGTGAAGGCTGTGGGTTGACACCCTTGCAGAGATGGGCAAGGCTGGCATGAATACAGCCTCTTCCTCCCCTCTCCCCTCCAGCCAGCGGCAGTGCTGACGCCCAGGTGAGGGTGGAGAGGGGACAGGTGCGTTTTAGGAACGAGGAAGCACAGGGGGTGGGGGTGGTGTAGGGAGGAGCATGACCAGCCAGATATCCCTGGGGCCTGTGTCCCGTGAAAGACAATGAGGTCCTGGCTCGAGATTTGTCCTTCCAGCCCCTCTGCTGACTGCCTGGGAGTCCCTCAGCATCAGGGAGTGGGGACAGCCGCTTCGCTCCACAGGTGAGGAGGGGAGACAGAGAGGAGAGGGACGTGCTCAAGGTCTCAGAAGGTGTAAGTCGCAGAGCTAAGAACTAGATCTACTTGCTGAGGGTTTTAGGCATTCTGAACATCTCCCCAAAGTATCCCCCCGAAACCTAACCACTACCTGAATGAACTAGGGTGGCTCTAGGTGTGACTTCTGGCCACTGGGCTTTTGACCCTGGCATCAACTCTACACGGCACAGGCCACAGCTCCCTGTTCGGCCTTGGCCAGATCTTCCTTCTTCAGCCTGGTTTCCTCATCTGGGTCATCCATTACACCTGCCCTCCCGTGCTTCACGGCTCCGAGGCTAAAACGGGACCATTCTCTCTTTTCAGGTGTCTGCAATTTAATAGACTAATTCTTGACCCAGCCTGATGGGAGAGATTCTTAAATGTACCTGTAAACTTTAGGGGGCCCGCGCTTCACTAAGCCACCTCATTTTTTTTCTGGGATCCCAGGAAAGACCTGATGGCCAGAGGGCGGGGCCAGGACTTGGAGATGTCTGAGTGACACACCCATTGGGCCTAGCATACCCACACCTGGTGCAGCTTGATGAATCTTAGGGGTAAAAAGAGTTTACTTTTATTTTTTAAGTTCTAGGTCCCCCATAAGTGTTATTTCACTTAAGCGTCACCATCTCCCTGATCACTATTGCGGTCCTCATTTTATGAGGAAGCTGAGGCTTGGATAAAATAAACTTGTCAAGTCACACAGCTCGGAACTGGCAGAGTCAGGACTCAAACTAGGGTCTACTCTAGTGGGTTCCAAAGCCTTGCTCCACCACCCTCTGCCAGAGGGGGCGCTGTCGTGGTCCCGGGAGGGCGTCCTCAGGTTGCTCAGCAGGCTGCCACTCTTGGGGCAAGGCAGGGTGGCCAGCGCTCCCTTCCCAGAAGGAAGAGAGTCAGATGAATGGGCCAGGGTTGGGTCCTGCCACAGGCTTTGCGCAAGCTACCCCCTCCTCCAGTAAGCCTTCCGGAACCCGGAGGTGTGGGGGTGGGGACGGGGGTGGCGGGGGTATGTTCCTGCCTGCACTTCCACAAATGGGGCCCAGACGGCTTTTATAGAACATCTTTATGTTGACATGTGTATGTCACTGTGGTTAACAGGAAGTACAGTTACACCAGGGCTTCTTTATTCCCCGCCCACTCCTGGAGGGCAGGGACTCCATGACGCACCGCGGAAGGCACCAGGTGGAGGCCTCGCAGAGTAGCAGGTGAGCTAGGACTCCTTGTAGAATATTAATAATAATAACTGCCTACGACGGTCAGAGTGATTTCACATGCGCTACCGTATTGACCCATCCATTCAAGTCCACACACATTTCCTGGGCTGACAACAACATGCCCAGACTCCACTCAATAGATGCCGGGGATGCGAAGACGCATTACTCACCCTGTGCACAAGGAGCTTGTAATTGGGGACCCAGGGGTTTCGGGAGCAAGAGACTAAAAAAAAAAAAAAAGACAAAACGAAGCAAAACCTGAAAACACAGAACGGGTCAGGGGGTCAGCATCCGGAGCAGGGACCTGGGCTCTGAGCAGAGCATTTATCTGGGCGGCCACCTGCTGGAGGTGCAGAGTCCACCCGCACGTGCTGCGCTGCCCGCGTGCTCCGCTGCAGGTTTTGACCTAATTCGGTTTGCAAAGCTAACCAGCTCTCCCCAGTTCCAGCAGGCTCCAGCTTCGCCTCCGGGCGTGCATTCCTGCACCCCACCTCTCCCGGCTTCTCCAGCACTTCCTGTTGGTTTCCTCTGCCAGACCCTGCACGACCCCAAGCCCCTGACTCCCCGGCCCCCTGGACTGGTCTGCAGCATAAGCACAGCCTTCTCTGCACTCGCCTCTGGCCTTTGAACCCACTGGGCAGCGTGCGCCCCCTTCTGGCTGAAGCGGCAGCCATTCCAACCTGCACGAAAGCACTCTGTCTGATCCCCAGTTTCTGAACGAGTTTGGCTTTTTCCTGGATGCCTCACCTCTCTCGTTCTTCCTTCCAGGCGGGAGCCCAGAGCACTGCTGTGACCAGGCCCCTGACCCGTAACCCCACCACCTGCCCTGACATTGCAAACGCTTCCCCGTGGCCCTCCAGCCGATGCCGTTGTCCTCTGCATGTTTCCTTCTACTGTCTGGCTCTCTCAACCCCAAACTATTCCTTGGTGACCTCTATTTGCCACCTCACGCGGTTCTGGAATGATCCCTGTCTACCTGCTTCTTGTGCTCACAAATCCTCAGTCTCTGAGGCAGGGGGCAGGGCAGACAGGTCATGGGTTCTCAGGGTTAATAGACCTGGTTGAATATGGCCCTGCCAACGGCTATGGGACCTTGACCGTTGAATATGGCCCTGCCAACGGCTATGGGACCTTTCTTTGGGGTGTTGCGCAGAGATTACGACATCCAAATTGTAAGACATCTAGTACTTGTCCAATGAGCTCTCAGCAACTGGTAGTGATTTAACTATTAGTAATGAGGTCCTTTTGCAGGATTTCTATTTCTTTTGTTCATGATGTCTGGTTCATGAAGGCTCTTGATATGTATATATATATATATATATATATATATATATATAATGAATAAACCTACATTGTCCTCAATTCTGATTTGAGAACTACTTTTTAGTATGAATTCTTCCTAATTATAAGAGCAGTACATGTTTTATTGTAGAAAAATTGGAAAATACTTTTAAAAACGAGGAAAACAAAACTAACTGTGATCCTACTCCCTAGAGACAGCCCCAGTTAAAGATTTGATGTATTTCCCTGCAGACTTTTTTTCTGAGCTCGTACATATTTCAAAATTTTTAGACGCTGGTCTTTCAGTTAACAAAACGAGCATTTCCCTGTGTTATTAAATAATCTTCAGAAACATAATTTTAAGTGCTACATATATTATTCTATGATATGAATATCATACTTTATGTAACCGCTTGACAATGAATGGTTGGATATTTAAGTTGTTTCCATTTTTCACCATTACAAATAAAGCTGCAATGAACAATGTGCATATCTCTGAATTAAGATGTTCTACCAGGAATAAATTCTACAAAGTCAATTACTGGATCTGAGAGTGAGCCTTTTAAGGCCCCGGTTATTGTTAAACGACTCTTCGGAGAGGCTGAATTAATCGCCTCTCCTCCCACTACCAAAGTATAAGAATTCTCACCACCAGAATATTATCACTTACGGTAAAGCAATCTTTGCTGGGTGGAGGACACAGAACCGACTTTTATGGGATGATGTTCCTGCTGTGGACACACACACGGTATACTCAGTTATGCTGGGGTTTCTCTCGGGGTGTCAGTTTCTTTACCAGAACTAAGAATGACACTTGCCCTAAAAAGGTATTTGCTAGGAAAGTGCTTTCAAACGTTTATGTAAAAGCAGTGCAAGTCCCATGGTAATAAAGGCATTTATGATCCTTATTTCACCTGGGCCGGGGGGGAATGGGACTCTATATCCTTTGAGGGCCCTATTGCTCAGCAGAGCAGGGCCAGCGGCAGTGATTCCTCTGAGTCGTCCCTCCCAGACCTGGCCAGCTTTCTGGGGCCACGTGAACATGTCAGGGATGTTTCATCTACAGAGAAACCCAGGAGCCTGAAAACAAGTCGAGTCTCTCTTACCTGTGTGACTGTGGCATGTTAATGCCCCTCTCTGGGCTGCAGGCTCAGCACCTGTGCAATGGGAGTACTTGTGGCATTGACCTCTTAGGCTATTAATATGCGTAAGGCACTGTGCCTGGCAGAGAGCAAGTGCTCCCTCAGGGTTTGCTCTGCTTATTCACACCACCGTGAGCCAGGTGCCGTGCCAAGTGCTGGGTGGAGAGAGGCAGTGAGAACATGACCCAGCCCTTAGGATACTTGTGGGTTACCAGGGGCGGGGGCGGTTCTAAGGCAGGTTAGAAAGCAATGTGGCAAATCCAATGATAGTGACCCATCTGCCCTGGCACTGGGACCCTCCCCATGCTTCCCTGGGGCTGTAGGGAGATGGGGCAGGTAAGGCAGGACCCAGGTAAACACCGTGGTCCCAGGGCCTCCGCAGAGCAGACAGTTCAGCACTTAACTGCCCAAGGATCTGGGGGCATGCCCTCCTCAGGCTCACAGGGAACACTTCCGGTGGGGGGAGCCCCTTATACTTTATTATTTACTAGTGGCCCGGTGCACGAAATTCGTGCACGGGGCGGGGGGTGTCCCTCAGCCCGGCCTGCACCCTCTCCAATCTGGGACCCCACAGGGGATGTCTGACTGCCGGTTTAGGCCCGATCCCACAGGGACATCCTTCTCGCAATCCAGGACCACTGGTTCCTAACTGCTCACCTGCCTGCCTGCCTGATTGCTCCTAACCACTCTGCCTGCTGGCCTGATCAATCCCAACTGCCCCCCGTTCTGGTCTGATCACCCCTAAATGCCTGCCCCTGCTGGATTGATTACCCCCAACTGCCCCCCCCCCCACTGGCCTGCTCGCCCCCAACTGCCCCCCTCTGCCAGATTGCTCACCCCCAACTGCCCTCCCCTCCTGGCCTGATTGCCCCTAACCACCTCTGCCTCAGCCCCGCCACCATGGCTTTGTCCGGAAGGTCTCTCGGTCTAATTAGCATATTACCCTTTTATTAGTATAGATGTTTTAAATAATATTTTACTTGTGTTGTTGACATTGTTACAGATGTTCCCCATTTCACCCCCAAATCACTCGCCTTTTTAAAGTGTGAAGACCTGCCAGCCACTGCGGACCCAGTGACTGGGTGGGGCCCCTTCTCAGAGAAAGCGGGGATGCCGTGTCCTGGGAGGAGGCTGCGCCCGGAACCAAGGAGCAGTGACTCGACCAGAGAGGGACAGTGAGGTCCTCGGAGGCACGGGATCGGGAAACATGTTTTACCCCCGCCCCCGCCCCCACCCTTGGCAACCACTGATACTTGTACCGTGTCCATAGCGTGACCTTTTCCAGAATGTCCTGCAGTAGGTAGCTTTTTCAGATTGGCTTCTTTCACTGAGTAATATGCACTTAATATTCCTCCATGTCTTTTGATGATTTGACAGCTCATTTCTTTTTAGCGCCGAATATACTATTCTGCTGTCTGGATGCGCTACACTTTATCCATTTACCGACTGAAGGACAGCTTATGTGTTTCCAAGTTTTGGCAAATCTGAGTAAAGCTGCTGTAAACATGCACGTGCAGGTTTTTGTGTAAATGTAGGTTTTTAGCTCCTTCGAGTTCATATCAAGTGGCGTGATTGATCGCCTGGTGGAGTATGCTTATTTTTGCAAGGGACCACCGACTGTCTTCCAAAGTGGCAATTCGCATTCCCACCAGCAATGAGTGAGAGTTCCGACTGGTCCACATCCTCGCCCGCAGTTAGTGGTGTCAGTGTCGGGATTTTGGCCTTTCTGAGAGGTGTCTAGCAGTAGCTCTCGTTTTAATCTGCATTTCCCTGACAACAGATAACGTGGAACAACTTTTCGTATGCTTGTTTGCCATCTGTATTTCTTCTTTGGTGAGATGTTTGCTCAGATCATTTTTAAGTCGGGTTGCTTGCTTTCTTATTGGGAATGATAAGAGTTCTTTGTATATTCTCGATAACAGTGCTTCATCAGGTATGTCTTTTGCAAAGATTTCTCTCCCAGTCCGTGGCGTGTCTTCTCATTCTCTGGACATTGTCTCTCCCAGAGCAGGTGTTTCAGTGAAGTCCAGCCTATCAGTTATTTCTTTCCTGTTGTGCCTTTGGTGTTGTAGCTACACGCTAGTGGCTTCTTTAAAAAAAAAAAAATATTTTTTTTTTAAATTCCAGAGAGGATGGGACAGGGAGAGAGAGAGTCATTGATCAGCTGCCTCCTGCACGCCCCACACTGGGGATCGAGCTGGCAACCTGGGCATGTGCCCTGACCGGGAATCGAATCATGGCCTCCTGGTTCATGGGTCAACACTCAAACCCTGCCACACCTGCTGGGCCCAGTGGTCTCTTGGCTCCCCCAGGTCATCTCCTGCCCTCATTTTGAGGACCTCCATGACATTGGCCTTTCACTTCCTCAGAGGCTCCTTCCTGCCTCAGGCCTCACCCTCAGAAGGGACTGAGACTGTTCCTTCTCCCCCAGCTGTTTGCCCAGCCAACTCCCATCCGTCCTTTGAAACTCAACTCAAAGCTTTTCCCGTGAGGGAGTCTTCCCTGACGTCTCGGTCCAGCGCAGGTGCCCCTGCCCCACTGCGTCTCTCCCAGCCCCTGTGCTTCTACTTCCCTCCACCCATCACGGTCGGAGATGCAGCCCCCTGCTAAGATGCGAGGTCCGTGAAAGCAAGTGGAATTCTACGTTGGCCACTGTTTCGAGCCTAGCGCTGTGCTTTAAACATAGCAACAACTACTGTTTTAATAGCAAATACAGCATCTGCAGTGCTGTGTGCCAGAAACCCTCCAAAGCTGGCGACATTTTTAACTCTTCTGCTCTCCGCAATAACTCCACGAGTATTTGATTATGTCCAGTTCACAGATGAGGTGTCCAGGGTGAAGTCTGCCAGAGATTACAGAGCTGGTCAGTGGAAGAGCTGGGGTTCAAACCCAGCAAACCTGGCTCCAGAGTCTGTTCTTTATCAAACTGAATTGCCTCTCAAGCTCATTACGTCTTTGTGGAAAGAGTGACTGCATTAGAGAGGAGGACGGAGATGGAGACAATTAGGAAATAGCCTGAGAGAGCAGGTGGTTAAAGATCAGGGTAAATCAAATAGGCATTAATGGTTGTTGAGTGACTGATAGACGGATTCTGGAACAGGGAGGCTATCCTGTGCCAGCCCCTCCTTCCCTCTGGGATGAGCAGAGGGAAGGAGGGGCTGGCACAGGATAGATAATTGGTGGGACAGAGCCCAAGTTCATTTTGAGGGGCGTGTTGGAAGGATGCCCAGGGCACATTAGTACTGAGCCGCCTCGGGTAGAGACAGCCTGAGCCATAGATAATTACTGCTGAGATGTCCTGGACATCAATTTAGAAGATTCAACCAGTCATCCCCTGCAGCTCTGGCTCAGCCACAGCCCTCTTTAGGGGGGAGGGGACCTGGACTATCCAGAGCGTCCCAAGGTCATGGCTCCATTCCTGCAGTTGACCCCGTCCCAGGCCACATCAGGGGTCTCCGTTGCTGCCGATTCAGGACATTTTGCTACCCAGGTTTCATGTATAAAAGTGCTTTTCCCAGAGGGTGAATCTGTAACTGAGCAGCACTGGGGGATGTGCTGCTCCTCCCTGGGAACCACCTGGATGCCACATCCTCCATCGACAGGCCTGGTGCCCTGAGCTGATCTGTTTATTCTGCGAGTCGAGCCATGTCTGTGGTGCCTGCTCTTTACAGGAGAAGAGAGGCACTCTGCATGCGGCAGCAGGGACTGCTGGGCCTCCAGAAAGGGAGGTGGCTTTGACAGAGACAAGAGGCGTGCAGCAGGTGCTGACTCACAGAGAACCGACATGAAGCCAGGAAAGAATGCAGCCAGAAAAGAAGCTTCTGGAAAACCAGAACCGAGACTGCGGCCCAGGATCTTGAGTGGGGGGAGGGGAGCCTCCTTGAGCAGTCTTCCTGCTTCCTGGAGACACGAGAGAGGTGTGCCAGGCAATACAGCATGGCAGGGGGCCTCCTGAGGCCAGGTAGGAGCGAGTCTTCCTTACCCAGGAGGCTGGGGTGACTTCTGGGGTGACTTCACAGCCCAAGTACACCCCAGGTGCTTACACTGTGAGAAGAGGTGAGGGGACAGGCTCAAGAGGGTCAAAGGCTCCCCAGACCCAGAATGTTGGGGGGCCGACCCCTGAGCCTCTGTGGTTGACACCCACCCCCTAGAGGTTTGCGACAAGCAGTGCAACTTAGGGACGTGGGTGCCCCGGGCAGTGCCAGCCCATCTACTCTTGTCTGTAGTTCAGGCAGAACTTGTGATATGTCACTTCGTTTTGTTAGGCATTTCTGAAGGACTGCCCTTAGCGCCCTACAAAAGTCCCTTCTTAAAACCCGCTCTTACCGCGTTAAGGGGAAGAAGCCATTTACACGTGTAAGTCCATTTACATGAAGTTCACGAACTGGCACCACCAACTATGGTGATAGAAATTCAAACAGTGGTGGCCTGTGGGGAACCTGAATGGGGGGTGGGATAGTCTATATCTTTTTATTTTTTAATATTTTATTGATATTTTACAGAGAGGAAGAGAGGGATAGAGAGTTAGAAACATCGATGAGAGAGAAACATCTATCAGCTGCCTCTTGCACACTCCCTACTGGGGATGTGCCCGCAACCAAGGTACATGCCCTTGACCGGAATCGAACCTGGGACCCTTCAGTCCGCATGCTGACGCTCTATCCACTGAGCCAAACCGGTTTCGGCTATATCTTGGTTTGGATGTTGGCTGCGCGGGTGCATACATTTGTCTAAACTTACCGGACTGTACACCTAAGATCTGTGCGTTTTACCGAACGTAAATTATATCTCATATAAACCAGAGAACCGTGTCTTGCTGTTCTTGGGGGAAGAGGGTTTCCTGCTCTTCTTCACTGTGTAGAGGCAGCTGGCTGGGCCCCCAGGAAGCAGCATTGGAGTCAGTCTTTGGTTCTAATCCTGTCCTGCCGCTATCGTTGTGACCCTGGACAAGCTGATCTCTGACTTTCTAATTTTTAAAGCGGGCCTGGCAAATGAGCTATACAGCAAATTGCCTGGTAAATAGATGGTGCTCAGACATCACCTCCTACAGGAAGCCTTCCCTGCTTTCTCCAGACAGTGTCCAATGCCCTCTTCATTCCCACACACCAGCCTTGGTGCAGGTGAAATTCAAATCTGTGTCTCAACAACAGTGCACATCTCTCTCTTTTTTTAAAAAAAAAAATTGTATGTGCATTTCTTTAAAAAGATATCTTTATTGATTTCAGAGAGGAAGGGAGAGGGAGAGATAGAATCATCAATGATGAGAGAGAATAATTGATTGGCTGCCTCCTGCACGCCCCATATTAGGGATCAGCTGCCTCCTGCACACCCCCTATTGGGGATCGAGCCCAAAACCCAGTCATGTGCCCTGACCAGGAATTGAACCCTGACTTGGTTCATCGATTGACCCTCAACCACTGAGCCACCCTGGCCGGGCAGCAGTGCAAATCTCTGACAGTCCCAGACTTGTGGTTGTTTATTAAGTACTCACACTGCAAATATGGAATCTGTAAGTGCCAAGAGTCTGCCATGTTGTAATGTTTTTATCTTTCCGTTCCACATTCCCCCTCTAGGCTCTCAGATTATGAATGTAAGGGCTGGGCCTCCTCAGCTTTGGATCTCCCCAGCTATAACAAGTGCTTGCTAATTGTTTTGCCAGTGAGAAACTAATAAGTGAATTAGTACATGGATAAGTAATTGAACACACGCATGAAAGAAGGCATCAAGTAGGAATATGGATGAGTAGGGAGTAGAATGGAGGAAGGAGGGCTGGTTTCCTTCCTTCCCAAAGCTTGTGTGATGGTGGCAACCCCAAGTCCCAGTTACGGAGCCCTGGGAAGAGTCAGGGTTGGGCAGCTTGAGGGACAGCCCCGAGGGAGACTTCAACTGCCAGAGCCTCCAGATACAGCCATTCTGGAGCCTTCTCTCTCCTGCCTTCCAGCCACATCCCCCACCTCTCCGTAGAGCTGCTGAGGGAGGGTGAGGCAGGGCAGCCTCCAGGAGGCAGACAGCTAAGCCCACGGAGGTCCTGGCCCCTGGCTTCCCTGCCACAGGCCGCGGGGCCGCTCCCTCCCCTGGTGCCATGTCCCGGGCAGATGTCTCCCCTGTCTTGTCAACAGCAGAGCGGCTGTCAGGATTTGCATTATTTATCTGCTCTGTAACATTTACTGGGATTTAGTGTTTAATAACTGTCATTCCAATATATCTTTTCTTAATCCCTTCAGATCTGCTGCTGAAGCAATTTTAAATATTTATCAACAGTGTTCGTGTATTTGCTGGTTGGGTTGCAATTTTTTTTGTAATTAAAGATTTACAAGACACTGCCTGAGATTTAGGAAGGACCGGCAGAGATCAAAGGGGGAGGAGAGGGGGGATCTGGTCTTGGAAAGCCTTGCTGGGAATCCAAAGCTGGAGTGGGCCTGCCCCGGGGAGGGTGGACGCTCACCCCTGGTTCCCAGGCTCCCCCCCTTCCCCTGTCACACAGCTCCCCGTGGGGGGGACACAGGAGGCGTGGGCCTGCCTCCTGCTGGAGCCTGCTGCCTGCCAGCCTTGGCCTGGGCGCTGGGGGACGCCCGGACCGGGAGCAAGACAGAAAGTCCCTGCTGACACGAAGCTCACATTTTAGCGGTGGAGATGGACAATAAACATGCGAACGAATTTCAAAAAATCAATTTGGATTTTGAAAAATGCTATAAAGGGAGTAAACAGATAATGACTAAAGCTGGGATATTAGCATCAGGGCCTCTATTATTTTTTTTATTTTTAAATTCTTTATTGTTTAAGATATTACATATGTCTCCTTTTCCCCTCATTGACCTCTCCCTGCCCGCTCCCACCCCCCAGCACAGGCCCTCACCCCCCTACTGTCTGTGTCCATTGGTTATGCTTATAGGCATACATACAAGTCCTTTGGTTGACCTCTAACCTATGGGGGTCCTGCATCAGGTTCTTTATCGCAAGCAATGGAAACTAACTCAGGAAAACTTAACCAAAAAGAAATTTCTGGAAGGATAAGGGAAGTTCATAGATCAAAGGAAAGAATAAAGGAGAAAAAGAATAAGAAGGCACAGAGGAGGGTTATGTTGTGGCAAGCACCAACAGTCTCTTCAGAGGGGGTGGCCTTTGTGACCAATGTCTCCCGACAGTCGTCTGTTTTGGGGACACTCTGCCCAGGAGTCACAATCCAGGGACAGTTGGTTCTCACTCTTTGGCCAGGGGAGACAGGGCACCTTGACGGACAGTTTTACCAGAACTGAATCCACTGGGGGAGGGGAAGTTCTCCAAAGCAAACTCCGAGTGAGGACCCCAGGAGAAGGGCTCTAGGCCAGGGGCAGGCTGAGACAGCCGGGGAGCATTACCCAGAAGGCCTTTCTGAGGATGTCTGACCTGAAACCAATCGCCGAGAAGGAGCCGGACACGTGAAGAGCTGCGTGAGGAGGGAACAGCGGTGCAAAAGCTAAGGGGCTGGTTCCGGCTCGTCTCACAGATTGGACTTGGGAGTGGGGCCAGCTCCAGTCCCCAGTGTCTCCCTGGGCCATGTGATGAGCCCAGGTTTTTGTTGATTCCAAATGGAATAAAACAGAAGGCCCAGGTCCGGAGGGCATTCTCCTAGCTCCTGGGTCGGGGAAGCCAGCAAAGGTGGAATTCGGGTCAGAGAAGTCGTGTTTCTGGAGGCCTGGGGTGGACCTGGCATTGTGTTATGTTTGGTAGATGGAGGCTGGGAGGTGTTGCACGCACTGCTTAGCTGCGCTCTGGTGGGGAGATGCGAACAGAGCATCACCACAGGGCAGTGACAGAAGTGAGCTCTGACTGCTGACTTAAACCTTTCTCCTTTACCATCTGTTGAGTGTTACCCATTCCCCCTAAGTACAGTTTTAGCAGCACCCCGATGACCTCGATTGGTTGTGTTTTTATTTGCATTCAATCCAAAATGCTCCCTAATTTCTCTTTTCTTTGGCCCATGGGTTATTTAGAAGTGTTATTTCGTTTTCAAATATTTGGGGATTGTCTAGTTATCTTTTTATATTGAATTCTAATTTTTTCCCCATTGTGCTCAGAGAAGAGACTTGGTATGATTTAAATCATTTAAAATTTATTGCGTTTTATTTGTGGCTCAGAAGATGATCTCTCTTGATAAAAGTTTCATGTTTACTTGAAAAAACGTGTCCGCTGCTGTCGTTGGGTAGAGTATTCTGTGAATGTTGATTAGATCAAGTTGGTTGATAGTGTTGTTCAAATATCTTGTGTCAAAATATCCTGACAACTTGTTCTATCAGTTATTGAGAGGGGGGTATTAGAATCTCTGACCATAATTATAGATATGTCCATGTCTCTTTGCAATTCTATCCACTCTTGCTTCATGTGTTCTACGTCCCACGAATGATGGGGTTTTCCAGGCTGGCCAGTAGGAATGGGCCCTATTCCCAGCTCGTGTGTGCTGAGCAATGTTTCCTTAATTCTTTAATCTATTCAGATTATTCTTTGCCCCACCTCCCAGATTCCTTGTGGGTATGTGCTGATCAGTGCTCAGCTGAATACTTGAGGGGGATTTGAGTTAGATCTCCAGAGTTCCCCCTCTGTGGAACTCTCTTCTCTCCAGTTTTATTTCCTGTGAGATCCACCTGCCTTGTACTCTCAGCATTGTCTCCTTAACTCAGGGAGTCCACCAGGTTTGACCTGGGATCCCCATCCTACCTGAGACCTGGAAACTCTCCTAATGTAGTAAGCTGGGGCAATCAGAGGGTTGACCTTATTTATTTCCCATTTCAAAGAGATTGCTGCCCTTCATTGCCTGGTCTTGTAAATGTCTTATAAATGGCCATTGTCTTATAAATAGTCGTTTAAAAATTTTGTCTGTTTTTTGGTTGTTGTTTTAGGTGGGAGAGTAAATCCTGTCTCTCTTATTTCGTTTTGGCTGAACACCAGTCTCTCTGAATTTGGGAGACCAATCTTGAGATACCACGTGGAGCCTGTGGCAAACTCAATAGGAAAATCCCAGGAGGGCCTAAGACTTTGGGAGCAAACAGATGCTCTTTTTGCCAGGTCACTGTTCTTTTGAGAACTAGTTTGGCTTGTTGCTGGCCCGAGAGACTAAACCACTGACCGCTGGACACATGAGCATTCAACCAAAGCTACTCATCCTGGCTGACTAAGCCATGCACGCAGGCCTGCGCAAGCAGCACTCTATAATCAAGAGCAAGCGACATCTGTGGGACTGGACCAAGCGGATGCCAATGGCTCGTGTAAGGTGTAGAGCCAGTCACTCACGCTCTCAGTGTGCTCATTCCTGCTGCTCTCCTCCTCTTCCTCAGTCTACACGTATGGCCTCAGGGAGAGTGGACTGAGGAGGAGGAAAACCAAGACTGCTTTGCAAAACTCTTGATGATATGTTGGTATCCATGTTAGCATATATGTTAGCATGATAGATCCATTCAGGAGCGCACAGAAATCCTGCCAGTGGGAGCACGTGGAACAGTACCACCGATGACTTTGCTTGAAAGGAGAGATGGCATCAGGTAAGGCTCTCACTAATTCACGTGCTTTGCTAATGACTTGGCCAGATGGTCAAGAACTTGGAGGGGGTAAGATTCAAGAACTGGCGACAAGGAAGTTTAGAAAAAAAAATATGTGGATGGGCCTTTTGGAATGGGTGCAGAACATGAGACTATTTGTCTCCCATGTGGATATCTACCAAGCTCTTATTAGTCATCAGGTAGACAAGATGGTCCATTTTCCCTCGGGAACCACAGGGTTTGCTCAGTGGGTTTATGAACAGAGTGGCCATGGTGGCCAAGTTGAAGGCTTGGCATAGGCTCGGTTACATAATCTCAGCAAGAGTAACCTGATTGCCACCATGGTTAAATGTCCAACATCCCCAAAGCAGAACCCTACCCTGAGCTCTTGACTTGGTACCATAGCCTGGGGGGACCAGTCAGCTGCTTGAGGCCAGGCTGGTTATTTCAGACCCCATCCATGGAGGGGCTACGATTCACTCTCCTGGAACAGACACCTAGTCTAGTAGAACGAGGGTTTTTGCCAACAGGGTCACTGTTGTGAAGATGTAGGTTTGTTTGTTTGCCCAAAGAATAGAGATTAGAATAGAACGTGGCTGTGGCAGACAGACCTTGCTGCCATGGATGGATCATTAAGAGGGTCCGGACACAGCCTGTGAGGTGGCACATGAGCCAGAGATGGCTGCAGGAATGAATAAATAGCCACGTCTTGAACTATCCATGCTGAGCTCAGAGCTCAGTAATTGTCATGTTGGTGAGGGCATGACGGCTTGGCAGTGTGCACATGTATGTGTTGCATGCCAACATTCCATCCTTCTGATCAGCGGGGAGGGATTTTTTTAAAAAGTTGCTTTATTTATTTATTTATTTATTTATTTACTTACTAGCGTTCCCATTGCAGGAAAAATCCTGCAATAGGATATCCTGCTGCACTCTACCCCGCCTCCGTTCCTCCCTTGTCGCCCGCCTCACCTTCTCCTCCAGCCCGCCTGCGTTTCCGTTTGCCCCCGGCCCCGCCTCCGCTCCGCCCTTGTCGCCCGCTCCGCCCTTCTCCTCCCCCCAGCTTGCTTGCTTCTTCAAAGCTTTACTCCCTTCTGTAGCTCTTGGCTTCTTTCGACGCTGTCTTGATATGCAAATTAGCCGCCATCTTTGTTGGGGGTAATTTGCATACTCATCCTGATTGGTTGGTGGGCGTGGCTTAGGTGTAGCGAAGGTGCAGTCAATTTGCATATTTGTCTATTATTAGATTAGATTTATTTATTTTTATTTCAGAGAGGAAGGGAGAGGGAGAGAGAGATAGAAACATCAATGATGAGAGAGAACTACTGATTAGCTGTCTCCTGCAGGCCCCCTACTGGGGATTGAGCCCGCAACCCGGGCATGCGCCCCTGACTAGAATCAAACCCTGGACCCTTCAGTCTGCAGGCCGATGCTCTATCCACGGAGCCAAATGGGCTAGGGCAGCAGGGAGGGCTTTAAGGCAATGATTAAGAGGTCTCAGACGGAAGGCAAGAGTGTGAGGCAGTCTCTGATCCCTTGTTTATTCAGGGTCTAGCATAGTTTCTATCACAGAGTAGTTTCATTTGTTGAATGAAAAAAAGAAATAGAAAAAAAAATGAATGAGCGGGTATGCATGTCCTTGGAGGTGGAAGGGATGTCAGAGGTGATCTAGTCCCACCCCAGCCACTCTGAGACTGTTTGTTGGCATCCCCCACTGCTTGTCCCTGTGTGGGACAATGGATCTAGCTAAGATGCATCAGTGCTTACCACTCTACTTTACCTGCATTAACCTCTTCTAAACCTCCTAACTCAAGGCTTAGGAAGAAATAGTTCCAAGTAACCTCTTCAAAGTCATACAGTTAGTAGAGGACAGAGTAGGAGTTGCAGCCAGATGTGCTGACTCCGCAGCCTAAGCTGGTAACACTGTGATGGACCGTTGGGTTACATATTGTGACCGGGTTCTCACCACCTCACCAGATAATTTGCGTCCTCACCAGCCAGTGTCTGAGTGTCCTGCCTGAGACTTCTGAGAGCCACGCTCCTCCCACTTCCACCGCCCGCCCCACAGCTGTCTGCGACGGCTCTCCCTGTGAGTGTGGAAGGGTGGCACCTACCCCCCCACCCCCCCCTGCTGGTGCCCTCGCTGACCGGCCCTCGTTTCCAGACGCTCTTAGCATCGGCTCTTAGCATCGGCTCTCAGGCGGAGCCACGCGAGTCTGAGCAGGGCAGAGTTCCGGGCCCATTGCCTCCTGTCTAGAGAAGATGCGTTATTAATGCCGGCTCCCCTCACATTAGCTTTTTAGGCCAGAGAAATTCTTCCCCTGCTCCGGCCGGCTTGGTTGAATCCGTGAGGGACTCAGCTCAAAGCTGGGAGTCCGAGGAGGGCAAGAGCAGCTCGCTCCCTGGGCCTGGCCTGAGTCACCTGTGACTCTGGTTTCTGGGTCTAAGTTCTGAGCAGAGAGGGAGGCAGGAGGCTGCACAGGAGTTGGGGCGCTCCTGGTGTGTGTGGTGATACTTGACAGCCGTCCCGGTTGGGGTGGAGCTGTGAGGGGTGTGTGTGTGTGTGTGTGTGTGTGTGTGTGTGTGTTCACATGTGTGCACATTCGTGTGTGAGGGTGATGTAGCAGGGAATCTTCTAGAACAGCTGTTGGGCGTCTGTCTCAGCCTCATCCATCGGAGCCTTTCCATTCTCACTAAATCTTGTTTCACTGGAAAAATCACCTTCCAGACTGAGCTGAATTCTGCACGTGAGTAGCCCCTGGACCTTCCCTCATCCCTCCAGCCCGGTGCAAGGAGATAACTACGGAGGCTGTCCTTGCCGGAAGCCCAGGAGGCCCAAAGGCCCGCTCTGGGGCCCCGGGCCAAGGCCGCAAGGGATCGGCGCTGCGCCTCACCTGAGCCTGCACAGTCCTCAGCCTCTGCGTGTGCAGGTGGCTGTTGCTCTCCTTGCATGTGACCCCCAGTTAATTGCCTTGCGCTTCCTCTCAATGAAGAAGTAACGTGGCTCCTGATGCACAGAAGAGGACGAGGGTGAGAGGTCTCCGAGGCTCTGTCTGACCTTTCTGAGTCCCCAGATGGGTGAAGGGTGGAGGAGCCAACCGAGTGAGGGGAGAGGAGAGTGGGATGTGTGTGTGGGGGGGGTGGGGGGGGGGAGGGGTGGGGGGGGAGGAAAGGGGCGCCCTGCTCTGCCTCGCGCCACAGCATGGCTTCCGTCCTGACATTGCCCTGGGCTAGCTGGGCGACGAGGGGCCACATTCCACCGCCTGGCACCTTGGGTAGGCAGGCACCGGATGAGGATGGCACTGGAGAGCAGAGAAGGTGTGGGCTCTGGGACTCAGCAGACTCTGGTTTGAATTCTGGGCCTGGTATTGGTAAGTCACACAAACTTCCCAGTTTCTTTATCTTCTGAATGAGGTTAAAACTTCCCACCTCCTGGGACTGCTGAGACGTTGAAGATCATGCGCGTAGAAGCCCTGTCTCACAGGGGACACTAATAAAGCGGAGGAGCGACCCTGCCCGCCCCTCCCACCCTCTCCGGACGGCGTGGGAGAGAGGGGCTCATTGATTCGCAGTTCTTGGGGGCTCTGCCGGCTGTCATTAGCTAGAGTGATGATGGCAGCAGCGTTTACATAAAATCCCCTGATACTCTGTGTTTCTAGAAGGTGTAGCTCCGCAGGCTCCGGGGAGCTACTGGCAGTTGGGGTGCCTCCCTTTCTGTGCTCCTCCCCCCTGAAACGGCTCTCCTGAAGGTCCCCAGCCCGGGGACGTGCTGTTTAGCAGTGGCAGGAAAAGGATTCAGCGTGCTGTCGGGGAGATTTTTGTCTCGCTAAGTCTCCGTGCTCCACGGGGAATGGCCAATTAGAGCCCAGCTCCCAGAGATGCATCACTGTCGCACCTGGCTCCCGGGGCCCATCAGCCTGGCTGGCTCCCTGGTAAAGGCCATAGATCACAGCGTCTCTTAGCAAAGTTGGGAAGGGCCGAGGGAGGCAGGTGGTCACTGGACAGACACTCGGAAGCCGGGGAGGGCTGTGAGAAACCATAACCTTGTCACCTCTCAGTGGCACAGGGCAGAGGACAGCCAGATAAGTTCAAAGATGCCCTTAACGCAGAGCTTTGGAACAATTTCCAAAAGAACACCTGGGATTGGCTCATGGGCATGGCCTCCCTGTCCTCATGGCCCCTTAACTTGGAGGAGGCACTGAAGGTCAGAGGATAGGAAAGACGCCAACTTCTTTGGCTCAGAGGAGGCCTAGGTGCAACTTTCTGCCGACTCTGGATTCATCCAACACTAGCTGCCTCCACCCAGCCATCCAAGTTTGACCCCAGCGAGATCCAAGTCGTATACCTGAGGTGTACTGGTGGGGAAGTCCATGCCACGTCTGCCCTGGGTCCCAAGATGGGGCCCCTGGGTCTGTCTCCCAAAAGGCTAGTGATGCCATCACCAAAGAACCGGTGATTGGAAAGGTCTGAGGATTGTGGTAAAACTGACCGTTCGGAACTCACAGGCCCAGACTGAGGTAGTGCCATCTGCCTCTGCCCAGATCATCAAAGCCCTCAAAGAACCGCCAAGAGACAGAAAGAAGCAAAAGCACATTAAGCACAGTGGAAATATCACTTTAAAAATGTTTCTATTTATTTATTTTTTTAGAGAGAGAAGGAAGAGGGAGAGAGAGAGAGAGAGAAACATCAGTTGAATATACAACCTGGGCATGTGCCTGGACCAGGAATCGAACCGGCGACCTTTCGATGTACAGGACAACACTCAACCAACTGAGCCACAATCAGCCACGGCTTTTGATGAAATTGTCAATATTGCCCGACAGATGTGGCACCGATCTTTAGCTAGAGAACTCTCTGGAACCATTGAAGAGATCCTGGGGACTACTCAGTCTGTGGGCTGCAAGGTTGATGGCTGCCACCCCATGACATCATAGATGACATCAGCAGTGATGCAGTGGAATGCCCGGCTAGTTAAGAACCACAGAGGAAAATATTTCGGTTAAAGATTATTTGACAACCAAAAAAAAAAAAAAAAAGAAGTTGAAAGATCTGGCTAATTTTTTAAGTTGACATTTGTGGTTGCACATTAGAGCACTTTTAACTATGTGGGGGAAAAGAAAGAAGGTGGGAGTTGGCTAGCACCTCCACTCCTCCTGTGTTTCAGCAGCCTCCTGATTCGGGCCTTCATGCGTTCACTCACATATTCATTCACTCATCAAAAACCTTGTGAGGAACACCTCCGCTGAGGCTGGCTGTGTTCTGGGTGCTGGGGATACAAATGAAGAAGACTCTGCTCACACGACCCAGTGACTTAGAAACACCGGCGAGTCACCAGGGGACACACCAGCGTGAGAGTCCTGTGATGACCTCATGGCCATACTGAGAAGAGGCCCTGACTCAGCACCTGGGAGACCATGGGAGGCTTCCCGGAGGAAGCGCTATCTGGGATGAGACCCAAGTTGACTAGAACTAGTTAGTCGATGGGAGGACAGTGGGTGTTGTGGGGCAGAATGTTCCAAGCCAAGAAAACTGGGTACAAAGGCCCAGCAGACACACAGAGTGCGTATGGTCTAGCCATTGAAGTACTGTGTGTGGCTGGATCTCAGAGTGGGAGGACAGAGCCTGAGGGCAATGGGGAGCCGGGAACCGTTTTCAGTGGGGAAGTGGTGGGCCGAGTTTGAATTTTAGAACGAGCCCTCTGGCTGCTGAGCCCCCAGCACAAAAGGAGGGAGACAGGGAGGCCAGGCTGGAGGCTGTCCTGGAGAGTTGAGGTGGCCTGGACTTTCACGCCTGCCCTCTCCAGCTTCCCTTGCCCTCTACCCCCAGGCGCTGTGCTTTGACCACATGCCCCACACAGCAATCAGGAGGGGGTGTAGCCTCTGTTCTCCTGTCTCACCCTGAGAGCCCCTGCAGTGGGAGGAGTTCTTATTGGAGCACCATGCTCTTGGGTGTTTGCTTTGCTCGATGCCTTGGAAGTCCTTGTGGATTTGTAGTCCTCCCAGGCTGCTGGAGGGCAGGACTTGCGGGAAGCCGCCCATTGTCTTCACTAGCAGAGAGGTGTGGACAGGAACCTGGAAGGCTGGTGACCTTTGAGCCCTGGCAAAGGTCAGAGCTATACACCCACTGTTTAGTCGAGACAATGGTAGCTGAAGCAACTTCCCCAGCAGACAGTCAAGTAAATCCTTCCTGATAAGATAGTCTGCCTGTTACTGGAAATTGCCTGCCTAAGGGCTATAGGTGGATCCCAAATTGAATAAAGGGATCGAAAGGCCGGAGCCCAAGTGGAGTCCTTCCTCTTGAGCTGGGCTCCCGCCTGGTCCCCCAATATTTCCAAATTATCTCTTATCTTGTCTTTTTCATTTGCGTGCGGCCCCTCTTCCAGAACCCGAACCCTGAACCGCGCGGGACGTGGGGGGACACTCGCAAGGACTCCTCAGGGACGGGCGACTGGCCCTGGGGGCTCCGAGGGAAAGGCAGGAAAAGGCAGGACTGCAGTCATTCTAAGTTGGAGAGAGGCCCTGGGTTCCCATGTCAAGTCGAGAGGTGCTGGGGAGCCCCTGTTCTTAATGACTCCTTAGAAGCAAGGCAGGGTGGAGGAATTGGAACCCTGTGCACTGCCGGTGGGAATGCAAAATGCCACAGCCGCCGTGGAAAACAGCATGGCGATTCCTCAAAAAAATTAAACGTGGCATTACCATATGGTCCAGTATTCCACTTGTGGGTATATATTCAAGAGGATTAAAAGCAGGGTCTTAAAGAGATAGTCACATACCTGTGTTCATGGCAGCATTAGTCACAATAGCCAAGAGGTGGAAGCAACCCAAGCGCCCATCAATGGACGGATGGGGAAAAATGTGGGATACACATACAATGGAATATTTTTCAGCCTTAAAAAGGAAATAAATCCCAACACATACTACAACATGGAGGAATGTTAAGGACATCATGCTAAGTGTAATAAGCCAGACAACTGCTGTATGAACCCCCTTTTTTGAAGTATCTAGAGTGGTCCAGGTGGTGGTTGCCAGGAACGGGGGAGGAAGGGATAAGGAGTTGTTGTTTAATGGGTACAGAGTTTCAGTTTTGCAAGATGAAAAAATTCTGGAGGCTGATTGCACAACACTGTGACTATACTTAACTGAGCTGTACATTTAGAAATGGCTAAGATGGTACATTTTTTATGTGTTTTTAACTACAATTAAAAAATGTAAAAATCAGATGATTTACATTAAACATAAAAACCAGCAAAGCAAGGTCAAGTGGTGGTGGTGGTGGTAGTGGGGGTGGGGGTGGGGGGGTGGTGGTGGTGGTGGTGGTGGTGTTATTAGCAGCTTTTCATTTCTGAGGAGGCAATGGGAGGTCAACCAGATCCTGACTCCCCTCCCCTGAGCTGCCCCCGTAAGGACATCCCTGGGCCCTCACTGGGACCGGTGAGGACCAAGAGGCAGCTGGAGGGGCAGAAGAAGGAGAAGCCTGAGCATTTAGCTGGTACGCGAATGGCCAAGGATTACAGCTGCCTTTTCCTCTAACTGCGCTGCCCCTCTGAGCACTCATGTACAATGTACTTTCCCCCTCGATATCTTAGCCCATTTCTTCTCCGTAAACATAGTGGGGGGGCTGGGAGGTGGGAAACATGATGTAGACACTCCTCTACGGGTGTCTCTGCCATCCCGTTTCTCCTACCAGCTTCCTCGCTCCAGAAAACCGCAGGGGAGGTTCAGCTGGAGGCAGGCCTGGCTGGGTTACAGGTGGGGAGCCCCTCTCGCCCAGAGGAGGAAAAGTCAGCTGGAGGGGAGGCCACCATTGATTTCCCTTTTGCTCAAATGCGATGTTGCCCTTTCTCATGTCCCCTCCGTCCAGAGCGGCCAGAGCCACGGGGGGTGCGAGGTCCCAGCGGGCTGGACCCAGCTGGGCTGGACTGAGGTCAGACGTGTCCTTCTCCACCACCTCAGGGGTTCCTGCAGCCCTCGGCCTTCCTCTGCCATTTGGCCTGGTCCATTGCACGTCCGTGTTCCCAGGATCCTGACCCCAAGCTCTGCCGTTGCATTGCTCCGTGTGCTGCGTAGGTTCTCCTAAGCGTTTAGGGTGTGGCTGGTTCCATAGATGAGACAGAAAGGAAGACGAGTGGGAGTAACGGTGTATGTACATCTTCCTTCCTTCCTTCCTTCCTTCCTTCCTTCCTTCCTTCCTTCCTTCCTTCCTTCCTTCCTTCCTCCCTTCCTCCCTTCCTCCCTTCCTCCCTTCCTCTTTTTTTCTTTCTTTCTTTCTTTCTTTCTTTCTTTCTTTCTTTCTTTCTTTCTTTCTTTCTTTCTTTCTTTCTTTCTTTCTTTCTTTCTTTCCTTCCTTCCTTCCTTCCTTCCTTCTTTCTTTCTTTCTTTCTTTCTTTCTTTCTTTCTTTCTTTCTTTCTTTCTTTCTTTCTTTCTCCTTCCTTCCTTCCTTCCTTCCTTCCTTCCTTCCTTCCTTCCTTCCTTCCTTCCTTCTTTCTTTCTTTCTTTCTTTCTTTCTTTCTTTCTTTCTTTCTAATATGCACCAGATGACGCCCAACCAGCCAGGGCTATAGACGGAACTTTACATTTAGAGGGTGAGTTTGCCAGAATTCCAAACTTCTTTGAAGAGAGCATTTGGAACTAGGTCTGAAAGTAGCCCCGTCCGATCCTTTGGTCACTGCCGCTGCACTCGGGATGTGCTTTGTAGCAACTCAACCTCAGCAGAGGGTGCTTCCGTCAACCTTACCCTGAGTTTCTTGAGGCCACATCGGGCTGAACGAGTAAACAAAAGGACTCAACTTCCCGTTTTTCGGGAAGAACTTTTAACAAGTAGAATTGTTCAACTAGATGGGCTGCCTTCTAGGCAAAGAGCTCTCTGTTTGGGCCTGGCTGGAGTGGCTCCGTTGGTTGAGCATTGTCCTGTGCCCCTAAGGGTTGCTGGTTCGAGTCCCCGTCAGGACACATACCTGGGCTGCGGGTATGATGGGGCTGTTCTACAGAACTTCTATGGTGGGTGTGAGGTGGGGCTAGAGGACGCTTCCGAATCAGAACGTCTATTATTCTACACGTTTTGTGCTTATGCTACAAACTTCTGAGGACAGGACTGGATTTTACTCATCCCCCAAGCACCCCATAAACCCAGGGATAGCAGCTTGGTTGATGATTAATGAGTGAATGATGCCTTACTGGGCAGATGAGCCACTGAATGAACGAAATAGCTCTCATCTTCCACATGGTCCTCAGCCCCTGGCCACTCTGGAAGCCAAAGCCACTTCCCTGCGGTCCTTCCCATGGGAAACAGAGTGGGAGTTGGAACCCAGGAGAAAGAAAGGAGACCAAGATCTGAAATGAGGGGCAGCTGGGTAGCTCATAAGAAGTGTTTTAAATGTATTGAGCTTCTACTACAGTGGCTCTCAACCTTGACTGTGCATTTAAACCACCCGAGGAGCTTTTTAAAAAATGTCGTCATGTCTGTATCTCACCCCTAGAGACTCTGATTTAATTGGCCTGAGGTGCTGGGCATCAGCTGTTAAGGCTCCCAGGTGATTCTCATGCACAGTGCAGGCTGAGAGCCTCCGTCTCGCTAAGTGCTAGCTGCTTCACGTATATTTTCTCACTTAATGCTCACAGCCACTCATGAGTCAGGTCATGGCTTCTCAGAGCGTGGTCCCCAACCAGAAGCAGCCCTTCGAGGACTTGGGTGAGAAATGCAAGTTTTCAAGCCCCACTCCAGACTCTTGGAATCGGAACCTCTGGGGTTGAGCCAGGAGTCTGTGTCCCACCCCCTGCCCAGGTGATTCTGGTGCTTGCTCCAGTTTGAGAACGAGGGAGTTAAGTTCTAGCAGCCCTCATTCTCAGGCGAGGCGGACAGGTGTGTAAGGATCCCAGCCGGGATTCGAATCCAGGTATAGGCCTCTGCCCAGACGGAATGTCCTCCCTTCTTACTTAGGGCCCTCCCCTCGCCCCCATTGCTTATGGGAGGTGACTGGGTCTCTTGCTAGCCCTGGGCTCATCCTTTCTCCTTCTCTTCACGTGGTGCCAACATGCAGTGCCATCTGGAGCCAAATGCTCTTGTCCTGGGGAAACAAAGGGCAGAACACCCCAGGGTTCCTTCTAAGCAGCTTTATTAGATGCTTAAAATAGCTTCTGGCAGATGGTGCGTAGAATGGGGCCCGGAGCAGAGCTGCAAATGACATTCACAACGTGTGTTTGTGCAAGCACATGTGCACAGAGCACGGGTGTATGTATGCGGGGGTGTCCGAGAAGTTGAGGAATTGGGGAAGGGTATAAAGGAGAACTAGAGCAGGATGGGTGATTCTAACCTACCCAAGATGACAGAGGAGAAGGGCTTGAGACTGGGTTTCCCAAGTGTGGGGACTCTAATCAATCAGAGCATGCTGGATGATCAAGGCCCATGTGCCATTCCCACGTGTGCGGGCGAGGACACAGCAGTATCACTAGGTGACAGGCCCTTTGCCCTACGCATGTGGGAGGGCAGTGACTCAGTAGTAGCGGTATCCGTACTGTGCAAGCGCACCCTATGCAACCTGTTTATGTTTCTGTAGCACGAGAGTCACGAGAGTCCTGTTTACATGTATCACTGATTAGCACGAGGCCTCCTCTGTCTGCGTGTATCACTGATTGGCACGAGGCCTCCTCTGTTTACGTGTATCACTGATTAGCACGAGGCCTCTTCTGTTTACATGTATCACTGATTAGCACGAGGCCTCCTCTGTCTGCGTGTATCACTGATTGGCACGAGGCCTCTTCTGTTTACGTGTATCACTGATTAGCACGAGGCCTCCTCTGTCTGCGTGTATCACTGATTAGCACGAGGCCTCCTCTGTCTGCGTGTATCACTGATTAGCACGAGGCCTCCCCTGTTTACGTGTATCACTGATTAGCACGAGGCCTCCTCTGTCTGCGTGTATCACTGATTAGCACGAGGCCTCCTCTGTCTGCGTGTATCACTGATTAGCACGAGGCCTCCCCTGTTTACGTGTACCACTGATTGGCACGAGGCCTCCTCTGTTTATGTGTATCACTGATTGGCACGAGGCCTCTTCTGTTTATGTGTATCACTGATTAGCACGAGGCCTCTTTTGTCTGCGTGTATCACTGATTGGCACGAGGCCTCCTCTGTCTGCGTGTATCACTAATTGGCACGAGGCCTCTTCTGTTTACGTGTATGACTGATTGGTATGAGGCCTCATCTATCTGCGTGTATCACTGATTGGCACGAGTTCTCCTCTGTTTACGTGTATCACTGATTAGCACGAGGCCTCATCTGTTTGAGCGTATATATAAGTTGCCACAGACCAGCTGGTGTGCTCAGAAGGGACTGGCTGAGTGAGCTCTACTGTGGCTCTCAGGGTTGGGGGACCCACAGGGCTGGCAAGGGAGCGGGGGGCGGGGGTGCAGTGGAGTCAGAAAGCTTGTAGGTTTATGGGCTGGAAGCTTGAAGCTTTGATTGAAGGTTAGGGGCAGACACAAGAGCTCTTGCTTTGCAGATGAAGACACTGGGGACTCACTCTCCTTATTTTAAGGGAAATGTCTTCATACATAAACCTGATTCCCATTTAGGTGCGGAGGTGGTGGCTGTTCATAATCTAATCCCCCTAACAGAGCCCCAGGTGTGGGTGGCAACTCCCAACTGCAGTCTGGAACCGTGGCTGTGACTCTCAGACCCTCTGATGCGGCAAGTTTTGATTTTTCTGGGTTTTGGACCCATTTCAGAATCTTATCAAATCCAAGGTGGCCTCTCTCCAGAAAATTCCACACATGCCAATGAGCAGGAAAAGTTGTCAGCAATTCACAGCAGCCCATGGACTCTCCAAGTCCACTTTGAACACCTGAGGAGGATGGCCAGTGACTCAGTCCAGCCCCGCCCTGAGCCAAGAGACCAGGGTCTAGTTGTCCTCCAACCTCACTGTGAAACGAATGGAAATGATGATGGGGAGGCCGTTAGCAGGCAGGGGCCTGACCCAGGTGATTCTGCAAGGCAGGCTGCGGCCGTGGGGGGTTTTACCAAGCAGTGGCCTTGTCTCCCCAGGGCTCCTTGGCCTCGGTCAGCTCCGCCCCGAGGGTTCCAGGGACCTGCCAACCACACGCCCAGCTCCTACAATCCTTGTTGGTGCAAGTGGTACCGTCTCCTCCTCGTCCTCTGTGGTTAGTACAGAGGCTGGCATCCGACACCCCACAGAGGAGTGCACTGCCCGCACGTCCTTGTGTTTAGGTAGAAGGTGGTTAGTGCGGGCAGGTGACGAGAGCATGGCAATTCGGAATTAGAAGACCTGGGCTCGAACTCCAGCTCTACCCGTATTGGTGGTGTGAGCTTGGGTAACTTCTGTCAAATTTCCAAGCCTCAGTCCCCTTGCCTATAAAACGGGGATTACAAAGTAGGTATCAGTGAGCTCAGCCACGGGCCAAACGTACTGCACATTATTTTTTAAATACATTTTTATTGATTTCAGAGAGGGAGAGGGAGAGATAGAAACATCAATGATGAGAGAGAATCACCGATTGGCTGCCTCCTGCACGCCCACCACTGGGGATTGAGCCCACAACCCAGGCATGTGCCCTTGACCAGAATCGAACCCAGGATCCTTCGGTCCACAGGCCGACGCTCTGTCCACTGAGCTAAACCGGCTAGGACCCGCACGTTATTCTTCTCACGTAGGTTGAGCCTGGGTTCCTTCTTCCCTCCTCACAGGCTGACAGCCTGGCCCTTTTTTATTCCTGAGGTGGTAATGAACGGATGAGAAACAGCTCCTTAGTACTCCTTCAATCTACTGCGTTCTCTTGTTGCCAAGGGAGCTGCCATCTTCCAACAGCAGCTCTTCAGAGCTCCCAGACACTCAGGCGCAAGACCATTAGGCCCCTTGGCATACAGTGGTGCTGCGGAGGGGGGTGAGGGACTGCAGTGATTGGAAATTTCTACAAATAGGGGGTGGGGGGGGAGAGCTCCTTGCTGGGGACTAGAGAAAAGAGAACCTGGAGGGGCACGAAGCTTCGGGGTGTGTGGAGGAGTCAGGGTGGGATGCCAATTCCTGACTCCAGCTGGGCAATGGAAGGTCACAAGAAGTGGCACCAGCTTTTGGTGAAGACAAAAGGAGAAGGGCTCAGGAGGGCGTTGGGGCATGAGAATGCGTCGGCCACGTGGCCTGAAGGGGCCCCAGGGACTGTGTTTTCTAACCGATGCTAAGAAATGGGTGCCGAGGCCAGGGGAAGCAGTGGTGGGGACTCCTGCCGCCTGAACCCCGGCTTGGGCACTGCTCAGCTCGGTGTCGAGCTGCTGATCAGCTCCTGACTTGCCAGCTATGTCTGAGCTCAGAGGCAAAGGAAAGCCTCGGGCAAAGGCTGCTCTGGACGAAATTCCAACAAAGAAGAACTGATTGGGGAGGGGAGAGATCAGAACCCCCAGAAGAAGCCACGAGGGGATTTTAGAGTTCATAGCATCTAAAGAAAGAAAGGATGAGGGGGGCAAAACGAAGGACACCCAGACTTCTAAAGCGCATGTTTCAAGAATTCAGAGAAATGAATCAGAAGCCGTGATTCTCAAGACAATATAGTTCAGAGGTTTTAAAACTGAAGTCCCGACAATAAAGTCATAAATGATCCTGAATTAAAAAAGAGGGCAGCATCTAAAAATAGAAGTGGCTGCACGGGGAGCTCTCTAAAATCTGCACGTGGGTTTTAGAAGTTCTCATGTTCTTGAAAAACGATTGCCATACTTTTAAAGTAGATGAATCTGAGTCTAGTGGAGCAGGGCGGCGAAGAGAGAGCCTTTGAATCCCGACTCTGCCACCTACTTACTAGCTGTGTGACCTTGGACAAGCCAATTAGCCTTTCTGAGCTCTGCCCTCTAAATTTGTAACATCGGGATAAGAGTATCTACTTGATAAGGTGGCTGCGAATGAAATAAAATGGTGTGTGTGAAATCTGTACTAGAATGGCTAGCGCACAGTAGGTGTCAGCCATCATCACGATTCTATAAAAATACCAGGAGATGGTGTTGATCAAAGGGCAGCTGCAGAAGGAAAGCACAGGTGGGTAAGGACCGTACTGGGGAGGTTAAAGCACGTGACCTGACACGTGGGAAAGCCATGAGGAGCACACAAGGGTTCTTTTAGAAAAACCATCAAGAAGGAAGGTGGACCTCAGGCCTGGAACAGCCCAAGGGTTGTCAGTGGTGACAGAGCAAGGGCAGGACAGGGACTCCTCCAGTCACCGCTGCCTCTCCCTTGGAACGACATGCGTGAATGACAAGCACAGCTAAGATGGGACGGGAGGCCAGGGGAGCTCATTCCTCGCTACCTGGCATGAGTTCCGGGTTCTGTGTTAGGAGGCGGGGCACTGACAGACGTGCGACGTGATCTTGGAGCCTTGATCTGTGTGAGCTGCTTTTGACGATTCAGGGGAAAGGCAGAGGGGTCAGGAGCCTGCGAAAGAAGAGATGTGGCTTTGATTTTCCAAAATGGGGGGAAAGATCGATTTAGAAAATACTGGAGGTGTACTCGGTGGCAAAGTCCTAGAAACAGTGCTTAAACTGAGATGATTATCGCAGTGGGCTGACTCCTAACTGGCCTCTCTGCTTCGGCACTCAACACCCCACACCCCCGTACCCCTGTACTCCCGTGCTGTTCTCAGTCTAGAAACCAGAAGGATCCCTTTAAGTCAAATCGGCTCAGGCCCCTCCTGTGGCTCCCCCTCTTGCTGGGAAGGAAGGCCCAAGTCCTTCCGGTGGCCTAAAGGCTCAGTGCAATTGCCTGGCTGTTCTCTGACCTAGGGCTCACTGTTACTCTCCCCCCTCCCTCTCTTGCTCCAGCCACACTCGCCTCCTTGCTCTTGGCCTTCACCCATACTATTCTCTTTGCCTGGATCACGCTTCCCCCAGATAACTGCTCGGTTCTCTCCCAGATGTCACCTTCTCAACAAGGCCTGTGCTGAGCACCCTAGGTGAGCCCTCACATCCTCTCTCATCCTCTTCCCTCCCTGACATTTTTTCCCCCATCGCCATCACCATCCAGCATTCTGTATATTGACTTATTGGGCCTGCTCACCAGCTTTCTCCCCTCTCTAAAATGCAAAGTCAGGCTCAGAATTTCAGCTGCACCCCTAGTTCCCAGAACTGCGCCTACCACATAGTCAAGTTCATGAAATATCTGTGATTAGGAGGGAGCGAGGAGAAAGGGAGCAAGGAAGATGGCTTGGTACACTTAGAGAGAGTTCACTAGCCCCGCCAGCGTGGCTCAGTGGTTGAGTGTCGACCTATGAACCAGGAGGTCACGGTTTGATTCCAGGTCAGGGCACATGCTCGGGTTGCAGGCTCCATCCCCGGTGTGGGGAGTACAGGAGGCAGCCGATCAATGATTCTCATCATGGATGTTTCTATCTCTCTCTCCCTTTCCCTTCCTCTCTGAAATCAATAAAAAATATATATATTTTTAAAAAAGGAAAGAGTCCTAACTGGTTTGGCTCAGTGGATAGAGCGTCAGCCTGCGGACTGATGGGTCCCAGGTTCGATTCTGGTCAAGGGCATGTACCTTGGTTGCGGGTACATCCCCAGTAGGGGTGTGCAGGAGGCAGCTAATTGATGTTTCTCTCTCATCGATGTTTCTAACTCTCTATCTCTCTCCCTTCCTCTCTGTAAAAAAAAAAAAAAAATCAATAAAAAAAAAATATATAAAGAGCTCACTAGACTAGGGTGACCACCCATTCCAGGTTGCCCCAAGACTGACAGCTCCTAAAACAAGGGACTCGCAGTGCTAAGACCAGGAAAGGCCCTCTGGTCATCCTACACAGAGCAGCCAACCTCATTTTCCTCTGTGACACAGGGACTAGACTGAGCTCCCAGGAACGCCCAGACTCACTGTCTCCTCGTTTTGACAGCGACTCCAACGAAGTCAGCCTCGTGGGAGAACGCAGAAATGCCAGTGCAAGATCGTACGGTTAAGTGGTTTGCAGTTGTCTGAGCGGCCTCGCCAGACATGTTGATTGATGGCCCCGTGTCAGGCTGGTGGTGAGCCACCGCACATGCCCGCCCAGGTCTGCTCCACAATCTGTCTGAGCTGTGGATGGGGACATAGGAGGCAGGATTGAATGGAGCAGTGGCTGCACTAGGGAGGGAACGCTAACCCGTGCGGTAGTTAGGCTGCGTTTTGAAATCATCTCGATAGATGGAAATGATAGGCCTTACATAACTTAACATTCAAACAGAATTAAATCTTGCTTTCTATGGAGGGTTAAAAAAGCAATCCTTACACGTACAGAAGAGACCGGGTAAATAGCTATTTCGTTTGTTTTAAACGCAGCATGTGTAGTTGCCTACACGCTCAGTCTAGTGTGAACGCCGACTTCAAATGCCACTTCGCCTGTGTTAATAGACATAAGGGCATGGTCCCCGCCCTCCCGCCTGCTCCCAGGCACCTGAGCACATGCCAGCTCCATGCCAGGGCGAGGCTGCTCACTCCCATTTCCTCCGTTTCTAGCTATTCTAGGAACGAACACCCACAAAATGCCTCTTTCTCCTCCTCCCTGACGGGCTGTGTCCCTGCAGTGGCATCTCTTTCCAGGAGAAACAAGGCCGCTCATGCTCATCCCATCCTCTCTCAGCTCACCTCACTGCTCCTGGTAGCCAATGCGCGTAGGACCGCGGTCGGCAAACTGCGGCTCGAGAGCCACGTGCAGCTCTTTGGCCCCTTGAGTGTGGCTCTTCCACAAAATACCACGGCCTGGGCGAGTCTATTTTGAAGAAGGTGGCGTTAGAAGAAGTTTAAGTTTAAAAAATTTGGCTCTCAAAAGAAATTTCAGTCGTTGTCCTGTTGATATTTGGCTCTGTTGACGAATGAGTTTGCCGACCACTGGCTTAGGACATGGGGATCCAGTTGAGAGACAGGTTACATCGCCGTAAGTGCCTTTCCTCCCCAGAAGAAGGGATTCATTTGCAAGGACTCCAGCAGCTGTAGGCTCCACGGCACCCGGGAAGCAGCAGTGCAGCCAGACACTGGGCGTGTGGAGACTGGGCTCCAGAATGGGCCCCCCTCTCCCCAGGGGCTTCCCCCCATGCCCCAGGGCTTCCGGTCTGCAGCTGAGGGAAAGGAAGGTAGCAAAGAGGCCTTCCACCTTCCAACCCAGGCACGTCTGGGCTACTCTGAGCTGGTGGGGGCTGAGGCCTCGGGCCTCCTACTGTGCGCTGCTCACTGTCCGGGTCTCTGGCTCCGCTGGGCCAGGGCTCCTAGGGGAGGTGTGGGGTGGCAGCAGGTGCTGACAGGAGGGGGCTGCGGGCTCCACAGGCTTCCCAGGGCTTCTGGGTGCTCACTTAGGGGAGCAAGAGCTCGAAGCTCTGTGCCATGTGGGCCCATGCAGAAAGGCAGCAAAGAGAGGGGAGGGGAGGGGAGGGGAGGGGAGGGAAAAGGAGGGGAGAAGAGGAGGAGGAAGGGAGGGGAGGGGAGAGGAGGGGAGGAGAGGTGTTGATTTCCAGCTGCAGTTTTCCATGATCCGCAGAGGCCCTGCCCGCCTCCTCCCCACATGCCTTCTGGACCACGGGTGGCCGATAGGCTAGCTCCCAAGGCCAGCTCCAGCCAGTTGGCGGAGCTGCCCAGAACGTAGCTGTGGTGACCCCAGAGTTCACCAGGAGAGAACACTGGAGGTCACAGAGCGTTGGTCATGGCGCCGGAAGGGGACGGGAGCGTGTTTGCTGTGTCTCTGCTTGCCCACCCCCTCCACACAGAGCACATCACCAGCCCTGGGAAGAGCATGCGTGAACGGAGCCTGCTGACCCGAGCAGCCCACCAGCGAGTGGGAGGAGCGGAGGCCCCCTCCCCCTCTCTCCTGGGGGCCTGGGGCAGGAGTGGAACGTTCTAGCCGCTACATGCTGGGTGGAGCTCTGAGGCCCTCAAAGTGGGACCCCCAGACCCGCAGCATCAGTATCACCTGAAAACGCGTTAGAATGGCAGAGGCTCGGGACCTGCCCAGATCTAGGTCAGAGGCTCCTCGGGGAGTCTGGGGTGGGCCCCGCCACCCACGCTCAGCAGGCCCTGGTGCCTCCGAGGCAGGCTGAGCTCAGGGGCAGGAGGCTTCTGAACAGGCGTTAGTGAAGGTCTTCAGAGAACCCTGCTCTCCTGCGCTCCTGCGCTCACCGAGGGAGGAGCACCACCCTCTGGCTGGGGTGAGGGTGCTCTGTGTGGGTCCCGTGGGGCCCGCTGCTCGGCCGTCTAGCCTGGCTTCCACCAGTGACTCCATAGCAGCTCCGCGCAGCCTCTGAGGCGTCTGCTGACACGTCTGGAGCGCAGGGGCCCTCAGGCTCACCTCCTGCTGCTTTTGGGATTCAGGAGCTCCGTCGCTGTCTCCAGACACCTCCAAACGAGCGCCCACCGGGTCAGGGGCCTCTTGCTCTGGAGCTGCCCCGCTGCCTGGTCCACGGCAGCCCCTCCCCTCGCCCCGGTGGCCTCTCCAACACATGTCCTCTTCACACTTGGGCTTCGGAAGTCGATCTGTTGTTTTTTTTTTTAAAAAATCTGTAAAAGCAAACCAGTCTCCCTGCAAATTATACTGAAATGGACCGGAAAGATAAATGCACCGAGTTCATTGTCCCACAGCCCTCACCCCGCCCCCCCCATCCCCTATCACCCCACACGGGCTCCTGCCCCCGTGAGCCAAGTGCTTGCTGTCTTGATGATTTGCAATTCTCGGCATGACTCTGCCCCTTGGGTTGGCTTAATTAGAAAGAGGCCTGGGAAGTGCTTCGTATGTACTGGCATGTTAATTGCTTATCAGAGAACGAGGAGGGGTGACAGTGTTCGGTGATGGAAATTTCCACTCCCTCCGTCTCTGGCTTTCTCTCCCTGTCTCTCCCCACCCTCCTCCTTGCCGCCCACCCGTGCTTTCACCCTCTTTCAGCCTCTCGGCTCTTTGTCCCTCTTCCCAGCTCCGCGGCGCACAGTCAGGACTGTCTAGGGGAGGCCAGAATCGAAACCTGACGGGAAACCAGTGCCCTGGTGTCCCATTTCCCCTCTTTTTTTTTTCTCCTCTTCCGTTCCCGCCCCTCCCTCGCCCCCCTGGGAGGAGCGCGCGTGAATCCCCTCTAGGCTTACAGGGATTCCCCCCTGCCCCCTCCACGCCCCCCCCGCCGGCGAAGAGCTCTGGGTTTGTACTCAGGACTCAAAGGACTATTTTCCCTTTGTCTCCTTGCCCTCCTTAGCACGTTTTTTCTTATTTAGTTTTATTTTTTACAAAACAGGAGAAAAGAGCGAACTGGGTTGGGGGGAGGTGACACATTCCTCCACAGAGGTACAAAATTGCCTATAGAAAGTCAACCTCCGAGTGCCATCCGGGCTGCCAGGAGGAGGCGGCCCTGGGCAGCCTCATCCTTCAGAGCAGGCTGGGGTCGCGGGGAGCTGCGCCCACAGGGAGGAGAGGCCTCCTTCAGCCCTTGCCCGGGACGGGGAGGAGCAAGCAACTGAGACTGAACAGAGAAACGCAGAGGAGGCGCACATCCTGAGGGCCGAGGGCCTGGGGACACGGGCAGGGGACAGCCAGGCGCTGCCCAGGAGCCTCTGGGCATGTAGACAGCTGGGGAGGTGGGAGGTCTTCGCCAGAGTCCTTCTGTCCCTTGCAGATGCTCCTCAAAAAGGCAGCCGAGGAGCCCCCCCACCCCCCAGAAGGTAAGGGCCACGTTTTGGAGGTGGCGGGAGCAGCCTCTGGGGCCACCAAGCCCCGTCGGTCATGGCCCAGCTGTCCGGCCTTGAGCACGTGGGTCCATGTCACTTTCTTGGCAGGGAGGGCATCAGGCCCAGGTTGCTTCCCTTTTGTTACAAAGTCGTCCTCGTTATTTCTCTACTGCTGAGGGCAGGCTGAGCTCCAGGAACTGTGAGACAATGGTGGCGACAGTGTCTCTCCTTCTAAGGACGTGGGCAGCTTCCTTCCCAGATTCCAGGGCCGGACGAGGGGTGCAGACACCACCCGGACTGAGGGGGCGCCCCAGCCCCAGAAAGCCCAGGCCGGAAGGAGAGGCCGCCCACCCACCCCCTGCCTGGGCTGGCCAGGGCCAAGGTGGGCTGCTATCCCGGCTGTCAGCAGGAGGACAGCCAGGCCCAGGATGGCTAGGAGCCCAGGCCGGTCCCCTAAGGCTCGGTGGCAGGGCGTGGCCTCTTTAGTCCTGGCCCACACGCAGGCCACCTGGGTGTGGGCATCGGCAAAGGCCACTTGCAGGCAGGCCCAGTACTCCGTGGCCTGAAGGAGGCGGGTGATGTTGTAGCTGTGGGTGCCCCGAGGCAGGCGGGCCAGAGCAGTGGCCCCCCGGCCCCGGGGGGAGGAGGCGCTGGACCAGGTGAGGTTGGTGGAGATGGTGTTGGGCGGGGGGGCCCAAGAGAGCAGGATGTGATAGGGGTGGGTCTCCTGCACCCGGAGCTCTAGCCCCCATCCCTTGTCCCGGCCTAGCTTCAGGGGAGCCCGGCCAACCACCACACTGACGGTCTTGGTGTCGGCCCCCACCAGGTTCTGGGCCACACAGGTATACAGCCCCGCCTCTGCCGCCGTCACCCTCCGCAGCTCCAGCGTCCCCTCGGGGTACACCCGGTGCCTCTTGCCTGCCCGGGCAGCTGTCAGTCGAACCCCAGCTGGCGTGACCCAGTAGATCTCCGGCTCTGGTTCGGCCAGCGCCCGGCAGTGCAGGACCAGGCTCTCTCCGCCGGCCACGTGCAGGCTGGGCGGAAAGCTGCGGGGGGCGATGAGGGGCAGGCAGCGGTCTGTCATCTCCCGGAAGGGCACCTCCCGGACCGGGCGGCGCTGGAGGTCCGGCGGCTCGGCACACAGGGTGGACTGCGGCTCGAGGAAGCGGACGCGGGTGCCGGTGGCGTTGGCCCAGCGGATGACGCAGTCGCAGCGGATGGGGTTGCCGTGAAGCCCCACCTCCTGCAGGTTGGGCAGGGACTCCACCGTCTGCCGGTGCAAGGCACTGAGCGCGTTGTTGTTGAGCATGAGGGTCTCCATCTGGGGCAGGTGGTGGAAGGCGCGGGGGTGGATGAAGGACAGCCGGGGGTTGTTGGTGATGTCCAGCTTGGTCAGCTCGGGGAGGTTGACCAGGGCAAACTTGTCGATGGAAACCAGCTCCTCCATGTTGTTCAGCCCCAGCTCCCTGAGGTGCAGCATGTTGGCGAAGTCCCCGGGCCCCACCCGCTGGAGCGGGTTCTTGTTCAGGTCCAGGAACTTGAGCCCAGGCACCTGCTCCAGCGCCCGCCTGGGCACGCGGACCAGCTGGTTGTCGTAGAAGGAGAGGCTCTCCAGGCTCTGCAGCCCCTCCAGGGCGTAGCTGGAGATCTCCCGGAGGCTCATGCCTGCCAGCACCAGGCTGCGCAGGTTGGCCAGGGGCCGGAAGTTCATGTCCAGGATGGCATCCACCTTGTTGCCCCCGATCATGAGGATCTCCAGGCTGGGCAGCATCTCGAACCAGCGGCTGTCCACGGCCCTCAGCAGGTTGGAGTTGAGGTGCAGCCGCAGCAGGCTGCCGAGGCCGGCGAAGGCCCGGGGGGCGATGCGGCGCAGCTGGTTGTGGTTGAGATAGAGCTCCTGCAGGCTGGCCAGCCCCGCGAAGCTGTGGTCCTCCAGGCGGGTCAGCTGGTTCTCCTCCAGGTGCAGGCTCAGCAGCTGGGGCAGGGCCCGGAGGTCACAGTCCCGGGCGTCGGAGAAGCTGTTCTGGGACAGGTCCAGCTCCGTGAGGTTGGCCAGGTAGCCGAGCTCACTCCGGTCCACGCGGGCGATGCCGTTGCTCTGCAGGAGCAGGGTCTGCGTGCCCGCGGGCAGCGCCGGGGGCACGGCCGTCAGGAACAGGTCATTGCAGTCCACGGTGGTGGCCTCGCGGTAGGACGAGCGGGGTGTATACCAGGGCCGGATCTGGCAGGCACACTGAGCGGGGCAGGGCACACGCCAGGGGACCACGGGCACAGCGGCAGTGGCACCAGCCACCCATGCTAGCAGGAGGGGGGCCACGAGGAGCCTCATGGTGGAGCCGCAGGGGAGGGGACCATCCACAGGAAAAGTCTCAAGTCCTGCCCTTAGCGGTTTGCAGGCTGAGGGTCAGCCGCCTGCCAGGGCCTGGGGAGCCCCACTCCCAAGGCAGTCATGGGGGACGGCTGGGCATCACTTCTCGCCCTCCGGGGTGCGGCTCTCCATCCTTGTCCGCTGGGCCTGCTCACTCATCGCCATGCCCGGCAGGCAGCCCTGGAGAAGAGGAGGCAGAGTTAAGCAGGTGGAGAGAAGCAGAATCCATCCCTCCTCCCCACTCCCTTGTCTGACTCAAGAGGCGCAAAGAGCTGAGCGGCTGGGTCTCCTGGGTCCTGTCCTGTATCTTAGGCTTTAGTGTCCTTTTCTAGGACCTGAGGCGGGAAGTGGGTAACTGGGAGGCTTCAGGGCAGGAGGAAGAGGTTGGGCCTTGGAAGCTTCCAGAAGACTCGGGAAAGGTGCGTGTGTGTGTGTGTGTGTGTGTGTGTGTGCGTGTAAGGAGAGGGGACAGCTGCAATCATCATCGTCTTCAGAGTCCTCTGAGTCCAGAGAGAGGTGGAGTGGATTCTCCAAGCTTCCTCATCTCTCTCCATCCGCCCCCGGGGCTCCCTCGGTAAATGGAAAATGAAGTGAGTCTGCAGACGTCCCTGAGTGCTCTGGGCAGAGGATGGTGCGGCTTCTGCCTTCCAGGGCGGGCTCCCAGGAACGTCAAAGGCAGTGGCCCCTGACCCCACCCCAGACTGTCTGGGGAAGGCAGTGATCCTGCCTGAGGTCTGCTTACTCCTCCTGGGCGGGGTGCAGCGAGCGCATCTGCCAACTTCCTTACCTGGAGGCAGGGGTTCCCCTTTCCCAACAGCCTGGCCGAGCTGCCGGGTGCTGGGATTAAGAAGTCCGAGTCTGAGCTCCTTAGCACTTAGCAGGTAAGACCTTCTGTGACCTGCCCCAGCCACTTCTCCTGGCTCCTCTTGCTGCCATCCCACTGACCCTCTGTGCACAACCCTGTCAGGCTGAAGTTACCCTGACATTACCCTTCTCGCATCTCCTTTCTACTGTCTCCCAGGCAACCTCTACTTGTTCTTCAAGACTCCCCACCTAAGGCCAGTCTCCTGCTCCAGAAACCTCCCCCACACCTGCCGCCCTCGCTGGCTGAGGGCCTGCTGTATGCTCTTACAGGGCCCCGTGCTTCCTCCCGTCACAGCCCCGACCACAGCACGTGGAGATGTCTCCCCACCTAGGGGAGTCCACGTCCTCAGTCTTGCTCCTCACTGTGCTTGTAGCACAGGGCAGGTGCCCAGCGAGTGTTTAGTATATGAATCAACCTCAGGGGCTCAGGGCACTTCCCCCAGGAGGTCAGGCCCCATCCCACCACAAACTATGATCCAAGCCCTTGCTGTTTCCTCCCTCCCAACCTAGGAGACCAGTCCACGTTCTCAGCCACACAGCCAGGCTGCATCACCCTGAAGCCACGCCCAGCCTTGGCCTAGATTGAACCAAGGTGGGGACACGGGGGCTTCCCGGGCCTGGCTGACTCCTCCCGGGAGGTCTGTTCTGGGGAGTCTTCCACCTGCAGGCCTTAGGGAGGTACACATGCTGACGGAATACTGCAGTTTGCCAGGGCTCTTCAAAGACTCTGAATGTCTCTTTCCGATTTAACCTTCACAGCCAGTCTACAGGGTAAGCATTAATACCTCCAGTTTGCAGATGAAGACACTGAAGTTCGGAAGAGGTTAAAGAATTTGGCTGGCAAGCGACAGGAGACAGGAATCTACCCGTGTCCAGAGCTTGTGCCAGTTGCACCACGCTTCTTGGTTCCCAGGTCTGGCCAGAGCCTACCCTGGGCACCCTGGGATGCACTGGTGGCTGCAGCAGCAGGTGGGCGCCCATTCTTGCCTCCTTCCTTCCTAGGGAGCTTTGGGAAGCGGGGAGCTGTGTCTCCTACCACCTTTCAGACGGGTGCCTCTCAGCTGGCCAGAGGAGCTCTTTGCTCACTTCATCCAGCTTCTAGGACCCAGGGCTGCTTACTCCTCCTGGGCAGGCTGGCAGGACAGCCGTGGGAGGCATGGCGCCCTCCCTGCGCAGGAGAGCGGCATGCCTGTTTACATCAGACTACCTCCCTCCCACCTTCTTTTGCAGCTACCTCTGTGCATTTTGTCATGGTTGTTTTTTCCAACCAGGACTTATGTGGGCACTGACCCATAAAACTCAGGGCAAACAAGCACATGGGCACACATGCATGTGCACCTGCATACATGTGCCAGGGCAGCCTGGGGGGCCCGGCCACCCAAGCCATGCCTCGTGGCCAGGAACAGGGAAGGGGGTTCTGCGGTACACTCTGCAGGTGGAGAGGCAGCAGGGCCAGCTGGGTTCCCGAAGGGCCTTGTCATGGAACTGGGTCCAAGGCCAGAAGTCCCGCTTCCTGCCTAGACCTGGCCCGAGGGGCAGAACCCACCAGCAAGGAGATCTTGCTGTTACGCATGCACCACCTCCCACCAGAACACCGTGGGAACAGCTATTGACTTCTGGGAGCGCCTGTTCCTTACGTGTAAGTGAGGTTGTCATTAGGGCGAAGGGAACTGTGTTGCACACGGAAAGAGTTCAAGAAATGTTAGTTTCCTTCCAGCTCCATTCATCCCCCTGGGTTGGGAGGCCCTCCAACCAGGGCTTTTAGGTAAGTTTGCCCACTGTGGGCTCAGTGTTGCCCCCAGGTGATGGGGTGGGGAGCTGTGAGCAGAAATAGACAATAGTATGCCCCACCTTCTAAGACTGCCTCTCCTGCAGCACCCCAAATGCAGTGATTAGGAGAGCCCAAGACCATTCATAGGCAGAGAGAAGGCTGGAGTGGGTGGGTGGGTGGGGAGGGGTCTTCAGCTGGGCCCCAGGCATCTCAGACCCTGCCTGAGTCCAGGGCATCTCTCTTCCACCTTAGTTCTAACAACTTTGTGACGAGAAACCATTTAAAACAATGAAAACCTTCCAGGGACGGGCCTTTCCCTGCACCCCAGGCTGGGGTGGGTGATTGAGGCAATGCTCCGACCTCACCAGGAGGCCAGGCCCGGGGGTGCAGCACCCAGAGAGAGGCAGGGGCCTGATGACTCACGTTTGCGCACCTCTGATCCCGAGACTTGGCCAAGGCCCGAAAAGCCCCCCACGCCCCTGCTGAGCGTGCAGCCCCGTCCAGGGTGGAGCTCAGAGCTGCCCACTCACCTGCCATCGCCATTCAAAGCTGTCTTGCACACGGCCCACTCATGCAGGCTGATGAGCAATTTCTGCCAGGAGCGCAGAGAAAGCTAATTGTCTTGTATCCACAATCTCCCGGGTGAGCAGGAGTTCAGACTATCACGTGTGCATTTCCCAACTGGGTTCCAAACTCCTGGAGCAGGGGCCATGTCTTATGTGCTTTTTGTGTCCCCACTGTTCGGGGTGTAGGACTGTGCGTGAGAGGATACGTGTAAGGGGCTACAAATAGTGAAACGTGTCATCTCCCCACAACCCTGCGTGTAGGCAGAGAAGGGATTTAATCTCCTTTTGCAGGGAAAGCAACAGAGGCTCTGAGAGGTTAGCTGACTCATCAGAGGTTGCACAGCTTCTACAGGCAGGGTCAGGATTCAGACCCGGGTCTTTGACTCCATAACCTGAGCCGCCAGCCCAGCCAGCGCTCCCTGCCCTGCGGGTCAATGCCTGTCTCATAGGAGCAGAGTGCAGGGCCAGCCCAACATGCCCGCCCAGGTGCAGTTCCCTTCAGAGATGGCCTGGGTCCGAGCTCCTTCTCCCTGGCTACCCTCAGACGCCACGCCTAGGCTCCTGGCTAGAGTGACCTACTGGCGGGACCGCAGAGGGAAGAAGACGCTGTTGCCAGGTGCACGTGGCTGGGCCTGGAACCACAGGGCAAACAGCCAGCAGGCCTGCCTTCTGACTGGGGGCTGGGGCTGGTGCTCTTTGCCAGCACCGCTGCCCGCACGGCCTTCAGCTACAGGAGACAGAAGGCCCAGGACCTACATACAGTCAGGGAAGCAAGGCTGCCCACTCCAGGGGCCAACTTTTCTCTTGGAAGGGCTGGCTCCGCAGGCCCCACCTGCCCCAGGCAGCTGCTCTGGACTGAGCAGAGTGTGGGCCTGATTATTCAGCTAAGCTCTGGAGACGCTGCTGTCAGGAGCCAGAGCTGCCCTTTCCTCCTCTCCGGCCCCGCCCCCGCACAGTCCCTGTGCTCCTGCCACATCTAAACCGCTGCTCCTCCAGCCCCTCACAGCCTCCCTCCCAGAAATCTCCCCTCCCTGGCGCCTCCACCCCACCCCTGGGAGCTGGGGTTCTGGAGGGAGGGGCGGGCGGGCAGGCGGTGATCGATGGCCTGGCCTCCGCAGCTTCAGTGCCGGGCCCCCCTGAGCTGCGCAGACAGATGGGCAGCATAATTGAGTGCAGCGTTGATAAACTCCGGCTTCCTCACCGGCAGATAAGCGCCGGGTGGAAGGGCTGCAGAGGGAGGGAGGCCAGCGCTCCATCTGTACACCTGGCCTCTGCCCCTCCTGGGAGGTGAGCATGGCCCTCACCCCCACCTCTCACTTAATCACAGGCAACTAGGGCCTCAGAGCTGGAGCAGACCTCCGCGGGGGCGCAGGCGGCCGGCCGTTTATCTAGTCTTCCGGAGCCTGAATTCCTTGCATGACTCATGCAAAGGGCGAGAGGCGAAGGGAGGGTCCTGGGCTTTGCAATCAGTTTGAACCTGGCTCTGCCCCTCGCTGTGTGACCTTGGGCAAAGGGGGTAATTCTCTGAACCTCCAATGCCCAGGCTGGGACGTGGCTCACAGAATAGCTGTGGGCGTAAGGGAGATGCCATGCTTCTTAGTCCCTTCATTTGCCCCTTTGATGTTGCCTCTTATTCCATCTTCTCTTCTTTCTTACTTCTCATCTCTCATCGTTTGTATTCAACCTTTAAAGAATATTATTGGGGTGTAACATTTGCCCAGGAGAGTGCACAGATAACACTAATTCTAAGGGCACAGCTGCATGAATGTCTACATTTGTGGATACCAGTATAACTACCACTGAGCTCAAGACAGAAATATTTCCAGCATTCTAGAAGGTTCCTGGGAAGGTTCCTTTCCAGTCTCATCCCGCCCCCGTCTGGCGTTAGCCACTGTCTTGACTTCTGTCACCATCAACCAGTTTCATCTTTTTTGTTGTTGTTAATCCTCCCTCGAGGATGTATTTTTTTCCATTGATGTTTAGAGAGAGCGGAACGGAGGAAGAGAGACAGAGAGAGAAACATTGATGTGAGAGAGACACATCAATTGGTTGCCTCCCTCATGTGCCCTGACCGGGGCCAGGGATTGAGCCTTCAACCAAGGTACGTCACCTTGACCTGAATGGAACCCGGGACCCTTCAGTCCGCAGGCCAGTGCTCTAACCACTTAGCCAAATGGACTAGGCCAGTTTCATCGTTTTAACCCAGATTTCCCTTCCTTTTCCATCACAACCAGGGACATGGTCTTTGGAAACTTGAGGGGATGCCAGAACGTCAGACCTGAAGTTCACGTGATTCATCCCTGTGTTTCCTGAGGGCTACAGCTTCTCAGGGTCTCATGCTTAATCAGCCTTTTCCAGAAAGGGAGACCGAGTCCTCTTCCTCGTTCCATAGCTCCCGTATCTAGAAATTGCTCTACGCCTTAGGGCCCTGCTCTGGCTGGATCCTGTGGCCTGGGCCTGCCCCGAGGCAGGGAGATGGCGGGGTGACCTCCTGGCCCCGTGCGCCCCTGTGACTCCCTTCCCCACAGCCCTGCTGGGTCCTGGCCACTATCGGGTGCAGCGCTGCTCACCCCCCTTTCTGCTGCAGACCCCCCGGCCTTCTCGTTAGGGTTCTGGGGCACTGGGCAGAGGACAAACCCACAGGTGGTCAGGAGGGAGGGGCCCAGCCTCACTCCTAACTGCCCCCAACGCCTCCACCTGCTTGCCTCAGAGGCTCCTCACACTCAACGTGCCCCAAACTCAGCCATCTTCTCCATCTTCTCCCACCAAACCTGCTCTTGCTTCTTCAGCCCCATCTCTGTCAGGCAGCACCGTGTCCCCCTCCCCCCCGCCCCCATCCCCATGCTCTTTGGTCTCTTGTCCTCACCCTTAAGTGAGCCTCTCATGCCCAGACACCCTGTGCTCCCACTAAACAACCAGACTTGCTACTTCCTTTCACCCCTGGGGCATCTCAGGCTGCCTGCAGAGCAGCTTCAACTACCGAGCTCCTCTTCAGCCATCAAAACCCCTCCTAAATGCCCCCTCCACCAAGGTGCTTTCTCAATTCCCTCGAGAAGGGTGGGTACCCCCCCCCCCCCCCCCCCCGCAGGCCCAGAGACCCTGGGACAGACCTCCACACAGCACCGTTCTCGCTGTCAGGCTGCAGGTCTGCCGTCCCAGCCAGGCTGCGGGCTCCTCGAGGAAACGATGCTTCGCTATTGATTTCTGTCTCTCCAGAGGGTGGTGCAGGGCAGACCTCGCCTGAGGGGGCGGGACGTTCTACTGCCGTGAACTGTGAAGGGCAGCCCATTAGTGGGTCATGAAAACAGTTTCAAGTGGGTCACAATCTGCATTTCAAAAACAGAAATAAAATAGAAACATCAGAGTGCACTGTATGTAGCTAGACTGAACATTGCTGAGAAGTCCCCCCCTCTATTTCTCTCTCTCTCTCTCTCTCTCTCTCTCTCTCTCTCTCTCACACACACACACACACACACACACACACACACTGTACAGGGACATGATGAAAAGGCATGCATTTTTGGCCTTGGGTTGCAGCTACAAAAGCTTGAAAACCATTGTTCACTGAGCAGCTCCCTCTTGGTAAGCTGAGTCCCTTCAGCTCTGGTTGACACCACTGCAAGGATGACCGAGCGCAAAGCCCACAGGAAAGACGCTCCATTCCTGGGCGCCTTCTCCGTGCGGGATCTCTGTGTGCTGGCCGCACCCGACAGCCTGGGAGGAGGTACGTTTTAGGTCAGAAACCCCAAGCTCAGTGGGCCCGTCCAAGGACCCACAGCAAAGTGTGGAAGAGCCAGGATTTGAACCCGGGTGGGTTCCATTGGCCAGCCCTTGCTCTTCCTATGATTCTGGTGCCAGAAGCTGACTTCTAAGAGTGGATGGTGGTGTGTGTGTGTGTGTGTGTGTGTGTATGTGTGTGTGTGTGTGTGTGTGTGGCGGGGGGGTGGTGTCCAGGAGGAGAGCAGGAGGGAAACTGGAGGCATCCCCTGGGGAAAGAGGAGGTGTCTGGTGTCCTTTCCTCCCCTCCTCTCTGGAGAGGCGTCAGGGTTCCAGTAAAAACCCCACTAGGCTGGTAGGGAAGGGACCTGTCCCGGGCAGAGCTCTGTTCCCCGGCCTCCTGGCTGGCCCGGCAGAGGGTGGTAGAGCTCTGGGCCTAGGAGGAAGCCTGTCCCCTTATTTCTTAATTAGGAGAGGAGGGCGCCAGTCGCTCTGTCTGGCCGCACTGCACCAAAAGGACGGCAGGGAGTGGAGCCATCCTGCCAGGCGTGGAGAGCAGTACCAGGCTGGTCCCACCGCCAGGCGCTGCCGGACTTTGGCTCCACCCCTCCCTCTCCGGGGCTCCTCTGTGCCCCAACTTCCCTCTGTCATACACTACCTGTTTACTTGTCTGTCTGTCTCTCCCACCAGACTGTGAGCCCCTCAGGGGGAGGGACTCTGCTCCAAGTGGCCAGTTCCTCCAACTGTCTGGCACATAGTAGGAGCTCAGAAAACATCTGTGGCAGCAGGAAAGAAAGGCAAGGAAAGGAGGGCAGGGAGAGAGGAGGGGCTGGTTGTTCCAGAGCTCCCGAAGACCAGGTGGCTCGGTGTCTGGGCTCAGGCCCCTTCCGCCTCCTTCCTCACCAACTGGCAGGAGACACAATGGCGCCCAGAGCCTGGCTTCCTCGGGCTCGCACCCTGCCCCTGCTCCTGCCCCTGCTCCTGGCCATGGCTCTGGCCGCTGCTCAGCCACTTGAGCCCTTCCCTCAGGGAGAGAAGGCACTTCTCTCTGACTCAGTTTCTGCTTCTGGATTCGACACGATCCTCTGATGATGCTCACCCTTCCGGAGCTCTCTCAGGCTCCCCTCCGGCCAAATCCTGTGGACTCCAGCCCCCCCTCCCCCGCCCCCCATGCCCTGAGGGCTTAGGCTAGTGGTTCCCTGTGAATCCTGGTGCTGGCCCTTGGCCTTGGGCATCCTCACTCAGGTGCTCCTGCCTCACGGGGGATGTCCATAAAGCGCCTGGTGCCCAGTAGAGTCCCCTTCCCTTCCATCCTCCTCTGTTTGCTGAGGCACAATCCCTGGCTTCTAGACCGCCAGACAGACACTGGAAGGGTCAAGCGGTCCCTCCGGGAGAGTCTCAATGTCCCAGCTTGACAGCAGCCCAGTCATTCCCCCTTGGCCAGTCACAAGCCAGAGGGGCAGCCAGGCCCAGATCCGTGAGCCCGCCACCCTCCCTCCCTCCAATCCCCCGTTCTTTCTAGAATCAGGTGGGGGTGTGGGGCAGACCCTGTAGCATTCTCAAAAGGCCCCCTCTGGAAGCCAGGGATTGTGCCTCAGGACATCCCTTTGGACACAGTGGGTCCCTGAGAGCTAGACACAAGGGCAGGGGAGCAGGGGGAGCCGTCAGAGAGGCGCAAGCAACAGTCCGCTGCTCCAGTGCCTTTGCACATGCAGGGCCCCTGCCTAGAAGTTCCCTTTCTCAGGTGCGTCATGTCTTCCCATCTCTGAAGTCTCAGTTTACACTGCACCTCTCGGAAGCTGTCCCTGACCACAGCCATCACCAATTAACCAGCCCCTCGCCCCTTCCCGCATCCTCTAAGAATCCGGTCCCGTATGATGCTCCTCTCTTCTCTCAGACTGTGAGCTGCTCCAGAACTAAAGGGAAGCACCATAGATCTTCCAGTCTGGTTTGAAGTGAATGGGGGAGTTCGATGGGGGAGGGGGTGTGTGTTGGGTTTCTCTCTCCAGTATTTGTGCACAGAGGGAGGGACCCCCAGGGCATGGGGGTGGAGCTGGGGGGAGATGTTGGGGAGAGCCTTGGGGGCCTGGATGGCTGAGGAGAAAGGGCAGTGGGTCAAATGGGGAGACCAGTTAAACAAGGAGAAAGGCCGAACCTCTTCTAACGGAAAAGGAAAATGAAATGAGAATGAAAATTGATGAGGCGGAGAGAGAAGGAGACTCGTTTCATCAGCAGGTTTGCCAGATGAAGCTGAGAGATAAATCGCTGGTGGAAGGAGCCTGGTGTCTGCCGGGCTCAGCGCCTGCTCCCTCTGTCAGCTGTCTCAGGCAGTCTGCGAGATGAATGGCTGCAGCTGAGGCCTGCAGCGGCCCCTCCCAACCCCCTCTCCCGCCTCCGACTGCGGGGAGAATGGCCGCCATCCCTCACCTCCTCCTGCAGGCCTGCCCTGGCCACTCCTTCACCTGGTCCCCCGCCTGTGGTCCCCTCTCCAATCCCGCTGACCTCTCCCTCAGCAGCCCCTCCTCCATCTCCCCTCCCCAGGTGGGGCCCAGGCCTAGGGGAAGCTCTGTCCACCTTCTGCACCCCTCAGCCTGCTTCTCTGAAGCCAGAGGGGGAGGCAGAGGCCAGGACACAGGCCTGGGTTTTAGTCTGGGCTTCGGGACAGGCCTTGGAGCATGTCCTCTCATTTCTCCAGGCCTTGGCTCCTCACCCATGAAATGGGAGGCTGGGCCAGAGCAGCGAGCAGTTCCAGAACGGTGGTCCCTGGGCCCCAGCATCAGCATCACCTGCAAACTTGTTAGAAATGCGGGCTCTCGGACCCAGCCCCCTCCAGACTCAGATTGAGGGTGGGGCCAATGGCCCAGGCTTGCCCAAGCCCTCCAGCTGCTTCCCTCTGAGACCTGCTGGGCTAGATAATGACCAAGCTGAGATTAGAATTGTGTATGTGTATGTGTATGTGTATGTGTATGTGTATGTGTATGTGTATGTGTATGTGTATGTGTATGTGTATGTGTATGTGTATATGATGAGCTTCTTATCGTTATCCTGACAGTTAAGACTAGAGTTTCCAGAACCCCGCTCACCTCCACTGTGTACACAATGAGCATTCACCGAGCCCTGATTGGATGCTGGTGTGATGCGGGTCTCGGGGTACAAGGTTATGGGGAGGGCAGGCAGGAAGGCACCGATAAAAAACCGCTCTACTACAGCGTGATAACCGGTGTCACAGGCATTTACCAAGGGCAGCAGGGGCGCAGGGAGGAGAGAACACACTTCCGCTTCAGGTGGGAAGTTGGGCCAAAAAACCAGAGCAACTTTACCAAACGTCATTGAATCGCACCCTAGAAATGGGTGAATTTGATGGAATGCAAATTCACAACTTCAATAAAGCTGTTTTAAAAAAACCACAAGGGAAGTGCTGCCGGAATCAGCAGGTCAGCAGGCGCACAGATGGTGGAAGGCACGTGCGCACGTTGGAGACAGACTGGGTAAAACGCACGGCGTGAATTCCGAGGTGGCTGCCCTGAGGTCCCGTGTGCGTGATGTGGGGAAGAGGCTGGAGCAGCGCGCCAGAGCTGAACGGTCTGGACACGGTAGTGCAGGCGGCGGGCCGCCAAAGGGCGCATGTAGGGCACTGACCACTCTAGCCATCAATGCTCATCACCCGTCAGGAGTGGATGCTCCTTGCAATTGAAATTCTTCCATATCCACCATCCTATGCGGTTCGCACAATAGCCCTGCAAGGCTGTAGGTGCCGTTACTCCCGTTTCAATGGAAAGGATACTAAGTGAGTTGCCCAAGATCACGCAGCAAGCGAGTAATGGGGCCAGGGCTAGACAGAGTGTGATGCCAAGTCTAGGCCTTCTCTCCCCCGTGGGACAGCAGCAGTGACCATGGTGGCCGCCGACTGAGGACGGAGCCAGGCCCTGGGCTGGGGCCTGCCCTGAGGGGCTGCACTGCATGCTCACAACACTGACATGGGATGACTGACCCATGTCACAGGTGTGAAAGGCTCAAGGACGCGCAGCTGGTCAAGCCAGGACTCCAGCTTGGTTGTGGCTGGTGCCGAAGCCTGTGCTCTACATCTTGACCCCACGTCACCCGCCGGCAGCGCCCACTGCCCAGCTCTCCTGGGGCCTGGAATGGGATTGGGAGACTGCCAGCTGACTTCTTATTCCAACTCCCTGAGCCGGGGCCAACCCAGGAGAAAGAGACTGGCCCCTGGCCTCAGCCGAGCAGCCCTTCCTCAGGGGAGGGCCCTTCCCAAGCTGGCCTAGAGGCTCCCTCTCCCAAGCTGGTGCACGCCTCCTGAGCCCAGCACCCCCCTGGGGGACCCGCAGCTCCCAGCGCCCCAGAGTCTGGTGGCTGGAAAGGCTTCCATCCGCGATCAATAACAGGCATAATTCAGTGCCTGCAGCAAGTACAAAGGAGTGGAGGTTAAATCAATATTGAGAAGTTTCGAAATTAAACTAATTAAGAGCAAGCCTTAATGATTTTTACTGTCTGGGAGTAGAGAAGACAAAAGGCCCATATATTTCATGCTTCTGCCCTAGCATCTTGGGAACTTGGGAAGCAGAAGATGGAAAGTGCTCCCAGCTCTCCGTCGTGCAGGAGAGGGGAGCGCCTCGTCCTCAGTGGTGAGAGATGGGGAGGAGGAAGTGGACGGCTCGGAGCACAGGATGCAAGCTGCACGTGTGGAAGGCCACTGGCTTGGGTCAGGGACCCGTATGGTTGAACTGTGACCCCTCCTCCCCCCCAAGATATATCGAAGCCCTAACTCCCCGTACATGTGAATGTGACCTTCATTTGGAAATAGGGTCTCTGCCGCTGGGATCAAGTTAAGATGAGGTCATACTGGATCACAGTGGCCCTAGCCCAGTGGTCGGCAAACCGCGGCTCGCGAGCCACATGCGGCTCTTTGGCCCCTTGAGTGTGGCTCTTCCACAAAATACCACGGCCTGGGCGAGTCTATTTTGAAGAAGTGGCGTTAGAAGAAGTTTAAGTTTAAAAAAATGTGGCTCTCAAAAGAAATTTCAATCGCTGTACTGTTGATATTTGGCTCTGTTGACGAATGAGTTTGCCGACCACGGCCCTAACCCAATGACTGGTGTCCGTGTGAACGGAGGGAAGTTCGGATGCAGACACACAGGCCCCGGGAGAATCACGTGGGGATAGAGACGGAGATTGGAGGGCTGCAGCTGCAAGCTGAGGAGAGAGACCCCTAGAAGCTGGGAGCGGCGAGGAAGGAGTCTCCCCTACAGCTTTCAGAGGGAGCCTGGTCTGACGGACACCTTGATTCCAGACTTCGGACCTCAGAGCCGTGAGACAACGGATTTCTGTTATTTAAGCCTCGTGGCTTGTAGGGCTTTGATATGGCAACCCTAGGGCATGAACACAGGGATCCTGGGTTCTAGTTCCACTCTGCACAGTGAGGCTGTGCAAGCTGGGCAAGATGCTTAACCTCTAGGAGCCTCAGTTTTCTCCTCCGAGAAATGGGCACAGAAGTCTTTTGCACAGAGATGTGGCACAGATACATGGAAGCACGAGTGTGAAATATGTACGACGAGCTGTACGTGCTACAGAAACATCACCTGGCTCGTTGCTAGTGGGAAGAATCTGGGAGGGACTCGGGAGCCATCCGTCAGACGGGCAGGAAGCTCCCCGGCAGCTCGCAGGGCTGGTCTAAGCTCCAGTCAGATCACAGGCGGGGGTGTCTTTGCATCATTAGAGACATCTGTACACGAAGGGTATTTATTGTTGTTCTCAACAGGGATTTTATTTGCTGCCCACGTGGCCCAAGTTTTCTCATCTGTAAAACAAAAGGGTTGGGCAACGTTATTTTAAAGGTATTTTTCAGCATCATTCTCTGGGCTTATTTATATACTAAAAAAAACAAAAAAAGTCTTAGCAGCCCAACCTCATCCTTCAACCTCCCTCCTTAGCCCAGTAGCCCAGAACAATTCAGAGGGACGAAGCTAAGCACTGGCTTTGCCTCCCTCTGTCCCCTGTTGCCTGGGTCGAGGGAGGGGCCACTTGCCCTCTGTCCTCCCTCAAGAGTGTACCAGGAATGGAAGGACAGGAAACCACACAGGCAGCAAATACAATCTCTATCGATCATGAGATGGCTGGCCTCCCAAGTCCAGCTGGCTCCCAGGTCTGCCCATCTCAAATAAACCTTCCCAATGACCCTCTCGCACTGACTCCTGGGGCCGGGCCTGGCACTGGAACAGGGCGGCTGAGCGTGGGCTGCAGCACGCAGTCCGGCCTCTTCCAGGCTCCAGGGGTGAAGGCTCTCAGGTGGCCTCAGCATTTCGGAAGGAGTTGCGCCTTGCAGCCGTGGGGTTCTCCAGTGGGAAGACCGAACCTCTTGTTTATGTGACAACCAGCATCTCCCCAGGCGGGTGTCAGTGGGCGAATAAGCATCTGTCTGCACATCACCCTCAGAGGGTGACATCAGCAGTGTCACCATGACCACCTGCACAACGCATCACCTGGGGACCCCACCTGCAGCCCATCACCTCTATCAATAGCACCAGACCCACTGTTGCCGCTGTCCTCAGCTGTGACCACCAGGACCCTGTGCTCACTGCCATCCTATCGCTCGGAATACCCTCCACCAGCATCATTGTCTTCCCATCCACTCCACAGTCCGAGTCATCACAAGCACCCCGATAAGCAAAATAAAGTGTATGTGGCTTCATTGCTGCGACACGCACAGCATCTCAATCAGATATGGTTTCGGCTATTGGGAAATAGACACGACACAAGGACACTCTCTATAACGCCGACACGAGAACAGCGGATGTGCATGGCCCACAGTAAATAAACAAAGCGTGAACTTGGAGGTGGACGGCATACATGGAGAGCACCTGGAGGGAGGGGGCGGGGCTTAAAGGGCGTGGCCAGGGGAGCTCCCACGTTCTGCTGGGGGGGGGGGGGGGGGTAATAAAAACGAGAATCACTGCCCCCTGTCCCTCTCCAGACCAACCAAGTCAATCTCTGGGGACTTGGCATTTAAAACACACACAGAACTCTCCAGGATTTCTTTGTGTGTAAATTTTATGTCAAAAGAGAAAAAAAAACCCTGTAAAACAAAATAAAAGTCCATAGTTGTGCACACTGAAGAATTTAGAATGACGTGGACTGATGTCTGCAATTTACTTGGAAATGCACCCAAAACAAGATGGATTGAGGGACAGATGGAGAGCTGTGATACAGCAAGCCTAGGCGAAGGTTAATGGTAGGGTCTGGTAGATGGTGGGTATATCGTTGCTCACCGTAAAGTTCTTTCAACTTTGCTGTATATTTGAAAGTTTTCATAAAATGTTGGTGAAAAAATTCCCCAACTGGTTTTAATGGGAAGCCTGGACTGTGAGCCACTGCATCTGAAGGAAAAATCCAGAAAGAAGTGCAATCCTCTGTCCTCCACCCTCCACGTGTGAGAGAACACACTCCTCCCGTTAAGCCAACCAGACTGGCCCAGGGCTTCCCTCCCGTCTCCAGGGGAGGCACGCAGAGGAAGTGTATTTGTGAAGTGCCCCCGGGGAGGGCTGCTCCCCTCAGAGCCTGGGCTGGGGAGAGGAGACACACCGCCGCCCAGGCCCCCCAGGGCTGTCCTGAGTGCCCAGCGCTGGGCCTGGGACCTGCCACAGCCATACCAGTTGGCCAGCTCTGCTTGGCTCAAATGCCCCCATTGCCACCCCGAGTCTCAGCATTCTTAGCGAGGATAAATCCTTTCCCAGGAAAGCCAGACCCGAGCCTGACTGAGTGTGTGTGTGTGTGTGTGTGTGTGTGTGTGTGTACACGCAGGGTATGGGAGGGACACCGTGGGCAGGGGCCAGCCCCACGCCTCATCTGTATGCTCCTCCACAGCCGCTGGCCCTGTCTGTCGGGGGTGCCATGGCAACACCATGCTCTTTAAACACAGGGGTTTGTGCTGCCATCGCAGAGCGGCATTGGGCAATTTAATTAAGGAGCTGGCAGCAGACAAACTTTGGGAGTTAGAGGCATTTTATTAAATCCCATTGTATTACGCAGCTCACAGTTCCTCCAGGAGCTGAGAGCGGGGAGCACAGAGGAGGAACTGCTGGGGTTTTCTCTTCTCTTCTCCACTTTTCCTGGCCTCTCTCCTGCTCCATGAAAGCATTCCCTGAGTGTGGAGGGGCCCCAAATGGGAGTGCCTGCCTGTACCCCCGGCCCTCCCTCCCCCGGCCCAAGCATTAGGCCTTGGCCTTGTCTGCAGACAGCAGTCTGGGGATCTAATCACCAGCATTGATCCCCCGTGTCACGGTTCACAGACTTATTATCCCGGCCAGGCCTCCAACCCTCGCTTCCGCATCCACAGCGGCACACTGGATGTTGGCACCAAGCGCAGCCTTCCCGTGCCTGACCTCCGCCCCCGTGGAGTGGGAATGCGGCCTTCCCATCACAGACCTGGACACCGAGGCTTACAGTGACCTCCCAAGACCATGGAAGGGGTCTGGAGCAGAGGCATGGTTCAAACCAGCTCCTGCCACCTCCTATGGCTGGTGACCTTCCCTATCTAACCCTGAGAATGGCTTCCGCTCCAGCCCCAGCCAGGCAAATAGTTCCCTCATGAAGCCGGGGGACGGGGAGAGGGGGGGCGGGGGGGGGAAAGGGGGGGAGGGAGGCTCTCTGGGACTCACTCCTAACACCCCCCACCCCCCGGATTAGAATGTGCATGTGAAAGGTCACACCCAGGCCCCAAGGACTGGCCAGCACACGCAGAGGGCCCGACCTCCGTTCCTGGCCGTCACAGGAGAGTGTCTGGTGGGGCCTGAAGCCACGTCCATCTCCTCTGCGGACCAGGCTCAGGAAACCAGATGACATGCCATAGGACACTGTGGCTGGGGGTGGGGGAGAACTTCCGGGGTAAGAGAGAGGGTGAAACCAAACAGGCATGACTTGCCAAGAAATCACCTGGCACCTAACCTGCCCTCGATGGAGCCGGGCTACGGGAGGCACCCCAGGCTCCTACCCTCCCCTCCGGCTGGCGAAGCGTCTTTGGCCTCCATGACCCTGAGACTCAGCTCCTACCTTGGGGAGTCCCTACTTCGTGCGCAAGTGCAGGGAGCCCCTCAGCGCCCCCCGCAGGGCTGCAGTCCGCTCCTGACCCAGCAGGGCCTCCTGTCTCCCCAAGGGTCAGCCTGGCCTGAGGGGAGAGCCCAGGCTTGGAGCGGTGCCAGCAGGGGGCCAAGCGCCTCCACTCTGCAAACACTGAGCCTCACACGGCCCACGGCCTCGCCTGAGGAAGACAGAGTGCCTGCCCCAGACCGCTGCTGGGGACCCACCTCCTGGGCTCAGTCCCCCCAATTCTAAAATGGGGCTGTCGACTGAATAAACGTAAATAAAAATAAATAAAAATAAATAAAATGGGGGCAATGACATATGCCGTGTACAGCTAAAATAGATGCAAAAGATAGCTAATTTCATTAAGGGCTTATTCTCTGCCGGGACTTGCCACTCACTATCTCTTTTCATCCTCGTAACAACTCATATTACCCCCACTGTGCAGATGAGGAAACTGAGGCTAAAAGAAGTTAAGCCTCATGCCCGAGGTCGGACAGCTAGGAAGGGGCAACAATCCCATTCTCTCTCTCCCCCTCCCTGTCTCTGGGAGCATGCATGTGTGTGCATGTATAGCCTGTGTGTATCTGTGTGTGTGTGTGGCATATGTGTATCTGTGCATGAGCAAGTGTGAATGTGTGTATCTGTGCACGTGTGCGTGTGTGTGTGTGTGTGTGTGTGTTGGGCTACGTGGCAGGCAGAGAGGCGCATGCCCGGCCACGTGAGCCAGCTTGGAGGGGAGCGAACTGGGAGACTGTACTTTGCCAGTGCTTGTTCTCCTGGGCACCAGGCCTGGGTGGTGCCAGCCTGTTTTCCAGGGAATTAACAGGGGAACATTCTCTCTGTAATAATGATAAAAACAGTAGTAATTAACAGGGCTGTAGCTAATATTTCCCCAGCGCCTCTGTCCCCAGACCTCAAAACTCTGGGTAAACAGCGAACCGACTGGCTTTATGGCCACACCCCTGGGCCTGGGAAGCCTGAGGACTTGCCCGATTTTCTGTCTCCTGCAGCCGGGAGGCAAGTGCGGGTGCACACTCCAGACCCACCTGTGCCAGCAGCTGCCCTTCGGGTGCCAGTGGCAGAGCTGGGCAGCCGTCTCCGGTCCTCTCCTCCTGCTTCCCAGGACCACCCTGGGCCCACGAGCAGCAGAGTAAGGAAGGCAGGGAGTGAGGTGTCAGCTGCCTTTGCCCCTCAACCCCTGGGCTCCCCAGCCAGCCAGCTCTGCCTCAGGGAGAATGCCCCTGCTCCTGCAGCCTGTGGGGCCACGTGTGCCCGCAGGTCTGGTCCCCGCAGAGGACAGCCGATGGCTCTCTCTGGTCCAGCCAGGAGTCATTACACACCACGTGTCTAATTTAAACAAGTGATTAGGCTGCTCTATTAGGATCGCACCTGCTTCCCACCTGGGACAGACAGGAACTTCCCGAGGTGGCCGGTGGGAGGGAGGAGGACACAGCATTGGCCTCATCTCCTCCCAAGCTTTTCCCAGAGCATTCAGTGTCAGGGGGAGCATCCCGGGCTCTGAGAGCCAGCATCCTGAGCGGCGTGAAGGGAGACCGATCTTCAGACAGAGCCCACTCCCCACTGTCCGGGCAGCCCACCCACACCCTGGCATGAAGGACCGTAAGCAATTTAAATGGACAGACAAGCCAAGACTCTCTTGTGGCCGGTGGCTTCAACCTCCCCCCGCACACCTGAAAAGCCATGACTGGGTGTGAGTTCTAGTCCTCTGCTTTCTCCCAAAGCTGTGGGACAAGGAGGGGGGGCGAGGGAGGCACGGCCAGGACTGGCCCATCCTAAGTGCATTCCCCCAGCATGTCCAGAGAGAGAGCCTACTTATCCCTGCAGGTGGAGTGATGAGTCTGGAAACAAGTGCAGTTGTACGCAAACACGTTTGTGAGTGTGCGTGTGTCATGGGGGTGAGTTTTTCTGGGGAGAAGGCCCAAAGCTTGCATCAAATTTCCAATGGTGCCGATGACTGTTCTGAACACGATGGGTTGTCGCCTTCCACAAAGGGGACTCTCTTTCGGAAGCCAGTGGTGGATTTTGGGGACCGGACTCTGCCTGCTTGAAGAGGGGGCTTAGGATGGGTTTGGGGACACTGAAGCAGACTATGACAGGCAGAGCTGTGGCTGCCTCCAATACAGAGGCGGCGATGAAGTGCCTTCCTCAGCACCTCATCTTCCCCATTGTGACAGCTCCAACCTACTGTTTCCTGTCACCGCGTGACAGCCTTCTGACGATGAAGGCGGCGTCAATGTCATCTAAATTCCCCCAGAAGCCCGGGGGCTAGACAGAGACCAAGCTCAGGAAGCTGGGAACTAAATGCTCTGCAGGGCAGAGTGGAAGGAAAGGCCTGTAAATTATGAAAGGCCCTAGTTCAAGTCCTGCTTCTGACTCTTACCAGCTGTGTGACCTCAAACAAATGACTCCCCTTCTCTGCGTGTCAGTTACTCTATCTGCAACACGGGACTTTCTCCTAGGGTTATGTGGACGATTAAGCGAGGTCGTGCTGGGAGACTGACATGGGCCCGCACACAGCAGGAGCTCAGTGAGTTCTCGCTCCAGCAGGATGGGGTGGGGCGTGTACCCCTCTAGCTCTGAGCTGCACCCCTGCAGTACCAGAGGAAAGGTTGCTTGGTGAGATGTGAATGCAGCCAGAAGCCATTCCCCCTACACTGGTGACCGAAATCTCTCAGCCCCCCTGGCTCACCCGGGCCCTTCTCCTCCTAGAAGCTCCCCTTACACTGCTCTTTCCTGACACCCCACCGTTCCCGTCAGAGCTCTCCTCCGCCTCCTGCCGCCTCCACTCGGTCTCTCTCTGATGAGAGAGGTCACCGGCTCACCTTGATCAGAGAGCAGGCCCCTCAGCTGCTCCAGCAGCTGCCCCCACCCCATCCTGCTCACCCTCCTGGCCTCGCCCCCTCTTCCCTTCCCTGACCTGTGCGGGAACTGGCTGTTCTCGGTGCACTTGCAGGCCTTTGAGCTGGCTGCTCTGCAGTGTCCTCCCATTCTCCAAGTTGAGAGCCTTTAATTATCCTCTAAGTGTCAGCTCTGTTCTCATCTCCTTGGTGACACCCTGCCTCCCTCCTGCTCCCGCAGCACCTACCCTAGTTTAGCAGGAGCCATGGAGGGACCGTCTGCCTCCCTAGACGGAGCGTCTCAAGCAGGGGCCCAGCCTGCTCCATCGGCTGCCCTCTGCCTTGCACGGGGCCTGGCACATGGTGGGTGCTCAGTACATGTGGGCCGGGGTAAGAGGACAAATGGCATGGTTGCCCATGGCTGGCAGGGGGTCCCCTTTAACAGAAGGCTTCTTGTAAAGGTAGCAGTCCCCCGTCATGGGTGGCTAACTTGGGTCCTGCTGGAGTTGGGTCCAACCCTGTCCAGGCTAGATGAGCAGGTGGGTGACGTTCGAGGGCTAATGCGCTCATCCCATCTGGAGTCCACACATGTCCTCTCCCAGCCACCGGGCCAAGGCAGACAGAGGGCTTGTCGGTCACCTAGAACCTTCCCTGCCTTGCACCTGCACGGGGAGGGGGAGGGAGAAGATGGGGAGGGGGTGAGGAAGGGAGTTAACAATTGGGAGCTGGCAGTGTTGGGTCTCGCTCAGTGGGACTGGCGTCCTTAACTCATTTCACAGATGAGGACACCGAGCTCCGAGGTGACTGACTTGCCCAGAGCCATGTAAGAAGGTGCAGAGCTCAACACTGGAGCCAGGGTGGCCCAGCTCTAGAATGAGTTCTTTTTTCTCTACAGGGGTGGGAACCTTTTTTCTGCCAGCGCCACTTGGGTATTTATAACGTTATTTGTGAGCCATACAAAATTATCAACTTAAAGATTAGCCTTCTCTATGTGGTCAAACTTTTTTTTTTTTTTAATGTGGTCAAACATTTCACTAATGCACCCTGAATGGCTTGGCAGGGCCAGACCAAATGATTTTGAGGCCTGCAGGCCACACGTCCCCCACCCCTGCTTTACAAGGGGTGTGTGTGTGTGTGTGTGTGTGTGTGTGTGTGTGTGTGTGAGAGAGAGAGAGAGAGAGAGAGAGAGAGAGAGAGAGAGAGAGAGAATTTCCTTCACTGACGATGAAGACAGAATGGATGGAGGATAGCTTGAATCAGTTGCCAAGATGGCTTTCCTCCAGCCTGTCTGGATGGTGCCAGAAGACGCGCCCTGGGGTTTAGGTTGTGATTACAAGGCAACCCTCTGAGCAGGCATCCCCACCTGAGGAATGGCGATTTTAGCCGAGCGAGTTCTTCCTCTAGCTCCGTTAGCCACCCGGGGCCTTCATCCGCCCATGTTTCTATCCGCCCCTGTTTCTATCCAACCATGTTTGGTTACTTGCATCACTTGGCCAAAGCCTCGACCCCAGAGGGGTGAGGAGGAAGATGGGAAAAGTGAGGGGAGGGAAGGAGGAAGCCCTCCACGGTGAGAGGAGCGGGGAGGGGGAGGGGGGCGGACTTCAGACAGAAGGGGGGCCAGACTGCTTGGACTGGACCTGCCCATCTCATCAGGGACTTGAGTGCCTTTATTTCTGATCAGAAATACATGATCTGAAAAAACTTGGGACATATCTCTGTGCTTTTTTGATGCATTATTGTTTTTCTTTAGTTTTTAGTGAATGTTCCTTTCCAAAAAAACTACTTCTGTTTCTGTTGAGACTGAGAGGAAATAGGGATGGCAGGCACCTGCAGTACAGCCCGGGGACAGCAGCCGCAGCACCGCCCGGGAGGGCAGAGGACGGGGAGAGGGGAGGACCAGCAATCACATCCAGAAAGGAACAATGGCTGGGAAGAAGGTGGGATTTCCTTCCCCACGGGAGCTGTTTTGGGCCCCAGGTGAGATTCCTGGACCACCCGCAGCACTATATTCCGAGTGGGGTTCTGCTTGTGGCAACTTTTACAGCTTCCTGTGCCCTGCCGTGAGGGTGGGTGAGGGTGGCGGGCCTGCTCCTGCAGGAGTGGGGGAGGCGGTGCCCGCGGGTGGCCTGCAGTGAGGAGACTCTGTCTCCACGTGGGGAAGGAGCAAGGAGGCAAAAGAGAGGTGGGAAAGTTAAGGGGGAAAGGCCTCGAGGAGCCTCCTGCGGCCGGGTTAATAGTTCCTTTCCTTCAGGAGAGCTGCCATGCCCCGCTGCATGAGTAAAACTCTCCGCGATTGTGAAAGACGCGGTCCACGGTGTGTTAGGAGCCACCACCCTGTTACCCCTCCGTCAGCCACCAGCAGGGTGACTGATGACTTATCAGAAGCCACTGTGACATTTCCAAATGAGATGTTTTGATAGAGGTGCCATTCAACAGGGCCAAAGAGCCAGATAGACTCCGAATGTAAATGAGGAACATTCGTCACCTTTGTCTCACCTGTTTAAAGGGGTCTTGTCTGACAACAAGGCCTTCTGCAGGAGGGAGAGGGGGAGGAGAGAGAGGTGTGCGGGAAGATGGGCGAGTGAGAGGAAAGGGGAGAGCTCCCCACAACAGTAGAAAGTCAGGGTGGTATCGGACAAAGTGGTGGGTCCTTTTTCCCACGGGTGCTGGGGGTGGAGTCCTTCGGATGAGAATTTCCTGAGACTTGCATGGGAGAATGAGTGGTTTTTATTTGTGTGGAATGATATCCCTGGGTTTCCAAAGTCCCACATCCCTTTGTCCAGTCATCCAGGAGGTGCAGCTGGGGGTTCAGTACAGCGAGCAGCAAAGCCAGGGTCCAGAGCTCTAATCCATGCTGCATTTGGGTCCAGTCCAGCATCAGACTAGTCACAGCCCGTTAGTCCATTGTGCGTGGGGTCCACATGGCCGTGGGCCACATGGGCGGATGCAAGAGCGCCCCACAAGCCCAGAATCACACAAATCCCGAGTCCCAAGAGCAGCAAGAGCAAGCGAGTGAGCTCTTGTGTTCAGGGGGTTACATATCCCACATTTCTTGCCTTTGCAGTGGCCACACACATTCTGGCCAATGCCCTTTGTTCTCAGGGGTGACTGACAGCAAGCACCTTCCCTATGTCACCCCAACTTTCCTGGGCAGGCGTCTATCTCCCCTCTGTTGAACACCTGGGGAGTGTAAAGTTGTAGCTTCCTGGCGAAGCTGCCCAAATGCAGGCCTCTAACATCTGGCCGTCCCTCTGCTCCTTTCCTATTATTAATAACGAGGTTAATGACAGCAGTGTCGGGGGCAGCAGAAGCCAGGTGCGATGGCTCCCACAGAGTGACTCAGCGGAACGGAGCTGCAGCAAGAAGGCAGGCCTGTGCTGTCCGGTGTGGAGGCCCTGATGTGGCCCTGGAGCATTGGGAATGTGGCCCGTCCAAGCGGAGACGAGCTGTAATGTAAATGCACACCAGCTTGACAAAGGAATGCAAAACATCTCGCTAATAACTCTGTCATGCTGATCACATTTGAAGAGATAATGTTCTGGATATATTGGGTTAAATAACGCTATTAATTTCACCCTTTTTACTTTTTAAATGTGACTGTTGAAATATTGAAATCACCTATGTGGTTTGCATCACGTTTCTACTGCACAGTGTTAGTATAGACTATGGATCAGAAAGAGGGAGGTTCGAGTCCCAGCTCCACCACTTACTCAAGGACTCTTCATTGAGTCACCTAAGCTCTCCGAGCCTCAATTTTCTCATCGTGTCAAATGTGGAAATATGGTCCTGATTGGGTGGCTCAGTTGGCTGGAGCATCGTCCTGGGCACCAAAGGGTGGTGGGTTCAATTTCCAGTCAGGACACATACCCAGGTTTCAGGTTTGATCTCCACTCGGGGTGCTATATAGGAGGCAACTGATTGCTGTTTCTCACATTGATGTCTCTCTCTCTCTCTTCTCTCTCTAAAATCATTTTTTTAAATGTGAAAATATGGTGTGTTCTTGTGAGGCTGTTGTGAGGATGGAACAAAATGATACATGGAAAATACCTGGCATGAGACCAGCACATGGATGATCAGGGACTGTCAGTCAGTCCCCCTTCCTCCCCTCATTCCTGGGAGCCGCCACTGACCTCACCACGAACTAGCTTCGAGCTTAGCTGTTCTACGGGCCCTGTGAGAATTTGGGAAACTACTGCATCTACTATTGTAGATATCGATTCTCTCAACTATAAAACGAAGGGACTGGGTCTGATGACTTCTGAGTTCCCCCTAAAAGCTATATGGTCCTTAACCTGAATTACTGAACTTCGGTGGGCCTGGCTTTCCTCGCCTGAATTATGGAGAGGGGTAAGAACTGTAGCAATATTGGCCTGAACAGAGAGGGGGCACCATCGGCTCTCCTGCCCTCCTTATGGCACAGACCCCACTGCCATTAGTGTCGGAAACCCAGGCCGGGAGCAGCTGAGTGAGCCTAGGCGAGGAAAGTGCTTGATCATAAAACGTGTCTAGAGAAGGCGGAGGAGACCTTAAAACCTTTGGCCAGGAGCATGTGGCATTGCCTAACCCCTGGGGAGATGAACATCTCCCCTACAGAGCTTGTCCCCGTTCCCAGCTTCCGTCCCACAACTCCTCTCCTGGGGCTCCCCCTTCCCAGGCCAGTGCCGAGGGGATGGAGGTCAGCATCACCTGGGAGACTAAGGCAGGAAGAGGATGCTGGGTAGCAACCTAAAGACCTAGGGTCAGCCAGTCCTCAAGGCCTCTGACCAAGGCCAGGAGAGGGCTGGTGGCTTTTCTCTCTGACCCGACATGCCAAGCCCTTCCACATCAGGACACAAGAGCTCTTCGTGGTAGGTCTAGAGCAGTGGTCGGCAAACTCATTAGTCAACAGAGCCAAATATCAACAGGACAACAATTGAAATTTCTTTTGAGAGCCAATTTTTTAAAACTTAAACTTCTTCTAGCGCCACTTCTTCAAAATAGATTCATGCAGGCTGTGGTGTTTTGTGGAAGAGCCACACTCAAGGGGCCAAAGAGCCGCATGTGGCTCGCGAGCCTCAGTTTGCCGACCACAGGTCTAGAGCAAGCACGGTTTCAGGGGGTGGTCCATGGCTCCCTTCTAACAGAATCACCAGCCGGGGTGCCTGTTCATCAGGACGATGCCTACACTCCACCCCAGACTTCTGGAACCCAACTCTCCGGAGGCGAGACCCAGAAACATTGTGCTAAACGCACTCTGGAGGTGTGATCTCTGACAACCACGGAAGGTCTCCGATAACCGCTGATGAAGACCCCAGGAGGGGGGTGGTCTAGCGACTTCGAGGTCGGGGAGAACCCTCGCCTCCCCACCCAGCCCGACATCCACTTCTCCACGGAGCAGCCTTCGTGTCTGTCAGCCCAGCAGCAGGGTGGCGTGATATGTCTGAGCAGAAGGTGAAGAACCTGTATGGGGGGAAGGGGAAGTGGGGTGGAGGGAGGGGGGTGCATGACTGCACACCGCTTCTCACATCCATGCGGCCCTATGTGCAGAAGAAGGTCCCCAGGCCCGTGGGAGGCAGCGGGGGCTGTAGAAAGAACGCCCTGTGATGAGGAGCCAGCCACACTGGAATGGCTGCTTTCTCTTTAGTGACCAGAGGCAGGTACGTAAGGATGGGCTCTCAGCCCTGTGAGGGGAACAGGCACTGCCGAGGCGAGGCTGTGGACCCCACCGCCCAGCACCTTCCCTCAGGTCAGGCCGAGGTGGGAGAGGAGGCAGCCAGTGGAGGCAGACACGGGTGGGGGAGTGTAGGGGGAGCAGGAACTTGAGGCAGGGGCCCAGCTAAAGTGACCGAAGGCAAGAGAGCAGCGGGACAGCAATCCAGGGCGATGCAAAGAGAAGGCTGAGAGGGGCAGCCATTGTGCCTCGTCAGGAGATGGTGGAGGAGGGTCTGGGCAGGACACAGATGAAGCTGGGCCTCTCCCAGGGCTGCCCGCCCTGCTGGGTCGGTCTCAGCTGCTGGATCCCACTGCCCGAGAGCTGGAAGCTGAGAGGTGACCCAGTCCGACGGCCCAGGCGGCTGAGGCTCTAAGCGAGGGAATCCCTTCCTCCCCATTTCCAAGTTCCGTGCGCTTTCCACCTTCCCAGGAGCCTCTGGTTAGTGCTCCCACCAAACGGGGCTGGCACCGGAGGTGAGGTGCAATAGTGCCACGCGTGCACACCAACAATGCCCCTCCTGTGCGCCAGTGCAGGCGTTATTCAAGGTCACACAGGGCACTCGGCGCCTGTCCGCTGATTTGCAAACACCTGCACCTGCACAGCCTCATTACCACGCAGTGGTCACCACCTCCTTCACTCTACAGACGAGGAGCAAGAGGCTCAGGGCCTCCCAGTGAGCCGGTGCTGGTGGCAGCCTGGACCCAGGCTGCTCCTGACCGGGGGTGGGGTGGGGGGGAGTGGGGGGGGCACCTTTCCGCTGGTCATGCTGCCTCCCAAGCATGTGACGGGGCAGCGCGGAGCTAGGATGAGGTCCTGCCGGTCACAAAAGGCAGAGATGGAGGCGCCAGCCCCAAGGCCCTGGCTTCAGGACAGGGACCAGGCGAAGGGGTTTGGGGAAGGCCACAGAACGAATCCATGGCAAAGCCAAGACAAGAGCTCAGAGTCCTGATCCCAAATGCAACTCCTCCAACTGGGGACTCAGAGCTGAAAAGCTTTGCACTTGGAAACCACTAGGCTGCGGGGTCCTTGAGGACAGGGCTGGTCTCATCTCTGCATCCTAGCACCCTGCATGGTCCCCAGCACACAGCTGCTGGGACGAACACACGAATGATGTGCGAATGAATGAATGAAACCGAACTAACTGGAAATGAGGCTGTGAGGGGGGTGGTGTGGTAGAAGAACAGGGACTGGGACTCAGGGCTCTGCCTTCTTCTCTCCTGCATCAGTGAGTGCACCAGGCATTGTGCTGGGTGCAAGCCATGGGCAAGCAAGGGAAGAAGTGTCCCAGGAGAGAAGGGACATGAAGCGGCAATGAGGAAGCATGATGGGCTGCATGTCCTGCTGAGCCTGGACCTTTGTGTGGCCCCGAGCAAGTCCCTGGCCTCTCCAGGCCTCAGTTTGTTTAGTAGGAGCTGGGGCTAGAGGAGATGACCTGAGCTCAATCCCCACACGGCCCCCCATGACCAGAATGTGGTGGGCATGCAGCCCCTCCCCGCTGCAGAGCACTGTGGGAGGTGGGGGAGGCAAGGCCAGGCAGAGGCACCCTGGTCCCAGGGAGGCAGACAGACACTCCTGGAAGCTGGGTCCGCAGAGACCGCACAGTCAGAGGTAACTGGCTGTGACAGAGGAGCGAGCCAGTAGTCAATTCCATTCAATAACCCCTGATTGCCGGGGCGCCCTGTAAACAGCAGGCTTCCCTGTGGGCCCGAGGCGCACTCTGCTTCCCTCCCTCCTGCCAGCACCCGCTTTGTTCTGTTCAACCCAGCCCCTTGCCAGCTTGGAAATGGCCCTCAGCTTCTGGGGGAAGGTGGGCAGCCAGGGGCTACATGCCCCCTGGCAGGTGGGGGCGTAGGCCACGGGGCAGTGGGAGGAGGAGGGAGCCGGGATCACTTAGCCCTCATTAGTCCAAATTAAAATCAGGAGTGAGATGACAATTACAATTTGCAGTAGGCTAATTGTTTTCCCTCAGAAGCTGAGCGTTTTGCAGATTGGGGAAATTAATTGTTTCAAGTCCCAGGTGGATTCGCTTTGGCAAGGCAGCTCTGCCTCCTCCTGGACTGGCCCTCCACCTCTTCAGCACCCCTCAGGCCAGCCACCCAGCCGCAGGCTTCTGTCCTCTGGGGTCCTCAGGCAGGGAGAGACTGAGGGCCTGGGGTCCTGGGTGGGAGGAGGGGACAGCACTGGCAGAGAGGCAGGGCTAGGAAGCAGCTGGTCAGAAGGTGCAACTGTTCAGAAGCAGCAGTGAAGCTGCCAGGAGGGGGCGCTCTAGCCTGCAGGTGTCCCTGCCTAACAGCCTCCCACCTGCCCAGCGGAGGGGTGGGGCCCTAGGAAGCCTCCGTGGACTTGCCAGAAGTTCCCATTTCCACAGAGCATCTGAGAGTCATTGCAACATTCACGCATTCACCAAACACCAATGCCTACTGTGTGCCAAGTACTGTTTACGGAGGGCTCGGGACACGGCGGTGAGCAATACACACACTATCTTGTCTCCTGTGAAGCTTACAGTAGGGGAGGAAGGATGGAGAATAAACAGTAGATAAGATATCAGATGGTGACCAGGGCCAGGAAGGAACATGGTAAGTAGAATGGCCCTCAAAAGTGCCCACACCCTAATCCCTAGCACCTGTTGAACCTGTTACCTTACATGGCAAAAGGGGCAGTGAAGATGCAACTAAGGTCGTGGACTTTAAGATTAGGGAGTGTCCTGGGGGATCTGGGCGGGACAAATCTAAGCACAGGTGCCTTCAAAGCAGAGAGCTTTCTCCAGCAGGAAGAAGAGGGAGCCAAGGGGTCCTGCCGCTGGCTCTGAGCCGCAGCGGGTTATGCACAAGGACTGGAGAGGCCTCTGGAGCCGCCAGCCAGCAAGGAAACGGACCTCAGTCCTACACCCACAGGATCAGGCTCCCAGGCACCTGAAGGAGCTTGGAGGCCGTTCTCCCCAGAGCCTCCAGAGCTGACACCTTGATTTTGGCCTTTTGAAACCTAGAGCAGAGGACTGAGCCAGCCCAGGTAGGTTTCTGACCCACAGAATTGTGAGGCAGAAAATGTGTGCTGTTTCAAGCAGCTAAGTGTGTGGTAAAGTGGTACAGCAGCGATCGGAAATGAGCTCAGGAGCTCAGCGGGGGGCAGGTGCTGCTTTACTCTGGGTGGCCTGGAAGGCTCCGAGGACCGAGACCTGAATGACCAGGAGGCAGAGCAGGGTGACCAATCACGCCCCCTTCCCAGCTTGAGACTTCAATCCTGAGTCCCCTAAACCCCCTCAGTCTTGGGTGACCAAGCGGTTGGTCACGGTAAGGCAGAGGGGGCAGGAAAAGCTCTGGGGTGGGGCTTTCCGGCGAGATGCCCCAGCCAGCCCCCCTGAAGGAAGGCTGTCAGATGCAGGAGCAGGTGACAGGGCTGCTGGGAATCTCACGCAGAAAACTCTTAGAAAGGGGACTGGGCAATTCTAGCTGAGGTGTGGGGCTGGGTGAGAGCTCTCCTATCTAGAATCTTCTGGGCCCTCCTCCCAGCCGTGGGGCTTTAGAATGACTACTGCCTTCTCTGTCCCACCCCAAGGCTATTTCCTTTCTCCCCTGCTCAGCATCCCTCCCCCCACGAGCCTCCCCCAGGGCCCAGGTGTCTCCCAGGTGCCAGGGTACCAGGTGCTGCTGCTGCTTCTCCGTGGGGAGGGGATGCTGGCGCATCTTAACTTAGTGAGACAGTGGGAGGCTGGGAGGGAGGGAAGCCAAGGTGGCAGGCTTCTGCCCAGTCAGAACAGCACCTTTGAGCCGGAAGGATGCCTGAGAGGCAGAGGGCCCCGCCCACCCTCCACAGGGCTGCTCCACCTTCACCTGAACCATCCCTCTCCCAGTTCACTAAGGGCCGGCAGGCAGGAAGCAGCTGGTTAGCCCCAGAGCAAGGATTTGTGACTGGGAAGAGCCAAGAAGGACCCGAGTTAAATTTCTGGCTCTTGTCTCGTTAGCTGTGTGATGTCTGGCAAGTTAATTGCTCTGGGTCTCAGTTTTCTCTTCTGTACAATTAGAGTAATAATACCTACTTTGCAGGGTCGTTGTTGTAAAGATTAGAGATGTCAAAAAGTGCCCCACGTGGAGCAGGTACTGGATAAATGGTAGCTATTTCAATTATGAGCACTGAACCTCCTCTCCCGAATGCCAGCCCCCTTAATCCAATGTTTCGCAAACCAGAGCGAGCCCGAGTCACCTGCGGTGCGCATCACCACGCAGACACCGCCCTGCTCCTCTGGCCCCGTTCTGCAGGCCTGGGGTGGAGCCAGCTTCCAAGCTGGTGATTCTGATGTAGGCGGCTGGGGCCACGCTTGCTCCTGGAAAAAATACGAGCTGGCCCAAGGCTGTCCTGTACCTGTACCCACTTTAGAAGCTGCCTCCACCGATGGAAAGAGCTGGCTGGGAGGTGAAGCCTTCATCCCACCCTCTGCCCTCACCTGAGGGTCTGTGCCTTGAGCAGTCTCCACACCTAAGTCAGGTGACTTGATCCTCACTCTCTTGGGATGTTGTGGATCCCTAGAAGATCAGAGCTAGAAGGCACAGCATTTTGTTGTTGTTGTTGTTGTGTGTTTTTTTTTTTGGTTAATCATTACCTAAGGTTGTTTCCATTGATTTTGAGACTGGAAGAGAGGGAGGGAGACACAGAGAGAGAAACATTGATGTGAGAGAGACACATGGATTGGTTGCCTCTGGCATGAGCCCCAACCTGGCCAGATATCAAGCCTACAACCAAGATACATGCCCTTGACCAGAATAGAACCCACAACCCTTCAGTCCATGGGCTGATGTTCTAGCCACTGAGCCAAACCACCTAGGGCCAACCCACCTCATTTGCTTCCTTGTTTTTCAATGGAAGCAACTGAGGCTCAGAGCAGGGAAGTGACTTGTGCAGGGCACACACTGCAACTCTGAGCTTCTGCCTCTCGTCTGCAAGATGAAAGCACTTGGCCACATGACTGCTAGTCCCTCTGAGTTTGAGGAATTATTGACTCCAGGAGTTGGCTCCACTGGCCCACGTGGGGAACCCTGAGGGATGCCCAGGGCTGACTGACTTCCTTGATCACTAATTGACCTGATTTCCCAGCCAGGAAGTCTGCAAAACCCTCATTGCATCCCTACTCCAGGTCTTATTCTGTTTATTGTCTACATATGGAGGGATTTATCCTTTTTCCCTTTTCCTCCTCCCTTACTCTATATACATTCACTGAAGCATTGACTCCTGCCTGCTCTCTGCCAGGCACTGGGATCAGACAAGATGAACAAGACCCAGCTGCCCTAGGAAACAGTAACTTGGGAATGACAAGTACTATTATTGAAAAGCTAGAAAACATGGACCCATGGAGGAAATGCCAACCATCTCCTTTCCACCCTAATGCGAACCGCTGTTATTCCACGCATATCCTTCCAGGCTTTTTTCCATGGTAGTACGTATTCTTCCTGTTTGTCTCACTCCCCGGTCTCATGTCTGAATCTTTCTTGTTTTGGGGGAGCACATCCATAAGTTACTTTTGAAAAAGAGGCAGGTTTCTTGAAAATTTACATGTTTGAAAATGTCTTTATTCGATCTCCATAATTAATTGATAGATTGACTGGAAATATAATTTCAGATAGAAAATAACTTTCCCTGAACAAGATCTCACTTATATATAAAATCTAAAAAACAAAATAAACAAGCAAAACAGAAACTCATAGATACAGAGAACAAACTGATGGTTGCCAAATGGAACGGGGGTTGGGGGATTGGGTAAAACAGGTGAAGATATTAAAAAGCACAAATTGGCAGTTACAAATAGTCATAGGGATGCAAAGCACAGGATAGGGAATGTAGTCAATAATACTGTAATAACTATGATGTCAGGTGGGTATTAGACTTATCAGGGGGAATCACTTCTTAAGTCATATAAATGTCTAATCACTATGCTGGACACCTGAAACTAATATAATATTGAATGTCAGCTGTAATTGAAAAATAAAAAAAAATTTAAGAAAATAACTTTGCCTTGTGTGTTTGAGGAGCATTTTTCCATTATCTACTTGCTTGCAGGGTTCTGTTGAGAAGTCTGCTGTTATTCTAAGCCTGTCCTTTTCTTTCTTGATACCTGTAGACTCTTCACTTTATCCCTGACATTTTGAAATTGAAAAACGTTGTGAATTTGTGAAGGTCTTTTTTCATTAATTGTGCTGGGCATCTAGTGGATCCTTGCAATCTGGAAAGTGACCATTTTCATTTGAGGGAACGGAATATAGTTTCAATTTCTAACAGCTCACTCTTGTTCTCTGCATTTTCCTTAAAAAACAAAAATCACCCAAATGCCCATCAACTGGTAAAATGGATAAATAAAATGTGAAATAGCCATACATGCAATATTATTCAGCCATAGAAAGAAATGAAGTACTGATACGTGCTACAACATGGATGAACCTTGCAAACATCATGTGAAGTGAAATAAGCCAGACACAAAGGCCACATATTGTATGATTCTACTTATGAAATGTCCAGAATAGGTGAATCTAGAGAGACAGAAAGCAGATTAGTGGCTGCCAAAGCCTGGGGGTGGTGGTGGAGGAAAGAATGGGGGCTGACTGTTTATGGGTCTGAGATTTTGTTTTGGGAAGAGGAAAACGTTTCAGAATTAGATTGTGGTGATGGTTACACAACCTTGTGAATGTACTTAAAACCCCCCACTGAACTGTATTCTTTAAAAGGTTGAATTTATGATGTGAATTATACCTCAATTTTTAAAAAAGGCCCCTTGTTCTCGTTCTGTGGGAATAAGACCATCTCTTGTCTCTCTGAGGATATCAACTGTGGTGGTAAGGTGGTTTTTCTTTTACACCCGGCATAGTGTTCGCTTTCTTCAAGCCGTTTTCTATTTACTTAGGCTTATGCTTTTTTATTTTGGAGGCTTTCCTTAATAATCTAGGAATCCTTGGCTGATGGCTCATATCTACGAGCGAGGCACTCAAAGCTGCCTGGCAGCTCTGTGCATGGGCAGAGCTTCTAACTGGTGGGTCTCGCCATGGGGGGTTTCAGTGGAGTCACCCAAATGTCACCATTTGCCCAGCCACCCAGAGCCCCCAGGAGGAAAATGGCAAGGAGTTTTCCCATCTGGCTTGCAAACTTTCAGCAAATCCCGATTTTTCAATATATGGCCTCCTCCCCACCCATACTTGTCCCCATGTCCCCAAGTCAGCACTTCCTGGGTTCAGTCTCTGGTGAATAAAGTTCTCTTCGGGATGTGGTTTGCGTAGAGCAGGGGTAGTTCCTGGTGAAATGGGGTGGGGAACCACTCTGGGGTACCACGCTCCTGATTCGGGCCCCGCTCTATGCCCTGTCTTCACATGGCATTCGTTTCTGAGCTTTCTGTGGTTCTAGGGTGGGAATCTGCCCATGCCTCATTGGCTCCTCTTTGGGGGTCTCCAGGTTTTTCTCTCTCTGTCCTGCCGAGTCAGTCAGCTTCTCAACTTCCCACTGACACGTCGGTCTCCTCTCCCGTGCCCTTGTGGGCTTCTACCTAAATTCACAATGGTGCGTTAATGTGGCAGCAGAGAGAAACATGGAGGTGTCCAGTCTACCAAGCTTAGTCAAAATCCCTCTTTGCTATCCGTCGTTTGAAAATCGGCAAACATTGGCATTCTCAGGTCTATCATAAGGTGCATTCTTGTAACCACCAACCCTGATATTGTGGTAGCAGTTAGGCAGACACGAGTGGAGCAAGGACGATGGACCAGGCACAGGAGGTCACCAGGATAGAAAGCCCCAGGTGCCTAGCAATGGGCAAAACTGGGAAAACAAGGACCTCACCCCAGGGGGACCTTTCCTCTCCCAGGGGGTCATGGGATTTGGACCCCTTGACCTTTCCTCCCTAGAGATAACATCTAGGCCTCGGTTGTATTTCAGCTCCAGGCCCAGAAAAGCAGCAAAACCAGTAAGTGACTCCTTGGCTGACCCCAGGACCAGCTGCATAGACTAATGACCCCATGCCTTGGAGCCGACCAATCAGTGGAGACCAAGACCTGAAAGGTCCCACCTGGAAAGCTAATGAATATCCTATTCAATCCTCCCCTGGGATCTCCCCGAAGATCTCCGGCCTTAAAAGCTTTAGGATGAATGATCGGGCCCAGGGGAGCAGGCTGGTGCCTCTTCTTTCCCCTCCTCTCTTCTCCCCCTCCTCCTCCCCTCAGATGTCACCTTTACCTTCCTCACTTCTAAGATCCGAGGGCCCTTCTTTTGCCGCTATAACTTGTTTTCTAAGCCCATTACTTCTATGAATGACTTCTTCTACCTGTGATCTTCTAAATAAAAGCTCTCTTAAGTTTGAGTCTTGGCTCTGAATTCTTTCTTAGCCAAAACTCAAGTACTGAGGTTGCTGAACCCAGGTCTGGTCCCACCCCACCGGTCAGACACCTGGTGCCATCCTCACCGCTGCCAACAACATGACAGGAAAAGGTGTGCAGTGCTGACTTGCAAGCACTGTGAGAGAGATGGAGGGAAGGCTCCTGGCAAGCTGAGTGTTAGGGGACTGCCCTCGCTAGCCATCATTACATCTCTCAGTCATACTTTACTGCATTTTATGAGGAAAATTACATGGTAGTCTCCAATCCATGGACACGTGAAAGGCTATGATGTATCCCTTGAGAATGTCAAGGGTCCAGTGTACCTCTGTCGCTATGGAAACTAGTTCCCTGGCGACAATCCAGCTTAGCAACATTCACAATGGTGCAGTGCACATTCTGGCTCTGGTAATGGGCAGAGCACAGCTCCTGGAGAGAGGGCCACACTCATCCTAATGAGCAGCCATATCCTGCAGGATGTCTCCTGGGCCTCTTCTCCCCTGGAGCAGCTAGCATGGGGCCTGGCCAGGAGCACTTCTCCTCAGAAAATGAGGAGGGAGAGGCTCACCCTCTCCCTCCTCATTTTCTGAGGAGAAGTGCCCACCACGATCTGGATCCTTGAAATGCTTCTGGAGCTGCTTTCAAATCCAGCCCCCAGGACTTCTGCTTCACAGTCACCCAAGGGAGGGAGAGAGAGTTGGCTCAGAGCTCTTTCAGTGGTCAATAGTCCATCAACTTTCAGAGTGTTTTTCTGTGCTTTGCGTCCTCTGTCTATTCCCTCCTACACACACACACACACACACACACACACACACACACACACTCTTACACTTGCTAGCTTCCCCTCAAAGCCTTTGGGGCTGCCCCTCTGCTTGGCGGGGTGTGTGGAAGGTTGTGTTCCCACCCCCAGGAAAGCCTTTCTGACCTCGGCTGCAGGAAAGGCCTAAATGGGTTGCCCAGCTCAGCATGTCAGGACTGATACCTGCTGATGAGGCCCAAGCTTGTTCTGTGCAATTTCCAACTCATTTGTCTTTTCATTTGTAGCTTAAATTGGCCAATTTCATCTGGAATGTGCTTGGACTCTCTGGCAATCCACACATAACAAATGAGTGTCCCCGTAGCTGGAACAGAGAGAGGCTGGCAGGGGAAGGGGCCCAGGTCCCGCAGGGCAGCATAGGACGGTCCTGACCCTCTAGAAGCACACATGCTTAAAGGATGGGGACCGACATGATGTCCACAGGCCTGAGGTGGGAGGGCAGGACCAATCTGCAGGGAGAAGCTCTGGAAACACCCATTTTTTCCCCTTTTCTTATATTTGTTCCTATTACCTCGTCCCCCTCCTCCTCCCCCCCCCCCCCCCGCAATCTTGAGGGCGAGTGTCAAGTACAGGGAATGGAATACATAGTTGTCTGGACTTTTAAAAGTAGGCAGCACTGACATACTGTGGAGTGAAGGAAGCCATATACTCTGATCACATGAAATTCAAAACGAGCAAAACGAATCCATGGTGCTAGAACTCTGAGTGGAGGTTACATCTTCAGGTGACGTGGAGGGTGAGGGGGCATGAGGGAGTCTTCGGGGGCTGAAAGCTTCCGCATTTTGATCTGGGCTATAGTAACGGGGGGTGGGGCGCATTGTACTTCCATGAACAAATTCACCAGGTTGCACACTTAGGATCTGTGTGCTTCATGTATGAGTTCTACCTCAATAAAAGTGAGGAAAACGTCACAGCAATGACTTCCCAACGACAGTGCGTACGCATCATGCGGGGGCTTATTTGAATGCAGATTTCCGGATGCCACCCTGGACTCTGTTTGGCTGGTCTGGGCAGCTGTCCGGGAACCTGCGTAGTTAACAGCCCCCTCTTCCCTAAGGGTGGTCACAGACCAGACAAGATTACACAGGGGCTTGGACATCTGCCCAATCAAATGGCCTACGTGCCATACTGCTGGGAGCCATGAGGGGCAGCTGGGTGCTTAGGGCTCCCAGATGACCTTGGCAGGAGGGTTAGAGGTTGGCCGCCCAGTAATACAGAGGAAACCTGTCAGTGGAGGTGGTAATGAACACCGAGGGGCTAATCGGGGTCAGGACAGAGAGTAGGCCCCTCGTCACGGAAGAGAATTGCTCTGAACAAGGACAGGATGGCTGGGCAAACACCATGGAGTGGCCTGCTGCTCTGCAGAGGCAGTGGCTGGAGAGAGCCGGTCCCCAGCAGAGGTGGAGTGCCATGCAATGGCCAAATGGCTTTACAGGGACTGGGGACGGGGTCTGGTCAGTCGTGGCTTCCTCTGCAAGCACCTGCTGCTGGACAGAAAGAGGAAGCCAAGGTTGAAGACGCACGCCTAAGGAGACCCTGGGAGGGTGTACTCAAGGTGGCGGTCCCTAAATGCCAGGCTGAACTTCAGCTCAGAGAATGAGTCTGAAAATGTGTGCCAATGGTGTCTTCTGAGCCATCCTTGACTTGAAGGCCTGGGAGGGCTGAGCTGTAGGAAAGAGGAGCTAGATACAGGGCATGAGGGAAGGGAAGGGAGCAACACTTACCTATGCCAAACCCTTACAAAAACCACACCCTCTGATCCTCCCAGTCACTCTGACATGGCTTACTTATGTGTACTTTACAGATGATCAAACCAAGACGAAGAGACGGGCACCCACTTGCCAAGACCACAAACCACACACATTGGGAATTTGAACTCGAGTCCTTAGGACTCAAGCCCACGATCTTTCCATGTTCCCTTCTACCTCTGCCTCTCCGCTCCTAACAGAGGTCGGACATTGAAGAATTTGCAGAAAGTTTCCTCACACATTATCTTACTTGATTTTCACAAACACCTTGTGTTTAGGCAGGTATAGGTCTCATTTTAGGAATGGAAAATTGACCTTCAGGGAAAGACTAACCTGCCCCAGGTCAAACAGATGATAAGTCACTGGGTACTGGATCTTAAACACCAGTCAGAAGGCTCTAAATTTGCCACAAATCCCTGTCTGGACACTGAGAAACATAGTCCAGCTCTGGCATACGTTCTGGAGAAGTTGGGGACACGCTGCTTGGAGCACACCTTGGTTTCATGATGACTGGAGATGGATTTTGCATGAACTCCTGAGGGACTGACATGAAAAAATGGCCTCCTGGGGAACATGGAGGTCCAGGAAGCTTTGGTGAGTGGCTTGCGATTATACAGGACACTGAGGTAGGAACTGAGACTAGAACCCATGTGTCCTCAAATGAATCATATCCAGAGGCCTTCTGGGAACTTCCTTCCATCCCATGGTCTCTGCCTCAGGGGCCCTCCCCTCTACCCTCCATTTGGACCATGAATTGATGCCAAAGGTGAGAAGGAAGCATCGGCCAGTGCTGGGAGAGAGGGAGAGGGAGGGGAGGGCAGCAGCCCCTGGGGGTCTTCATGCCAAAGAGCATCCAGAGGCGTCAGCTCATGGACCTGGGGCACATCATCAAGGGACAGGTAGGGACAGGGCATGTCATACTGGATCACCGTCCTGACACTACCTATAGGGGGTTTCCCCCGGTGTTCTCCCTGGTTAAGCTGGCCACTGGGGAGTCCCTGCACAACGTGTGAGGGGTATGGCGATGAGGAAGCTGTGTTCTGGGTGACCTGCCAGTATCTGGACTGCTCTGATGCGCCAAGTCCTCAAATGGTGGCAGCCATTCTGGACCCTCCATTCTGCTGTGTGTGCCCCTGGGGATTGTTCGCTTGTGGCTTCCCCCAGCAAACATTCTTTGCCCATCCTGGTTTCTCCTGGCTGCCTAGTCTACTCAGGGAAATGCAACCAGTAGTCTCCAAATCAGACCTCATTAGACCAGCAAATTGGTGGCACTCAAGTCATCACAGCACACTCCAAGCACAAGTGCAAATGCTGTTTGGATTATCCTGCAAGCTGCTTGTTGCGTCTGTTTGTGTTTCCTCGGATTACCCGTCCTCTGCTCCCGCCTTCCATCACCTCCCTAATGGAGAGGCCGGATGCAGTCCCCACAGGCTGGCATTCATCTTCCCAGCCTGACCCTCTTGCAGGCTATTAAGCTGCTGTCGCGAGATAGAGGAGGGGAGAAAAATGAGAGCGGTGCACAGAGAGCAGTGGAGGGCAAATGGGATTCTCTTAGAACGGATCCATTGATAAATCGGGCCAAGAAGAAATGGCCTCAAGCTTTGCAAAGGAGAGAGCGCCCCACACAGCAGGCCAGGTGAACGGACCTCCTCACTGGGTGGTTCGCAGGAAGAGGCCGGGCTGGGCGAGTCTCTGCAGAAGGCTGGACAGCCTAGGAACCCAGGCAAAGGTTATGAAGGCCATCGCTGCCCGACTCAGTAAAAAAATTTAGCAACTCTCCCTACCCTCCGCCTGCTCCTCTCCTCCCAAAGAATTGCAGGAAGAAAAAGAAGAGGCCGAAAGCCCAGCCCTGTTACAGATTCAAGATTCCAGCTTTGCTCATCTCTCTGCTGCAATCCTTTTATTCCTGGCACACCCTGCTTCTTGCTGTGCTCCCATCTGCACGTGACCTCTGGAAAGATGACCTTGCCGACCTCCTGGGGCCGGTGGGATGGACAGGCGTGACCTCCTTTGCCCTCCACCCCTGTGCCTCCTTCTACACCCCTGCCCAGCCGCCCATTCTCTCTTTCTTCCCTCTGACTTAAGGAAAGACGTTTCCTCCTTTTAAAAACCACCCTCACCCCATCCACCTGCTCAGGAAATTCAGTCCTTTATTTACCCTCTCTCCACCTTTAAACAACCATAAAAATGGCGCTCTTGTCTATTATCCCCTCTAAACGCAGACCCTGCTTGCTTAGACTCGTGAGTTGCTTTCAATCTCAGCCCTTCTTGATCCGCCAGCATTTTCTCAGCTCTCAGTCCCGCCCAGCACAGCTAAGAACCCTTCCTTCTCGAAACCTCTCCCTGCCTTTGTGCTTTCCTGGGCTCACCCTCCCTCTGGGTCAGCCTCTCCTGCGCCCTCATGCAGTCTCTTGTCACATGGGCAGCTCGACCGCAGTGACAGCCTCATGCTGTCATCGTTTCTCCGCCTCCAGTTCCCTAGAGAACCAAGCTTCCACTCGAGTCCTTCGAACACCGGTCCTAAATCAGACACGTCCCATCCTCTGCCTCAGTATTGGCCCCACTTCCTATCCAGCCCATCCCCCCAATAGTCCATTCCATCTCCCCAACTACTGTCCCATTCTCTACAGGGAGATGCTTCTTCAGCTCTTCCTGTGAGGTCCCCTGGCCAGAGGGTGCTCATGTGTTCCCGGGGGTCTGAGGACACCTCCCAGATGGCCTCTAAAAGGTCAAAATCGCTTTGAAGTCTTGTCTGAACCTCTTTGTGAGCTTCACACGAGGTCCGCGTTTGCTTTCCTCTAGCGTTTGCTCCCCGAGTCTCAGGCATTGAGGTACCATTGCTGAGAAGCATGTTCCTCATCCCTCAGCCTCCAGCGTGAGCCTCACCTCCTCAGGACGCCTTCGCCCTCTCTTTCCTACCAACTACCACTGGCGTTCCAGCCTGGACAGCTGACTCTGGCATTTAATTCTTCTCAATTGCTTAAGGGTGGGTCAACACCATTAGCAGCTCACTGAGGGCAGGGCCCACAGTCTCACCCTTTTAACCTCACCCAGGACCCGTGGCCCTGGGTAAGGCCTGGATTCGACTAAAGCCACGGGTTCGCTTTTGACATCATGGGACACGTTTCCAAACACCCTCCGCGAAAGTCCCACCCTGGAGACCCCTCATCTCCACTGCGTCCCCGGAGGCTAGCGTGGCTTTCTTGTCCGCTCACCTCTCCAGACAGAGAAATGACAGCGGCGCTTAAGCAAGTCCATCTCCAGGGTGGAGACTAGTCCAACTGTGGTTCCTTTGCACTCACTTAATTGCATTTGGCTCTCCACACCTGAGGCTGAGGACTTCCAGCCGCCCACAAATCCTCCTTAATTAAACCTCCCGAGGCCCCTGCCGCGCGGCAGGAACTGGGCTCCTCTGCGGCAGGGAAAATGCCCTGGTGGACGTGCCAGCTTAGGGTGGGCACTTTCAGGACCCAACCCACTGTTTCTGCAGAGGGCACTGCGCAGCCTGACCCGGGAACAGCTGGGAGGGCGGTGGTGCAGGAAGCGGGAGCTGCAAGGGTTTCTCTGCCTTGTGCTAATGGGCAACCTGCAAATTAGATGCAAAATACCATGCAAATATGACACGTATTAATTTGGAACAATTAGCTTTGGGCATTTTAGTCAATAAAATGCCAGCCCTGTATGTGACCATATTTATTGCCCCAACTGTCCTTTTCTGATATTCTAATCAAAACCGAAGGTGCGGTTATGTGAGATATTGAGAGGGATGTATTCCTCTCTTGTGAGTGTCTGGGCACAGGGGTAAGGTGGGCATTACTGCTACCTATGTAAACATAGATGCCACTCTACCCACATCCTTCCTGGCAAACATCATGGAGCCCCTACTCTACAAAAAACACCAGGCTGGGTGCCAAGAGAAGAACAGTCTGTTGAGCTCGGTACATTACACATCTCTGAGGTGCCTGTTACCAAACATTTATTAAGTGCCACTTATTATTCATGTGACCCTGGGCAAGTTAGTTTTCTCGCCTGTAAAATGGGGTGGAGGGGTACACTGGCACACCCCTCTCACAGAACACGCCTCAGCAAGAGGAACAGACTGCTGAGACAGGCAACAACCTGGATGAACTCAAGGAAATTATGCTGATAAGAAAGCTAATAGAAAAAAATTAGACTCTGTGATTCCATTTACGTAGCATTTGTGATATAACACACTCACAGAGATGGAGGATAGATTAGTGGCTATCAGGGGTTAGGGATGGGTGTGTGGCTCTAAGGGTTAGCACAAGGAAGCCTTGTGATGGCAGAGTTAAGTGTCTTGGTGGTTGTGGTGGTTACACACACACACATACACCGGTGCATGCATAACCAGTGAAATTTGGAAAAGCTCTATGAATTATATCAAGGTCAGCTTCCTGCTTTTGATATTACACTATAGTTATGTAAGATATTAATATTAACATTGGGGGAGGCTGCATAAGGGGACTCAGGACTTCCTTGTACATTTTTCTTTGCAATTCTATACTTATACTGAGTGGCCAGATTATTATGACCTCAGAATGCATAATAATCTGGCCACTCAGTGTATATCCTAAGGCTAATATGCAAATTGTCCCCTCGACCAGGAGTTCGACCAGCAGGCAGGCCGGCCAACTGCCCATGTCCCCTCCCCCTGGCCAGGCTGGCCGGACCCCACCCATGCACGAATTCATGCACCAGGCCTCTAATATATATGGGCCTCTAATATATATATATTCTGATTGGCCAGGTTATTATGCATTCAGAGATCATAATAACCTGGCCACTCAGTGTATTTTAAAATAAAAAGTCTATACTTATTTTTAAAAATAGGTATAACATCAGGTCATTTTTAGGGTTTGGTGAGTTAATATAAAACACTGAACATTGCGCCTAGCACATGGTAAGCCCTCATTATGCCGTTGTTATTACTACATGCCAGACAAGGGGTTCCAACATGGATAAGCCATAGTCTCTGTCCTCAAGAAGCTTCCGACCCAGCAGAAGAGGAAGACACAGCAAAGAGATTTTTAGCAGAATGTGCTGAGTGTGCTTAGTACCCACAAGGAGGTCTCTGGGCTTTGGGGGCGTTTCCTGGAAAGGATGTCAGGAGAGCCGAGTCAGGTCTGGTGGCATGAAGGGCATGGGGGCAGAAGGAACAGCTGGGCAAACTCAGCGGCGCAGAGCAGCTGGCGCGGGGGAAGCAGAGGCTGCTGGGCTTCCTGGAGCGTTTGGAGGCAGAGAGTGGAGGGGAAGAGGCTGGCAAAGTAGGCAGCAGCGAAGCCAGGGAGGCCGTGTATGCCCCCTGCCCGGACAGCACCCTTCCGGACGCCGGGAGTCCTCCAGCGGCCTCAGCCAGGCTGGCGCTGGCCTCCGTGGGTTCTCTGGGCACTCCTGCTCCTGGGCCCCCGAGCCAACCCTGTAGGGCACTCTGTCCCCGGCACTGAAGGAGGGACCACTGAGGGTATGAGGCAAGCGAGAGGCCGCCGGGGGCTCCGCAAACCCACCTTGGACTGGCCTTCACTGCAGAGCAGGTCAATCTACTACAAACCCAACCGCAGGCCACATTCCTGGCACACCTTTCCCCGCCCTGGGAGTGTGCGGGAGGCAACCAATCAATCCATGCATCTCTCTCACATCAATAGTTCTCTCTCCCCCACCCTCTCTCTCTCTGTAAGAGCAATGGAAAAAAATACCCTCCGGTGAGGATTAGCAAGAAACCCTCCCCCCCCAAAAAAAACACACTCAAAAACAAAACCCGTTCATAATGAATTCACTCCCCCAATATTTTTGAACACCTCATCTGTGCTACAATGGTGAACTAAACAGAGAGGGTCTCCTATCTGGGGTCAATGTCTAGTGGCAGAGATATTTGATCTGATAAGCGCCCAATTACGTAATTAGACATCACACTGTGTGCTGAAGGGAGCATCCGGGACATTGTGAGCGCTTCCCAGGGGCCTGGTCACATTCTGCAGGGGCCTCGAGGGAGCTCTTCTGAAGAAGCGCTGTTGGAGCTGAGGTCTGAACGGTAACTGACATTGAGGGAGGAGAAGTAGGGAAAAGTGACAAAGGGCCACGAAAGAGCGCATGTGGAGGCTGCGAGGTAGAAAGGAGCTCAGCGGGCAGGGCACTGAAAGAGGCCGGTGTGCAGAGCGGAGGGAGCACGGGGTGGGCGAGGGAGCGGGAGAGGGAGGCCCACTGCTCCTCGCTGCTCCTCCCGAAGAGCGCTCGCTGGGAATCACTGAAGAGCTCTGAGACGGTGAGAGAGTCTGACCAGGCTGTGTCCTTAAAATGTCATTCTAGCAGCTTTCTGGAGACTAGATTAGAGGTGCGGGAATATCAATTAAGCGATTCCAGTGGCCCAGGCAGAGGTGAGGGCGGCCTGATGTGACACAGAGGTTGTGAAGATGGGGAAGAGTGGATGGAATTAGGTGCTGTTTTTCTTTGTGTTTTTTGTTGTTGTTGTTGTTAATCCTCACCTGAGGATATTTTCCCCCCCATTAGTTTTTTCAGAGAGAGTGGCGAGAGGAAGCGGGAGAGAGAAATATCGATGTGAGAGAGCCACATTGACTGGTTGCCTTCTGCACGTGCCCCGACAGGGGGATGGGGAGTGAACCACAACCCAGGTAAGTCCCTTGACTGGGAATTGAACCCGAGACTCTTCGGTATGTGGGCTGACACTCTAACCACTGAGCAATACCAGCCAGGGCTGGATGCTGTTTTGGAGGTAGCTTAGACAGGACCTGGTACCAGGTGGACTGGATCTAAGGGGTAACAACTCCAACTTTATGGCAAAGAGAACTGGTGGGAGGTGGTACCATTCTCAAAAACAGGTAATGGTGGAGGGGGACTGGACGGGGCGGGGCGGGTGGGCAGAGACAGTGGCAGATTTAGGAGGAGAATCATGACTCAGACTTTAGATCTGCCCAATCTGAGTTTTTTTGAGACATCCAGCTTAGCTAGGCAGGTGGATATAAGGATATAGAGCTCAGATGAAGAAGTACAGGTTACAGACTTACACCCGGGTGTCACCTGAACGTGGCTGATAACGGAAGCCACTACCAATGAGATGGCCTGGACAAGAATCCAGTCAGAAGAGAATCCCTTGAACCAGGCCATAAGGAATCCAAGGTTTAAAGACCGGGGAGGAAGGATGACTCAGCAAAGACGACTTGGTCGTAACCAGAAAAGCCAGGCCTGTGGGGGCAGGAGAAGCCAAGGGACAAGAAAGTATCGGAAAGGAGGGGAAATATTTTTGAGGACTAAAAATATTCCCTGCATTTAGCGATAAGGAGAGCTGTCTTAGCAGAATGATGGGGGAGGAAGCCAGACTGAAGAGGGGCAGAGGAAGAAGTGGGAGGTGCAGAAATGGAGAGCGTTAGCACAGCCAATTCTTTCCAGAAATTTGGCTTGTGAGGAGAAACGAGGCAAGGTGGTGGCAGCAAGTGGAGCTGGGCTTGAGGAGGGCTTTGGTGGTGGTTGGTGAAGATGGGAGGACCTTGGGGATGGTGGGGAGGAGGTTCCTGAGACCAGAGGACAGGATCCAGAACAGAGGTGGTGGAAGACCGGCCTGCCGTGGAAACGCCTCCTCTGCAGAAGCAGGAGGGAGGAGGGGAGGGCTGGTGCGGAGTCAGGCGTGTGCGGGGCTGTGGGGATGAGTGAGGGGGATGCGGGAATGCGGCCTGCTGACTTCTCTTGCTCTGCGAAGTAGGTGAGGTCCTCCGCTGAGAGTGAGAGTACAGGCGAAGGTTTGGGGAGGAAGGTGTGAAACAGGCATTGTGGACAGTCAGAGAGAGAGAGAACCAGGGGGAGGTGGTAGGAACAGCAGGCACTTTGGAAGGATAAGTTGGGCTGGTGATGGTGACTTCTCAGAAGTACCAATCTGCTTCACTCCGTCTTATTCTAGCAGGTCGAGTTGTCTGTACAAAGGCGGAAAGAAGCAGCCAGAGTGATTAATCCAGACTGGGACTCGGCCAGCCCGGGGCAATAAAAAGACAGAAGGTCAAGAGAGTTTAGGATATTGGCAGGAGAGCTCTTAAAATGACAGAACACGGAATCTATCTGGACTCAGAGAAGCAAGACAGAGGAAGGCAACGGATGGCAAGGAAATAGAGGTGCCAATGGACAAAAGATCCTGCTAGGTCAACGAATGGCTGGGTGGGAGTCGATGAGCAGCAAGCTGGCAGACCAGGAGGTGGTAACCAGAACACAGGAATCTCTACGAGGCGATTTTCAGGTGATGGCAAGGCATAGGATGTGACCTTGGGAGCGAGCGGCTGAGGTGGGGAAGCCGGTGAAGGGGCTGATGGTCTGGAGGTAGGATGGGTGGCTCATTAGTCACTAGAGTGAGTGGCTGAGGTGGGGAGGCCGGTGAAGGGGCTGATGGTCTGGGGGTAGGATGGGTGGCTCATGTAGTCACTGACCCAGCCAGGACAATGGATAGACTGGGAAAGGGGAGGATGTCTACGAGTAGATGCCAAAGGCTTCACTGAGCCAGGAAGGTGGCTGGGGGTGCTAACGGGGAGAGGTGGCCTGACCTTAAGAGATTTGGGGAATAAGGATGTCTTAGAGAAATTATGTTCCCTTCCACCTGAAGTACATTCTCCAGCGTGAAAGAGCAGCAAAGCAGATGGAAGGAGTCTGAGAAGAGGTGATAGGCACAGCACAGGGCAGAGGGGGGTAGACTGACAACTGGTCCTGATGACACTAACATGCTTGGGGCCTTGGGCACGAGCTTTCCCCTCCCTGGGCCACAGGTTTCTCATCGATGAAAATAAGTTGGGGGAGTTAGTAAGGTAGAGCTTCCGGCTGACGTTAGGGAGCCACACTAGGTTATAGCTGAGATCCCGATCACATTGCTCATATTTATTGGAGTAGATAACCAAGAGATTACTTTTTTTAAAAATTTTTTTTTATTTATTACAGAGAGGACGAGAGAGGGAGAGAGAGATAGAAACATCAGTGATGAGAGAGAATGATTGATCGGCTGCCTCCTACACGCCCCCTACTGGGAATCGAGCCTACAACCCAGGCATGTGCCCTTGACTGGGAATCAAACCAGGGACCTTTCAGTCTGCAGGCTGACGCTCTATCCACTGAGCCAAAACAGCTAGGCTAGGGCATTAAGAGATTGCTTTAAAAATTCTTTCATACTTATTGATGCCTCCTTTGTGCCCAGTATTTTACACGTGTGAGCTGGTTTCCTTTTCACAAGCCTAGGAGATGGGTATGTGAACTCCATTTTCCAGACGGGCACACGGAAGGTCGGAGTCCCTGAGCCACTGTCACTGGGTCTGTGCTGTGCTGTGACTGAGAAGGTGGGAAAGCAATGGGCCAGACATCTCCGGGGACCCAGGCACCTCTGATGTCCTGTGTGCGTATCTCTGGTGCTCCGTTCTGGGGAAGACCGTGGGGAGGTTGGCAGAAGAACAGGTTCCCGCTGCAGGCCGGAGTCCACCTGTGGCAGACAGGAAGCCCCGCTTCCCAGGTCACACTGGCTCCCCTTACCTCCCCTCCAGCACCAGCGGAGGGCGCTGTGCCCGCTCCCACGCCCAGGTGAGGGCAGGGGCCTCTGCTCCTCGTCTGCCTGGTGGCTGGGTGGTTACTGGGGGCCCCTTCAAGCCTCGGCAGCAGCGTATGAACATGGAGGTGCAGCCACCCAGGGCTCCTTCCTCCACTACCCAGGTCTAAAAACAGTCTCCCTGATTCTAAGGAGCCAGGCAGCGGGTCTTGCTGCACACGACCCAGACAGAGCCTTCACAGGGCAGTCTTTCTCGTGGGGCCAGACAACCCCCAGAAAACCCCGGAAGGTCCACTTCCATGGCTGACCTGGGGCCCCCGCTCTGCTACTGGCCCCTCCTGGGCCTCCCTCTCCCTCCACCTCCATCACAGACGCTATCTGCTTAGAGAATGCACAGACAACCTAATTTCACCCTAATCATGAAATACCAGCAAAGACCCAGCACCTGGCCCAGTACTTTACAAACAGTAGAAATACTTACTGAAAAATAAAAGCTATTCTTGAATATTTCAAAAATAAAACTCTACCAAGCCCACCAGAATTTCTAAAATTATTGATTGCATTGCTCCTATTTATTGGAGTAGATAATTAAAAGATTACTTAAAAATTTTTCATCCTTCATGCCTACTATGTGCCCAACATTTTACAAGAGTGAGCTTCCTTTTTTCACAAGCTTGTGAGATGGGTATGCTAACCCCATTTTACAGATGGGCAAACTGAGGCTCAAAGAGACGTTAAGAGGCATGGCCAAGGTCACAGAGTTGGTAAGCAGTGGCCACAGGATTCTAACCCAGATGTCTCTTTAGCACGAGGCTGCCTCTTAGGAGGGCATACACAGAACGGAATCCACCGGAAGCAAAGAGGCTCCCCACTGCCACGTTCTGGGGAAGTGGTTTTGAGGTTGGTAAGCTCTGCGGAGAAAAGAGGAGGAGAGCCAGGCCCTCGCTCACCTCTCCCCTTTGATTGCTCGGCTGGCTCACCCACTACCTCCGCAATCTGGCGTTTCGTCCAGAGCCACCTGGCTTGGTTCTCTGAGCCTGAGAGGGGCCAGAGCTGCAAGGACCTCTCCTGTGGATATAGCACCCCTGCTCCCCTCCCCACGAGACAGAGCGACTACTGGGCCCAGGGGGTGCCCCTTATTCTCAGGGCCCAGGGAGCAGGCGGGAGTGGCAGAAACAGGAGTGGTCTGACCTGCCACGGATGAACATAGCTGCCAGCCCCTCCGACTGACAGGTGAGCAGCTGTGCTCTACAGCTGTCTGTCCATCTGCCTCCTTCTGATGCTCCTCGGAGAGGGGAGGACCTGGACCTGAAGCAGCAGGGAAGACGGGGTGGGGCAGGAAGAAAAGTGTGCCCTTTCTATCCCAAACCAGAACCCCTCTCCACTGCAATCCCTCTCACTGCCTCCTTCCCTCCCCACTACTCGCCTAGCTCTGCCTGCCAAGCTCTGCAAATCACCACACATGCCAATAAGTCATTAGAAACCAGAATGGCAAATGTGGGGTTGCTATGGAGACCAACACCAGGAGCTGGCAGCCCTGGGGGCCAGCCTGTGGCTCAGGTGTGCTGTGGGGAGAGCTGGGAAGCCCCAAAAAACCTGGCAGTGGGGAGATAACGCATTATGCCCTATTGGGGTGCTGTTTCCAGGCAGGGCACCAGGCTCTGCCGCCCCCTCTCCCGCCCCTCCCCAAGGCTCTGATCCCACCACCTGCAGCTTGTTAGGTGTGATAAATGACACAGAGGCAGCGGGAGGGCAGGTGCAGCCTGGGCCAATGGGCCAGCCCCCCCCCCCCCTTCATAGACATGCCTCACCCAGAGGAGGTGGCTGGAATAAAGCCCACTTGGGGACCAGTCCCCAGGGCCGGGGGCCAAGGACCACGGACAGCCCTTCTTAGCAACCTGAGCTGGTTGCCTGTGTTTGGAGGAAACTGAGGCCCAGTGAAAGGCTGAGGGCAGAACCGCACTCAAGCAACACACTCTCATCTCCCTGACCCTGGAACTCACTTTGCTTCTGCCCAGCGCTGGGCATAGTGTCTGGGCCCTTGTAGGGCAAGCTCGTGCACACACACACACACACACACACACACACACACTTGTTGAAAACCGCTGAGAGAAGGTGTGCAAGCATCCGGAATTTCTGACACGACAGCAGCAGGCCCTGGATGGGGGTCTCAGCTCTTCCACGAACTCGGTGTGGCCTCCCACAAAGCCACGTCTCTCTGGGCCTTGTTTTCATCATCGGGAAAACAACCGGGATGTGTTTCAGACACAGTCTGTTCCGAACTGGGCTCTTCAGAGTTACGAAGCGATGCCTGGGGGTCATGGGTCAGGAGGAGGCTGTCAGTGGGGGTCTGGCCCACCTGCCTTGCTCCAGCTTCAGCAGCCTTCTGTTAATTTCCTGTTGCTGCTGTGACATATTACCACACATTCAGTGGCTTAAAACAACCCAGGTTTATTCTCTCACAGTGCAAAAACGAGCCTCACTGGGCGAAAATCAAGGTGTCGGCAGATCTGCATTCCTTTGTAGGGGATCTAGGGGAGAATCTGTTTCCTGGCTTTTTCCACCTTCTAGAGGCCCCCCCGCTTTCCTTGGCTCATAGCCCCTTCAGTCGTCAAGCCACCAATGGCCACTGAGTCTTTCTCACATGGCATCACTCTGACACGGACTTCTGCCTCCCTCTCCCACATTTAAAGGGCTCTCATGATTACACTGGGTCTATCAGATAATCCAGGGCAATCTCTTTATTTCAAGGCCAGCTAATTAGCAACCTTAATTCCATCTGCCACCTTAATTCCCCTTGCCATCTAACTTGACATAGTCACAGGTCCTAGGGGCTAGCATCCAGACATCTTTGGGGGCCATGATTCTGCCTACCACACCCACTTTGAAAAATGGATCAATTTCTATAAATGTTTGAAAGCCACCTAACCAGAGGACTCTCAGTTGCCATCTGTTTTAAAAGACTATGACTTGGACTCCTCCTTTTCTCCATCGGGGATCATGACAAGAATTCAGAGGAACTCTGGGGCCTAACCATCAAGTGTGAATGTTGGCAGTCTTGGGCGGTCCTGGTGGGGTGTGCAGAGAGTGGGCCTCTATGTCCACCGGAAAAGAGGTCTCCAAGGAGGAAAGAATGAGGGCTGTTCTGGGGAACCCACCCATCTCAGCTCTTTCCTCTCCAGTCCATATGCACATATACACTGAGTGGCCGGACTATTATGATCTCTGAACGCATAATAATCTGGCCACTCAGTGTATATATATATTTATACATATATATTAGAGGCCCAGTGCATGAATTCGTGCATGGGTGAGGTCCAGCCAGCCTGGCCAGGGGGAGGGGACATGGGCGGTTGGCCGGCCTGCCTGCTGGTCGAACTCCTGGTCGAGGGGACAATTTGCATATTAGTCTTTTGTTATATAGGATATATACACTGAGTGGCCAGATTATTATGCGTTCAGAGATTGTAATAATCTGGCCACTCAGTGTATATTCAGTCTGTCCTGCAGTGATCTGTTTTGGCTTTTACTTCCAGGTAAAGTCAGATGGAGGGCCGTGTGTGTGTGTGTGTGTGTGTGTGTGTGTGTCCATGCATACAAGTGAATGATCTCTCCCATCCAACAGAATGATCTCCGAGGCCATGACTGTTTACCCTTGCTGTCCTTTCACCCGTCCCCATCCACGGCGCCTGCACCTCGTGCAGAAGGCACACTGATTTAAGCCATAAAGTTGAGACACCATCCTTTCCTCCCATACCTTGACCTTCAACACGGTCCTCTTCCTAGACCCACCCAGGAGTCCCCAGATTATTTGTAACAAACTCTAGATCAGGGGTGGGGAACCTTTTTCCTGCCAAGGGCCATTCGGGTATTTATAACATCAATCACGGGCCATACAAAATGATCAACTTAAAAATTAGCCTGCTGTATTTGATCAAACATTTAATTAACTCACCCTTAATGCCTCAGCAGGGCCAGACCGAATGATTTAGCGGGTCTTATATGGCCTGTGGACCGGACACTCCCCACCCCTGCCCTAGAAACAGTACCAAGTTCTGAAAGCGTAGGTCTCAGAACCTTCCTGCTAGCACCTCTCCAGGACCATCGTGATCCACTCCAGCACCTGCAGCTGAGACAGGCTCTGACGTGCCCTGAGGAGAGGGTGGCCTCTCATTCGCCTCCCGCACCACACAGCTCCGGTAAGATACCCTCCGCCTACTGCCTGAGACCCAGCGGGGCTGCATCACAAAACTCTTAGGAGAACAGTGTCCTGGGTATTAATCACAGCCCCTGTGTTTTAGGATGTTATGCAAATTACTCACCCTCTCCCAGCTTTATTTTTTTTCCTTGGTATAAACCGGCAGCTCACTCTGATTCCTACCTCTATCATCTGTCCCAGGGGATCCGGGAAGAGAAATGTGATGAGGTAGGAGAGAGCTATTCTTTGGAGGGTGGGCCCTGGGGAAACGGAGGGGGAAAGGAACTAACATTTATTGAGCTTCTACTTTGTAGCAGGCACTTTACACAGATTAGCTCGTTTAAGGCCGAGAACCAGGAAGAGTTGGGGGCTAAATTCTGGCGCTGCCACTTGCCAGCTGAGTGTGGCCTTGGGCAAGTTACTTAATGTTTCCCAGCTTTAGTTCCCTCCGCTGCTAACCGGGGGGAATCATATCCACGTCACAGAGTTATGTGGATTAAATGCGATCAATGCAGGGAGCTTTCGGCACATCAGGAGCACTCAGCAATGTGAGCTCCTGTTATAACAACCCTATGAAGTAGGTATTACTAACCCAGATTTGCAGCGTGGGGGTGGGGGGATGGGAGAAACTGAGGCTCCGAGGGGTTAAGTCAAATGCCTGAGGGTTAAGGGACAGGGGCTCTAACCCACCTCGAAGGGACCCCAGTTCCATGGGATTATGAGTTTAGGCCTGGGTCTTAGAGACTGTGCCCACAGCCTCCAGGTAGTTGGTGGGCCCTCCTTGCTCAGGCTGCCAGTGCCCAGAAGGGTTGCCCACGTGAGTCTTGGCTCCTGCTCTTCGGCTGGGGGCGGGGTGGGGGCGGGAAGAGTGAGATGTACGAGGGTCCCCACTCCAGGGCACTCTCTCTACAGGTCAGAAGTGAGCCAAACCTCAAGTCACAAGACCCAGGCGGCCTCCCTCCAGGGGAAGGAAGACTCACCCTTCATGGGGGAATGTGTGCTCCTCTGGGTACAAGGTCATGTCCAATGCACTCTCTATGAAACCAACTGGATTGCTCTAGGAGCGACCTACCAACCAGGAGCCCCGGCAGGGAGAGGCAGGGGACGAGAAGCAGGCTGCAGACTGGGCAAGAAAATGCAGCTTAAGGGATGGCAGAGAATTGGGCCCAACATCAGCGGGCCAGGGGGCTGGTGACAGCAACCGATTAGGGGAGCGCAGGTCCTCAAAGCAAGACGTGTCCAAGGACGGAGGTGTCCACTGGCTCTGGTCGCTGGCTCTGCGGAGAAGGCACGAATGCGGGCCAAGAGGTTCTCATTCTCTAAGAAAGGGCTGCTCTCCTCTCCAGAGAGAACAAGGGGACACCAGAAACCCTACGACAGGGAGGGGCCTACTCCAGAGACAAAACTGCTCCCCACCCAGGGCCCCCCCATTTGGCCACCCCTCTCCCATCCCCACCCCCAGGAGCTGCTCCTTCCCCTCCCCAGACCCTCCCCTCCACAGATCCAAACCCCAGCCCGCTTTCCAGGCCCCAGCCAGCCGCACCCCTCTGAGGCAGCGTTCCCTCTGTACTCCCACACAGCTCACAGTTCTGATAACATTTATAGTCTAAATCACACAGTTTAGCACTTGGTTTTAAATACTGTCTCGTATTATTCCCTTGTTATTTCTTGGGAGTATAAGTTTTGCCTCCCCAACGGATCTGTAGATTTCCTTTCCAGCAAAGACTGGGACTTCCGGTTCTTTGTATTCTCCCGACCCCACACCCCACACTAGGACAGCGCTCCAAAGGTATTTATTGGGTGGGGGGTTAGGGGGTGAGTACTAATTGACTGAATTAGCTTCAATGGCTGGGGAACCCCCTGACTACCTAGTGAAATTCGGAAATGGATGGCCAAAATACTGGGTTTTAAAAGGTCAGATCACGTGACCTCCTGCCCCAAACCCTGCAAAGCGTCCATCTCACTCTGAGGAAAGACCAAACTCCTCACCCCAGCCCCAGGGCTTTCGGAGATCTGGCCTCCGCAAACCCACCCGGCCTGGCGGCCCTGCCTCTGAGCCCTTGCACCTCCTGTTCCCTCTGCCTGGTGTGCCCTCACCACCTTGCAGCCTCTTCGTCTTTACTGTGTCAGTGAGGTCTTCCCGGACCACTCTGTATGAAATTACAAACTCCCCTCTTCCTCGCACACCCTCTCCTACCCACTTCCTTGCTTAATGTTTCTCTTTAGCACTTGCCACTTTCTAATCGACTGTCTCCTCAGACAACCAGGTATAAACTCCACGAGGGCAGAAATCTGTTTGCTGGTTGCTCACTTTTGTCTACACCAGCAGGCCAGGCACAGAGCTTAAAAAAAAACACACTTGCTAAGTGAAGAGATTCCAGTCCTGCTCTGTGTCTGACACAGCTGAGACATGGCTCTGTAGAGATGGGCAAGGGACAGGCAATTTCTGCAGCTTCCCCAGATGTGGGACTCCACCCTCCCACCCTGGGCCAACTCTGGGCAAGCACCTTCTGAAGTTCCGGGGCCTGGAGCTGCGTGAGCCCCCATGCAGGGCATGCCCATCAGCTGTCCCTCTGAGGTCGCTCCATCTCCTGGCATCACCACCTCTGCCCTCCCCAGCCAACCAAAGACAGATGCTTTCATCACCAGCCTTTGAATGCTCCTTTTGAGAACATCTCTCCTGTCTGTCTTACCTCTTCCTTCCTTTTTTCTCCCCTGAAAGGATCAGGGAAGACATACCCACTTTACAGGGAGAACCACGCTGGTTGCCTAACAATCACTGCTCCTTCTTCCATATGTTTCTTAAAAAATATGTTTTTATTGATTTTAGAGAGGAAGGGAGAGAGAGGGATGGAAACATCAATGATGAGAGAGAATCATTGATAGGCTGCCCCCTGCACACCCACCTTCTGGGGATGGAGCCTGCAATCCTGGCATGTGCCCTTACCAGGAATCGAACCGTGACCTCCTGGTTCATGGGTAGACGCTCAGCCACTGAGCCACGCCGGCCAGGCTTCCTCCATGTGGTTTTCCCCCCGAAGGATCTGCCTTGTGAGTTTCTAAATATGAAGGGCTGTACTCGTTCTTTCCAAGACACAGGAGGCTCCCTTGTTAGAGACTCCCACTGACAGCACCATTCCCAAACCGTCCCCCATAATCTGCTCAGCCAGGGGCTGTGTCCATCCTCATATCTCCCAGAAGTCCTCCCTACACTGGTTCCACTATGGTGGCCATGGGGGCTGACTCTTAGGGTCCAGCTTCTCTGGGGCCCCGGCTCTGTGTGGCCCCCGAGACACTGAGCTAAGGCAGAAGGAAACAATGTTGGCTCAGGAGCTGTGCAAGACCCCAAAAGGGAACAGGCAGCCCTTGGCTTGGACAGGACGTCTGGAGCATCTTTTTGTAGCAGGAAGGGAGGGGAATGGGCTGGATGGGCCCAGAGCACCCTCCAGGTCCAAGGGGGTGGTTAAGGAGCAGGAGCTCTTGGATCAGAAAGGCTAAATCCTCCATTGTTGTCCACCCCCCCCCCCCCCACAGCTTTATGTCTTTAAGCAAGTTACTGAACCTTTCTGAGTCTCAGTTTTCTTGAATTTAAATTAGAGATAATAAGAGTACCTACCTAATAAGGGTATTTCTGAGGATTTAATGGATTAATGTAGGTAAAGCACTTGGCACAGTGTGTGGCACATAGTAAATGCTCAATAAATGCTAGCTGCTATAATTAGTGCCATTACAATGTGAGAAGTGGAGGTTGAGAAATGGTTATTGCCCAAGGATCCCTCTGCCTGATCTTCATCTTGGAACTCATTGCAAGCCCATCAAATGCTGAGCCGCGGGGAAGATGTGGGCGGGAGAAATGTACAGAGAGAAACTGAATTCTAAACCAAACCTGGTTCCACTCATCTCCTAACAGGCAGGCAGCTCCCTCAGCCCAAGGTGTCCACTGGGTTCCCAGGAAGTGCAAGAAGCCAGAGGACAAGGGCCCTGGCAGCTCTGGGTTTAGACAGAGACTGCTTGATGACGGCTTAGAACACTCAGGAAGCCATGGTCGGGCGACCAAACCCAGCAGGGATGCATCAGGTCCCGCCCAACTGTTTTAGGCTGGAGAATGTAGGGATGGTCTGAGTGACCTGTCAGCCCCACTGGAAGCTCAGCTCCAAGCACTGGAACCAGAGGCTGAGGTGGGACATGTCCACGGTGTTCCTGATACCTACAGGAGCCAACATACACAATGTGGCACCTCTTTACACGCGAGCCCTGTGCCCGTATACCCTTGGCACCAGTGTCCCCAGGCCCGCCACCTCTGCCTGGCTGACTCCGTTTCAAGCCTTGCCCCAAATACCATGTGCTTTGAGAACCATTCCCTAATCTGCACACAGAGACAGTCACCTCTTTATCGGCTCATCCTGTATTACAGCACTTGTTTCATTGTTGTAAGACTGACTTCCCACTCTGGCCAGTGTGGCTCAGCTGGTTGGGCGTCCTCCTGTGCACGGTGCACCGAAAGGTTGCTGGGTGGACTCCTGGGTCGATTCACGGTCAGGGCACATGTCCAGGTTTTGGTCTCGATCGCCGGTAGGGGACACGCAGGAGGCAACCAATTGATGTTTCGATGACTTGCCCAATATCACCCAGCTATAAGTGGTAAAGCCTGGATTTGAACCCCAGGTGTGCAGCTCCGGAATCTATATGCTTACTGTGAACTCCTGGAAGACAGGGGCAACATCTGACTTGTCGCTTTGTCTCTAGCATCTAACACGGGTCTGAGCACACAGTAGGTGCTCTGAAAAGATGGGCTGATTACATAAGCAAATGCCTGGTGACTATTCTAGCCTCTGAGCTGTGGGAATGAGAGACCAAGGCCCTCAAGGCAGTATATGGTGTACGTGTCCTTCTTACACTCGCTCTCTTAGCAATCCCACCACACACTGCTGTCTGTCCTGTCTGGTTATGTCTGTCCTTGTGTGCCTCTTGCCTTCTGATTTTTGTTTCTCAGTGTATCTTCTGCCTTTGTTCTCCTCCCTACTGTTTCTGGCCACCCTCCCTCTTTCCTGCCCCATGCACCCTCCGTCCATTGTCCTTGCCCTTCTCTGTAGTCCTTGCAGGCTTGACAGCCTCCCACCCCATTCTTTGCCTTGGAGCATTTATAGAGTCCAGGCTTGTCCAAGAAGGCTGAGGACCCCAGTGGCATTGCCTCGTTAGACGGGCCATGGATGAAGCTCCTACCCCCTGACCCTCAATGAAACAGCAATTTCCCATCTACTTGGGTGCAGGGTGTGGAGCGGGGTTGCCTGCCTACAGTTGTCACACACCTGTGCAGCACCAGAAAGACCAATGCTCCCCCTACGTCCTCCTTCGGGGTGCCATCTCCTCCAGCAAGCCTTCCCTGATCACTCAAGAAAGCATTCAGCCAACCTTATACCGTCTCATATTCTAACTGAGGAGACAAGGCATGCTCCTGCAAAAACCCAATTAAAATGTAATCTTCAGATAACTGTACCACTTAGCAGATGTCACAGACATCCAGGGGCCAAATGAACTGCAGACAATCAGTGATTTCAAAGCGTAGACCTATGTGACCCGAGGCGAGTGGTTGATCCTCTCTGGTCCTCGGTTTCCTCAGCTATACTAGAGTAAAGCAGGGGATGATCATCCAGCCCTTAGAAGTTTGTCAAGAGGATTGAATGAGATAATTTTCCTAGAGCTCCCGACACACTGCTGCTTAGTAGGCACTCAATAATCAATCTGTGTCTTTCTCCCTCCTCCGTCTAAAGCATTGGACTTCTACTCAGCACGCCCCGATAAACGGTAAGATAGGAACTGGTCCACCCTTTTAGGTCAGAAATGCCTTAAGGACAGGATAGCCCCGGCTCTGTAAGCTTTGCGGTACCTGGTATCTTGTAAGGAGATGGGCCTGTCATGTTAGAGGTCACCCAGCATGATGATGACAATTCACCAGGACTGTTCACGCTCGCACCCCTCCCACCGACCAGTGGATCTCTGAGAGAGCGTGGTGGGCACACAGTAATCACCACGGAAGTCCAGACACAAGTTCATTCCGCCCTGAGACATGGGGGTTTGTTTAACTGCTGTAGCCTCAGCTCCTGAAAGAGTACCAGGCACACAGTCGGTGTGCTCAATAAATTGTTGAGGGAAGGAATTTTGTTTAAAAAGCAATCGATTTTCTTTTTCCTTTCAAATAAAAAAGGGGGGATAGGAGAAGGAAGTGGCAGGATACAGGAGGCATGGCAGGGACACGCAGCCGCCAGGCCCACCAGCCCTGGCTCTCTTCTACAAAGGGGATTGAGCAAAGCCAACAGCAAGTGTGTTGTCACCATCAGAGCGTGCCTGGCTCCTGGTTAAGACTGCGGTTTACAGAAGAAAAGGGGGCAAAGGTGGCGACAGAGGCCTGGAAGGGAGGGAGGCAGAAGGCCACGGGAGAAGGAGGAGGGTGAAAGAAGAGAGAGTGCTGTGAGGAGAAAGGGAGACTCTTGAGGAAAGAGCGTGAGGAGGGGAGGAGAAAGAGGAGGAAGGAGGGAGGCACAGGGGGAAGGGGAGTGGGGAAGAATCCTGCGAGTCACGGAGGAACCGCGTCTCAGTCTGGGTGGAAATTGTCTTAGCAGACCTCTGGGTTCCCACGGACACTTGGTGTCTCCTTGCGGGTAGGCTGTGCTGGGGGGAGGGTGTGGATTTGGGGGTGCTCCTAGACACGATGTGTCTGCCAAACCCCTGGCAGGTTTCAATCCCTGGAGCACTGTGACCTTTAGTGCCATCCTTGCCAGAGGGACCCCCCCGAGGCAGGAAGGAGGAGACTCAGGGTGAGCCAGCCCAGGGGGAGGCAGAGGGCTAAAGCCTCAGACCCCTAGCTGTGCTCTCCGCTTTCCATCTTCTCCCCACAAGGGCACCTGGGCAGCCAGGAAAGTGGGTCAGGCACCCACATGTGACTTTCTCTGACAACAACAGGGCCCACAGGCAAGCCAGGGGGCCTCAGTGCCTTGTACACAGCCTTGCCCCTTCCCCCCGCCCAGCGCTTCTTGCTGGAGGGACCTCTAGGGAGCAGTGGGCAGTGGAAGTATCCTGGCCTTCTCATTCGGGAAGAGGACATCGGGCCAGAGCCTACTCCAGGCCGGCGGGAGGGGGGAGCCTGCCTGAGCCTGGGTTCCTGAGAAGATCCAGAGCTCCCAATGACGGTGACCAAGCAGGCAGGGAGCCATCTCTATGGCCCTGACCCGGGGAGTCAGTTCTCTCTACCGTCCACCTCCTGGGCTCCAGCCCATCTCTGCCACGGAGGGAGCGCTGCGCCCTGCCCTCCCTCCGACCTGCCCGTCCACGAGAAGCCGCGCGGCGCCCACAGATGGGAGCTGCGGCAGCCAGAGAACAGAGCACAGAGCCCAGCTGACATTTTCCTCCCTGCTGTTTGATGGGGAGGAAAGCAAAGGGGAGCGCAGCAGCACCCCTCGGCCCTCGCCCAGGGTCCGGGTCTCCCGCACCTTCAGCGTCTCAGCTCAGCCCCCCATCACCGGCACCGGGGGCTCCTCGCTGGCTGGGCAGCCAGAGTGTGCGCCGCCCTCGGATGCAGGACAGACGGACCACCTGTGGCTGGCCAACCCCTCCTGCCTCCCGGGGGCTGCGGTGGACCCAGCGCGGTCTCCCCGGCGCCGCCTCCACTCCCAGCGCCCCAGGCTGAGCCCAGGGCGCCCATCCCCCACCCCGATGTCCCATCCAGACTGCGGGCGGACCCTGCCGGCCTGGGAGGAGCCTGGCTCAGGGTTCCAGATACTTCGGACAGACACCGAGGCCCCCCTAGTCCCTCCGCACCGACACCCACCCGAGTTCCAAGGAAGGGAAGTCCCAGGGTCCTGGAGCGCTGCCACCCCCCCTGCGCGCCCCGGTCACGCCCGCCCTAACCTCTCCGCCACCTCTCGGCTCCCCGACATCTCGCGGCCCCTCTCTCCCCAGCAACAGTTTGAGGCGGGTCAGGCCCCTCGGGGTGGATACCGCCCTGGCGCCCCCCTCGCCCGCCGCGGGGGGTCTGGCCCGCGCAATCGGCCACCTCCTTGCCGCCCCAGCCCCTTCCCTCGGCGCCGCGGCCGCCCCTCCCCGAGTCACCAGCTTCCGCCGCGGCCCCGCGGCCACGCCGGCGGCCCCAGCCCGCCCGGGGTCAGCCGGAGCCGCGCACTCACCCGCGGCCGCCGTCAGGTCCCCGCGCCGCTCGGCTGCAGCCCGCGCCGGGCTGGGGAGGCTGGTCCGCGCCCTTCGTCCGTGCGCTGCCGCCAGGCCGGCCAGGCTCGTGGCGCCTTCCTGCCGCGGAGTTGTCCGGGGAGTGGTGCCGGGCAGAGTCGGGAGGGCGACGGAGGAACAACGACCCGCTCGCCCGCGCCCCGCGCCCCGCGCCCCGCGCCGGGGGCTCCGCGCCGCCCTGCGCGCTGATGGCCGGGGCTGCGGGCTCCAGCCGGGCGCTCCCTCCGCGCGCTCGGCCAAGTGCACCCCGCAGGCCTGGCGCCCGCGCCCGCGCCCTCCGCGCCTCCTCCGGCTCCGTTGCCCTCCTCACTCGCTTCTCTGCCGCTCCCCCAGCCTCCCCAGCCCACTCCGCTCGCCGCCTCCCCGTCTGCAAGCCACGCCGCCCGCTTCCAGTCCCGCTGCCATTTTAACTCCTGAGTGGCCAGAGGTACCTTCTCCCCAACACACACCCACACGCTGGAGGGAGGGGCTGGGTGGGGCCCCGATGCTCAAGCTTGAGTGTCTGGGGCCAGCGGTGTTCTTGTGCCTTCAGTGCAAAGCTTGGCTGAAGAAGTGGGCCCGGGGCCTGAGTCCGAGCGAAGAAGGGGGCAGCTCTTACCCCCTTGCAAAGGCCAATAGGTTCTAGGCTTCGGAAGTTAACAGGGGACTAAGGAATTCGGTGGGTGGGTTAGAATTTGTTCAGTGGACACAGGCACCTCTTATCCCAAAGAATCGAGTGGAATACCCCTGAGCTCTCATGCCCTTAGGGCACTGCCCCCTGAGCAGGGCAGTCCTGGCGTCTTGGATCAAACCCCCCTGACCCTTAGCAAACAATGCCATCTACTTAGGTATTAGGCAGGAACCAGGGGCTTGGCTTTGCGGGGTGCTCACCCTGCACACTGGGCGTTATGAACACCGGGGAAGGAGAAGAAGAGCTGATGCGTGCTGATGGTGGGTGCTGGGCTGCTTCCCGGGGGCTGAGAAAGGCTGGGTCCCTGCCGCGAATCTGCCTTGGGAGGGTGGGTCTCCTGCTGGAGCTCAGGCTGAAGGCCATGCTTTAGTGGGCCTGCCACCTGGACCACTCAGAATGGACACCACAGCTCAGCTCCCATGCGGGCCACACCGCGGATGCGTCTTGACCAGAGCCTGCAGAACCAACAGCAGGGAGGTGGGCGGGGTGGAGTCCGAGATATGGGGTGAGCTCCGGGCAGACAAGGACGGCTCTCTGGCTCTGTCTTTTCCAAGGGCACAGCCAGTGGTGACGCCATGCCTGGAGGCTTTTGTGAAGTTGCCTTGAAGGTCTGTGTGATCTGTATGCACAGATGGGGTCCTCACCTTCATGTATGCAATAAGCACACATGAGGTCCCATTGTACCTCTGAAGCCGCCCTATGCCGCCACCCTCCACCCTGCAGTGGGGTATAATAGAGGGACAAGCTGGAACTACATGAAACAAATTTTTAACATTTCAAGGCCACGGAAGTGCCAAAGAAGTACAGACAGAAAGAGCCATCATGGGCTAGGGTTATTCATAGAAGGTTTTATGGAGGAGTTGAGATTCAAGCTGAGTCCAGATGGAGGGCTAGGTTTTGAACTGGCGGAGAAAACACGGACCAGGCTCCCTGGCAGGAAGGCACAGTAGAATGGGTCACCTGGAAGGTAGGGGCAAGGGCGGGAATTTATATGACCACCATTGGGTGCCGGGCCTTCTCACATCTCTCATTTAATCCTCTGAGTTGACTCTTACCCCATTGGACTGACAGGAGGATGAAGGCTCAAAGAGTTTAAAACCAACAGTCAGAATTTGAACTCTCTTTGAACCCACGGTGTCCTTGCCACAACACCACATCGGATGTGCAGAGTGGAGCCGCTCACGAGGAGCCCGCATTGCCAGGCTGAGTTTAGCTCGCCCGTGCTCACATGCTTTGGGATGGAAGAGGCAGGAGGATGGGAGGCTAGTGAGGAGGCTGCTGTAGGAATGAGGGGGAGGGGAGCCCTGGGAATGGACAGCAGTGGGACTTTGTGAGGGAGACCTGGTAGAGCTTTGACACTAATTGAGTGAAAGGAGTCAAAACTCGAAACTCGACTCCAAGCTTATGCACGTGACTGTTTGGGTCCCTTGTCAATTCAGTGGAGCCTCCACAGCATCCTGAGGGCCAGTGTCACTGTATACAGACCCATCGTGAAAAGGAGGAAATGTTACCACTCCTTTACCAGCCCAAGAGCCTGGCCTCTCGACTCCAGTGCCCCTGCCTCCCAGGCCCTCCGCACAGCCTAGTGTATCTTAGCTCCCAAACAGTAAGTTTCTGGAGGGCGAAGCCTGTCCCACACAGCATCAAGGCATGACTCGCAGGTGCTCAGTACCTGATTGTTGAAGAATAAATGGGATAAAAGCAAGTAATATTTGCTAAGCGGCTGGTTCCTAAGTGGCAGACCCTGTAAGACACGTGCTGGGCGAGGGGTCGGGGAATTGCATCGCCCATGGGGAGAGAATGGGGAGACCGTCTCTTGAGCTGACTCCAAATCTCTCACAACCCAGTGGGGCTCAGGAAAGAGCAAGAGTTTTGGAACCCTGCTCATCACGTCCTCTGTGTGGCTTCAGGAGAAGGGCTTAACTTCTCTGAGCTCCAGTGCCTTCCTGCGTAGAAATATCAATTCAAGTAATAGCAGCTAATAATTGCTGAACATCTACTACATGTAAAGCATGGTGCTAACCACAATTACGCATGAGCTCATTAAGAATTTCGCCAACTCCAGGACCCTAGAGACAGGAGGGGGGGAAGGTTTACCATTTACATACAGAATGGAGCTGAGCCCTGAACGCAGGGCTCTCTGCTGGTGGAGGCTAGCGCCACACGACCCTGCAACACTTCCTAACGACGAGGGTGGCGATCAGGCTGTTGATTCATACTCACGGGATGGGTGTGGGATGGTACAGGGTACCAGTGTCTGGCAGTGAGCACAGTGTCTGGCACCTGGCACGTTCTTCTCTCTCAAATCATGCTGTCGTTCTGAGCCAGATGCTTTCCCGGGGAAAGATGGGGACTCGATTCAGTCCTTTGGAAGCTCTTAGGTAACGACCCAGAGGATTTAGTGGCCCAGTTACCTACCTTTCTCCCTCCAAGTTTAATCTCTAGGGTTAGCCATGCATAACCTCCTGCCAGGGAGCCTGGACCCTTACAAATGATCCTCGGCTCAGCCCCACTTGATTCTTTAATGTAGGGTCAGACGCTGGGCTAGCAGGCACGCTGTTAGTGGGGTGCGGGTGCGGGGGCAGTGAGGGGAGGAGGGCTTCTGGAGCCTGGCACAGGAGCCAAGTCAGAGAAGGGAGGCTGGGGATGTGGTGCCACCTCCCTCAGTGGACCCTCTACTGCTGGATGCAGCCTCTGCCTGGTCCCCACCTCCGGAGGCCTTGGACGGGGCCTTTGGAGTCACTAAGGACTATCTCCCCACCGCCCCCTATTCCCCAGTGACCCATCTAAGTAGAGGATGGCCCTAGAGCAGTGGTCCTGAGGCTTAAGCATCCTTAGAGTCAGTGTGCAGATGCAGACCCACCAGCTACCCCAGAGTCAGACTCTGCAGGTCTTGAAATCTGCACACTGCCAGACACCAGGAGCTTCCGATTCGGGAGCCTGGAAGAGCCCTGCTTTGGGAACACGCTGGCCTACGGTGCCCATCACTCTCTGACCGCTCCCTGTCTGGGTTCAGTGACAGCACAGCCTGGACTCCCGCTACTGGGGAGAGAACACGGGATCCCTGCCAGAAGCAGGTTCATGGTGAAGTTGATGAAGCTTGAGCTTTAGGGTAGCTCACTTGTGGGGCTCAGGGGCTGGCTGGCTATGAGGTCTGGGAGTCATGGAGTGTTCTACATGGGGGAGGGGGAGGCTAGTTTGCAAACAGGAAGCATTGCTGGTAAACTGGACGAAGAGATGTCACAAGGAAGGGATGTGAATTTCCAAGACTGGTGTAACTTGGGATTTTTCCAGTTCTAAAGAAACATTACCATTGGACCTAATTTTGTATTTGTTCTTTTCCTTCAGAGGGCCCTCCCCCCCACACACCTGGAGCTTCCCCCTGGCCCCTGCCCTCAGGGAGCTCCCAGCGTCCACAGACAGCCCTGGGTCACAGCGAAACCAGCGAGGCAGGAGGACACTGCAGATGGCGGAGCGGCGGGGAGTCCTCGCATTCCTGGAAAAGATGCTGCAGGTAAAAATGATGTAAGCTGAGTCTGTTTTTGCCCAGAAACAATGTGATAACGGAAACTACATTCCTCACCAAGATCCCGGTGCCCAGATTTTTATAGGAATAAGTGCAAACACCATAAATACCATATTTATTCAACTGTGACTGATACACCTGTACTCTGTATTTGTTAAATTGAACATGAGTATATAAAACAGCTAAACCGGGCAATATGGTAACCAGATCCCATGCTGTTTGATTTAATGTATTCAAAAGATTCCTGGGAGAAATGCTGTTTTGGGGAGTGGGTAGAGGAGCCACGGAGAGGGCTGGAGACACCCACTTCCCTCCCTAGGAAACCTGTCTGGGCAAGAGGGAGACTCCCAGGGTTGGAGCTGGGGGACAAGAGTCTTGTGTCCCATGGCACATCTGAAAACAAATTGAGCCAGGCAGCATCACGTGGGGGTCCAAGTGGCCGACTCTGAAGTGCTTGTCTCTGAAGCCAAGGGCTTTCTACGCACGGGAATGGGCCATTGGAGAGGCCTTGGAGGGCGTGGTGTTGGAACAGGATGATCTGCGGTGGCTCTCTGGAGCAGGAAAGCTGTGAGAAGATACTTTGAAGGCAGGAGAGGCGAATGGCTAGGCTTCCTGAGAAGCCAGTCCCAGGGACCCTCAGGGACCTTTTCAGTTGACTTCTGAGCCACCTCACAGTCCGCCAAGAAGCTTTGTCCCTAAGTGCTCATCACTGACCGTCCATCCATTTCAGTGTTCTTCAAACTGCAGGTGGAGACCTGTTGGTGGGTTACAATAAGAGCTTTTTTAGAAAATGAACTAGAATAGGATAGAACATCATACTTTTGTTCCCGTTTCATGTACACATATGGTGTACTGACTTGTGCTGTTCAGTGTATTTCTCACCATGGGTCTCCAATCAAACCTTGGCTATTTATTCCCAAAGCCTGCAAATAAGAGACACAAGGGCTATCTCACATGTTGGAAATAAAGTATTTGACCATATCAGGCCTTTCTACTTGGCATGACTTCCGACGATTGTCTTTTCCAATCAGAGCCTGTTCCTTTCTGAACATTTCATTTCAGAGATGGTTCACAGGGCAAAGAGCCGGACTCTCCCCATCCTAACCCCAACCTTTCTCTCTGTACGGTCTCTGACCCCTACGTTTTCCTTATTTTCTCTTAAAGAAGGAAGTCTTTGTGGTCTTACTTCCAATATTTGAACTAATTCCAACAGAGACCTTAGAGCTCACAGGGCTCCCCAAAGATCGCTCCTAAGTTTTTTTCCCAGCAGCCACCTGGGTCTAGTTTTGCTTTCTAAACCTGTGCAGAAGGACCACCTGGGGAACTGACTAAAATACGGTTCCCTGGGTCCCACCCAGGAGGTCTGAAGTGTGTCCCCCGAACTGCATTGCTGACCAGTGCCCCACGGGGTTCTGAGGACCACACTGAAGGACCATCATGAATCATGGAGAAAATTGAGCTCCTTCCAGGAGGCTTTCCTGGTTGCCTCCTGGCTCTGATCACTTCCCTGTTTCCCTTCTGCCTTGGTTTAGGCCACTTTAAATATATTCTTACTGATTTCAGAGAGGCAGGGAGAAGAAGAGAGAGACAGAAATATCGATGATGAGAAAGAATCATTGATTGGCTGCCTCCGGCTCTGGGGATGGAGTCCACAACCCAGGCATATGCCCTGACCAGTAACTGAACCCTGACCTCCTGGTTCATACAACGTTCAATCACTGAGCCACACCAGCCTGGCTTAGGCCACTTTCTATATATTTGCCATCATTTGCACATTGAAAAGTTACTCTCTGAATCCCCTCTTTCTATTTAAATTTTAAACTCCCCCAAGGAACTGCATGATTCATTACTATTTCCCCAGAGTGTCCGGCAGAGGACCCTGCTCATGGCCACCTTCCCATAGCTCTTTGTGCGTAGGACAGAGTCCTCCCATACACCCCCCGCCCCCTGCTGGCTTCCATCCCCAGGTGGGAGTCCCCGCCCAGGAGTGCTAAGGGACGGGGTGAGTGTCTGAGTTGTTCCCTGGATCGAACAGCATTATTGACTGGGTGATTTGGCTGTCTGACTTTCTCCTTTCCATCTAACCTCCAAGGTTTAGGGAGAAGTGAATTGGTAAAGACGAATGAGTCCAGATGACCCCCTGGGGTAGCAGCTTCATCAAAGGCTCTTATATTCTTCCCGTCTAGAAGCACATGGAGCAGCAGAGGCAGAGGGCTGAGCAGCAGGGCCAGGACTAGTGAGCCAGCTAGCCCAAAGCAGCCCGAAGCAAGCACTCCAGGCCCTGAATGCCGACACCTCGGCCTTAGAATGGACGGGGAGAGGGCTGAGGAAGCCCTGGGCACAGCCCTGTCCCTGGACCAAACACTTCCTCAGGCAGTGGTCATTCTCTTGCCCTGAGCAGCTGTCCCACATGATAAGCAATTTGGGTTAAAAATTTTTATTTTTTCTTTCTGCACATAACTAGTTTATTGAAGAATCTGATTCACTGAGATACAAATATGAAATGGCTTTAGTATTTTTTTCAGTCACTGCCTTTAACTGTGTTGGATCTCCATTTTCAAATCTTTAATGATGTGCGGAGAGATCCCATAGATTTCTGATCACGTTCACATATGAAACACTCCAGTTTAGTCTTACCCACTTATCCCACTTTAAATCCTCGTTCTCATACCCTTTCTGCAATCTCATTCAGCCTGACCCCGGCTAAGGGGGCCTGGGAGTGGGGGTGACATCTGGTCTTTTGCTTCTTCCCCTCCTCCCTCCTCTAGGTCTCTGTCTCTCCTCCCAGGCACTGGAGTGGAGCTGACACTGGATTCTCTGTGCCTTTGAGGTCCTCTCTGGGTGGACATCATCTGTCCTTTGATGCTATTGAGTTGGCAGGCATCTTTCTTGAGGAACATGAGTGAGTTCTTCCTGAAACCAATGAAAAGCTCTGAGGTGACCTCTTCTGACCCACCTTCCTAGTGGTTCACACCCTCTCCTCTTGCCGAAGCAATGAGGGTGAAATTGACACTGAGCCCTGATTCTGTGCTGGGAGCCCTCAGTGAGTTGTCTCACTCAGTCCTTAGGAGGTTCACAGTGGCTGGTCTCCCGCCAGGAGAGGCCCAAACTGGACTCGGCACCATGTCCTCTGGTCAAAGTCCTCTGGGTTGTTGTTGTTTTTTCCTTTTTTCCCTCCAAACTCCCCTGGCTCCTCATGGAAAAGAGACCCCACAAACCCTGAGAACCAGTTGTCAAAGGGATTAAACTCTCATGTCAGAAAGCTCACCCTTATGTCTTCTCCTTCCCGCTCCTCCTGCCGGGAATTACATTTGTTCCTGTTTGAACCTCAGCGGAGGTGAAGAACAGCCTGTACTGGGCACGGCCTCCGCCTGGGGTACCCAGGGCCTTCGTTCCATGAAGCCTTTTCTGTCTTCTTCAGGTGCTACGAACCCATCTCCTTTGCTGGGGGGTTCTTTTCTGGAAAAAGAAAAATTATAAGGAGAGGAAGGAGAAAGGCAAGGGAAGAAGAGGGCTGAGGAGATAAATTAGCACCACTCTCCCTGAGCTGAGGGAGACTGATCTGCCTGAAGGCAGGACATGAGGGGTGAGCCCCCAAATGCTGGGCTCCTTGCAGGCCAGGACGCTGGGCAGAGAGTCCAGGAGCTCGGGCCACTTCTGCGTGCTTCTGCATAAATGGCTAATGGCCCACCTCCCTCCACAGACCGCAGACCCCTGCCTCTGGAAGGGAAGATGGGTGACATGGCCTCCGGAATGCCTCAGTCACAGGTGAATGGAATTTGCTGACTCCAGAAGGGAGAACGAACAGCTGAGGACAGGGGTCAGACCCCAGCCCACTCCTTCTCTGTCCCCCTGCCATTCAGAGCCGATCTCCCCATACATTGAGGAGGGCGGCAGGAGCGGATGACTAATGCATGTCATTTTCAAGATGCTCTCTCTGCACAGGAAAAGTACATTCAGACCCAGGTTTTAATTGTGTGTGATTTTAGCTGAGATGGCGTTAATTTATTTCCTTTGCTACTTCAGCGCTTCTCCCTCTTTCATCACCGTGAAATTATCTGGAATGTAGCTTTTTTTCTTAAGGACAAAGAGAAGAAGCTGATCCTGCTCCTTTTCCACGGATTGAGGTTTAGAACATTCTGGAGGCTGCCAGATGCTGTTCAGCGAGGGCTTCAGGATGGAGACCCTATGGTCGCCCCCTCCCTCGCCTCCCTGTCCTCAGATTTTTCCCAGGGAGTGCTGGATGAGGCAGAACCTCACTATCCAGCCAGCCCCTCTGACAAATCCACCACCAGGAGGGAATTTTCAGCCAGGGCTGGCTCCAGTCGGTTTCCAAAACGAGAGATGCTTTCTTCCTTCTACAACCTTCAGAGAAAAGGGGAACAGAGCGCTTCTTGGAGGAAGGGGACAGGGTTACGCAAAGAAAGAGGGTCAGGAGGCATCCAGGGCCTCCGGCTGCTGCTCTGAAGCTCATGCTTCTGACCTTGGCTGGCAGAGGATTTGCCATGTAAGAAGGTGGGCAGGGCCAGGGTGAATATGCTACCCCCTAAGACAGTGTTTTTAATTTTGCTCTTTTCCCCTCGAACGCTCTTTGTGCTAAGCATAAAAATAGCACGCACACTCCTTCAGAGATTCTGCTGCATCTGGCCCCGGAACTTTGCCCTCTTTGACAATTTTTATTTTTCTGTGTGTCTGTACTAGCGAAGACCATTTTATCAAGCCTGCTTTACTCCAGTTTTTATTATCAAAATAAAATAATTGTTATTTTCCAAATATAGAATTATAGCATCATGCTGAATATGCTTTTTCAATCTCTGTGTAAGTCCCAAATTGGAGCTTAAGTTCCTCCACCCTTCCCCGTGGGAGAATCAGATAATCATGCCTTCATATCCAGAGAGAAATCAGAAAAGCACTGGCCATGCTAGACTCTGGGACGATTTAAAGGCCCCTCTGTCTCCTGTCCAAGTTGCTCTCCCCATCCTGTGAAATCAGTGTCCTCTTTGGTCATTCTGGCACATAGTAGGACATTCAATAGTATATGTTGCATGAATCTTACAGTATTAAATATATACGAAGTGCTTGGCACTGTGTTGGTTCCTGGTACCGTACAAAGTGCTCAATACGTGTTAGCTATTGCTTCTAAGGCCCCCGACACCCTGCCTCTTCCACGCGTCCTGTTGTCTGCCCTCTGTTAAGAAGTCCAACTGGCCCAGCCAGTGTGGCTCAGTGATTGAGTGTTGACCCATGAACCAGGAGGTCACAGTCCGATTCCAGGACAGGGCACATGGCCTGGGTTTCGGGCTTGATCCCTAACAGGAGGCGTGCAGGAGTCAGCCAATTGATGATTCTCTCTCATCATTGATGTTTCTCTCTCTCTCTCTCTCTCTCTCTCTCTCTCTCTCTCTCTCTCTCTCTCTCTCTCCCCCTTCCTATCTAAAAATCAATAAAAACATATTTTTTAAAAAAGAAGCTCCAGCTGGCAGAGATGCCAGTTTTCTTGGGGTGTCCTGGGATGGCCCTCAACATCTTGTTTTGCAGAACTTGCGTCCCACCTCCAAATGGTGACTGCCTGTCCAGATACTGGCTTTTTCTAGTTGAGTCAGAAGCCTAGCACAGTGCTATGCACATAGTAGGGCCATTTGTTGAGGGAGCAGAGCCTGGGGGGAGCTGTGGCTGGGCCACACGGCTGCTTACTGAACAATTAAGCCTCTGACTGTGCTCTTTACGCACAGGGCTCTGATGGACCAGCACATTCTCATGGCTTCAAAAGCATCCTGGGCAGCCCATCATTCTAGTGTGTTTAGGGGTTTATTAAAGGCCAGTATCACTCTGCTGTTTAAAATTTGTTTCTGAATCCTCCCTGGATTGCTTTGAATAGCTTTGGAGTCTGGACAGCTCCCTTTTCCAATTGCTTTTGGTCATTTCCTGGCTGTGTCAGCTGCAGGCTCAGTCTCTGCAGCATGTAAGCATCAGCTCCTTTTCCAGCCGGGCCCAGCCTAGATTTAGTGGACGCCTCTGGCCTGCGATGAAGGTACTTCGATTCCCAGATGTGCCTATCTGTCCATTTGCTTGACCTGCCGTTTCTTAAAACCAAAACATATACTTATTATAGTATGGGCATGCAATCACCTTCCAGACATGTGTCCCGAAGAAATGAGCACTTATGTCTACATAAAGTCTTGTACATAAATGTTCATACAGTTTTATTTGTAACTAGAGGCCCGGTGCATAAATTCATGCACAGGTGGGGTCTGGCTGGCCCGCCTCAATGGGGGCCAATCGGGGCCAGGCCAGTGGGGGTGGGGTGGGAGGGAGGGGCTGTTGGAGGTTGGCCGGCTGATGAGGGGGCGCGTCATAGCGACTAGTCGTTCCAGTTGTTCTGTCATTCAGGTCACTTGGCTTTTACATATATAGATAGCCCCAGACTGGAAACAACCCAGATGTCATTCAATGGGCGAATGGTTAGACAAATGGTGGTCCATCTATACCACGGAGTACAACTCAACAACAAACAGGAACAAACTATTGATACACAACAACTTGGATAGATCTCAGGGCCTTGTGTTGAGTGAGAAACGCCAATTTCAAAAGGTTACATACTGCATGATTTCATTTATGACAGTCTCAAAATGATAAAACTGTACAGATGGAGAACAGATTAGCAGTTGCCAGGGTTTGGGGAGGAGGGGTGGTTAAGGAGGAGAGGGGTATGGTGCTACTGTGAAAGGACAGCACGAGGGAGCTTTGTGAAGGGAATAGTTCTGTATCTTGATTATGGTGGTGGTTACACCTGATAAAATTGCATAGCGCGCGCGCACACACACACACACACACACACACACACACACACACACACAAGTGCGTGTGAAATCTGAACTAGGTCTGTGGATTGTACCAATGTCCATTTCTTGTCAGCCCCTGGTCTGCCTTTGGTCTTCAGCATGACAATCAGGTAGGTTTCGAAGGCCAGTCTCAAATATCAGAATATAGCGAGCACACGTTAGTTCTCCCTCTAACCTATCATGAATTAATTTTCTTGGAATCAGCATAATCTCTTTTGGGAGCTCTACATATTTCCAGCCTATGCCTTTTCTTGAGGTATTGTATTCTAAGTGGATTATCTACCCTGTGAAGGAGGACTATAAACGAATTTTGTTTATTTGATTATTCTAAGCCTAATCCTTTCACCTTCAAGTTCAAGGAGGATCCTGAATTCAATTACCACAGGACTTGCATTCTATTGCTGCTTTATTGTGCGGCCAAGTCTGTATTCTCTGAGCCCTTGTTTTGCTCTTGGCGGTCCAGGGCTCCACCCTGCAGTTGTCACGGGAAACGAAGTGCTGCCTGCCCTAGAGGGGTCCAGGGTGGTGGGCATGAAAGTGCCATTCTAAGACTTGATTCATTTACACCCTCTCTCCTCACTCTAAATCTCTGGAAGGGAAAGACACAGGCCTCATCCTGCCCAATCACACTTCATCTCCCTGCTGCTCATCTAGGCCCACCCCCATCTTTTGCATCCTGATAGTGTGGGGCTCTCAATCATCCAGGAATGTAACTTACCCTTTGTCCTGTTTTGTGGGTGAAGAGCCTGAGACCCCATTGTAGGCAATGGCAGAGCTGGTCTGCAGCTCCCCGTGGTACTTCAGGCTGCACCTCTTAGAGAATGAGTTCCATAAATGTATTCCAGTTCTGGTTTGTTAATTGGGGAGCTTGGTAACCACAGAGGTAGGACTTCGCCTGAGCTGTCCTTGCAATAACGTAGAGTTGGCCTTGGGTCTCTGGGCCTCCACCTTCTATTTGCCCTGAGGCTGGTTCTTCCAAGGGAGGAAAGGAGTGGGTGAAGCTCAGGAAAAAGGAGGAGATGCCTCTGGCTCTTCTGGGGGCTCCCTTGCTTTTTGGTGCTCTGGCTTTGGGAGCATCAGGTTTACATTCTGAAGGGTCAGTCCTTTCCAGGGACAAGAAGGCTGAACCTGAAGGTGTGGGCAGTTGGAGTGATGCTGGCAAGTACTGTGGGCAGACGGGAATAACATCCTTCAGTGGGTTAAACAAACACCCTCCCCAACCAACAACCCCCCATGCACACACACAGGCACATGCACATACACACATGTACACACATGCACGTGCACACACACACACACACACACACACACACACACACACACCATGGGATTTAAGCATACTTATTCCTGACCTCTAGTATGGTGAATGGTTGAGGGCACAAAGAATTATACCTGTCTTACCTGGTTTGAATCTTGATTCTGCCTCTTCCTGGTCATGTGGCTTTGGGCAAGTCTTGTAAATACTCTTAGCCTCCACCTTCATCTCTAAATAGGGGTAATGAATGGTAGCTATCTCATAGGAATGTCATGAGTATAGAAGAGAATATATGTAAAGTACCAAACCCAGTCCTTGATACTTAGTGATGGCTCAATAAGTGTAAGTTATTTTGACAATGCTGATCATGATGACAGTGAGTATGAATGTTTTAAAATCATTCTGTATTTGTATCCTTCATGTTTCAGCATTGGCACCACTTCCTCTAGAAAACCTTGCCTGGCCCCACAAGACTAGATGGAGATCCACCCTCTGGGTCCCCTAGCATCCAAACTTGTCCACCTTAGTATTTTCACATTGCTCCAGTGGTCCTGTCAACTACACTGAGTTGAGAACAGCATCCACACCTAGTTCATCCTTCTATCTTCAAGGGTTAGCACAATGCCTGCCACCTTCTCTAGGTACTCAAGAAGTATTTGCTGAATGAAAGGATAAGTAAAGAGGTGAATGAGTGAATGAAAAGATGACATGTAGATGTGGGGACTCAATATATACTCTCATTTCACTTCTACCTTCTGGAGCATCTATCCATACCTTTTCATTTTTCTTGAACATTCCCAACCTTTAGGGCCTATCTAAAGCCCCTGCCTCTTCTGTGAAGCCTTCCCTGATCACTCCAACCTGCTGTGAGTCCTCCTGGGTTGGAATTACATGAGGATTAGGTAGCATTGACTTGGACCGCCAGTTATCCTTTTTACATTTATGTCCTTTCTCTCCCTCATGTAAGTTCCTAGAGCAAGGATTTAATCTTATTCTGCTCTATATCTTCAGAGTGCTTTGTAAACCCCAGGGACCCAATACATGTTTATAGGTTGGGAATCAAATGAATTACATATGAGGCAGAGGGTCCAGGAGAGCCCCAGGCAGGATGTAGGGTGGGATGCATAGTAGTGCTTCTCCCATCTATTAGCTGGGTCACCTTGGGCCCGTTCCTTGCTTTCTGGGTCTCATTTTCTTCAACTGCACTGAACAGTAAAAGTGCCTGCTCCAGGGGGTTGACGAGAAAATGCACGTGGAGTCCCTGACACAAGACCCAGTAGCCGCCATATTTGTTCTTCTTCTACATCCACTTCCACTCCTGTGGTCACCATGGTTTCAGGGCTAGAAAAATGTCAGAACCAGGAATCAAGTCCAGGTCTGTCTGACATGAAATCCATACAGCGTACAGTGCATTCTGGAAAGAGCCCTGAAGTGACATGGAGCAAGACAATAACCCTTCTCGGTTTCTTCACAATGGGGTGGTCCGGCTCGGTGACGTCATAACCGACATCATGTTGTGGCTTTCTACTCAACTGTGAGCTTCAAGGGCAGGAACCAGATAGCAGTTGAGGTCCCTTCCGCAGCATCTCTCATTCTCCCCACACAGAGGAGGCTCAGACAGCTTGTTGATGGAGATTAGACCAACGGGCTGTGGTGTGTGAGTAGGAAGGGTGCTGGAGCCATGTTGGCTAAGAGTGAAGGGAGATGATGGTAGAACCAAGTGCCACTGCTGTCAGCAAAGGGAGGCCTGGCCAGGCCAAAGGGAGGATGGTTCTCCTGTCTGCCTGGTCTGGGTTAAAGCCTGCAGGCAGGAGTGTTGCTGAGGCTGGCAGTTCTAAGGACAGGCATTTCTGAATGGGTCTAGGTGAGCGTGTGGTTTCGGTGGCTGTGGAGAGAGGTGGCCTTGACTCAGAGCTGTGGCTGGACCTGTTTGCCTGTGCTGAACCACAGCACCCGGAATTCAGCAGCTGAGTAACCATGGCCTCACCACTTTCCATGGCTTGAAATCGCTGTCTCCTCTTCTCTAGCCAGGAAAGTCAGTCTTCAACACTCAGCTCTGTGACATGTCCCTGGGTGCCCTGGTAGAAGCGATCTGATCCCTCTCTCCTGCTCCTCCCCTGTGATTAATGCGAGGCGGTGCCTTGACATTCATCAATGCCGAGAAGTCTGTTTGGAGCCCTTGATATCTGACCAAACACATGATGTGTTCGAGGCCCCTGGTCCCCCTCCTAGACGGTCTCGCAGCGGTGTTCGGAGTGGCTCCCAGTCCTCCCTGATGATCCATTTACTTAACCCACTACACGCTCATGTCTGCCTGCTGCCCCCTTCATGTGCTCTTGCCCCCTCTCCCTCCCAGAATCACACTGTTGAATCCCTCATGTGTGGATGGATCACCTGCCCACTCTGGGCCCAGCTGCCAGGTGTGCTTGGCCCAGGAGCCGGCAGGTTTGGACAGTCTTCCTTTTTCCCGGGTAGGATCAGGAGTGCAGCTTTTTGCTGGGTGTCCCAGTGCAGTGAGCCAACTGTGGTTTCCCCACTGGCCTCCTCGAATGTGCTTCTCACCCTCTCCGGCCCTGAGAGAGTGATGCTGGAGGGTGTCACAGAGGATCTCAGCTCCCAGCCCTGACACAGCAGACAGGCTGGGAGGGCCCAGGTGGAGGGGGACATTGTTCCTCTGGCTACTTTATTTCTTTGGTTTGTGGCTGTTTGACAACAGCAGTAAAAACAGCTTATAAATTAGGTGCACGGCTGTAAACTGCAGACACAGCCGTTGTGCGGGGCACAGAGCGCTCTGCTCCCCGGGGCCCTGCCAGCTGCCTGGCAGACGGGACCATCCTCCCCCAGTGCCCAGGCCTGGGGCAGGGAGGGAGAGGCCCGGCTTTCATCCCCAGCGCTTGCCCTCATCACAGAAGGGCAGGAGCTGCTGGCGCCCCTGAGGCTCTTCAGACAGAGAGAAGTTTCTATCTTTTCAGTGTGGTCCCAATTACAAGCAGGAAACTGGAGCTTGGAGAACATAAACCAGGGATGCAGGGGAGGGATTTTTTAAAACCTGGATTTAAATCAACTTCTAGAAGATCTCAAATGGGGCCAGTGGGGAGGAAGCGCTACAAAAAGGAGGAAGGCAGCCTGGTCGTGAGTAGCTGTGTGACCTCATGCACCATCAGGAGCTGTGTGACCTCATGCACCATCAGGAGCTCAGTGTGACCTCATGCACCGTCAGGAGCTCAGTGTGACCTCATGCACCGTCAGGAGCTGTGTGACCTCATGCACCGTCAGGAGCTGTGTGACCTCATGCACCGTCAGGAGCTGTGTGACCTCATGCACCGTCAGGAGCTCAGTGTGACCTCATGCACCGTCAGGAGCTGTGTGACCTCATGCCCCGTCAGGAGCTCAGTGTGACCTCATTCACCGTCAGGAGCTCAGTGTGACCTCATGCACCGTCAGGAGCTCAGTGTGACCTCATGCACCGTCAGGAGCTGTGTGACCTCATGCCCCGTCAGGAGCTCAGTGTGACCTCATGCACCGTCAGGAGCTGTGTGACCTCATGCCCCGTCAGGAGCTGTGTGACCTCATGCACCGTCAGGAGCTCAGTGTGACCTCATGCACCGTCAGGAGCTCAGTGTGACCTCATGCACCATCAGGAGCTCAGTGTGACCTCATGCACCATCAGGAGCTCAGTGTGACCTCATGTACCGTCAGGAGCTCAGTGTGACCTCATGCACCGTCAGGAGCTCAGTGTGACCTCATGCACCGTCAGGAGCTGTGTGACCTCATGCACCATCAGGAGCTCAGTGTGACCTCATGCACCGTCAGGAGCTGTGTGACCTCATGCCCCGTCAGGAGCTGTGTGACCTCATGCACCATCAGGAGCTGTGTGACCTCATGCACCATCAGGAGCTGTGTGACCTCATGCACCATCAGGAGCTCAGTGTGACCTCATGCACCATCAAGAGCTGTGTGACCTCATGCACCGTCAGGAGTTCAGTGTGACCTCATGCACCGTCAGGAGCTGTGTGACCTCATGCACCGTCAGGAGCTCAGTGTGACCTCATGCACCGTCAGGAGCTGTGTGACCTCATGCACCGTCAGGAGCTGTGTGACCTCATGCACCGTCAGGAGCTGTGTGACCTCATGCACCGTCAGGAGCTGTGACCTCTCTCTCCCGGCTTGTTCTGAAACCCAGTTCTTCTAATGGAGGAGGAGCCCCACAGAACTGAGGGACAGGGCCTCAGGGTCCCTGGATCTCAGTGCAGCTCGAGGCACTGCCAGGACAAGCCTAGTCTCCTGGCAGCCGTGCAGACTGCTTCTCTTCCCACAGGAGGGGGCTGGCTCAGCCCTCTATGAAGCACTTCCCATCTACCCCTTGGCAGGGACAAAATCTGGTGTCCTGCCACTGCACCTTCCTGCCCCAGACCCCAGGGGAGCCTGAGGGCCCGGGTCATAGCCTGGGAGCAGGGGGCTAACCATTCACCCAGAAGTGCTCAATGCACACTGCATGCAGGGGCGCCTCAGGACATACATGCCAACTAGAGCTTACCCTTAGGGTTAGTTTCTGAGCACAGAACACAGCTGTTTGGACTCAGCACCCCCATTCTGTTCCTGGACTCCTCCCATCAGCCCCTGGCACGGCTGTGTAAGCTCCTGCCACTGGGCTCTGCTCTGCATTTGTTACTGTGTTTTCTTTGCCTACATCATCGTGTGTGCATCCTGCCCACATGAGGACAGCTTCGGGGAATGGGAGCTGTTCCTCTTCTAGATTGGGGGTCCTGCTCTGGGAGCAGGCCATGGGATGCCAATAGGCGGGGAGAGGATACCCAGGCACCTAGGGAGAGGGCGCCCAGGCATGTGTGTGTGTGTGTGTGTGTGTGTGTGTGTGCACATGTACACATGAGTACACACATGTGAAAAAATAAATTTACATTGAGGTACAGGTCACAAGTTTGGGGGGGGGTGCTGTTTTTTCAGGCATTTTAGGTTTTTATTTATTCTCTTAAACAGGTGCCCACATATCCCACCCTCACTCAAGCCCAGGAGGTCTTAGAGAGGCAAGTTCCTGGGCTATATTAGACCAAGATTAATGTGTGTGTGTGTGTGTGTGTGTGTGTGTGTGTGTGTGTGTTGATTTCAGAGAGAAAGAGTGGGGGGAGAGAGAGAAAGAAACGTTGATTTGTTGTTTCATTTATTTATGCATTCACTGGTTGATTGCTGTGTGTGCCCAGACCAAGGTTTGATCACCTAAAACCTTGATATAATGGGTCGATGCTCTAACCCAGCGGTCGCCAACCTTTCAGACCTCACAGAAGACCAGTGGTCCACAGACCACCAGTTGGCAACCACTGCTCTAACCAACTGAGCTACCCAGCCAGGGCCAAGATCCAATGTGCTTTAGACCAGCGAGCTACAAAGCAATGTGCCATCTATTTTTGAAAAAGAAGACATTTCTGACCCACTGGAAACATCTGGGAAGTACTCTGTCCAATCTAATGAACTGTGTGACCTTAGGCAAGTTGCTTAACCTCTCTGAGTTCAGAGATTTTATCTTGGAAGTTAGGAAAGTGATCTGTGAAACTCTATGAAGACCCAATGGGGTAAGAGAGAAGAGATGAGAAAGAGCCCAGACTGTCTACAATTCTATAACAACAGCCACAACCACAAGGACCAGCAGGTGTAGACCACGGCAGTGATTTTTAACCAGTGTGCTGCAAGCATCTGTAAAACCTTCAATCACTGACTATTTAGTCAGGGGCACTTGCCGGTGGTCTTAATCTAGCATCTAGAAGTGTTCAGAAATCTGGAGAAGGCGCTGTGTGTAAATTAATCAAGAGTCCAGAGACGAAACATAATTTTGGAAGGCATTATGGGGAGCCAGAGAAGATTTAGCTAAAGGAACTAAGTTCTCCAAGTTCTCTCTTGTCTCAGGACCTCTTGCTTTTTATTCACATAAATTGTCCTAAGGCAAGGTAGATATACACATCAAAGGCCAGGTTTAGCATACAGAATCCATTGTCAGATTGGAAGAATTGCCTACAGCTATTCAGGTGTTTGGCCAGTAGGAGGCAATAACATGTAGATTGAAATGCCCTCAGCTGTCTGGCAGCAAGCAATCATTTATGCATCCTTTTCAGGTTTGGGGAAATGCCCTCAGCCATTTCCAGATGATTCAGCCCTGCTGATATCCTGGAACTGGCTTCCAGCAGGCACTGACCTCTTTCCCCTTAGATTGTCAAATAAAACAATGACAACAGCTAACACGACAATAGCCATCTTGTGTGAATGAATAAAAATTACACTTAATATTTTTTTTGGTCAGATCAGCAGAAAATACATTTTTTGGTGTGCCGCAGCATTTTAGTAATTAGCTTATGTGTGCCACGAGGTGGAGAAGGTTGGAAATTGATGGACTATGGGGAAGCTGAGGACTTTTCCACATCCACCCTCTCTCCACTTCCATGTGCTCGGCTGATCCTCTCCCTTTTCCTGTGGGGTGTGTGTGTTTCAGTTATTCACACACACCTGGAGCCCCAGATGCTGTGGATTAATGGTTGACCACCCCTGCCACCTGGGGTACCCAGGAACACATATTTCCCCCAAGTGTGGGGCCCTGAACCCGTGTGACACTCTCAGTGTGACAGCCCTACTGGCCACCCTTAGCCCACACTCTGGGACCCAGGAGACTCTAAGATGACCCTGGATATAAATCTGGATTCATTTGAGGGGACTCTCCTGGGCCAACAGTTCCTTTTGGGGTCAAGGTGATACCCTGGGATACTCTTTGGCTGGTCTATGTGGTGTAGCTGTCCCCAGTGTGGGGGCCTCCTGGGTAGGTAGCTGCCCTGCAAAGATAAGGATCTGTGAGCTTCAGGAGACACGTTCATGGCCACCAGGAGCAGCTCCCGCCTCACCGGGTGGGTTTACAACCTAAGAAGTCTTTCTATTTTAGCAGAATGGGAATCAAAGGACCTTTCTTGTGTCTGAACTTCACCTTCAACTCTGGACAGAGTCTTCCCACCCCACCCGTCCATAGCAACCGTGCAGGCTGACCCACGTCCCCACCCAGCACATGGCCGAGGTGTTTCTGCCCCTCTGGGAGCTCCCAGAACAGGGGCCCAGGCCTCTCCCACTCTCCGCCTTCATCAGTACACGGCTGGTTACCCAGGGCTTCCAGTTGGCTCTGGCCGACCGACAAATGCAGATTCCCCCGATTTCTATAGGGCTGCACCCAGGATGAGCCACACTTAGAGAAGTGCCAGTGTCTCCATGGATCTGGAAACACAGTAGCCGCAGGTAGAGGCACCCCAGAGGGGGCTGGGATGGCCCCTCTCTCCTCCCACCAGTTCTGGCCACCAGGAGGGGTGGTGTTGGGCTGGGGAGGGGCTGTGAGTGCCTGTATCCTCACGGAGAGCGAACATCTTTGTGTGTGTGTGTGTGGGGGGGAGGTCTCTGCTCTGGTCCTGCTGTTGCAGGAAGAAAAAGGCCTCACACTAAAGCCTTCCTCCCTGCTGTCCCCAGCGCGGCATTTCCCCTCCTACTCCTCTGCTTTATATGGATTTAAATAGAGAGAAGGCAGGTGGGGGAGAGAGAGAGCGACCATGGGAACAAGAGGCGGACTAAAGCAGAGAGGGAAGCGGAAGAGGACTGAGCAGCAGGGTGGGCGGCAGAGAGGAGAGGCAGGAAGAGAAGGAGCTGAAAGAAGATAAGCAGGGGACTGGGGAGCAAGAAAATCCACAGGGAGGGAGGCAAGGAGAGGGGAGCGGAGGGAAGTGGCTCCTCCCAGGCCATCCCTCCTCCACCCAGCCAGCTGAAGGGATTTGCCCGAGTGGGATCCATCAGAGCCCAGCACGGCCCTTCCTACCCCCCACCCTCATCTCCCACCGCAGGACAGAGCTGTGCTTCACCAGATCCTTGGTCCTGGCCAGGAGCCCCACGCTTTGCGGGCTGTGCATGGGCAGAACTGTGCCCCCCCCCTGCCCCCCCCACTCCCGTCCTGGCGCACACCCTACACCATCAGATCCCTCTCTGGAGTAGATGAAGGACTTTGCATGGGGTTTTCCTCTGTCAGTTCCAAGGGGAGAGGTGATCTCTGAAAAGAGCCCCTAATCCCACCTCTGGCAGGCGGTCCTGCCCCAGGCAGTGCCCAGCCCTCCCCATTGCAGGCTCTTTGCGGGTGATCTCTGAACCAGGCTCTGCTGTCCCCATTCTGTTCTGTCCTGGGGCTTGGCTTAGGAAGAGACTCACACAGTGGTATTTGCAGGCACAGTTGAATGTGTCTGTGTTGCCATGACAACAGCGAGGGCTGCCCCTGTTCTCTCACTCACCCCGTACTCCCTCCTTCCACAGGCTAAATACCTCCATCTCTCAGTTCTCTCCACCCCTTACACACCATTATTCCCAGTTTCCATGGGGCTTCACCTCCCCTCCTCAATCTCTCCTTCCGCAGGAGTAAGCCGCACAGATTTCTCTCCAGTCCTAACAATGTAGGTTCCCAAGCGCTGGTCCCATGCACCGAGGGTGGAGGGGTGACTTCTGTTGTGACTGGGAGCAGAGGGGTGAATGGCTCTGGCCGAGGTCTGTGGGCATGCTAGGGCCTCAGGTCTCCAGCATCTTCTGAGAAATCGCCATTTCTGTTCTCAAAGTACCCCTCAACACACCCATCCCAGCCCCCAGACATCCCCAGGACCCCTCAGCCTCCTCTGCCCCCAACAGCGTTTGCCCCCTTTCTTCCAGTTCCTGGTCAAGCTTCAACTCCCCCTAAGTGTTTGCTGTTTAACTCCACGGCCCCGCAACCCCAGGCCCCTCTCGGCCCTGAAGTGCACTCTGGAGTGTTGATCTGCGCTGCTGCTCTTGGCCGTGTCCCGCATCTCCATCTCCGTTCTGGGCGGGATTTGTGCGCAGCCAGCCTCCTCAGCAGACGGAGGCAGGATTTTTTTCTGTCCAGCACAACTTGCCATCCCACTGCCCACGCTCTTTCCGATGGCAAGCCATCCTGTGTGGATTGGAAGGGTTGACCAGCCGTCTTTCCTTCGTCCTGCCCCATTTGCCCAAGGGCCAGGCCACGCGGCGCCTTCTCTGAGACCCGCTGTTAGGACCTGGGACTCTTCCTCTGGACTGGGGATCGTAGAACCCGTTAGCCTTGGGCTTCCAGGGGCCATGTTTTCCTCCACAGGAAAAGGCCCCAGTGAATGGCAGGAAGCGGTGTCAGGTGAATATATTATATTGACCCATCATTCTGGAAACTTCCTCAGAGCAAGGGATGTGTCACCCCTACCAGGTTGGCGCTCCCGGGGGCAGGAGCTGGGTTCCCCCATCACATTGGGAACTCCCCAGGGTAGGAGGGTTTCTTAAGTGGATTAGGTGCTAAAGTCTTTGTAGTTTAGTTGGCAAACTATCAGGCATTTAAGGCTCAGCACCAGGGTTTAATTCCTTATTTGGATAACTTTATAGAAATTGCACCTGAGTATAGCTCTGTCTTGTTCACCAGATGAGGCACTGAGTCTAAAGAGGAAAGCGAGACAGCCCGGTCTGGGTAGCTCACTTGGTTAGAGCATCATTCTGATACACCAAGGTTGTGGGTTCAATTCCTGGTCAGGGCACAAACAAGAAACAACAAATGAATGCATAAATAAGTGTAACAACAAATAGGTCTCTCTCTCTTCTTCCCTCACTCTCTCTAAAATCAATGAATAAAATTATAAATAATATAATATATATATAAATATATATATATAAAGGCAAGGCCATCTTTGCCCTTGGGGGTTTACAGTCTGGCAGAAAAGCTTGTTGTGCGATGACAGGAGGTGTATAGTGTCCAGTGGGGCTGTGGGAACGAATGGCAATACTGTCAGAGGGCAGGTCTGGCAACTCTTCAGAGAAAGCTCCCCATGCCAAGCCAAGTGTCAAAAGAGGCAAAGGAGCTTGTCATCTGGGCAGGGCAGAGGATGGCACTCCAGACCGAGGAGCAGGCTCAGCCGAGGCACGAGGTGGGAGCCAGCTTTTGGGCGTGGGGGCTGTGGGTGTGTGCAAGGTGTGGCAGGGAGGATGAGCTGGAGTCCCCCTCGTGCTCAGGGGCATCTTCCCTGTCCCTCCTCTCCTAGACCCTCCCGACAGCTAGCTGCTTGGCCGCGACAGTCCTTCAGAGCAGGGTGAAGATGCTGGCCACACACTATGCTTAAAGGGACCTCCTTCCTTAGCCCTGGCCTGGGTTCCCATTCGTCAGAACGGTCAGTTGCTGGTACCAGTAAATCCTTTAAGCACCCATCAGCTCAGTTCAGCAGGAAGCCCGGTATCTCTTCCTTGATGTCCCTCTCCTCTTCCCCAGCTCTTGCCCCTTATGATAGTTAGAAAAGTCCCAGGGCTTGAGAAGTGGGGAGGGGCCAGTGAGTAGATAATGGGAGGGCCTGGCCAGTCTGTACTTTTCTCACGACCTCAGGAAATGATGCTCTGACAGTGGTCTCCACAGTCCAGGGCAGGGTGAGGGGTGGGGTGGGGGGTGTCTCCGTTGCTGCCTTGATGCCCTTGACGATTGGGTTCTTGAACAGACTGTGTCAGGGATGTACCTCTCGGGTCCCTGACATACTGCAAATAAGTGTCTGCTTCCGTGATCAGCCATTGTCCCCAAAAGTCACCAGCTAAGTAGATGGATCGGGGAGAGTTATTCAGCCGAGTAAATGTGAAGATCTAATTGGCTTTTTAAGTGATTCATGACTCAGGCAGCATCCCATCCATCAAGTAGAAGGGCATTCTGAGGGGCCGTACAAAATGGAAGGTTTATATAGAAAGAAGGTTGGGGCAAGGGGGCTGTTAACAGAAGAAAAGATTATTTGGGGAATGGGAAGATTATTTTTTATGCAAATTGCCTCTTCTTTCTGGGGTGGGTTGGGGTGGGATGGAGAATGTGCTTGTGACAGATTACCTCATTGGTGTTGATCAGGAAATTCCAGACTGGTTGATTAAGATTGTGTTTCTAATCAATGCTTCCATGTCTCTGGATCTATTTGTTTATTACATTCCACATATAAGTGAGAGCATGTGATAGTTGTCTTTCTCTGACTGGCTTATTTCACTTAGCATAATACTCTCCAGATCCCTCCATGTTGTCTCAAAGGGTAAGAGATCTTTCTTTTTTACAGCTGATAGTATTCCATGGCGTAAATGTACCACCCAGGTGTCCAGCATTGGATGAATAGACAAAGAAAATGTGGAGTGTGCATACGATGGCATTTTATTCAGCCAAGAGAAAATCCTGCTATCTGTGACAAGGTGGGCCTTGAGGGCCCTTGCTGAGTGAGATAAATCAGACAGAGAAAGACAAATGTATATGATACTAGTAGCCCTGCGCATGAATCCATGCACCAGTAGCTCTCTGCAGGGCCTGGCCGTTCCGCGCCCGCTGCCCAGAGGCTCTCCTCGGCCCAGAGGCCCATCCGTGGCCGGGCGCGGAATGCTTGCCTGGTCGCTGGGGCAACAATGCAAGCGTTTCCCCCCCTGCCCCCCTCCTTCCGCCACTTCGTGCCCACTGCCCAGAGGCCCTCTGCGGCTGGGGTGGAACGCTTGCCTTGTCGGTGCAGTGATGAAGCAAGCATTCCACCAGGCCACTCACACTGTTCGTTCTCAGCTCCCCGCCTGCCCCCCGGGGACTGGGGGACTCCGGCGGGGCTGAGAGGACTGGGCGCTGTCATCTTTGTGATGGAGTGACTAGAGGCCTGGTGCATGAAATTCATGCACTGGAGGGGGTGTCCCTCAGCTCAGCCTGTACCCTGTCCAATCTGGGACATCCCTGGGATCCCTTGGGGGATGTCCAACTGCCGTTTGGGCCAGATCCTGCATTTGGGCCCGATCCCACAGGGCAGTCGGACATCCTTCTCACAATCTGGAATCCAGGACTGCTGGTTCCCAACCGCTCGCCGCCTGCCTGCCTGATTGCCCCTAACCGCTTCTGCCTTTCAGCCTGACACCCCTAACTGCTCCCCTGCTGGCCTGATTGATGCCTAACTGCTCCCCTGCTGGCCCCATCTCCCCCAACTGCCCTCCCCTGCCGGCCCAATCGCCCCCAACTGCCCTCCCCTCCTGGCCTGATGGCCCCCTACTGCCCTCCCCTGCTGGCCCGATGGCCCCCAACTGCCCTCCCTGGCCTGGTCACCCCCAACTGCCCTCCCCTGCCAGCCATCTTGTGGCGACGTCGCGCGACACCACCTAGGCTTTTATTATATAGGATGGTTAATTTGCATATTATCCTTTTATTAGATAGGAGGATAGGTGGAGTCTAAAAAAAGCTAGAGTAGAATGGTAGTTACCAGGGGCTGGGATGGAGGAATTGGGGAGATGTTGGTCAAAGGGTATAAACTTGTCTTGATAAGATGAGTAAGTTCTGAAGAAATAACACACATGTGATGATTGTAGTTAACTACTGTATTAGATTCGTAAAAGTTGCCAAAAGACTCCATCTTAGATGTTCTCACCACAAAAGAAGAAACGATAATTATGTGATGTGATGGCACTGTTAGCTCACACTATGATGGTAATCATATTGCAATATGTAAATAAGTGTGTCAAGTCAGCATGTGGCGCACCTTAAACTTGCACAATGTGATTCTATTGAGACAATTATATCTCAATAAAAAAGAAGAAACATGCCAGCTAACAAATGTTTAATAAATGATGGGGGGGGGGGGCGCGCGGGGGGAAGACTCTGTTTCTGGGAGAGTTTGAAACTGCAATTAGCCCAGGTATCACATCTAGGCTTGATGTCATGGGCTGTGAGCATAAGCGTCACCATTTTGGGCCTGCGGTTTTCTCTTTAACAGTTGGCCCAGCCACATGCCGTGCCCAGAGCAGCCCCTCTGCCACCGAGATAATATAGGCTCCAGCACGCAGGCCAGATGGTCAGTCTAGACCAGCGTTTCTCAGGTTTTACTGAGTATGAGAATTACCTGCAGGGAATGTGGACGCACAGATTGGGGGCCACACCCTCAGAGATTCTGATTCAGCAGGTCTTGGGTGGGGCTTAACAATGGGCACGTCTAACAAGCTCACACCGGATGCCAGTGCTGCCTGATGCTGGTCCAGGGACTGACTTAACCTGAGTAAATAAGAGATCAGGGTCGTGATCCTTTTCCTCTTAAGAAGCTCCTTGGGCCCTATGCAACTTGGCCTGTTCCTTTCCCAGCTGCCATTGAACCCTCTCAACAGATAGTTCTCAAAATGGGTTCCCTGGACCCAGCAACATGAGCATCACCTGGGAACCTGTTAGACGTTTAAATTCCTGGGCCTCACCTCAGACCTATGTACTGTGTGTTCTTTTATATGATGGTCAGTCACGTGTTGCCACGAGAAGAAACTTAGCAGGGGTTCCGGAAAACAAAGTTTCTTGATACTCACAGCTCCTAGAAATAGGGTGTATGTTACTTAGGGCCACGTGGGAAAGCAGACGCATTGCTGGGAGCCAGAAAGAAGCAGATGAAGGGAAGAGCCCAGGTCACGGCCTTCGTTGGGGTGTCCTCAGGAAAGGCTGGGCAGGGGAACAGTTTAGGACCGGCTAGTGTGAATATTCCCATGAGCTCTAAGGGACCAGAGTGGCCCTAGTTGCCTGGTACTGGGCCTGGGGGTGATTGAGGCAGAGGACTATGGCCTCCTGAGGCGCTGGGGGAGGGGCCCGATAGAGGAAGTCTGGCTCTGGATTAGTTTGCATATCAGAGGCTCGCTCTGAGCTGGGCCCTTTGCTCTCTCTAAGAATTGGCTGCCCCTGGGAGGGTAAGGCTCTCTCCCCAGCCAGAAATGTTTATGTCAAAACATCACAATATATAGGAAGTAAAAATATGAACACTACACCTACTGAGTCAGAAACTCCGGGGGTGGGTGGGGCTCGGCGCTGTTTCCACACCCTCCACGAGATTCGGATTCTACGACCTACTGACCTAGCCCAGATGTGAGAAGCCCAGCCTCCATCAAGCCATGTAGGTCCCTTCCTGTGTCCACGTGGGAGCCCCTTGGCCAGGCTTTGCCAGCAGGAGGGGCTGCTCACGTGACTTTCCTAAGGCGACTTGCGGAGTCAGCCCTGTGCCTAGTGAGGGACAGCTGCAGGCCGGTGGCTGCTGGGTGCTGTCAAGCCCTTTGGAGCCAGCCCTGCCACCACCTGGTCTTTGGGCTTGTCACTGCCTCACCTGTGACTCCTCAGCAGAATGAGGGGCTGAACCTGATGATCTCGAAGTTTCTTCCAGCCCTGCCTTTCCCTGATTCTCTTCCTCACTCCCCCAGGTCACCCCTGCATATAGAGTCCATGGCATGAGTGTGGAAGCATGTGGTAGAGACTTGATAATGGCAGTTGAATTTTAAAATATTCTCTTGTCCTCCCAGTTTTGCCAAACCTTCCTTTAAATTATATATATGTATAAAAACATCATTGATTGCTGCCTCCTGTATGCCCCCCATTGGGGATCAAGCCTGCAATGGGGGCATGTGCCCTGACCGGGAATCAAACCGTGACCTCCTGGTTCATTGTTCGATGCTCAACCACTGAACTGGGTGCCAAATCTTCCTTTTAATTTTTAAAAAAATATATATTTTATTGATTTTTTACAGAGAGGAAGGGAGAGGGATGGAGAGTTAGAAACATCTGTCAGCTGCCTCCTGCATACTCCCCACTGGTTATGTGCCCGCAACCAAGGCACATGCCCTTGACAGGAATCGAACCCGGGACCCTCGAGTCCGCAGGCCGACGCTTCTATCCACTGAGCCAAACTGGCCAGGGCTTCCTTTTAATTTTTATTTCTGCCCCCACTCTGTGCTTTCATCAGGCCTCGGGGGCCCTCTCTGCTCCAGAATGGTCTCTTTCCAGAATTAGCATCCTTACAGCCCACAAATATTGTGGGGAGGGGAGCACCCATAGATTTTTCTCAAGAACCAGGTGATGGAGAGTTTGCATCAGGCACCGAGTGAGGGACAGCCTCAGACATCCGCTCAGCTGCTTCCTGTTACAACCCAATCTCCCTTCCTCCGCAGGCAGGCCTCGGCCAGCCCCTCTGTGGAGCAGCTCAGAATGTCTGTGCCCAGAGCTCAGCAGAGACCCCTGAGCGCCTCCCCGCTGCTCTGAGCCTCCCCCACCCCGCTCCGCTCTGCCAGGGAGCCTCTGCCAATGGCTGGTTATATATATCCTGGAGCAGCTGCTGACAGACAGCTGGGCGCTGGGAGGCGGCTGACAGAGATGAGCGAGGCAGAGATGACAGGGTGGTGGGCGGTGCTGTCACTCTTAGCAGGACTGCTGGGCAGAGCCTCCTCCCCTTCGCCCGCCCGGGGAGTGAGCCTTAGGCGGGGCTGACAGGCACATCTGGCAAAGGGCACCTCCGAGGGAAGGGAGCGAGGGCTGTGAACCTGGGGATGGGGAGGCAACTGGGTGGGAGGAAGAACTTGGCTCCTGCTGACCTTTGTCAGAAGGAGAGGGAGCAGCTGAGTGATCCGGGCATTTGCCCAAGGCACCTGCTCACACGCTGTATGACCTTGGGCAAGTCACTCTGGGTGAAGTGAGATGGTCGGACATGATGTTCTCCAAGTTCTCTTCCAGCCACGTTAGGGGAGAAGTTTATAAACACCAGCCCTGGAGTCTGAAGCCTGGCTCTGCCGCTTGCTTGCTGTGTGGCCTTGGACAATTTACCTAACCTCTCTGTGCCTCCCTTCCCCTCTTTGTAAAATGGGGGCTCTTAATAGTATCTGTATCAACGGCTTTTTGTAGAACTGAAATGAGTTAATTACTACAATGTGATTGCATGAGAACAGTGCCAGGTACATGGTCATCTGGTCTAAACGGAACCATGAGTCTGTGTTTCTTTGGACGTGTCCCTTTGCTGTAAGAATGTAACTGTACTGGAAAATAGTAAGAGAAAAGGGTAGGGCCCTCTTTATATTATCGCAGGAAGAAGGGGAAGGGTTTGGGGTTCATATGTCTTTATCGCCAGATGGGTGACCTGCAAATTGGGAAATGTTTGGGGTAAAGCTACGTTTGTTCTAAGCCCGAGTCCTCCCCTTCTGACTATTCCTCCATCAGTGATCTCTGGGGACTGTTATTGTTTGCTCGAAATAGCGGAAGGTCAAAAGGTTATTGCGCTCTTTTTCTGACTCTGTCATTCTCTCTTTCCTTGCCGCTCCCCAGCTCCTGTCTTTATTCCAACCCCTTTCCATCCTTCTATTTTAAAAACTAATACCTGGTCTTGGAGAGAACTGAATCCCAAACATGTAATTAAGTCCCTGGGCACAGCTGTGCCTACAGCACCAGCCTGGCTGTCAGGGGAGGGCGGGGGGCTAAGCAGGAATCTGGGGGGGAAGAGCCCATCAGTCCATCCACCAGCTCTGCTCCCAGCCGCGGCAAACAGACTCTCCGGTTTACAGCAACTCCACCTCAGCTGCGGCGACCGGGAGCGGCTGAGACCCGTGTGGATGGCGGCCCCTTCTCTCTTTTAGAAAAGGACTATCCCCGTAACAGATGAAGCGAAGAAAGCTGATGGGTTTCCATGGAAACCAGCTGAACACAAACTCTTAGCTTCAGCTAATACTTGACTTGTAGAAATACTTCCATGTTCACAAATTAAATGAACACACACACACACACACAGACACACACACACATACACTCTCTCTCTCTCACACACACACACACACACACACACACACACACACTCACACACACACACACCTGGAGAGAAGACGGATTGTTGACTCACGCCCCTCTCTAATCGTACCAGTTAGGTTCCAGTGTTGGAGTCCAGATGAGAGGTGAGGAGATGACTGTTCCCTTTTAGGGAGACCCTTGCAATCCCTCCTTTCTTGGAAACCTGGGGCGCCAGTTCCAACATCCTGACATTGCCTAGGAGTCACGTATGGAGAATTACATCCCCACAGCCTTGGCTGAGTCAGCCGGGTTAGAGACCCAAGTTAAACTGCCTGGCTTCAACGCGCCCCCTGCCTTTGGCCATCGCCACAGCACTGGGGAGAAGGAAGTGTCAGAAATGGTTAGTTATTCACGAAACACTTCCTGATCACCCCCTCTGCCAGGAATTAGAGGTAATAATAAAAATAATAAAATCTGGTCCCGGTCATCACCGAGCTCATCGCTCAGGCAGTGGGAGGTATAACAAAAATGATCCGTTACTGATAGTCAGGGATCCATATTTGCAAATGATTTTTACAAAGGGAGAAATATGGCATTCAGGGCGACTCCCAGGATGTCATGCGCTCTTGAGGGGAGAAAGTGAGAATCGGGGCCACCCCTGGGCCTTCCAGCTTTCCCATCTTGGTCACTGTGCCTCTGCAGTCACTGCCCCGGCCACACAGCTGCCACCCTCCTTCCCGCCACAGGGTCGGCTGCCTTCTCAACTCGGGGCTGCCTCCTGGTGCAGGGGCTCAACCTGTGCCCCACAGAAGCAGCGCAGGTGCTGTGAGACGCACAGGGAGGTGTGCGCTGCCCTCATGGTTCACCTCCACACGCTGTTCCAGGGCTGCTCCCTTCACAGGTGAGTTGTGGGCCTCAGAGAGGTCACTGTGCACAAGGAAGCACAGCTGGTCTGGGGAGAGCCTGACCTCTCCAGGCAGGTTTCAGGCCTCCAGCACTTTCTCCCCTGGGTCTAGACAGACAGGTCTGGGCGGTTCTGCTCACATGTGCCCGTTTGAGTCCTTCTCTGTCTACCTTTTCCAAATTGCGCTGTTCCTGTCTCTCTATTCCCTTCATCCGTCCCCCCCCCCCCATAATACGCATTGCCACCAGACCTAACATGTCCACTTGTGCATTGTCTATCCCCCTTTGTTAGATCGGAAGCTCATGTCTAATTTGCTCACTGCTGTATTTCCTGCACAGAGAATATAGTCTGGCACGTAGTAGGTGCTCAGTTTGTTTATTGAATGAGTAAATGAATGAGCACACAGACCTCAGACAGCATCTCCCTGCCTTCTGCTCGGCCCCCTTTGGGGCAGCCCAGGCAGGTCACCAGCCCCGGACCGTGCCAGGCAGGGAGCGGGCCCCCTCGCAGGGACCCGGGAAGCACCCGCTCTGCAGCCAAGGCTGCCAGAGAGACCCCAAAACTTTCAAAGACACAATCACAAACGTCCTGGTTTGGGGATTGACCCTGTTTCCCACTCCCCCACCCCCCACCCCCCACTGAATCAGCGCAGCCCCTCTGGCTGGAAAGGGGCCCGCTTCCCAGAAGTCTCTGCTCTCGTTCCCACAGCCAACTTCCTCCCACCCCACACGGCCCTCCCAGAGCGCAATGGAACCGTCTGGTTTGCAGCTCCAAAGAAAGAAAATAAATTCCGCCAAACGCTGTTTATTTTCCCTTCTCTTTGCCCCGAGGCAGGCCTGTGGTGGCTCCTGGGATCCTGAGTGGGGAATCCAGAGTGGTTCTGTGGTTCAGGAGTTTGAAGGGGGTATTGGGGAGGAGAGGGGAGGAGCGGGGAGGAAAGATAAAACAGCCACAAAACCTGCCTGACACAATTATAGCCACATTTGCATAACAGAGACTGAGCGCTCCCTTAGAAGTAGTCATTAGATTCTCCGGTGATTAGGGACACGTTCCAACATGGGGAGAGGTGCGAATCCAGCCTGGAAGTGGGAAAAGCATGTTCAGAATTGAGGATCTCTTTGCGAGTGGTGGGACCGAGGGATGGCAGACGGTGGGCCTGACCGGGCCGGGCCAGCAAAGGTTGGCAGCCCAGACCTCTGCTGAGCCAGCGGGGAAAGTGTTGAAGACACGCAAACCTGCTTTCTGTGAAGCGAGCTTCCCCGCAAAGGGACCAGGGAGAGCCAGGGCCAGCCGAAGCACCCCTGGGCGTCAGGAAAAGCAAGGGGCCACGGGCAGGAGCGGGGCGGGAGGGGTGGAGTGGGAGGAGAGATCAGAGCTCTCGAAGGTCTTGAACTTCAGCTGTGGTTCTGGATGTGACTCAGTGGGAGAGAGGCCTCTGGAGGGTGTTTCCAACAGCAGTGACAGGACAGGGTTTCTCACCGGGACACCTCGGGCCGCTGTTCGGCATAGAGCAAAGCGAGAGGCAGGGAAGCCCGCTCAGGAGGCAATGCGGGGGTGGGGTGGGGGGAACAACGACAGTGGGTGGCCGTGTAGGTTGCAGGAAGTGCTTGGAGCCAGCAGAATTGTTTGCTGCGTCAGGTGCAGAGTATGAGAGCTTGTTTGGAGGTCCTAGCAGGGTGAGCAGCTACTTGTATACCCTGTGACCCAAGACCGGCCCTCTCTGCTGAGGGGAAGGTCATCCTCTTTGAGCAAGCGCACAGCTTTGGGAGGGGTGCACATGGATCAGCTGAATCGACCCTGGCCATCAATGGGGTGACAGGTGTCGCAGCCAGATCACCCTCACGTCCCAGATGTAGACTAAGAGAGAAAGGACTCGAGGGCCGTAGCCCAGGGTTTAGCCTGAGCCACTGGAGCTACCATGTGCCGGGGTGGGGAAGAACGGGAGGGGATCAAAGTTCTGCTTTGGAGATGTCAGGGTTAAGCCCCTTAAGGGTCCAGGCGGAGAAGTGGAGAGAGCAGTTGGAAATTGGAGTGTGGCGCTCAGGGGCCGAGGTCTAGGTGGGAGCGGCACATTTGCATATAGATGGCACTTAAAGTGATGAGAATGGATGAGATCACCTGGGGAGCCAGTGCTGATAGGGAGAAAAGGAGGTCTGAGAGGGAGACCCAGGCTGGAGCTGCCGGGAGGTTCTTTCTGGCAGCTTGGTGGTATAGGAGAGCACCAGTCTGGGTAAACTGAGGCCTAGATTTCAAGCACCTCGGCCTTTGTACAAAAACTCTCCAGCCTCAAATCCCGGAGACGTGACCGGAGGCAGCCCAGCCTTATTGAGGAAGATGGAGCCAGAGGACGGAGCGAGGTGTGACCTGGACAAGTCCCTTCCCTTTCCCGGGCCTCAATTTCCTCCCCAGTACGAGGAGGGCCACATGCCCGGTCCCTAAGGGCCCCTCCTGCTGGAACTCTGAGTTTAGCTCCAGAAAGTCCAGTGCACCAAGAGACACACCTGCCCTCAGGGAGACCGCGGGTGGATACCTCGCTGCCCTCACCTGGTTCTCATTGTCCACAACAGCAATTTTCCACCCGTGTGCGGGCGGTGGGGGTGGTGCACTGGAGTGCCTCAAGAATCTTTACAACATGCAATGCCGCCCTAGCTGGTTTGGCTTAGTGGATAGAGCGTTGGTCCAAGGACCAAAGGCTCGCTGGTTCTATCCCCGGTCAAGGGCACAGACCTCGGTTGCAGGCTTGATCCCTGGCCCTAGTCAGGGCGCGTGCAGGAGGCAACCAATTGATGTGTCTCTCTCACATCGAAGTTTCTCTCTCTCTGTCTCTCCCTCTCTCCAAAAATCAATGGAAAACTATCCTAGGGTGAGGATTAACAACAATAACAACAAAAACCCCATGCAATATCTGACTTTTTAGTCAGGGACCCTGACCTCTTTTTCCTTAGATTGTCAAATAAAAAATTACAACGGCCAACACAACAGTAGCTGTCTGATGTGAATGACTCAAAATTATACCTTTTTTTCTTTGGTCAACAAATAATGTAATATATCTTTGGGTGTGCCACAGAATTTTAGTAGTTAGTTTATGTATGCCATGAGATGAAAAAGGTTGAAAATCACTCCTCTACAATATACAGTTGAGCCTTGTTATTTATGGATTCTATACTAGTATTTGCAAATTTGCCTACTCACTGAATTTATTTGTAATACCAAAATCAATGCTTAAGGTGCTTGGGCGGGGGGAGAGGGGCCATTTGCAGGCATGTTAAGAAAAGTAAAAAATTTTAGTTGCCTGAGGTACACGTTGGTTCCCTCAGGCAACTCAAATTTTTTACTTTTCTTAACATGCCTGCAAATGACCCTGCCCCCCCACCCCCAAGCTGAGGTCATGTAACCACAGAACCAGCTCCAATGGTCCTAATCTGTTGAACAAGATACTGACTTGCTTTTCAGAGAGAACAGACCAAAACTGCCAGTCATGCAGCCCAAGCATGCGCAGCGGGGAGAACTTTGACCTCCAGCTGCACCAGGAACCAAAACCCGCCCTCTCCCCGCAACCAGAAGACCAGGACATAACTGGAACTTGGCCACCGGAACCATTTCAGAAGCAAAGACTCCGTGGTCCAGGAAGCTCTGGTGTTCCAAGGCCAGGTTCTAAGGTCGGTCAGTTAACCCCTGCCCACCAGCACTTCCACCTCCTGCCCCTCCTAACCTCCTAAATACCTTTCTCGAGTCCAGCGAGCCAGACAGATTTGAGGTACCACTGGCTCTCCCATCCTTTCCATTCGTGCCTTCTACGTCAGTACACCTTTCCTTACTCCAAACCCTGACATTTTGAGTTTTGGCCTTTCGAAGCCTCAGGCACACAAACTTTGGTCTGGTGGCAGTCAAATGAGGCGACTCCCTGCCTTCCTGTCTTTGGTTGGCGATTTCGCTGTTTAAAGCGGCCCGCAAATGGATGCTGAAGTGCTGCCTGGTGTTCCCAAGAGGGAGGAGGCTGTGACGCGCCTTATGGAGAAAATGTGATTAGAAAAGCCTCGTTCAGGCGTGAGTGATAGTGCTGTTGGCTGTGAGTTCAATGATAATGCATCAAAACTACCTATTAAATTAGGTGTCTTTAAACAGAAATACACATAAAGCACGGTTATGTGGTGATGCATTGACGAAAACATTGCGACCAGGGGCTCACAAGAACCTGACCCTGTTCCCCTCGGAGCGATGGCTCAGTATGTGTCAGTTCATGTTTTCAGCGATTTGGAACTGTTAGGGAACAGGAACTGGGCCTGGGCAGGTCTGCCCTGGGTTCAGTGTGTGGGTTCTTGAGTTCACGCAGAAAAGATTTCACATCACGAGTCCAGGTGACTTTGAGGGTACGTTTACTAAAACTGGGACAGGGGAACAAGGAAGGACTCGGGATAGAAAAAGCACTAAGAGCCTACGTGGGCTGCTTTGTCTCTCCAGAAACATTATGGGAAAGAAGAGAGCCGAGGTGGGGCTGCTCAGCTCACGGGAGAGTCAGAGAAAAGGGGGCCTTGGGAGCAGGTTCAGGGGGTTAACCCCAGACGAGCTGCCACTGCCCTTTGCTCCCCTGGTTGCAAGTCTTAGGGGGACCCTTAGACAAAAGTAAAGATGCTCACCTGAGAAGGAAGGAAGGTGTGGGTGTGCTCCAGAGAGAGAGAGAGAGCGTGCCCTGGGTCCTTCGTATTGAGGGTTTTAAAGACTGGGGGTCTAGGAGAGATTTTAGGGGAGGATCTCAATGGAATATACACCAGAATATGCTGATGCACCAAAATGAGGCTTATTCCCTCAACTTCATCTGTTCGTTGGTGTGGTTGGCACAAATGGCACTAATTGGATTTCTGCTATGTCTCCCTGAGTAAGGTGCTTTAAGCTATTTATTCTCTGGTTGGAGAGGAGAAGTGTAAACCATTTACTCTTAAGTGTACTTGGTTAGGGAAGATGGGGTTTTGCGATTTACTAGATGGCTGCAAACTGCTTGGCAGTTTAATTATCTGTCTGAGTTTCCCTATTCCACTTGTCCTAGTTTACTGGCCTCTCTCAGCAACCTCTGTGAATAGCAACAAGAACAACAAAATCAGTGTATTTAGTTGTTTGTTAAACCTTAGCATGTGCACACACGAAACAGTTTCAGAACTGCTGACCCATACCCCTGTGTGGAGCAATTTCACTGACTAGAGTATGGTTCTTGTGTGCAGTTTTTTTTGTTATTGTTTTCGTCTTTAGTGTTATAGTAGTCAGTCAAAACTGGTTTCCAAAGTTGCTTTTCTTTCCTGTCCCCTTTAGTATGCATATGATTCATCTACACTAATAAAAGAGAAAGATGCAAATTGACCGTACCTTTGTGACGCCCACCAGCCAATCAGGAGTGAGTATGCAAATTAACCCAACAAAGATGGTGGGTTAATTTGCATACACAGGTGCTGAGCAGTGAGGGGGCAGGACGCAGGTGTTCTGCACCACCCCAGCTGCTCCGGGCCTCTGGGCAGCGTGGGAAGGCAGAAAGCAAAGGCAGTGCTGGCAGCCAGGGGAAGGAAGGCCCATTCTTGCACGAATCTTTGTGCATCGGGCCTCTAGTTTATAATACATTTCTTAGTTTGCATTGCATTTTAGGTTCCCCTAACATTCTGGTTATTTTTTTTTAAATTTGCACACAGTAAATTTACTTTTTATGGCATACAGTACAATACACTTGACTAATGCAGAGTTGTGTGTCTACCAGTGCAGGCACGATATAGAACATTACTCTCAAAATGCCTTTGTCTTGCCCCTTTAGACCGAGTCCCTCTCCCCACGACAAATCCCGGGCAACTACTGATCTACTTTTTGTCCTGATTGCTGTGCCCTTTCTGGAATGTGATATACATGGAATCACCCAAAGTGTAGCCCTTTGGAACTGACTTCTTTCACTTAGCAAAACACACTTCAGACTCATCCATGCTGTGTCAATCAGGAGAGTGTTCCCATTCGTTCCTGGGTAGTGTTTTAGTCTGTGGAGGTACCACAGTTTGTTTATTTATTTGCCAGTTAAAGAACATTTGGGTTGTTCCAGTTCTTGGTGATTTTCAAGAAAGTTGCTGTGTACATTTGCATACATGTTTTTATGTGAACAAATTTCCATTTCTCTCAAGTACAGAAAAGTGGGACTGTAGGGTCACATGGTAGGTGTATGTTTAACTTTATATAAAGCCACCAAATTGCTTTCTAAAGTAGCTGTATCACTTGTAATCCCAGGGGCAATGTATGAGAGTTCCTGCTGCTCTACAACCTTATCTGCACTTAGTAATCTCTGCCTTCAAAAAGAAAAATTAGTCATTCTAATAGGTTTGTAGTGGTATCTCATTGTGGTTTTAATTTAAGATTTCCCTAATGACTAATGATGTTGAACATCTTTTCATATGCCTATTTGCCATCCCTATATCTTCTTTGGAAAAGTGCCTGTTGTAATCTTTTGTCCACTCTATTTTTTAGTGGGTTTTTGTTCCTTATTGTTGAGTTTTGAGGATTCTTTATATATTCTGGATATAAGTCCTTTGTGAAAAAATGCGACTTGCAATATTTTCTTCCCATCTGGGGATTATATTTTTATTTTATTAACAATGTCATGTGTAAAACAAAAGCTTTTAATTTTGATAATATCTAATTTATCATTTTTTTCTTTTATGAATCATACCTTTGCTATTCTATCTAAAAACACCTGGCCTAATCAAGGTCACAAAGATTTCCTCTTATGCTTCTCCCAGAAGTTTTAGTTTTTGTGTTTTACATATGACCCATATGTAAAATGATCCATATGATCCATTTAAAACTAATTTTGACTTAATTTTTGTATAAGGTATAGAAGTATAGGTTGAGATTCATTTTTCTGCATATGCTTGTCTAGTTGTTCTAGCACCATCATTGCAAAGACTAACCTGTTAGGGTTTGGCCGGAGATATGGGCTGAGAAAGAATTCACAACTAAAAGAAGAGATGTAGAGGCAGTTTATTTTTACTTTCCAAGGGAGGAAAGGGCTGGTGCATTTCTACTCAATACAGAGCAAGAAACAAAGGGTGGCTTCCCCTTTTAAAGAGTAATGGCTGCTGTTGCTAGGTGACAAGGAAGGGAGGAATATTTGGGGCTGAAGTTGAGCAGACATCAAGGGGGTTGTCTTGAAAAGTTATAGCTTGTTTCCTTTCCAGGAGATAGTCCGGCAGATGTCCTAGGGAGGTGTCTTATCAGTATTTTTCCCAAGCCTATGAAACATGCTTAGAGCAAAGTTAGGAAGTGTTCAAAAGAGGCTTGTTTGAAGGGGATAGGGAAGGGAACTCTCTACTAACTAGAGACTCCATGGTGTGAATTATCCTTAAGTTCTGAAAACAGCAGGGAGGAGGGGCAATGCAAGAATGTAGCCTTGAGAGTAGCTTATCTTGTAGTTTGAACAGAGGGGCTGTTTGAATCAGAGCAGCTAAGAATCTTGGGGTTTAAATACCAGGTGCTTCTCATAAATTGTGGAAGGTCACAACAAAGAAAAAGAGAGTCCTTTTTCCTGTCCTTACATAACCTTTGGGTAGTCCTTTTGAGTCAATTGAGGAAAATGACTGAGTTTCACAATGGATTGAAATGGTGGTTCCATTATTCTAATACTAATTCTGAAGTGTGTGTTTTTCAACACCACCAAGCAATTAACTCAATTCTGACACTGTCTACCTGGAGATAGCATCCTATCCCACAGGTTAAGGACTCAATCCCACAAGCTTGCCCTCCTCCCCACTTCAGATGCCAATCACAAGTTCAGGTTGTCACCTGTGCTTCTGATTGACTGGTGATAAATCAGAGGTTCCCACGACTCCTGACCCCCTACTTGGGTTCCATTAATTTGTTAGAGCAGCTCACAGACGGGCAATTATAGAAAGTCACAAGGGAATTATAGAATGGCTTTGGACTTTCCACAAGCCATTGATGTGGGGAAGGATTGTAAAGCCATCAGGCAGATCTTCTGGGGAAGGTGACCCTAGCTGACATCCAAGTACCTCTCACAGTGAGATGCATTTCTCTTCCCAGTTCTAGCTCCTTGGTCTGGCTGGGTGAGGTAGATGCTGCAGCCTGGTCAGGAGGCCAGGTAGCCTCATTGGCCCAGGGTGAAAGTCTAGGGGACAGGTTGTTTTGTTGCTCTCACAGTGAGCTCTTGCAGTAAGAGCACCAAGGTGTCCTAGTGCGTTGACTGTTCTCTCCCTGGGTGCCTAATGGAGATTGACAGAATCTAGCAGTTCATGTAATTCTATTGTCAGTTTGTGCAGCCTCCTGCACCTCATTAGACAAAAGCAGAGAGAAATGAGCAAAGAAGGAATGTCAGCCCCAGAGCCGAGGGGGCCTGTCAGAGTGAGCAGCCTTCAGGAGATGACAAGGTAGTGAGAAACTTACTTGGGCCCTCCATCCAGCCCCTCTAGGCCCTGGGTGGGAAACTGGGGCATTTGTACAGAGCTCTGTAGAGGGGAGCCCGTGTGGACTGTTGAGGTTCAGCTGCAGGCCCTACTGCTCTCTGAGGAACAGAGCGAGGGAGGCTAAAAAAGATCATCTCTTGAGTTGCCTAGCTCCTGGGTCACAGGCTCCTCCTGGTGGTGGGACCCATCAGAGAGGTGTCTCTGGGTGGCTTGGATGTGAGCAGCGAGTGGATAGTGTTGGAGCTCAAAAGCCTTATTTGATTTATCTAGACCTTAGGATTTCACCCAGGATGGATAAATTGGGAGATATAGAGACGATGGGAGATATAGAGAAATAGGAATCTGTCATTGTCCCACACTAGTATCCTGTCCCCCGACCTGGCCAAAACTATACCCAGACTTACATAGATACACACATAACACACCCAGCCCTCACATACAGAACCTCCTGCACAATATGCACAACCCTCACTCACCTACCCATACACATTTTTAAATACACAGAACTCTAGACCGAACATAGGTACCAACTACACATCCATACAACACCTACAGGTTCATGCTGAAAGTGTTTGTCTACAAAGATTTTGTCTGTGGCTTATGGCATCAGACTCTTTGTCATCTATTTACATTGGACATATATATATAGCTCACACACACATTCACACCCACCCACCATTCTCACAACACACAGCATGCACACAAACACCCATGCCACAAACACATTCACATGCACACACAAACATACGTGCCTCTTCCACTTCACCATGCATGAAAGCTCCTGACCAGACCTGGTTACTGCGATGCTGCCTCTATGCTCACGTGTGCACACCTACTACTCACTCTCCCTCCCACGGGCACTCGGCAGGCTGGGCTAGCAGAGCAGGAGTGCTTTCCTCCTCCCTCCTGTCATTGACATGCAGCACCTGTCCTATCTTTAGTTCTTTGCACTATGGCTTCGATTGGGTTGAATGCCAGAATCTGCCTGGCACAGAGCCCAGAGCAGCAACTGAAAAGCCAATATCCTGTGGGCCTGAACCTCCATGAGCCCGGCTGGGTGCATGCCAACTCTGGAAGGGCTATCAAGGAAACAGGCTGCATAGGTGGCCCCCACCCGTCACCAGTGCTGTAGAGAGCCATGGGATGAGTCAGCACATGGCATCCTCTTTTCACTTCTCCTTTCTCCTCCTCAAAATCCTGACATTCTGGGTATTCCAGGCCTTTCCCAAACCAGAAGAACGAGTGAGGCCCAAAAGAGATAACAGCTTAGAGAACCCAGAATTGGAGTCAGAGCTGTTCCAATTCCCATTAGCTTTCGGTTGGGCATCACTATAGCCCCGTAATCTGGAACGTGCCTGGAACAACTAATTTTAACTGAAGAAATATGAATGTATGTTGCCTTGTGAAATAGGACCCACACTGCTCTCTCAGAGACATCTGTGCATTATAATGAGACATGCAACTGTGAGGAATGTTTGCTGTTATTGTGACCAATGCCAGGTAGATAAATCATTTTCTTCTCCATTTTACTTTTTTTCTTTCTGGTCCTACCTACTTCCTGTACCTTGAAATACCTATTGCTAAATAGTAAGACTAGTTACCATTATTTGAAAACCTGTTCGGCTCCAGGTACTATGCTAAGTACTTTATCAACATCTCATTTAATCCTCACAACATACTTGTTAGATGATATTACTGTCCCCTTTGTATAGTCATGGAATCTGAGTCTTGAGAGGCCAAGGATGTTGCTCAAGTTCACCCCTCTAGTAAACAGCAAAGATAGGATTTCAACTCAGGTCCTCGTTTCTCAAGCCCATGCCTTTCCCCCCTATACCAAGCATACCTTTATAATCACTAGTCATAGAATACAAATTTTGTTCATCTATCCATTGTCTAAGCCTAACCTCCTTTTGTGTCTATGTCTATCTCTCAGTCTTATACTGTAAGCCAGACTGTGAATAGCAGGAACTGTGTTGATTGAATTTATTTCATAGTGCTCAACATACTTCCAGGAAAATATAGTATAGATTACTTTTATTTTTTAAAGTAATGGTTTCATAAATTTCAAATTGTATCTGAAGTCAAGAGGCCAAGTTCTAGCTCTGTTCTCAGGAAAGAATGAACTTCAGAGAGGCCTGGGTTTGAGTCCAACACCATTACTGACAGTGTAATGTTCCTCTTGTCATTGCCTCTCTCTGGCCTCAGTGTCCTGTGCTTCATGTGATGATTGCTTGGGTTCCCTCCAAACATGACTTTCCAAGAAACTTCTGGGTCACATGATACAGAATGGAAGTGGTGTCTGAAATCATTTCCGGTGCGAACAGAGCGGACCACTTCCTGAACGCCATTTCTTGCCTCCTCCCATGCATTTCTCTGTTGGTCTGCTCCTGAAGGAATCCAAAAAGTCAAGAAGAAAAAAAGGAATATTTGTAACTATACATTAACTATTGACTGTGGTGATCATCTCACAATGTATACAAATATCAAATCATTATGTTATACACCTGAAACTAATATAATACTATGTGTCAATTATACCTTAATAAAAATGACATATAGATAAGTAAATAGGAAAGAAGAAGAGAAAAAGTCAAGATGCAAGGCCCTCTCGTTGAAGAACAAGCCGCTCTGACAACTTGCCTGACAAGACAGCTCCCAGGAGCTTCCCACAGCCATGGTCAGTCACCCAGCAGGTGCCAAGCATCTCATGTGCTGAACACTGCCCGTGCTCTTAAAGAGCCTGTGTTAGAAAAACAAACGGGGTGCTGCCTGAAGGGCTTTGAGAAAGAGGGCTGCAGAGGGACAGATGAGCTGAGGACGTGGGTGGTCACTCTCCTGGGTTGACAAGGCCTGCACATACTTGCTGACAGAAGCGGAGGGAGGCAGATCCCTACTGATGAGAAGACAGCAGCAGCCATGCAGGCCAACGCCACACGACCGTTTCCTGTCATCAGCAGGTGCTTGGTAACACAGCCTCACTGTTGTGCGAAGAGCTAGTCTGCGAGGAGGATTCAGGATTCTAGACCTGGCTCTGGGGCACTGGTTGACTCCAGGCAAGTCATGCACCTTCCTGAGCCTCAGTGTCCCCATCGTTATGCAAGCAGGCTCTTTCAGGCCTCACTATTACGGAGGTGTAACCAAAGAATACAGATCACAGTAATGGTTGCAGACATGAAGGCTCTAGTGTTCCCCAAATAGGAACCCCCAAAGCACTGAAGCCTTAGTCCCCAAATGCTCCTCTTATGGTTCAAAGGCTTCTTGGACAGGACAAAAGTGGCCATGACACTCTTCTTCTCCTCTAGCATGGTGTCCATTCTCTGTCCTCTGTCATTCTCCACTCACTTGCCTACCCTCTCCCTGTGAATCTCCAGTAACTAGAAGCTTTGGTCTCAGTGTTCTGCAGGCAAATGTTTAACCACGGGCTTTGAGGTGAGGGGAATGTCTGATTTGCAGGGTTTGCCAATTGCCAAGGTGTAAACACTCCCACCTATAATTTCAAGATATCAAATGTGATGTCACTGAGTGCCAAGCCAGGAGGAGATTTCATAGCATACCATTATACAGTATTCTCACCACACGGATACAAAAGACAGAAATAGCCTCAAGAGCGCCGATAATAATAAAATATAGTAAAATAATTGGTAAGTGATGAATTTCCTTCATCACTTTGCTTTTATAATTTATTTAATCGTAGCTTTATGTAATTCACTTTTTAATAATGACTATGCTTAACAACTGTCTCATGAAAATTCCTGAAAAATGCATGGTCCTTCCCATTCAGCCCTTCTCAGACAAGTCTCAAAATTTGCAGAGGTGCATAGTTGAGGTCCTGGCTGTGGGAGCCTTATGGGTTAAATGGGCACTGGTTTCTGCATGCCTGATTTAGCTCCCTCGTTAACCTGTTTCCCCATCTGTCATATAAGACATTTCCCCCCCAGGTCTCCCTCCCTTTGTTAGAATGGTATTGAGAGAAATAAGATCAGGGCAGTAGTAACACTTTGCTCTTTACGGAACCCTACAGTTCGCTAAGCCCAAACCTCATATTAATTTTTCACACAGCAATTCTGTGCAGTGAGGTCGATGGAGCAGTGAAGTCAGTGGATGGGCCATTTCACCCCGGGTCAGCAAACTTTTCTGCAGAGGAAGAGAGAGCACATATTCAGGCTTTGCAGGCCTTATGGTATCTATTGCAATGATCGGATTCTGCTATCGCAGGTTAAAAGCAGCCAAAGACAATGGGTGAAAAATGGAGAGTGACTGTGTTTCAAAACTTTATTTATGGACAGTGAAATTTGAATTTCATATCATTTTCACAAATCACAAAATGTTATCCTTCTTTTGATTTTTTTTTTAACCATTTAAAAATACAAAAATTGCTCTCAACTTGCAGGCCATGTAAAAACAAGCTGCAGGCGATAATTCCGGGCCCTCCCAGAAGAGGAACTTAAGCCTCAAAGAGAACAATGACTTGCTCAAGTTGATATAAATGGACAGAGTTGGAACTGGCTTGGTTCCTACTCCACTAACTTTCCACTAAACCAATCTGCCATAGAACGGAGCAGCGCCTGCTCTTTAACACACAGGTGAGTTGAGGGACTCGCAGCTGGATTCTCCACTGAAGGCCTCTAATCCCGAGGGTTTGTGGGTCACCTTCCTGACTCTGTAACTGTAGTGGGTTTTCCTATGCATTGAAGTCAGTGAGAAGAGGCTTTGGACATTGTGTAATTACAAGCGATTTGTAACCCTGTTCCTCTGCGGTTAAGGCAGAAAATAAAGTGCCCACTGTCTTTACGACTGCTGGTTTTATGACGCTGTCCGATTTTCTCCAGGGGTCCTGGATTTTCACAAAGCAGAGACTGCCCGTCACTGTCCTGTATGCTCGGGGGACTGGGTCCAGGACTCTTCCCGTAGGAAGAGCTTGGTGACTAATGTCTAAGTGCCTCAAGCCACAGTGGCGTGCAGACCTGAGGTGAGTGTGACCCACCTGCGTGATTTATTTTCTGTCCAACATATTATTATGAAATGGGGTACCCACTGCACCCATATATCTAAACCTAGATTCTATAACTAACATTTTGTCTATTTCTTTAAAAATATATATCTGTTTATCTAGACATCCATCTGTCCATTCTTAGGTTCTTTTTTAAAAAACCAGGTTTTTTCAGTGGTGGTTGTTGTTTTGTTAATCCTCACCTGAGGGTGTTTTTTCCATTGATTTTTAGGGAAAGTGGGAGAGAGAGGGAAAGACAGAGAAACATCGATGTGAGAGAAACACATCCATTGGTTGCCTCCTGCACGAGCCCTGGCCAGGGCCCAGGCCCAGAGGAGCCTGCAACCAAGGTACGTGCCAAACTGGTTCTTTCTTTGTTTTTCTGAGGCTTTGGTAGTGCAAATACCTTTGGAGGAGAGAACTCAAGTCCACCCAGTGGAGGCTGGAGGCGTGGAGACAGCCTTTGACCAGGCCTGGGTTTGAAACCTGCTCTATCACATAATAGTTGTGTGTCCTTAGACAAGTTAAAAAAATCTCTCTGTGCCTCCTCACATGTAAAAGGTGGTTAATAATAACTACCTTGAAATTATACTAATGAGGATCACAGATCGTGTTGGTGACCTACCTGGTAAGTGACAGTGTGGTAGGATCCCCAGATTGAGAAATTAACTGTCTGTTTTCCCAACTCAGGCATGTCACAAGAGAAGGGGAGAGATTTCCAACTGCCCCCAGCTCCACGCAGGAAGGCCATCCAGGCTTTGCAAAAGGTTCAGGCTCTTCTTACATCTGAGGCTAGTGAACAGCTGCCTTACGTCTCCACTCTAATTTTAAAAGTCAAACCAGCCAGGGCTCAGTGGAGAGAGCATGGGCCTGGGGACTGAAGGGTCCCAGGCTCAATTTCAGTCAAGGGCATGTGCCTGGGTTGCGGGCTGAATCCCCACTAGGGGCATGCAGGAGGCAGTCAATCAATGATTCTCATCATTGATGTTTCAATCTCTCTCTCTCTCTCCCTCTTCCTTTTTCTCTGAAATCAATAAAAATATATTTTAAAAAAAGTCAAACCAAAGAAAAACCTATCTCAGCAAAGCCTTTAGGGACACTGTGGTCCCAGCTTGTCCTCGCTCAGCAAAGCCTTTGCTGGATAGAGTTGGCTCCACCGGGAGGGGAGGGAGGCTGCTTCGGGATGGAGCTGGGTGTGGTTTGAACCCCAGAGGGAAGTGAGGTGGTGAGGGAGGCACAGGTCCTGTGAGTGGAGCCCTCCACACCCACCAGCTATGCTCTTTTAGAGTCTGGGGGAGTAGGGCCTCTGAGCAACCCTCACCTCCTTGAAGGGACCCTACATGTTTGGGTGATGGGCAGAAGCCTTTCCCCACGTGTTCTCAATTCAGTGACTGTCCTGAACACGCAAACCACGTGAGAGGGGGAAGGGGTTACCCCAAGCACAGTGGAGCATTCCACCAGCGAGGTAGGTGGCATTTCAGAGTCATTTAATTTAGAAAATTAGCAATCCATCCTGGGAGTGTGCATGGTAAGTGGGAACAGGGGCCCCTCCCAAGCTCCAACGCCCCCTCCCAGCCTGTGGGAATATGGTGAAGGCCATCAGTAAGCTGACTGTGAGACCTTGGAGCCTGGCCAGCTCCCTGGTCAGGGAGAAACTGCTCCTGAATGTGAGCCCGGGTTGTAAACTGCAGGGAAACATTTCATTTCACACAGCCGCCCTGCGGGCCCTGTTTGCTTTGTTGTCTGTACTCCACGTAACCCTGCGCTAGGAAAGTTTGGGTGGCGGTAGAACAATGACACCCTACCCCGCCCCCGTTGGCCACCGGTGTGCATGGAAATCCTAATAAACCCATGTCTTTCACAGCCAGTCCTCTGGGTTATTTTCTTAGGAACCCACAAACAATACGCTGAGTTTTTTTCGGACCTTGGCTCTTTGCCTAACAGTGTTCCCTCATTCTTCTTTTCTTCCAACAAGTCCTGTCCTGAGAGTTGTGCCCATGGGAGTGGTTACTTGGCAGAGAGGGAGTTAGGGACCCTGGAGAGGTTCTTCCCCTCCCGGCAGGTTTCTGGTAACAGAGATCTGGCTCAAGGGTCCCCACCTCCCACCTGCGGGGAGGAAGAGAGCCTGAGGAAAGGGCGAAAGGGAGATGGGGGAGCAAGCCAGCAAACTGGCATCTGGACTCCCCTAACCTTTCACTCCAGACCCAGAGACAGGCTCTCCTGCTCCCACTCATCTCCCAAGTTGCTGTTTCCTGTAGCTGGTCTGCTGGGGAGTAGAAGACTAATGGAGCGTGGGGAAAAAAATCAGCAAAACTAATTACAGGTTCCAACAAATCAATGGGAACTGTGTAAATAGCCTCAGGCAGGTGCCCGAGTCAGGCTCTTCAGCTTAACACTGACCCTCCCACGGCAGCACCAGTGTGAGTCCCCAACCAGAGACTGGCACCAACCCTGGATGTGACGCCTGAGGAGGTGGATGTGGGTCCCAAGGTTGTCCTAACCAGCTGCCGTCAAATGGGCAAGGGACTCCACCCCTCCTAGCCTCAGGTTCGGTACCTCCATTGAGATAACAATTGTATCTACTCAGAATCTGCCATGGGCTGTTGAAGGACATCAATCTCAAAGGACTTAGTAGAGTCAAAGGTGCTTTGGAAGCTGTATAGTGCTCGACAAATGAATCATCGGTTTACCTCCTGATTATCTCTTGAATCCACCCAATCCTCTCTATCTCTACAAGCACCTCCTCAAGCCAGATCCCACCATCTCTCATCTGCTCTGCTGCAGTGGCCCCTTCCAACTGGCACGTGTCTACTCTGCCCCATTTCTTTTTTAAAAATATATTTTTACTAGAGGCCTGGTGCATGAATTCGTGCATGGGTGGGGTCCTTCAGCCTGGCCGGTGGGAGGTTGGCTAGCCATGGGAGGTTGGCTGTGGGAGCGCATTGACCACCAGCAGGCAGCTCCTGCATTGAGCGTCTGCCCCCTAGTGGTCAGTGCACACCATAGCAACCAGTCGACCAGTCATTTGGTCACTTAGGCTTTTATATATATAGATTGATTTCAGAGAGGAAGGGAGAGGGAGAGAGATAGAAACATCAATGATGAGAGAGAATCATTGATCGGCTGCCTCCTGCACACCTCCTACTGGGGACTGAGCCCACAACCCGGGAAGGTGCCCTTGACAGGGATTGAAATCGGACCCTTCAGTCCGCAGGCCAGTGCTCTAGCCACTGAGCCAAACCAGCTAGGGCCACTCTGCCCCATTTCTAATCTCTTCGGTGGGCTTGCAGCTGGCATTATCTTTTAAAATCCAAAGTCTGGTCACATGCCCAGGGTTGTCTAATCCATGTGGACTGGAGGGATGGGCTTCGGGACAAGGGATCAGATTGGGCTACAGGGGCAGGGGACAGCAGTGTGGGCATATGTGGTGGGAAGAAGAAGCCCAGCATGGGAGCGAGCTGGCTGGACTCTGCTGGGTGGTGGAGTCAGGTGAAGCAGGACTTTAAAGTCTAGCCTGAGGTGGTGAGCTCTAATTTAGACTAAATGTGGATAAATGGATGAATTATTGATTTGTTCAACGGATAATTTCATAACTCAGAAGTGGAGGAAGCAAGGAAGAAACACACTGCTCTGGACTTAACTCTGACCAGCCCCAGGGAATTCTGGTTGGCAATCAAGTGACTGGGGCCTTGGAGAGAACAACGGTCAGCTTGGAGTGGGGCACGACAGGCAAGGTCACCGTGCATGGCAATCGTTCAGGCTAAGCCTTAGGAAAAGGCAAGACCGAGAGGTCTCTCCTGGGCAGAGACGTAGGGATGGTGGTCGTGGTAGTGCAGGGAGGGGTGGCTGGGACTGGACGACGATGGAGGCTCTGATAACGGAATTCTGCAATACAACTAAAGAGAGAAGGCACTGCCTCTTCCCCATTATTGCACAAGCGCGTGCGCATGCGTGCACACACACACACACACACATACATGCACACACAACATGCTCTCTGCTCCCCACGTCTGCCATTAGGCATTCAGGCAGCTAATTCTCCCACACACACACCGCTGAGAGCACCAGGAGCCTGGTAGAGTTGAAAATTGGATGGCGTGGCAAGGCTCATTATAGGATGCCTGAGGGAGTCCACGAGGACAGGGATTTCCCTCCCTCGGCCTCAGCAGGAGGTTCTGTGCCTCTCTGCCTCAACTCCACCCCGCCTCGCAGGCCCAACCCTCGCTGCCCGCGCCTCGCCCCTGGCTCCCTCCCAGCCCTCTTCAGTTCTGTGCCTGATCTCCAGCCATGCCCACCCTCTCTGCATCCTATTCAGGTTCCTGATCTGAGAAACATCATTTGCCCTAAGCTTTTTGGAGGAGAAGAGGACGGAGCAGGTGGCAGGGAAGTAGGGCCTAGAGAGAAATCCCAAACCAACCACACCACCTGCCACCAGCGTTAGACCAAACAGCTCACGGGGAAGTGAGGGTGATGTTCCCGTCCCCTTTCCACACACACCAAACACACGCCGTTATAAAGGTTCCTCTTGCTACTCAAGGTGTGCCTGGCACAGGGTAGGCATTTCAGGTGTGGATGTTTGAAGTACTGAGTGCTTGCCCTGTGCCAGGCGTCATTCCTGGCACTTGGGATACATTAGTGAACCAAAGTGATGAGAATTCCTGCAACAGTTAAGCTTGCGTTCTAGGAAGGGGACAAGGGCAATAGCCACAAGCACAACAAACAAGTAAATTATCCTATATAATAAAAGGCTAATATGCAAATCGACCGAATGGCGGAATGACCGGTTGCTATGATGGGCACTGAGCACCAGGGGGTAGACGCTCAATGCAGGACCCACCCCCTGGTGGTCATTGCGCTTTCACAGGGGGAGAACTGCTCAGCCAGAAGCCCTGAGCCGGGCTCACAGCTGGCGAGCGCAGTGGCAGTGGTGGGAGCCTCCCCTGCCTCCGCAGCAGCGCTAAGGATGTCTGACTGCCTGGGAGTGGGTCTAAGCCCTCAGTCGGACATCCCCCAAGGGCTCCCAGACTGCAAGAGGGCACAGACTGGGCTGAGGGATCCCCTCCTCCCCTGTGAGTGCATGAATTTTGGGCACTGGGCCTCTAGTGTAGTATATTAGAAGGTGGTAAGTGTTATGGGAAAACATAGAGCATCGTAAAGGGATGGGGAGGGGAGGGAGCTGCACTTTCCAATAGGGTGGTCAGGGCAAGCCTGGTTGGAAAGGTGACATTGACGCGAAAGCTTGAAGAGGTGAAGGAGCAGTAGCATCGCAGGCAGTGGAAGCAGCCAGAGCCGGGCGCTTTGGAGAAGACAGCAAGAGACAGAGGGGAACAGAGTGGGCAGAGCACGCCGACTTGCACAGGAAGGAAACCTGAATTCAGGCCTCAGAGCAGAAGGTCCCACTAACCAAGTTCCTCCTTGCTGGCTCTACCCTAAATAGTATCCCTGGCCCCAGTGCTCTGTCCCCTCACCCTGCTTCAGTTTGTCCATCTCTCCAATCACTGCTCACATGTTATGTACGTGTTTACATTGTCTGCCTCCCTAAGAAAGGATGTCAGCTTCATGGAGACAGGAACTTTCCCTGTGTCACTGCCCTATCCCCAGGGCCTGGCGCACAGTAGGTGCTCCATCAGTATGTGCCCAGTGTCAGAACCGTTAGTGTGAAGAGGACAGGATGCCTCTTGCACAAGAGGCTGCTGAGGGGCCCTGCCAAGGCAGCTTGTCACCCCTGAACTGGAGGGAGCTTTCTGCCCCACGTTGATGATTGTCGTCCTGAGGGGCAGTGCGTAGTGGTCAGCCACAGGACCTTTCATTGGCCTCGGGTGAGAGCAGGGATGAGCAGTGCAGGCAGAGAACGGCTCTGTAAGAGTTGTTCTTAGGCCTTCCTCATAGGCATGCAGATCTTTTTATTTCATTTTTTCAACAATTATTTGTTGGACACCTACCATATGCCAAGCGCTGAGCTGACTGAACTTGGTTGTGTGAAGGAGGGAGGGGCAGTTGAAATATTGCCACCCTACCCCTATCTAGGACCCCCAGGGCCAGCTTTCATTGTGCAAATGGGTAGAGTATGCCAGGCACATGACAGACCCCGAGAGTACAAAGATGAATCGCACAGCACCTGCATCAATCAGGCCACGGACAATCTAGCAGAAGTGAGAGACATGTAAACACATATCTGCAGATCCACTGTGATAAGTGCAATGACTGTGGAGACAGAGGACACGGGGAAGGTCTCACACAGGAGTGGTGCCTGCGTTGGACTGAAAGTGAGGGATGTGATAGGGCGGTTTGGTCCGGAACTCAGTTGTATGATTAAGCATTGTCCTGTGGCCTGAACATATTGATATTCCCAGGAGAGAAACGAACGCGGCACACAATGCCCGTGATTACCTTTCTACGTGTGAGGAGACCGAGTGCTATGGGAGAAGGGTTGACGGAGAGAATGGAGTGGGTAGGGACCCTCTTTCCAAGTTCTCTGTCCCCTCTCCACCTTCAATGGTGCCATTGTTAGGTGCCAAAGCTTTCAGGCTGTCTCGGTGGGGGAGTTGTCTCTAATCCTAGAGGGAAAGATTTGATGACCACACCCTAATAGGCTCCTGATCTGGGCTCTCCTCACAGCGATGCTTTCTTCTCTCCTTTGTTGCATCCCCTCGGGCAGAAGTTCAATCCCCTGTGCAGCTGGATGTGGCTTCCTGAACCCCTTCCTCACTTCCTGCCTCTGAGGCCAGCCTCACCTGTCATGTCTTGGCCATGGATAAGACCTGGTGAGTATAGGGTTTCCTGATTTTAGCAGGAATTGGACAAAGGCTCCTGTAACTACCTGAGTGGCTAAATTAGAGGAGTAAGTTGGGTGATGGTATGTTAGATGGAGATTTTGTTGGTCTAATAGCCAAAAAGAGGGTTGATTATTGTCAACACAGGGCTTTTCCACTGACTTTGACTTTTCAATATTTTAACCAGTGACTCAGATAAAGACTAAATGGCAAAAATTTCAGAGACAAAGATAATATAAAAATCAGCAAAAGCAGATATGTGAAGACTAGATGAGGAGAGACAAGCCAGAATGTGCGCTGGCTGTCTTAGGAAGTTCTCCGTGTGCACCAGCAGTATGCTGGCTCTATGTGCAGGCTTCAAGAAGTCAGGTGGGCACCACTGCTGATACCCAAACTCCTCACTTAACTTGCGTTGGAGAATAGGATATTTCTCATGTCAACAAGGTGGTAACCCAGGTTGCAAAGCTCAGGATCTATTCCTTTCCACCTTCATCATTAATATGCAAGGCAATGAAGCACTGGATTCCCTCTCTTGGGTCACATACTCACATACAGAGCACCCCAAGCCATGGTCGGCCCAAACACGCCTCTCCATGCGGGTGGGGCAAGGGTCTGGGAGAACTGTGCCGATCCTGCCAGCCACATGCCTGAGAATTTCCACTTTGAATCTACATTATATGTCACTTGTAGTATTCCTTGCCCTTTATTCCACAGATGAGTTCAAACAAGATTTTTAAAAAAAATAAAACCACAAGATAAAATGTTACATAAGTGAATCTGCTGCATGTAGACTAAAAAGATCAATTATATAAGTCCACAAACGGGGACTTATATAATTGATCACAACTTGAGAGATACCCATGAGTGTAGTGGACTCAGGATGAGGGAGGGAAGCGAGCTGGTGGCTGATAAGCCCGTGTGGTCTGTGGCTTCGTTAGCAGATGCAGTGTCTGGATTTCAGGGTAGGACATTGGGCCCAGCTTGCCAGCCCTCCCCCGGACAACTGTGCTCAGTGGTGCAGTTCACCCTCGGCCCAGGGAGAGGCAGGGCTGGCGGCTTCTGCTGATGCACATACAGCACAGTACTTACAAGGCTGGTGGAGCAGCCAAGAGAGCCAGACTGGAGCAGAGCAATTGGCTGAGGCTGACAGGTCCAGAGTCAAGCTGGGCCAGGCTCAGGTCCAGGATTCTAAAGCAGAAGGGAGGGTCAAGAGAGGGAATGGGCCTGGATGACTGAGAGAAGCAGATGGAAAAGCCAGAGTGGGCCGGAGCCGGTGGTTAGGGGACTCCATCAATCCCTGAGGAGAAACACTGGTCAGGCTCCAGGAAAGGCAGAGCTGAGGAGCTCCCCAGAGAGGCTGGATGCATCGAGGAAGCTCCTGAACCACCATCCACCTTATTTTAGAAACTATTCTTTAAAAAAAAAATCATACCAATGCATAGGTACATTTTAAAAAATTCAATAGTGCCACTAAGTCTACAATGAAGATATTGCAATCCTTTCCTCCACTTTTTTTGAATTCCTGCTTTCTAAGAATAAACTTCGCCCAACTCTCTTCTCTGTCTGCTTCTCCCACCCCCTCACCATCCTGGGAGATGAGCGTGCTGACTGAACCCCACCTGCCACAGGGCAAGCTGGTTCTGGGTCTGTGGGGGAGAGCAGTGAACAGGGATTGAGGGGCTTCTCACTGGACAGTGGCCTGGGCGGACATGCCTGCGCTCCCCTGGGAAACCAGGTTCCCAAGGGGCAGGGACGCCCCTGGCTTTTCCTGAGGAACTTGGTGCCTTATCAATGCTGCTGAGCCTGGTCAGGGCTCGGCGGGCCCCCCACACACTTGGGGAGACCAGAGGCCCACCTCGGGCTTGTCTTAGCTACCTCTGTGTTTTTCTCACTTAGACTTAAAAGCTGCTTGTGTGACATTAAAACGAATTTAGAAAGTATATATAGGGCATCCCCCCAAACGGATACACACACTTTGAATAATTATAAAGGCAGTGTTTATGAAAAGACATTTCATTTTCAAAATTAAGCTATCAGCTGTTAAAGTGTATATACATTTTGGGGGACACCCTGTATATTTATGTCATACAAAGGGGAAAAAAAGATTTCAGCCGATCCTCCTATTTCAGCCTCATCCCACAAACTCCCATTTCAGAGGTCCCAGGTGCCTTCAATTCCAAAACCTTTGCAAAGCTCTGGAGGGCTAATGGGCTTCTTCTTACTCGCTTGTTAAAGGTTCGCTTTTCCTGGTCTGCTGTGTCAGTTACCATTTGCACACCAACATTTCAGTTCCTAAATCTTTCAAAACATTTTTCTTCTACCTTTGACCTTACTCTCTTTGAACTTGAGATTATTTTACTCTGACTTTAGGGAGGAATTAGAAGCTCAGGTAAGTGTGTGTAATGACTCTGTCGTGCGTTAATGGGAGTTATTACCGCTTTTGAAGAAGGTGATCCCACATCCTTTGGCAGTATCCTTGCTGAGATGCAGATGTGCCCTCCCTGTCACATCCTGTAGATAGTTGGGGCCCCCACCGCTGGTTCTTACAGGTTCTGGACCCCTTGCAAAAGAACTGTCAAATCAGTAATCCAACTTCTCACCTCAAAAACGTAGAAAACGAAAGCAGGAGGAGGGAAATAGCAAAGATAACAATGGAAATCAATAAAATTGAAACCAGTCAAACAATGCAGAAAACCAATGATCTGGTTCTTTGACAGATCAGTAAAATTGATAAACCTCTAACAAGACTGGCAAAGAAAAAAGAGAGAGCACAGATTACCAATATCAGGACTGAAGGATAATAAGGGAATGCTGCAAATAACTTTATACACATACATTTGACAACTTAGATGAAATGGGCCATTTTCCGGAAAAAAAACAAACCACCACAATTCACTCAATATGAAATAGATCATTTGAGTAGCTCTGTAACTATTAAAGAAATTGAATTCATAATTAAAACATTCCCCCCAAAAGAAATCTCCAGGCTCTATACCCTTGCTGATTTTTAGTGTAATTGTTCTATTAATTGCTGAGAGAGGGATGTTGACATCTTCAACTGCAATTGTAGTGTAACTGTTCCTCCGCTCGGCTCTATCAGGCTTTGCTTTACGTGTTTTTAGCTCTGTTGTTTGTGTGTACACATTTTAAATTGCTGTGTCTTCTTTTTCAAGTATTGTTAAGTTACAAAATTTCCATTTGGTTCTCCTTCATAGCTCCCATTTCTTTGCTGAGACTTCTTTTTCACGTGTTTCAACCATGTTCATGATTGTTTGTTAAAGCATTTTATCATGGCCGATTTAAAATCTCAGATCATTGTCATCTTGGTGTTCACATCTATTTAAAAATTTTATTTATTGATTTTAGAGAGAGAGGGAGAGAACGAGAGAGATTTGTTGTTCCACTTATTTATGCATTCATTGGTTGATTCTTGTATGTGCCCTGACCAGGGATTGAACCTGTAACCTTGACGCATCTGGACAATGCTCTAACCAAGTGAGCTAGCTGGCCAGGGCAATGTTGACATCTCTTGATGTCAGTATTTTTCCATTTGGTTTGAGATCTTCCTGGTTCTTGATATGACAAATGATTTATTGAAATCTGGACATTTAAAAAATATATATGTTTTTATTGATAAGAGAGAGAGAGGAAGGGAGATGGAAAGAAAAAGAGAGTGAGAGAAACATGGATGTAAGAGAAACATCAGTGGGCTGCCTCCTGCTGAGAATTGAGCCCAGAGCCTGGGCATGTGCCCTGACCAGAAACAAAACTAGTGACCTTTTGTGCATGGGACAACGCTCAACCAACTGAGCCACACTGGCCAGAGCGAAACCTGGACATTTTAATATTTTGTTATGAGACTCCAGATCTTATGTAAACCTTCTATGTTATCAGACTTGCTTTGATAAAGCTCTAGCAGGGGAACTGGGTAGGTGGGGCGGCTAACCACCTTATTATTGCTAGGTGAAGGTAGAAGTCCAGTTCCCACTTGGCCTCTGTTGACAGCCCAGGGAGGGAGATTCCTCACTGATGCTGGCCAAGGGTAGGAATTCCAGCTCCCCACATGGTCTCCTCTAGCACAGTGGTGAGGAGGCGTGGTCAGTACTCACTGATGGTGGGAATCCTGAGTTTCCGTTAGGTCTCCTCTGACACTGCTCCGGTCAGGAAGGGGGGAGGAGCTTCACTGCTGCCAGGGGGAGGGGGGGGTGGAAGTCCAGGCTTCCCATGTGATCTCCACTGACACAAGGTGGGCTTTCATGTTCCCAGCCATCGGAATGAAAGTCCCAGCTTCCTACTTGGCCTTCTCTGACAAAACCCTGGCAGGAATGTTGGGACACCTCTTTACGGCTTTGTGAGGGTGAAACCTACGCTTCTCATTCAACCTTCCCTGGCCTGGATGGAAGTGGGGCCATGTCTTTTCCGGGGTGTTTGGCTAGAGTCGAGTAGTTATTGTCTAAACGTTTTCTGTTTCTCTTGGCTGCCCCCCTTCTGGTTCTTTAGCTCAACCAGATTTTTCTTTGTTTTTTTCTGTGCCGATTGGTTTTTCTGGGTGGATGGCTTCTTCAGCTCTAAGTCTGGAACGTATGAGGCCAGAAGAAAACCCGAGGACCTTACTACCATGCCATTCCTCAGGCCCTGAGGTTCCTGGCCACTCTGCCTTCAGCTCCTCACATTTCAGTCTTCTCGGGTTCGTATTGCACGTGATGTCCAGAGTGTTTAGATGTCCTTAGCAGGAGGAACAGGAAAAGTACATCCATTCCATTACCCCAGAAGCAGAAGTCCCCAGTACGTTATTTTTTCCATTTCATAAGCGAGGAAACAGGTTCATTTATGTGTGTCCCAAATCACAGGACTCGAAGTAGGGTACAGAATAATTACCATGAGCTACTCCTCCTACCAGAAACCAGGGAGTCCCATAACATGTAAGAGCCAGCAGTAGAGACCCCAGCCTACCACAGGCTGTGTGCCCCACATCACACAGCAGGTAAAAAGCAGAATGGGAATGTGATCCCACATTGGTGTGACTCTATACCTGGTACTCTCCTCTGCCACACAGCCCATGGGGCCGAGGTTCAAATATAAGAAGAGTGGTTATATGAGATAAAGATTAGACTTCTTGTGGATTCACAGAGAAGAGCTGTCCAATCAGAGAGCAGAACCCATTCATCAGTGATGCTACCAAACAGGGTCTCTAAAGGCATCTGCATAAGAATGTTAACCATATCTGTTAGAAATGCACATACTGAGGTGATTGTGTGTGTGTGTGTGTGTGTGTGTGTGTGTGTTCCCTGAAAATTGTTAATCACTGCTACAAAGAAAAACTTAGGGAAAATTCCATGACCTCTTGGAGCTCCTCAAACTAAGACTGTGATTGTCTTGAGGGAATTGCCCCGGTCAACCCACAGGGGTGATAGTCTATGCTACTATTTCAATTTCTGGTAAAACTAGCCTGGTGAGCAAGGCCACCCGGTCCTGGCTTATGGGAACATGTCAGGAGCCTTGGGCATCAGGGAGCTTCCTCCAGGGGAAGGGAGATTGGAGGAAGAGGCGGGGGAGGGACAGACCTACTCAGAAGTGGCAGACAGTAGGAGACTAATGGGATTAATACTTGACATTCATTAGCCAAGGATGCTGGAGCCGTGCCAGTCCTCTCCAGAAGATGGCCCCAAATGCCCTCTTAATAGCATTAAGTGAAACTACAAATCAGAGATGCTAGCTGATCAATCTCCTTGGGGTTTCTCTACAGACACTGCTGTGGGGGTGGGGTCATCCTTCAGCGGGGCTGCCACTGCTTCTCTGCCAGCAGCTGCAGCATTTGGTCGACTTGGCTCCTTCCCTCGCCTCTGATATGGAAGGAAGGAGCCAAACAAGCAGGTCTGGTTATGGTCAAAGCTTCTTTCTTATCCCATCCCACCCACCCACCCCATAGCACAAAGCCACCTTTCAAGGGGGAGCCAGGTAGAGAGCACAATTTATTTATGTGCTCATTAAATTTATTTTTAATTATAGTTGACATACAATATTATATTAGTTTGAGGTATACAACATAGTAATCAGACATTTATATACCTTTCGAAGTAATCACCCCAATAAGGTTAGTACCCACCTGACACCATATATAGATATTATGATATTATTGACTGTATTCCCTGTGCTGTACTTTACATCCCTGTGACTATTTTTATAACTGGCACTTTGTACTTCTTAATCCCTTTCACCTTTTTCGCTCATTCCCCCAGCCCACCTCCCATATGGCAACCATCAGTTTGTTCTCTGTACCTATAAGTTTGTTTCTGTTTTGTTTGTTCATTTATTTCCTTTTTTTTTTTGCTATTCCACATATAAGTGAAATCATATGATATTTGTCTTTCTCGGTCTGAGTTATTTCGCTTAGCAAAATACTCTCTAGGTCCATCTATGTTGTCACAAATGGCAAGATTTCATTCTTTTTATGGTTGAGTAATATGCTATTGTATATATGTACCACATCGTCTTTATCCATCCATCTACTGATGGACACTTAGATCACTTCTGTATCTTGGCTATTGTACATAGTGCTGTATATCTTTTCAAATTAGTGTTTTGGGTTTCTTCAAATAAATACCCAGAAGTGGAATTGCTGGGTCATACGCCATTTCTATTTTTAATATGTTTTTATTGAATTATTATTTTATTTCTTAAATTAAATTTATTGTGGTGACATTAGTTAACATGAGCATATAGGTTTCAGGTGTGGGTTTCTATGTTACAAGGTCTGTATATTGCGCCATGTGCTCACTACCCAAATTCGAATCTTCTCCTGCCACCTGTTTTTATTGATGTCAGAGAGAGAGGAAGGGAGAGGGAGGGAGAGAGAGAAACATGGATGAGAGAGAAACATTGATTGGCCTCCTCCTGCATGCCCCCTACTGGGGAATGAGCCTGCAGCCCGGGCATGTGCCCTGACCTAGAATCCAACCAGCAACCTCTGGTGCATGGGTTGACGCTCAGCCACTGAGCAACACTGGCCAGGCTGGTAGTTTTATTTTTAATTTTTTTGAGGAACCTTCATACTGTTTTCCCATGGCCACAAAATTTAGGTTGGACAGAGAACTCATTATGGAATGGGACCAGGTGGGACTTCCTTTTCCTGAACAGAGCCTGAGCCTGGGTTCCTTGAGAATCCCAGAGGCCTCAGATTGCGAAGAGGGAGCCCTCATCCATTGGGCACCACTTCTCCTTCCAAAGCCAGGCTCTGGGGCTGGGAACCTACTCTGAAGCCCATTTGGGACTTAGAGACTTAGAGTCTTGGCGAGCTGAGTTACTTCTCATCTCTTTCAGCGTGTCATTCATCACAGTTCTTGACTCTGCCTGATGGAAATTTCTTGGAATGTCCAGCAGAGGCCCTGCTGCCTCGTCAGACCACTTACTCACATTCTCCACCGCCTTGGCCTAGCCAACGGGGTTTAATGGTGATCTATCATCCTCCGCTCCGCATGACAAGCCTTGATTACCTCGTCCCCCACGCCCTTCCTTTCTCCAGGAAGAAGGATTGGGAAGTGAGAGTAGACAGTTAAGCGGTGAGGGCTCCTGTGGAGTGGCTGAGGCTCCGAGGGGACCAGAGCTGGTGTGCCAGGTGGGAAGCACCTCTGCTCCCAGCATGCTTCTGTGTCAGCAGCAACCATCAACTCTGCCCGCCAGAATCTCATTGGCCAGGCCTTGTGTCCTGCCAGGAACAGAGTCTTTGCTCCTCGCCGAGACCAATCAGCAGCACAGTCAGCAGCAGAGTGGGCCAAAAGCAATTTCTCCATGACATTTCCGAGGGAGGGTAGGATTTAGCTCATTGTGCATTTCTCTGGGCTCCCTGAGGGTCCCATTGGCATCCAAACCCACAGCCAGCCGGCACCTCAAAGATGGGTGGTGCATGTGCGTGTGTGTGTGCTTGTGCATGTGCTGTGTGTGTGTGTGTGTGTGGGGGGGAGGGGGTGTGTGTAGTCCGACTGAGGACTTCCACAAACAGTTTTGCATGCAACAGCAAGCACAGGTGCTTCCAGGTGCCCGATGATTAATCCTGTCTATATTACATCAAAACGGGAAATCAATTCTGGTAATTACCCTATTCCCTCGATTTCAATATGCCATTGATTATAAGATGCATCATGGATTTAATAACTGCTTCAAAAAAAGGAAACTTTGCAATAAACATGTACATCTATTTTAAGACATCCTTATTTTAGAAATGTAAAATGTGTGTAGGGGGAGGGGGAGATGCATGTTATAATTAAGAGAAAATGGTAATTGGGAGATACTCAAACCAATTGCCTGATTCAATTCCCAAGTAAATGTAGTCAGCATGTTTTATTGATTATTTATTGGTCTGTACTGTGTGAGAGAACATTTTTTCATTGATTTTAGAGAGAGAGGAAGGGAGAGGAGAGGGGAGGGGAGGGGAGGGGAAAGGAGGGGAGGGGAGAAGAGGAGGGGAGAGGAGGGGAGGAGAGGGGAGGGGAAAGGAGGGGAGGGGAGAGGTGGAGAGGGAGAAGAGGGAAGGGGAGGGGAGGGGAAAGGAGGGAAGGGGAGGGGAGGGGAGAGGAGGGGAGGGGAGGGGAGGGGAGGAGAGAGTGCCTCTTGCATGCACTGCCTCTTGCATGCCCCCCCATCAGGGATTGACCCTGAAACCCAGGCATATGCCCTAACCAGGAATTAAACCAGTGACCTGTTGATCCATGGGTCGACGCTCAACAACTGAGCCACACCGGCCGGGTGAGAGAGAACCTTTTCAGATGACAGATTTTTGTGTGTCAGTGGGTACCCTGCCGGGGGGGTGGTCTTCATGGCCCAGACATGGATCGCCACTACTACCTCTGCTTATATTATTTTGGCAGGAACAGACACATGGCCTCACCTAGCCACAAGAGAAACTGGGAAATGTAGTCTGTGTGTCCTGGAAGACAAAGAATTGTGTTTGATGATCAGCCAGCAGCACCTGCTTAAATCTCTCCAGGTATGAGATTTTAGAAATCATTTTTCTCTACCAGTTTTGGTTGGTATATAGCAATTTCATGGTTAAGAAATGGCTCATTCTTCAAAAAAGTAAAACATAGAATTATCATATGACCCTGCTATTCTGCTCCTAAGTATATGACCAAAAGAATTTAAGACCGTGCTCAAACAAATATTTATACATGTACATTCACAGTAGTACTATTCACAATAGCCAAACAGTGGAAACAACCCAAATGTCCATCAATGGAATGAATGGGTAAACAAATGGTGGTATATGTATGTGTGTATATTTATATTTCAACCATAAGAAGGAATTAAGTACTGATATATGTTACAATGTAGATCAACTTCAAAAACATGCTAAATGAAAAAAAGACACAAAAAGTCACATATTGCATGACTCCATTTATATAAAACTAGAGGCCCAGCGCGCGATTGAAATCGAGTGAGGAGGCACCCCGCCTCCCACCGTGTGAGGAGGCACCCCGCGGGGAGGCCAGGACCCGCACCTGACTCACACAGCACCAGCTGGCTCGGGCAGGCCTCCCTGTCTCTGTCTCTGCTCTGGGCCTCACCTGCACGTGCAACCTCCTCCTGTCCAGTTGTGACCCATTACGGCGTCCTGGCCTAATTTGCATATTACCTCTTTATATATATAGATGTCCAGATAGGGAAATCCATAGAGACATAAAGCAGACTAGTGAGTGCCGGGAGCTAGAGAAAGGGGGCATAGAGAGTGCTGCTTCTATGGACAGCAGCTCCTTTGGAGGTGATGAACATGTTTTGAAAGTTGATAGAGGTGGTGGTTACATGACATTGTGAATGTACTAAATGCCACTAAATTGTTGACTTTTGAATGGTTAATGTTATATAAATTTCACCTCATTAAAAAATTGTTACAATTCTAAAAAAAAAAAAAAGAATAAGTGGGCTTTTAAATGTTTGTTTTTAGTGACGCTCAGCTTTTACCTGGTATTCTTTGCTCATTTTTCTGGTCTGTATCACATGAAATGATGTATGTCATCTTGACCTGGTCCAGCAAGTCACGTCATCCTGTATGTACTCCCTTTAAAGACCTTGGGGAACTAGCTGACTTATTTTTCCTTAACTCCTTGGACTCTCCCCTTGGGTGTAGTTCCTGACAATAGAAAATGCATTTCTAATATAGAGAATGATTCTCTGTCAGAGATCATTTGCTGAACAATGATGAATGACATACCTGGACTTGATACATTTACTTAGCTAATGTTCTCACTTCCATCCACTTCTGGGGCTTGTTAGCTTCCTTTGCACCATGCCTGCCTCACTCAGCAGCTTGTCCTCCACCCCGTCCCCTGGGTGCTGTTTAGGAGGTTGGAGCATAGGTTTTTTGTTTTTAATATGTTTTTTTATTGATTTCAGAGAGGAAGGGAGAGGGAAGGAGAGATAGAAACATCAATGATAAGAGAGAATCATTGATTGACTGCCTCCTGCAGGCTTCCTACTGGGGATCGAGCCCGAAACCCGGGCACGTGCCCTTGACTAGAATTAAACCTGGGACCCTTCAGTCTGCAGGCTGACGCTCTATCCACTGAGCCAAACCAGCTGGGGCAGGGTGTAGGTATTTTTAAGCCTTCCTAGGATCCAGTTCCAATCTTTTCTGTGTGCATGTTCTTAGTCAAATATCCCTTAAGTAATAATTTTAAAAAATTAATCGTATTCTGCTCATGCTTCAAATAAAATAGCACTTACCTTGTTGCTTTGTACTTCTTTTGATATAGGACCTTTTATCCCTCTAGACTGTAAGCCCTTTGCGGGTACAAACCATGCTTTAATTGCTGCTATCCTCTTAGCACTTAACATAGTGCTGGTAGATAGCATTGCTCAATCAATCTGAATTAAGTGAATGAACAAAATGTAATAACACACAGAGAGGTAGGAAAAAGATTATTTTCTCAAAAGAATAAACAACTTGATTGGAGCCATTCTCTTGTGGAGAGAGCAGCTGTTACCTGAAATCAGTGGATTGTTCATTCCTGGAGACCAGCACAAAAGAACCATTATTTAGGGCGATAAGCAGGCAGGCTCAAGGAAAGAAATGAGCTGTGTTATAAATGGGAAGCTAGGGCTCAGGAAACGGTGGAAGGGGCACACCAGGGGTGGTCAGAATAGAGAAATCGGTCCTACTCACTGGGGCAGGGTGGGCAGGAGGCAGTGGGGGAATCCAGCCAGGCAGTGTACGCTGAGGGTGTGCAGATGGGCACAGGGGGTGGTGTAGGTGGTGGTCTTGGGGAAGCTTATCAAAGGGGAAAAGGGAGGACCCCAGTATTACTGGACTGTGGTAAGGAGTGGGGGGTGGAGGGAGGGCTATGAGCAAGGGGAACTGGAAGCAGGCTGGGCTCTGGGCAAGGTTTCTGGACAGAATGATAGAATTAAGAATCCTGGGAGGATGGATGGGAGTAAGACTTTGGAGGACCTGGGTCCTTGCCAAGTTTCTTTTGGCAGGTAGTCAGGCCTACATGGGGGTGTTTGGTGAGAATCTGGACACAAACAAGGCCCAAGAACCAGGTCATGCCATCTGAGCAGGACTGGGTGACTTACTAGTGTGCCCGAGCTCCTGAATTAGGTCAGGCTTCTTAAACTCCCGTGACTGAAGCCAGGATGATCTCTGGGGTTGAGGCAGGATCGAGCATGCAGATGGGACTCAAGTGCTAGATTCTAGGGTCTAGAGTCTCTTGCAGTCCCCACTAGAGAGGGGGAAGTTGGGCCTTCAGGGAGCCAGAAGACAGTAAAAGTTAAACCTGTGAAAAGCAGACTAATGTGGTTGCCACGCTGGATTCAGTGTTCAGGCTGGGTGCCTATAAATTACTCCACTGGATTTAATGTATATGCATTTGAAAGATTTTCTTTCCTCATAGCAAAGTAGATTTACAGTCTGAATGACTGAGCTTGTTAATTCTAATAACCCTCCCTAGAACGGAAGCATATGAAAGGTTGTGAATTAAGGGCCTGTATCCTGAGGTACAAGAAGAGAGAGGAGCCCTCCCCGATACCCACAGCTATGGTGGGTGCGGGGTGTCGTCTGGGGTGACAATGCCCTGAGAGGTTTCTCAGGCCTCTTCTCCCCACCTATCCAGGGGGCGTGCCTCCGTCCCTGAGGACTCCAGACCAACAGATCCGTCTGTTCTCTTACTCAGTGGTTGGGTTGTCCAGCTCTTCCTGAATGCGTTCACCCAAGCTCTCCGTAGAGCATCCCAGGCCAGTACCTGGGAGACCCGTAGTAAATTCTGAATGGAGGGCTGGCGTGGCTGAGGTCTGGCTGCCTTCTTGCCTGCCTGTCATTTGAGTGTGGGTCTCCAGTCTTCTCAACATTTTATTAGTTAGGTAGTATTTTTCAGTAACCTCCCTTTTCAGATTACATCCGTCTAAGTCAGTCCTGATGTTTACAATGAGAAACCCTAACAGATCTAGAAATGGGTGCCTTAGGCGGTGACAACAAAACGAACTGTCAGAGAAACGAGGGATTGGTAAGCTGCCCGATCGGAGCCGAAGGCAGGGGAAACTCAGCGGGGAACTCCGGCAGCCTGTGGCTCAAGTGGCAAAACAGCTCCTTAAGTTATCACCAGTGGTCCCCGGAGGGAAGCGCCCCCTGCAGGCAAGGATCTGGAGCCTCTGGAGTAGATGCTCTTGGTGCCCCTGGCACATCCCTGCCCTTCTGATTGCACTGCAGCTGGGACAGTCACATGCCAGCTTGTGCCAGTGTCTCTGCTTTTTTTTTGCCTCAAGGCTTGCTCCAAAGCCACAGGAGAACATTCAGCCCATGATCAGTGCAGCCAGCAGATCCAATGGTGACCAATGTCTGTGGTCCATCAGGATTCCACATGGAGCCACTGGAGAGCACCAGCCGGAGAATCGGAGTGGGTTTGGAACAATGTTGTTAACGCTTTATCCAGCCGTTATTCACCTGAGAAACAGCTCTTGGCTTTTTAGTAGACTGAACATCAGAACATAGGACACCTGGTGACCTTGCAACCCAAAGTTGTCCATCAGGAACTGAGTGTGACTTCACCAACGAGCCAAGAAGGGTATGCCCCGCACCACCATGCCATCAGGTGGATTTGGGACTGGTCAAGCTGGGCCTGAAGACATGAGCAAGTTGCACGTGGCCACACTCCAACCTACCTGCTCCTTTCACACTGCCTCCCCACCCTCAGCCACACCTATGACCTCACGGAGAGCTCCCTGTGACCAGGTGACTGTGGAGGAAAAATTGGAGCTTGATTTACAGGTCGCTCTCCACACTGTGCTGGTATGACACCGTAAGGGACTGATGTGGCATTAGAAGTGATCTCAGGGCCAGTCTTGAAGGACATCAGAGAAGGCATATCATCCTAGGGACAGAGCTTTCAGAGGTATATATTTTTTAAAATGTTTTTATTGATTTTAGAGAGAAAGGAAGGGAGAGGGAGAGGGAGAGATTGACGAGAGAGAAACATTGTTAGGCTGCCTCCTGCACACCCCCTTCTGGGGATCAAGCCCACAACCTGAGCATGTGCCCCAACCGGGAATCAAACCAGCAACCTCTGGGTGCATCTCAATCCACTGAGCTACACCGGCAGGCCGATGGTATGTTTTGACCACTCTTCCCAAGAGAAGAGAGGACATGAGGGAAGCATCCAGAGTGACTCGTGAGCAGTAGTTAATGGCTTGGCCAGGTAGCCAGGGATGTGGAAGGACTCAGAGGAAATGAGTGACAAGGAGGTTTAGGGAAGGGGTCTGTGAGTGGACCCAGACCCCCAAATTACAATACTCTCTAGTCTCTCTCCCGCATCCCATACACCCCCACCCTGCCCTCCAAGTGATCTTGCTAGCAGGCTAATCTGATCCTGTCATTCCCCTGACAAGAATTTTAATGACTCCATGTTGCTTAGAAGATAAAATATAAGCCCTTTACATAACCTGTGCCTCGTCTATTTATCCAGCTTCCTCTCTTAACAGTTCCTTCCCTAACACTTTATGTTCCAGCTGATTCCCAAAAGCATGTCTTTCTTTTTCAGGCTGCTGGACATCTACATATGTTTTCCCCTGGGCCCAGTAGGACTGCCCTCCTCACCCTCCAGGCCTCAGCTCAGAGACCACCCTCCTCAGGAAGGCTGCCAGATGCCCCCTGGTAGATTCAGGCAGCCACCCAGATGCAGCCTCTGGAGCTACATTGCTCGGGCTTCAGTCCTGGCTCTGTCACTTAACCTTGGGCATGTGACTTCTCCCTCTGTGCCTCTATTGTCTTGCCTAAAAAAGGGCAACGCTGGTGTGAAGATTCATATATAAATATAAATATAACACAATAGTACATAGTAATTATGTTTATAAGCAACAAGACATAAATAGATAAGTAAATAACACAGAAGCAGACATGTGAAAGGAGACTTGGATGCAGCACAGTAAGCGCTCAGTATGTGCTAGGTATTGCTATGAGGTGCCCTTTCGCCCCCTGATATTCTGTGCACGTGCCCAAGCAGACAGGTAAGGGTGCTCCGCCCTCTGGTGTGTTTCTATACCTGGCATCCAGCAGGTTCTCAGTATATACTTGCAGGATAAACAAATGATGTTTGGGATCAGAATCAGGGATACAGTCCCAGCTCAGCCACTTACTAAAAACCACGGGCAAGTCACATGGCGAGTAGAAGCTTCAGTTTCTCATCGGCAAAATAAGGACAAGAGCTCAAATATTAAGCCGAACCATATAAAGAGTCGTCTTGTAGGTTATAAACAATAGAATATCAACAATTTCATTTGCTTCAATACAATTCTTACATCTTAGGGCTGAAGGGAAGCCCAAATGAGATAATGGATGTGAGAGTGACTCATAAGCTTTAAAGGGGTCATACAAAGGTTGGTATTATTATCTAACTAGAGGCCCGGTGCATGAAAATTAGTGCACTGACCAGGGTGGAGGGTCCCTCAGCCCAACCTGCCCCCTCTTACAGTCCAGGAGCCCTCACAGGATATCCTACTGACGGCTTAGGCCTGCTCCCCATAGTCTGGCCTCAGTCTGGCCTCCCTCTGCAGGAGGCAACCGGGCCAATCAGGGGAAGGCACCGCCCCCATCACCCCGCTGCTGCTGCCACTGCCGGCCGCTGCAGGTGTCGGCCCTCCTCAGCCCTCGCAGCCACTGTGGCTTTGTCTGGAAGGACTTCTGGAAGATGTCTGGTCTATCCAGTCTAATTAGCATATTACCCTTTTATTAGTATAGATATGTGTGGCAGACTTGAGTTGATAAATTAGAATAGAAGAATCATTTCATTGAATTCTGTTTGTGTAATAAATGGGAATTTGTAGAAACAAATTAAAATTTTAAATTCACATGCAGGTGGCATCAAGCTGGATTTGAACTCAGGACTGTGAGTAGAAGGGCCATGGGCCTCAGTGGGTCCCCAGGCCAGGGCGGGGAGCCCAGGGATGCCTGGCAGAGCGCGGAGGATCTGAAACAGCAGCGGCCTGTCTCCCAGTTTGTTTGTGTTTAGCATTCGGTGGCTCTCGGAACCCCTTGGGGGTCTTTCCTGAACTCTGGTTCCTGCAAGAGCACACACTGTGTTTGTTCACGCTCGCTACACCTCATCCAGACTCCCACGGTGACAGCCTCCCTGGATTCCTGATGCAGTGGGAGCTCCACTGGTGAATGTCAATTCACACGGGTCCATGGGGGCCCACAGCTCAGCCTGGACAACGCCCTCCATCCCAGTGACTGCTGAAACACAGCTCTTTTTTTAAAAAAAATATATTTTATTGCTTTTTTACAGAGAGGAAGGGAGAGAGAAAGAGAGTTAGAAACATCGATGAGAGAGAAACATCAATCAGCTGCCTCCTGCACACCCGCTACTGGGGATGTGCCTGCAACCAAGGTACATGCCCTTGACCAGAATCGAACCTGGGACCCTTCAGTCCACAGGCCGACACTCTATCCACTGAGCCAAACCAGTTAGGGCAAAACACATCTCTTTATAGATGAGGCTTCTCCCAGCTGGTGTTCTGTTTGCTGTCCTTTCACCGACGTGTGACCGTGTCAGAGATGATATGAAGAGGGCAGGGGGCGGGGGGAGCTTAATGGCATCTGAGATCCGGGCAGGCCAAGCAGTCAGTGACTAGAGAATTAACACCAAGCTTGCCTTTGAATCAGAGCCCTCCGGGGACTTCTTTTGTACATTATTTGTTCTCTTTCTTTTCCTGTAGATGGTTTTCATAGAACCACCCGCCATTAGAGGTCCAACCAAAGATACGAGGCTTGATCAGAAACCAGGCCTGTGGAACCCCAGGTTAGTACTTGCGATGCCATGCGCTTGTTTTAAACAATGACCCACCATTTATAAGAATGTAAGTCTATGATATCAGATAGTCCTGGTTTCACCTACATTTGCCTCTTACTAGCTGTGTGACCTTGGAGTATTACTTGACCTCTCTGAGCCTCAGTTTCCTCATCTGTAACAAACTTCTCAGTGTTGCAGAGAATAAAATAATATGCAAAGTGCCCAATGTGCAGTAAGAACTCATTAAAAGCAAGTTTCCTTTCACCATGGACTAAAAGACAAACTTGGTTGAAGGATCAGTAAGTAGAAGATTTTTTTTTTTGCAACATCAGTCAGAGGGAGGAGAGGAGAGTAGTGCACCCCAATACATGCAACTTCACACTATTTGATCCTGCTTTTTTATAAGACTAGAGGTGTTATTTTTCACAATTAAATTAGATTAGATTAGATTAACTTCTGCGGGTACAGAGTACACAAGAAAGGTGACCTCCTGGCTTGGAGGCAGATGGTCAAAGAAGTAGCTGTGATGTTGCTCTATGCGAGAGATGCACGGACAGGGGAGCACGGGGAGAGGCCAACCCAGGCAGAGCGGCCGCCTGAACAGCGCCCGGAGGCACGAAAGTCAATCTGGAGGATGTAGCAGGTGCCACAGGCTCGGCAGCCAACAATAGAAAACTCAGAGTAGCAGGGCCTTACGCAAGCTTGAGGGTTATTTCTCTCTCGCATTAAAGACGCGCAGAGCCGGCCACTGTGTCGTCTGAAAGCTGCTGGAGGCAAGGGGCAGTTCCAGGCCTAGAGAAAGGACTTGACTGTGTTACCACCGAGGCAGCGGTGTGGGTGGCATAGAGTCAGCCATCAGCCTGGCCTCCCAGAGCTCAGGCTCCATGGTGTGGAGGGAGTTTACAGAAGCCTCCTTAGCCCCCCGCGTCCCTCAGAAAAACACACACCACTGGTGTCCATGAAGGTGGGCCTGTCCTTCATCCCTCTCACCTTCGCCCACCCCTCGCATTCTCTGCCTCCCTGCAGCCAGCTGTGTGTGGTCCAAAATCTGTTCACGCCAGTCATATTCTTTTGTAATTACATACTTTTAATTAAATAGTATGTAAACCGATGAAATATGAACCCCAAAAGAGTTGTTTCTATGAAAATTACGTTGGAAAGAGCCCATAAAAGCGATTTACTTTTTTTTATAAAAGGGAGCAGGAAAGCTCCAGTTGTTGGTAAGGTGAGCAGGGCAGGGATGGGAAGGGGTATGTAGAAACCCCAAGGACTCTGCATTCAGGTGGCTACACAAATGTTTTCCAGTCCTTGGTCACTGATGCCTCATGCTGTGACTCCTGGAAGAAAGACAAGGATAAAAAAAAAAAAAAACCCACAGTAGATCGATACTTACAAAAAAGGTCATGTTCCTACATCAAAAAATGTTCACTTACCATTTTCAAGGTAAAGCATTGTTTACGGAGGAAACATGTTGGCTGAGTCCTCACTTGAATGAGGATTTCGCTTGTGTCGGTGGCAGCCTGAGCTCACAGAGCCTCGCCGGGGAAGAGACACAGCACACGCCCAGGCTAATTAGAAAATCCGTGTTCCAGGCCTCACTGACAACGCGAATCACCTCCTGGAACTGAAGTGTCTTCCCTGCACTGAGATCATTAGAGCCCATCAGCGAGACACAAGGCCTTCAGATTTCCACCAGGAAGCAGGGTGTTTTACTCAGCAGACCCGGACTTCACCAATACCCATGACCTTACCCCAGTCAACAAAGGCTTCCTCTGCATAATGGACTTCACACCCCACATTCGAGTGGCTCTCCCTGCCTGAGGCTGCCTCCCACTTGGTCCTTCCCACACGCGCCCATCCTGTGCGTGCACCTGAGCAGTGCAGCGTTGTTGGAAGAAAGCCTCCTGCTGATCTCAACCCTCCAATTGGCACCCAGTTCTGCCTGGCGATTCCAATAGGTTTTGTTTTTTCCTGGGGAAAATGTTTCCTCTACCGGAGATGCCTATTTTGATACCTTTTCTTCTTGCCTGAAGCCTCTCACCTCTAACTTTATTGGGAGAATAGAAACCACCTGACATGCACTCCCTCATCTTTCTGGAACTTTCCCCCCTTTCTCTTTCTTTTTCCTCTGCCCTCTGGTTACAATTAAGAATGCTCCATGAGCCCGGCTGGCATGGTTCAGTGGTTGAGCTTCCACCTATGAACCAGAAGGTCATGGTTCGATTCCCGGTCAGGGCACATGCCCAGATTGTGGGCTTGATCCCCAGTGTGGGGCATGCAGGAGGCAGCCAATCAATGGTCCTCTCTCATCATTGATGTTTCTATCTCTCTATCCCTCTTCCTTCCTCTCTCTAAAAATCAATGGATTTTTTTGTTTTGTTTTTTGTTTGTTTTTTAAAGAAAGCTCCATGAGGCCTTCCTGGTGTGCCTCAGTTGGTTAGAGCATCTCCCCCTACACTGAAAGGTTGCAGATTTGATTCCTGGTCAGGCACATGCCCAGGTTTAGGGTTCAATCCCTGGTCGGCTGCATACAGGAGGCAACCGATCAGTGTCTCTCTCACGTCAATTTCTCTCTCTTTCTCTCTCACTCTTCCTTCCTCTCTCTCTCTAAAACCAGTAAAAGCATATCCTCGAGTGAGAAGTAAAAATGTAGAAAAGCTCCATGAGGTAATGGACCGGGTCTGTTTGTCCCCAGCACTTAGCACAGAACTGATGATGGATGCATGACTATCCATCCTTTCCCCATCTAGCAGGTCAGTCTTCATTGTTTACAACCTTCCGAATGGGAGGGAGGAAGAGCCCATCATGTTGGCTGAAGCACCTGAGATCATGAGGAAACATGAAACCCCTGCCGTCTTCATCCTCACGGGTGCGGTGCTGCGCCCACCTCCCCAGGCTCGTCTCATCGCCATCTGTCACTTGTATTTGCATGTGCTTTGCCCGGAATGTTACACTTCTCATGTCTGAATCCTCAGTGTGTAGCGGCACATTGCTTGAAACATACGTGGGGCTCAATAAAAGGGTGATGAAGTGTGGAGTGCCCCCAAACCTAAAAGTCCCTCTGGGTTTCTCCTTTTCCTGCTCTTCCCACCTCCAACCCACTAGCAGAGCCTTCAGTGTTGACCTCTGTGGCAGGGAGCAGCCAGCTTTTTGGTAAAGGGTCAGATGGTAAATATTGCAGGTGGATGGGCCGTATGGTCTCCATTGTAACTACTCAGCTCTACCGTTATAGTGTGAGATCCGCCACAGACATCACATAAGCGAATGGGTGTGGCTGTTACAATAAAGCTTTCTTTACAAAAACAGGTGTGGACAGGATCTGGCCTACTTTGTAGAACCTTGCTCTAGTCTATAATATATCTCAAAACCGTTCTTCGCAAAAGAAAATGGTACTGAGGAAAACAACCTATCCTTGGAGCCTTGCATCCTCTTCAGAAGTAAGGTGAGAAAGGTTAGTGGGGACTTCTGGGGCCGAGTGCATGTGCTTACACAGAGGTGGGCCTCCGTTACCCAGACCTGCTCTCCCCCTGGCCCTTGGATAGGTCTCTGCTTCCCCCTTATTTCCGAAGGCTCATGAATTCAAAGGCTGGTGCCACAGCCCTGCCACTTATTACCTGGGTGACCTTTTCCCAGCTCCTTACCCACGAAGAATCTCTCCTGTGTCCTTTACAGAACTGGAGTAATACTGCTACTCTCCTTATGGAGTTGTCCTAAGGGTTGGCTGTGGTCATGTATCTAAAATACTTAGCACAGTGCCTGGCATAGAGCCAGTGATCAATAGCAGTTATTGCTAGTATTGATATTCTACTATATATTCGCATGTATCTCCACATAAAAATGCAGCGGAGCTTCCTGTTTAAGAACGTGGGTACCTGAATTGGCCTGCCAAGGTCTGAATCCCACATCCATCACTTGCTATGTGACCTTGGGGAAGGGTCTCAGTTTACCTAACTTGCAATTAAATGAGTTATATATAAAGTACTTGGGAGAGTGCCTGGCACATAGTGAGCACATGTTATATCATCATCATCATCATCATCATCATCATCATCATCATCAGGACCAGGACAGAGTCCCAGCATCCCCCGACCTTCAGCATCCCTGGTATCCAGGCATCGTGCTAGTTGCTCAGCCTCAGGCGCCCCAGCCTAAAGCGTAAGAGGGCCCTCCTCCCTGCCCTGACGGGCTGAGCCTCCACCTCTTGCACAGCAGGCCTCAACAGCTTCTGTCATTCTCCTCTTCATCCCCAAGAAGACATCTTCAACTTTCCTGCTGGCTTTAAGCCAGGGAATGAGGACCTTGCTCTCCCCTTCTCCCCTCACCCCTTCTCTCTGGGGATATTTGTGTCTCTGGTGTTTATTTAGCTCCCATAATCAGGCTGCTTGTTCTGTAGTGATTGGAGTCATACCAACCGGGTAAGAATAGAATTCACGGTCACTCGCTCCTGTAGAGACCACGCTCACTACCACTGTTCACAGCCTGGAGGTGGGGGGACGGGGCTATGGGTGGGTTCATCCCTCTGCTGACTTTGCAGCATCTGCTGAAGTAGCTCACCCCCCCGCCCCCCTTAGCATTAGGTAGCCAGAAAACTGCCTCCTTTCCCCTTGTTTGTGCTGGGCGGACTCCACTCCTACGGACTCACATCTCCATTGTCATGTCCGTGACGTCCCACTTTCAAGGGGGCTCCTGGACCCCTGCAGGTTTCTGGAGCCTGGCCCCCACGTGACCCGGGTTGCCTGGTTAACATGAGCATGAGAGCAGTGGCTGGATACCTGAGGCAGGGGTGATCGAAGAGAGAAATAACACTAGATATATTCTCTTGTGTTCCTTTTTAAGACGTATTTAATTAGCCAGTGCCATGGAAACTGTCCCACGAAGCTGTGAAATGCTCCAGCTAGAGAAGGGTTAAAAGAAATAAAACCTCCACAGTGCAAATTAAATGCGTTGTCATTAACAGAGCTGTTATAAATTCCCTTTCTCCACACATTTGCTTGTTTTATCTTTTTCCCCACCTCCAGGCAGCCTCCGGCCTGATGCAGCCGGGGCGCAGCTTCTGCTTAGATTACTGATGCACACGATCGCCTCGGCACCCCTGCCTCTCTGCTCAGCACGCCCAGCCGCAGAGATCGGCTCCATCTTCCCACCCTCCAGCTTCTCCCCAGCAGCTCTGAAGCTCTGTTTTCACGCGGGACGCCTGCCAGGGTCTTCTCTTGGCTCCTTCTAACTTGCTTCCTCCTTTCCTTCTAATGAAAGAAATCGTCATGTTATCATCTGGCTTCTGAGGGAATAGGCCCTTTATTCCTCTGAACAGCCATCAAACAAAATAGGACATGAATTGAGTCTCGTCTCCTGCCAAGGAGGAGCCGTGCATTGTGAAACAAGGACTGGGCACTTCTGGTCAGCGTGGCGCACTGAGCCAGCAGAAGTCGCCACCGCCACAGCCCACCCCCCTCTCCAAACACGTGGGCAAGCTGGGTAACATACAATCAAAGAAGATTCAAAAGCAGGGCCGAGTTCAAAGTGAAGGGAAAGAAATCCTCAGTGCTAGATTAACAAAGAGGAGACTCCAAGTCAGAGTGGTTAGCGGTCGCTGAACAAAATGTCTCAGGGAATTATCACATCAGCGGGGGCAGGAGTGCTGTGCCTGCCTGGGGAGGGAGTTTTGGCTGCAGGCCCCATGTAGTCAAGTTGAGCTGTCCTCATAAAGGTAGGGATTGTGAAGAGCCAGCCTATCCATGGAACAAGAATAAGAACGCCCTAGCCGGTTTGGCTCAGCGGGTAGAGCGTCGGCCTGTGGACTGAAGGGTCCCAGGTTCGATTCCGGTCAAGGGCACATCCCCGGGTTGTGGGCTGAATCCCCAGTAGGGAGCGTGCAGGAGGCAGTCGTTCAATGATTCTCTCTCATCATTGATGTTTCTATCGCTCTCTCCTTCTCCCTTCCTCTCTGAAATCAATATATATGAAGAACTCCACCAGCCATCTTGGAAATTGATGATGAAAGCTTGATGTCCACCTTGGCCATGTTAGAGTAGAAAGAGAAAGCGCTTTAGAAATCATCTGATAGAGCTGACTACCCGGCTCAGCCTCCCGCTCTCCATTCTGAAGATGGGAAAACTAATGTGCAGACAAAAAAAGTGACTCGTTGTATTCCTACTCGTTGTATTCTCTTCCACATTGAGGTGCACCTCAGCCTCGATACCAGTTCCACCCAAGGCAGAGATGCATAAGATAACATGCAGCTGGACACAGACAGGGAGCAGAAATGCAGGGCGAAGAGAAGGCAGCACCAGAAACTATGGACCACGGATGCAGCGGATTTCCAAGAGTGTCTTAGCTGGCTGTGTGCAGTCTTCCTGTTTCTGAAAAGCACAGAACGCCTTTCTTTTCCTGGGATTACTTTCAGAGAAGTCTTGGAATTCAAGGGGAGCATGGATAATTCTCCCCTCCGGTGTACATGAGGCATCAGCTGAGCCACAGGAAACTCGGTGACTTGCCCGCGGTTGTATTGCTGGGACTTTGAGCCCAGGTCCCTAACTACCACCTCCATGCTCTTTGCTCCCCAGGTTGCTCCACTAGGAAGAGCCACTTTGTCAGCCCCTAAGGGCAGCTTCGCTCCATTTGGGGAAGAAGCAGGAAGCAAAAGGCACATCTCATTGGCCAGAGTCCGCCTCCCAAGGTGGAGGTATCTCCTGTCTCCATGGCAGATGCCAGAGACCTGGCCAAGAACGTCAGGGTGATGGCAGGAGATTGCCACCGTGGGAGAAGAATGCCCTTGTGCTGCGTGGCATGGGGTGCTGGCCATGTGACAGGGACATGGCACTTTTAGTTCCGCTCACAGGAACTTGGGGGACATCCCTTGACTGTCCAGCCTTCCAGCAGCCCAACTTTCCCATTGCTATGTAACCACCACAGTGAGTTTTTTTCTTTCTTTTCTTTTCCTCTCAAGATCCATGAAAATGTGTTGCCTTCTTCCCATTATCTAGCCCTAAGAGAATACCCCAAAACAGACGCCAAATAAAGAGCAGCAATTCGAGGTATTTGTGTCCAAGTCTGCCACTTCTCCGTGCCTCATTTGTTTCAGATATTCAGTGAAGAGAACAAAGCATGCCTTCACCATCTCAAAGGGCTGCTGTGAGACTCCAATGGGAGCATAAATATGAAAGAGGCATGAAGATGCAGAGCCCCATATAAACACCAGCATCACGGGTGAGCAGCCATTACCATTACAGCAATCAGTCCTCAGCTCCCCAAGCTTTCTCCTAACAGGAGCTTCCTGAAACTCCCCTTTCAGAAGGCAACCAAGTCCTGGCCAGTGTGGCTCAGGGGTTAGAACATCACCCCGTGCACCAAAGGGTTTCAGGTTCATTCCCGGTCAAGGCCACATACCTGGGTTGCAGGTTTGATCCCCGGGGTCCCATGCTGGAGGCAACCAATCTCTCTGTCTCCCTTTCTTTCTCTCTTTCTCTCCCATCCTTTCTCTTCCACTCTCTCTAAAAATCAATGGAAACAATATCCTCAGGTGAGGATTAAAAAAAAAAAAGAAGAAGAAGGCAAACGCAAATCAAGCTGATATCAGGAATTTATCTTTCGATGAAGTATCTTCTGTCCTGTGCAGTTCACTCCGCCACATCTCCTTCCTTCCTTCATCTGCAGTATCGCCTGGAGACTTGTTCTTCTGGAAATAATCACCTTGAGGGCCTTTAAGATCCCTGTTCATCAAAGAAAGCGTCAGCCGTGCTCACGAGGCTGTGCTGACGGTGGGAAGAAAGCAGAGTAGGACATTTCAGGAAGATACTTAACGAAGAGTTTTCAGAATGAAGCGTAGTTACTTAGGAAACTCAATTTACCAGAACAATTCATTTCCTGAATGTCTGGTTAGTCAGTTATGCTGCACTGTTACCTCCAAAAGCTTTCCAATAGCTGCTGCTGAATTGGATTGAACGCCACAGACCCTGTCTTCTCACTCACTGGAGCTGGAGGAGGCTGAAGAATGGACCAGCCTGTGCTGCTCTGGGCCAGCGGGAGGCTCCCCTCCGCCATTGCCAAGGTCCTGGTGGGCGGCATTTATCTAGAGCAGTGGTTCTCAACCTTCCTAACGCCGCGGCCCTTCAATACCGTTCCTCATGTTGTGGTGACCCCCAACCATAAAATTATTTTCGTTGCTACTTCATAACTGTAATTTTGCTACTGTTATGAATCGTCATGTAAATATCTGTGTTTTCCGATGGTCTTAGGCGACCCTGCTAGGGGTTCTCAACCTGTAACCGCTGCTGTCGAGCCTAAGACCATCGGAAAACACAGATATTTACATGACGATTCATTAACAGTAGCAAAATTACAGTTATGAAGTAGCAACGAAAATAATTTTATGGTCGGGGGTCACCACAACATGAGGAACTGTATTGAAGGGTCGAGGCCTTAGAAAGGTTGAGAACCACTGATCTAGAGCAATCCCCCAGGGCCCTGAAACAGGCAGTTGGCCTGGGGCCGTGGTCAGCAAACTGCGGCTCAAGAGCCACATGCGGCTCTTTGGCCCCTTGAGTGTGGCTCTTCCACAAAATACCACGGCCTGGGCGAGTCTGTTTTGAAGAAGTGGTGTTAGAAGAAGTTTAAGTTTAAAAAATTTGGCTCTCAAAAGAAATTTCAATCGTTGTACTGTTGATATTTGGCTCTGTTGACTAATGAGTTTGCCGACCACTGGCCTGGGGTATAGCAGCAGCCTAATTTCCTCTCCGTGACCGAACCAATCACCTTATCTAGTTATGGGACCTCTTTCCCTGGCTGTTGTTCAGTGACAAGAGGATCCCAGATGTTTAGGGGGAGGGGGGTGTCAGCTTCTAATTTAATGAGAACATGACTGTGTATGTTCCCTGTGGAAGCACTCCTCCTTGAGAACGAAATGCCCCCAACCTGCCAAGACCAAGAGAACGTGCACATCAAGAAAAAGTTCTAGAAATGTATTATTCGATACTAGAGACCCAGTGCATGACAATTCACTGGCCTGGCCTGCCCCCTCTCACACTCTGGGACCCCTCAGGGGCAGGAAGGGGACCTGGCGATCAGGGGAAGGCGATGCCCCCATCACACCTCTGCTGCTGCCACTGCCGGCAGCGCAAGCCTCAGCCAGCCCTGGTTACCTGAGCCTCGGGCAACCCTGGGTGGCTGGGCAGCCGCCATCCAAGGCTTGCCTGTGCCTTGGGCTGGCTCAGGGTGGCTGGGGTGCTAAGGGGACTGGGGGACTCCGGAGGCAGGCCTGCCGCCCCGGCGGGTCCATCTTGTGGTTGTGGGCGCCACCATCTTTGAGGGCATGGCAGCCAATTAGCATATTCCCTCCTTATTGGCTGTGGGCGCCGCCATTTTTAGGGTGGGGCAGTCAATTAGCATATTCCCTCTTTATTAAATAGGATAACCGTGAGTTCCACCTCCTCCGCCTGGTGTTTGGACCTTTATGTTTTGGCTTTGAGGGAGATGGCACCACTGATTTGGTTACAGGTTTAAAGCATATATGATATCCTGTAGAGCAACACCCCAATGTCTCAGGGTGTAGTCACTCAGCTAGAGTCTTACTTGAGCCTCTGATTGCTAGTCCTCTCTTTTACCTGCCTTCAGATGATGGGGTACAGGGCAGGATCCCCAAATGCCATAGACAAGAGGCTATTACTGCACAATTTTTTATATTTATATGAATCCCTTTGTCAGAGACAATGTTGTAGAAGATAACACGGAAAGAGAGATTCAATAGCTCCCCTGACGATAGTGTTGGCAAGAATTTCAGGAAAAGAGGTGAATTTGCATACGGAATACATATCTAGTCCCATGAAGGAAAGCACTGCACCAAGGCACTAGTACATCTAGTATTTAATTCCTCAACCAGGCAGACAATATTTTTTTTAATCCTCACTCAAAGACGTGCTGAGAGAGAGAGAGAGAGAGAAGAGAGAGAGAGAGACCTGTTCCCTCCATACCCGCCCTGACCAGGATCAAACCCAAAACCCAGGTATGTGCCCTGACTGGGAATCAAATGGGCAACCTTTCAGTGCACAGATAACACACAACCAACTGAGCCACTCCGGCCAGGCACAACCAAGCAGGCTGTTAGAGCCACTGCCAACGGCTTAGCTACCACATTACATCTTGAATTCCAGGTGAATTCCCCCAGATTGACAAATTTGATCCAGTCCAACCATGTTTCATCCTCCTTGGCCTAATACTCTTGGAATCTATTCGCATGTAATGCTCCCAAGGCTCCTGACAATACAAATAGGAAGATATTGCAAGTCCTTTGGAGTTTAGCTCTCGCCTCCCGGAGAAGATCTTCCAAATTTTCCTCTGTGCTCTCAAGAGCTGTAACTCTCATGATGAGCCTGGGGGCAATGAGAGAAGGTGGGGCTAGGTCTTGAGGACAATAGATTTGCTAGGCAACTGCCCTGTGTGAAATCATAGGACAGTGTTTATGCAAGGGACCGATTTCTCTAGCAAGGGAGATTCGAGGCGGACTAGGGGTTCATCTATCTCAGTTTAATTTGTGTCACCTCACATGTTCTTATCCCAATCTCAGTGTCCAACTCCTTCTCTGCCAGCACCCTAACACTATCGTAGAGACGTGGTCAAGTTGTACATCACACAGGCATTGCAAATCTTCAACCCACACACAGTTAGACTTGAGGCCTGACCCACAGTTCTGTCTTCTCTGGGGCTGCATGAAATAAGAATGCTTTTAAGGCCTCCATAGAAACTTTCTGGTTCTATACTCATGTCTGGTTCTATATTCATGTCTTGAGTTGAATGTTCACGTTTTAAAACTCCTCAATCTCACCCAGCCGTTGTGGCTCAGTGGTTGAGCACACTCCCATGAACCAGAAGGTCACAGCTCGATTCCCAGTCAGGGCACATGCCCAGGCTGCGAGCTCGATCCCCAGTAGGGGTTGTGCAATGATTCTCTCTCATCATTAATGTTTCTATCTCTTCCCCGCCCCCCCCCCCATTCCCCATAAACTCTCCAAAGTCAGAAGTAGCCAGCCCATCCTGCAATTATTATAATTATCACTGTTGCCATAGCAATCAAGTGCAGCTGCCACTTGATCACTTAAAACCTCACCTTCCACTGACACTCCATCCTACATCACTCTCAGCGATAATTTGAATATTTTAATGCTCCTCCATGGCACAGATCGCCAGTGTCCCATTTTGCCCAGCAACAAGATCAATTATGCATCCATGAAATAAGTGAGAGACCTGGTCCCAGAATCCCACTCTGCAGGTTGTTTCCAGGGACCACTCCTGTTACCAACTATTGTATTAGTCAGGGTTTCAGCAGAACAGCACCTATGCCAGCTGGTGTAGAGCAGGCGTCCTCAAACTACGGCCCGCGGGCCACATGCGGGTGTTTTTGCCGTTTTGTTTTTTTTACTTCAAAATAAGATATGTGCAGTGTGCATAGGAATTTGTTCATAGTTTTTTTTAAACTATAGTCCGGCCCTCCAATGGTCTGAGGGACAGTGAACTGGCCCCCTGTTTAAAACGTTTGAGGACCCCTGGTGTAGAGAAAGATACCTTGATGAAGAGATATGGTGGAGGTGCAAGCCGGGTTAAGAGACCGAATGAGGGAGGCCCAGGAACTCAGGGCTCAGCCACCATGCAAAGTCAGCACTATCCAGGGCTGAAAAGACAATGAAAGAAATAGAGTCACTGAAGGAAAAAGTGGGAGGTGGAGTCTTGGTGGAGGGGACACGAGCGGGAGCTGCAGTCCACGGAGGGTCAGAGCCACTGCCGGAGACGTGTCACAGTGTAGGAAGGGGCAGGTAAGAAATACTCCAGCCTCCTCCTCAAACCCATTGGGAAGCCAGAGGACAGAGAAGCCCAGGTGTTGCAGTTCAAAAAAGGTGAGTATCCTGGGCCTCAAATTGAGCAAAGAAGGGCTGAGGTGGGGTTTCAGGGAGGAGGTGAAAGGAGAATAAAAGCCTTGTGGATGTCTCACTTTACATGAACGATATCTTCTTTCATCCTTTAAAACGAATATGGATGGGGCATGTACTATTGTTATCTCCATTTCACAGAGGAGGAAACAGGCTTGCTCAAGTTTATACAAAAAGTAAATGGGAGGGCTGCAGCTTGAACTGGGGCAGTTTGAACTTGAGTTTTTTTGTTTTTTTTTAAAATGTTTTTATTGATTTCAGAGAGAGGAAGGGAGAGGGTGTGAGAGAGAAACATCAGTGATGGGAGAGAATCATTGATTGGCTGCCTCTTGCACGCCCACTACGGAGAATGGATCCCACAACCCAGGCATGTGCCCTGACCGGGAATCAAACGCTGACCTCCCTGTTCATGGGCCGAGGCTCAACCACTGAGCCACACTGGCCGGGCATTGAACTTGAGCTTTTATATCATGCTACATGAGAGTAGTTAGGATGGAGCGGCCAGAGAAGTGGAGACAAAGGTTGCTGCCAAGGTAGAGAAAGCCTTGAGAGCTGGTTCAAGGAATCCTTCCCGTTCTCTCCAAGGGCCGGCAGGTACCAGTCCCTGCAGCGCTTTGTCCAGCCCTGTGGGAATTAGGGAACCCCCTGACCTTCACTTTCTCTTCTGAGGAGCCTGAAGCGGAGAGCCTTGAAGAGCCTGCCGAGGGCTCCTAGTGAGGTGGGCACGGCTGTCTGGCCTCCCGTTACCCATTTCCTTTCATGGAGTAAGTACTCCGTGATAAAGCTCTCACTCTTCTCGGGCCATGTGGTTTGGGTTGAGGTCCTAAGCAAGCCAAAATATTGCATTTCCTAAGTGCAATGATTGGTTAAAGACGGACGCATGGCCTTAGACCAAAAGGAACCAACAACAGTAACTTCCTGGCCCTGGCTGGTGAGGCTCAATTGGTTGAGTCTCGTTCTGTGCACCGAAAGGTTGCTGGTTCGATTCCCAGTGAGGGCACATGCCCAGGTTATGGGCTCAATCCCCAGTTGGGAGGCAGCTGATCAATGTTTCTCTCTCTCTCTCTCTCACTCTCTCTTCTCTCTCTCTCTCTAAAATGTCAATAAAAACATTTTAAAAATATTTTAAAAGAGTAACTTAGTGAAATTTCCTTAGAGGAATAAGAACCTGAGAGGAATTGGGGTACAGCTTTTGCTGCCCGATTTCTACAGAGACCAAAGCCAACAGAGAGGATGGCAAATGGAGAAATGAGCAAAGTCATGTCCTGGGGCAGGTTGGAACCCTGAATCCAGCCATAGCACAGCTGGCCCATCCCTACACTTCTGTTACATAAGCCACAAATTCACTTTTCTTTTCTTTTTCTTTCTTTCTTTTTTTTTTTTGCTTAATACAGGTTTCTGTCTTTTGTAATCACAAGGCAAATGTGGCAAGGTGAGGCTGGCCTGCCTTCTCCAGACAGAGCCCCAGCCTTCACCCCTACCCTTCAGGGTCTGGGGAGCCTGGGGAGGGCCATGGAGGAGACCTGTGTGGTGGCAGAGGGTGAGAGGCCCCGGGAAGAGGAATGTGTCCTCTGGGATCCGAGACAAGATAAACACTGGAATCCGCACACGCCCCCACAGAGGTATATTTAGCAAACTTTTTTCTCACGGGGCTTGAAAGATCAAATTGCTTTTTGAAAAATAATAGAAAGGAAACAGCCAGTGTGGTTTCTTTTGACACCAGCCCAATTTCTCGGCTGTCACAATACTTCCAAACAACACGTGTGAGACGTCACGGGCCTGCCTCTTGCCCCTAAACCCGTGGTCGGCAAACTGCGGCTCGAGAGCCACATGCGGCTCTTTGGCCCCTTGAGTGTGGCTCTTCCACAAAATACCACGGCCTGGGCGAGTCTATGTTGAAGAAGTGGCGTTAGAAGAAGTTTAAGTTAAAAAAATTTGGCTCTCAAAAGAAATCTCAGTCGTTGTACTGTTGATATTTGGCTCTGTTGACTAATGAGTTTGCCGACCACTGACCTAAACCCAAGGCAGCAACAGCGAGCGTGCAGCTCCACCTGCATGGTGGTGACTGGTCAGAGGCTTCCTGAGATGGCTAACGCATCTGGACGGTGTGCGGGACCTGCTGCTTTTCCTGCAACTTTGAAACGGCTTCGTGCAAATACGACCCAGCCTAGCAACCCACACTCCTGCATTCCGTAGGTAGCATCCTTGGATCACCTTTGAAATCCCTCTGGTCAACCTTTACAACTATAAACAAAATGCCGGCCATCGTCACCTTCCTCAGGGAGACCGGACTATTGGGCTGTGGAGGTTACAAGGTTACATTTCTCTGTGGCCCTGAGACTTCTTGTTCCACCCCCACCACCCACGCGCCCCCGACGCCTACTTCCAGGGCTCTCTCTACCATTCTGCACTCTCGATTTCTTCCTTCCAGGTAAAGCTCAAAGGAAAAAGTATATTTTGTTTTATTCAAGATTAACCCTTCAATCTAAACCCTTACACTTAGGATTTAGTTTCCAGTTATTCTTTCTCTCTCTCCTATATATAGATACACACACACACACACACACACACACACACACACACACATATTTAATTTAATCAGCTTTAACGGAAGCATAATTTACATACAGCAAAATGCAATCATTTTAACAAATGGGTGAGTTTTTTGAGGCTATTTTGTTTTATTATTTTTAATTTAATTTTTTCATCACTCTTTATCCCCTCTATGCCCTCTTCCACCTCTACCCACCGCCTCCCCACCCCCCAAACCACCACACTGTTGTCTATGTCCATGAGTTCTCTCTCTTTTTTTTTCTTTTTTGCTCAATCCCTCCACCCTTCCTCCCAACACCTCACTCCCTCACCACCACTCCCCCCCCCCCACCCAGCTGTCTGCCTATCTCTATCTATGAGTCTGTCTCTATTTTGCTTGGTAGTTCAGTTTTCTCATTAATTTCCACATATGCGTGAAATCATATGATACTTGTCTTCCTCTGACTGATTTATTTCACCTAGAATAATGTTCTCCAGGTCCATCCATGCTGTCGCAAAGGGTAAGATTTTCTTCCTTTTTATGCAGAGTAGTATTCCACTGTGTAAAAAAAATAGCACAGCTTTTTAATCCACTCCTCTACTGATAAACACTTGGGCTGCTTCCAAATCTTGGCTACTGTAAATAACACTGCAATGAACATACGGGTACATGTATTCTTTCGAATTGGTGTTTCAGATACCTTTGGATAAATTCCCAGAAGTGGAACTGCTGGGTCATAAAGCAGTTCCAGTTTTAATTTTTTTAAATATATTTTATTGATTTCAGAGATGAAGGGAGAGGGAAAGAGAGATAGAAACATCAATGATAAGAGAGAATCATTGGTCGGCTGCCTTCTACATGCCCCCTACTGTGGATCGAGCCCACAACCTGTGCCCTGACCTGGAATTGAACTGTGACCTCCTGGTTCATAGGTTGACACTGAACCACTGAGCCACGCTGGCCAGGCCATTTTTAATTTTTTGATGCAATTCCATCCTGCTTTCCACAGTGGCTGCACCAATCTGCATTCCAAATGGGTGAGTTTTGACAACTGAATACACCCATGTGAGCATTAGCGCCACAATCAAGATATAGAGCAGTTCCGTCTTGCCCCAAAGCTGCCCCTCAGTCAATTCCCTCTCAAATTCCCTCCCTCCCCAGCCACCTATGCTGAGAAGCGACAAATTTGCTTTCTGTCACGCTACATTCGTTTCGGCTGTAATAGAATTTCATGTAAATGGAATCACATAGAATACAATCTTTTATGTTTGACTTCCTTTGCTCAACATAATATTTTTGAGATTGATCATGTTATATATATGAATAGTTCACCTTTTTATTGCTGAGTAGTATTCCATTATATAGATATAGTACAATATATTTTTCCATTTACCTGCTCCTGGGCTTTTGGGTTGTTTTTTGCTTGGGGCTGTGATGAATAAAATGGCTATGAACATACCTTTACAGTCTTTGTGTGGACATATTTTTATTTCCCTTGGGTAAATACCTAGAAGTAGAATTTTGAGTTGTGTGGTAAATGTAGGTTTAGTTGATAAGAAACTGACACTTTTTTGCTGAAGTGTTGCCTACCACTCTGCCCCGTCCTGCCCAGTGCTGTTCGCCCCAAGGGAACCAGACTGAGTTCCACAAAGCAGAGCAGGAACTTCATTCTTTAAAAAAAATGTTTAATTGCATTTATTGGGTGACATTGGTTGACACAATTATGTAAGTTTCAAGGGTACAATTCTAGAGTGCACCATCTGTATGTTGTATGGTGTGTTCACCTCCCAAAGTCAAGTCTCCCCGTCACCATTGATCCCCCTTTTACCCTCTTCTGCCTTCCCCACCCTCTTCCCCTTTGGTAACCACCATCCTGTTGAATGTGTCTATGAGGTTATTTATTTATTTATTTATTTGTTTTTTATTCCCGTCACCTTTTCACCTCCTCCCCTGACAACTGTAAGCCTGTTCTCTGTATCTGTGAGTCTGTTTCTATTATATATTCCACATGTAAGTGAAATCATACAATATTTGTCTCTCTCTGACTGGCTTATTTTACTTAGCATAATAATCTCCAGGTCCCTCCATCCTGTGGAAAAAGGTAAGATTTCCTTCTTTTTTTAGGGCCAAGTAGTATTCTATTGTGTAAATGTACCACAGCTTTTTAATCCACTCATCTACTGATGGGCACTTGGGCTGCTTCCAAATCTTGGCTATTGTAAATACTAGTGATGCTGCATTGAACATAGGGGTGCATATTCTTTCAAATTAGCATTTTGGATTTCTTCAGATACATTTCCAGAAGCGGGATCACTGGGTCAAACAACAGTTCCTTTTTTAATTTTTTGAGGAACCTCCATACTGCTTTCGACAGTGGCCGCACCAGTCTGCATTCCCACCAACAGTGCACAGGGCTCCCTTTTCTCCACATCCTCACCGACACTAGCTGTTTATTGATTTATTGATGATAGCCATTCTGACAGGTGTGAGGTGATATCTCATTGTGATTTTAATTTGTATTTTCTCTGCCCATTATTTTAGTTCCTCAAGGGTCTACCCTTAGGTTTTCTTTTTCCTCACAACACTCCCTTGCTCTCCTATGTCTCCCCAAATTTACCCCCAACTTATTTAGCTCCAAGCCCAGATGGACAACTGCCTCTGATGTATCTCAGGAGAATTCTACTATTTCCCACTATATTCCACGGACCCTATCTCACCACCGTTCCGCCCAAAGAAACCCAAAGATTAGCCTCATTTCTCAAGGCCCTTCTATTCTTCAATATCTTTCGAATGCATCGAGTTCCCTTCATCCCCATGCTATGGCCTCTGTTCAGGCCACTATATCTCCCTCAGATTTCTATCACAGTCCAGACCCTCTGTTTTCCACAAAACCCCAAGAATATGTTTTTCTCTAATTTAAAAAAGAGTATGAAATTCTTCTTCTTAGAGAAAAGAACATTAAGAATAAATAACACAGTGAATATCTGTATACTGCCCCAATCTAGGATGGACCAATGAGCACAAATTCCTGTCTTTTATTCTCACCGATATTTTTAAAACACAGATTTGAAATTTTGACAATGTCCCTTTTTTTAAGGTAAAAGTCTCAGTGGATCTAAATTGCACTCAACATAACTTCCAAACTTTTTGACCTGTCTTTTAAGACCATCTGTGATACTGCAGTGGTTAAGAGTGTATACTTACTTATGAGCTTACCTAAGTAGCATATTAGTTACTTAACTTATCTGAGTTTAAGTTTCCTCATCTGTAAAATGGGGATAACATTATGGACCTGTTTGGGGATTAACTGAGAGGTAAAAATTGCCTAGCATGATTTGTTTTTGTCCACACCATTGAGTCGGCTCTGACTCCCGGCGACCCCTATGAACAAGTGATGCCCACAGTTCCCTGTCCTCAGCTCCTGTGGGCTCAAGGCCTTTTATGGAGTCAATCCATCTCAGATTTGACATGGTCTTCCTCTTTTCCTGCTGCCTTCTGTTTTTCCCAGCATTATTGTCTTCTCCAAAGAACCCTACCTTCTCACAAAGTGCCCGAGGTAGGACAGCTTCAGTTTTGTCAGTTTTGCCTCCAGCGATGTTTCTGGCTTAATTTGTTCTAGGGCAGTGGTCGGCAAACTCACTAGTCAACAGAGCCAAATATCAACAGTACAACGATTGAAATTTCTTTTGAGAGCCAAATTTTTTAAACTTAAACTTCTTCTAATGCCACTTGTTCAAAATAGACTCGCCCAGGCCGTGGTATTTTGTGGAAGAGCCATACTCAAGGGGCCAAAGAGCCGCATGTGGCTCGCGAGCCGCAGTTTGCCGACCATGGCTCTAGGACCTACTTGTTCCTTTTCCTGATGCTGTAGGAGGTCCCTACAGCTTTCCTCCAACACCATATTTCAATTCTTTTCCTATCAGACACCGTCTTCACTGTCCAACTTTCATATCCATGCATAGTAATCAGGAATACAAAGGTGTGGATGATCTAATGACATATCTTTGCTCTTAGTGATTTTTTTTTTTCTTTCTCTTGATGATCTTTCTTAATATTCCCTTGCTGCCCTTCTGAATCTTAGCATGGTACCTGGCATATAACATACATGTTAGATTTCTAACTCTTCTATCCTGGATTCCAAGGCAAGAAAGGTGGAAGGCAGTGGAGGGAGGGAGCTTTCAAAGGAAGGGGAGAGAAACATAAAAAGGAAAAAAAAAAGAGAAAAAGTTTAAGGAAGGAGTTGGATAAAAGGGAAAAGAGTAGGACTGAGAAGAGGAGAAAACATGAGTGGGCAAATGGCAAAGGAAAAGGTACTTTCCCAGGCTCTCTCAGGATGGAAGGGGACCGTGGTGTCTGGTAGGATTTGGTATAATTAGGTATAATGAGGTGCTGCTGGCATGGGGTCCAATCCTCGGGCTGGGCCACAGCTCTGGTGCAGCTCCACCAGGGGGCAGTGTGGAGCCCGGGCTCCTTTGCTTATAACCCCCCTCCCTGGGGATGCTGGGGAAATGGGACTCAGCTAATGCCAAGTTCCTGGGAGAGATTCTGCTACTTGTTATTTGAGGGATAGGACAGGCATTGAGCTTCTGGAGATTAATTTTTGATTTATTGGTGGTAACAATGATTTATTCTGATATATCCCCAGGGCAAAGAAAGGGCTGTAAATATTTTAAATGCTGTTAGCCCGTGACAAGAAACATCGCTGGTTGGGGAGCAGGGCAGATGGGAATTTCAAATGCCTTCCCTAAATTACTTAAAGGCAAACTGAACCCTTGCTAGCTTGTTTAGGACGGAGGCTGGGGTAGGGTAGAGAACATATTAAATTGTTACCTTATTAACTCAGACAACGTCTTATGTTTCTCCGTAAAGCCCATTTGCTTTCCCTACAGGTTGGGTTGGACTGGTGCTCACAGCTTCGGAGGCAGTGCAAGGAGGCAGCTGTCAGAGTCCTGGCGAGCGGAGTGACCCGGGACCAGAGCCACCCGGCCTCGCTCTCCTGCAGGACCCAAGGGCTGGGACTGGAAGCGGGAGGGGCGGGTGGAGAAAGCCTCGGACCAAGAGTCCCAGCCTGATTGTGTGGCCTTCGGCGAGGCTTCTGACCCTGAATCTCAGTTTCTCCGCCTGTAAAATGGGTGGCCATCCTCGCTGGTGTGTCGGGGTGGAGAGTGTTTGGTGTGATGGTTTGGAAGAACAGTCCGTGGGTTTGTTGTTCAGCCTCCTCCCCGTGGTCCTCGCACCAGCCCTGACTGCCAGGCAGAAGGGAGCCGGCTCTGTCCCCCTCATGTGACCAGGAAACGGCTGAGTGACGGAGTGAGCAGACAGCCAGGAGCAGGTTGTGGCGATGGTTAGTGTTAGCCTCTCTGGAAGTGGAGACTCAGTGAACCACTTGCCTCTGGGGTGCAAGATTTAAGGGGGAGGGGCCCAAATCTCAGTAACCAAGAGGAATCATTTTAGTGAAATATTTTTTAAAAATCAAAATTAATGCAAAAGTCTATAATGAACAAAATACCTATTTTTTAAATAAAGGCAGAATCCTTCAGCCCTCATTTCATAGGCGGGAGGAAGGAGGAAACCGCCTGGGACCCCCTATTGGGAGTTTGTGGGTCCCTCTGTTGAGGGTAGAACTCCTCCGCTTCTCTGACCTCCAGCTTCCCCTGGAGGCAGGAGACCTGGCAGCCTGCTCAGGGCTCTGGGTAAGGCCCGGCTGGCTGGCAGTCCCTGCTCCATTACTCACTAGCTATGGGATTTGGGGACAGTGGTTTCACATTTTATAAGTCTCAGTATCCTACTGTAACCCTCCATTTTCTGATTTCTAGCTGCCTCGTGGGTTATATGGTGAAGATGAAGTGGGATAATGTGCAGAAAGCACTTAACAAGGGGCCGGGTCCATAGTAACTGCTCAATAAACCTTAGTTGTTATTTTTACCTGTAAAATACGTGTTGTGTCCTCAGCCCCACGTGAGACAAATTGTGTGCTAGAGACACAATAATACCAAAAGGAAGGAAAAAACACCCAAACACGGTGCTCCATCCCACTCCCGGAGCCACCAGGGAGACAGTGCTGCCTGCTCATCCCTCCGGCTCCTAAAAAAATCCTGGGTGGGTGCTGGAAACCAATCACTGTCTCACTAATAGAGAGATGTGGACAGGAAGCCCGGAAGGCTGGTCAACAACCCTAATTGCTCTAACCACTCACTGTTTAGTTGAAACATTGTTAGCTGAAGCAGCCTCCACCTCTGTTTGTCTTATGTAAATTTCTGTTATTGGAGTTTCCTGCCTAAGGGCTATGGGTGTTTCCCATAGCCTCAATAAAAGGGATAGCAAGGCCAGAGCAGTGTGTAGTCCTCCCACTAGAGGTGGGCTCCCGCCTGGCCCCCAATATTCCCAAATTAATACTTTCCTAGTCTCTTTTCATTTGTGTGCGGCCTTCTCCAGAACCCAAACCCTGAACCGGAACCCTGAACCATGTGGGACATGAAAGGGGTTCCCACAGGCGGGGCCTGGCAGCCAGCCCCTTCCAAGGCAAGTCCAAGGCTGGACCCTGACCTGCTGGACCACAGGCCACAGTGAGTCTGCGCATCCCAGCCACACACGGCCCGGGGCGGGTGCCGGGAGGATACAGCAGGTTGTGGGGGGAAAGGGACGTCAGGGCAGGGAGCCCCCGAGGGTCTTGGTGACTAGTCCTGCTTCCCTTTGAGAGACGGGTGCTAAGAGCATGGAGCTAAATCTGTGGTGCGTCTTGAGCAAGCGCGTAATCCTTTCATTCGAAACTCCAGCTCCACGTGCAGTCTCACTTCCTTTGTCTCATCCCCCTCCCTGGTTTTCACTTAAGTTGCTTTAAAACCATTTTGAAAACTAGGTGGAAAATAAGTAAATACATCCTATCTGTATTTACACAGTTCCTCGTTGTGTATGTATATATTCTTATGTTTCTCTTCTCCAAAAATGACTGCCTGCTGATGCCTGCAAACGGCTGTTTGCGTGTGCTAATTGTGTAGCTGACTGGGTTTGAAACCGCGAGCTCTGATGGGACCCAGGAAGCAAGGAAACTGTTTTCGTTTTCGGTATAAAAGGCAGGGCCGGGCCCAGGTGTCCGCCCTCAGAAGGGTCCGCTAAGGTCATGGTTCTCAACGGGGGCCAGTTTGGCTCCCCCGGGGGCCATTGAGCAATATCTGGAGACATTTTTGGGGAGGGGAGCCTCCGGCCTTGCTACTGGCATTTGGTGGGCAGAGGTCAAGGGTGCAGCTGAACCTCCCACAACGCAGCCCCCCACAGCCAGAATGCCCGGGCCCACATGTCCACAGTGCCCAGGCCGAGATGCCCTGACTTGCGGGTGGGCCAGTTCCAGAAGGGGGGAGGGGCAGAGGCTCGTAGCTATCAAGGGTGGCCGCCTTCTCACCCAGCCCGGAGGAAGGAGGGCGGAGAGGACCTACCTCCTCAGTTACCACGGGGACCTGGTCTCCCACTCAGGTCACAGAGAAGCAGGAGCAACTTGTGGGAGAAAGGACTTCCCCGGGGTCCCCAGGGCGGGTCACACGTCAGGATGGGGGAACCTTCATTCCGCACTGGGTATCTTCCAGTCGCCCCTCCATTGCTGCCTCCCCAACCCCCCCAACCCCCCCGCAAGGCTTCCAGCTCTGTTCAGCCAAGGGGAGGCCCAGCAGAGGGTCGGAGGGAGGGAGCACAAGGAAGGGGCCTGGACCCCAGGCCGTCTCTGAGGGCTCCCTCCGGCTGGCTGCACCCTCAGCGGAGGCTGCAGGTCCTCTGGAGCTGGGCCCCCACATTCTCTCCCAGGCGCTGCTCACAACCTGCTGGTCACCGCCTTGCGAGCCTCCTGGGTTGGGAGCGCTAACCAACCAGCAGTGGTGTCTGCTTCCCCCAACCCTGCCCATCGCCTGTCCTCGTCCCTTCCTTCAGCCTCCTCACATTCTCCCAGGGTGGGGGTCACCTGTCTCCTCCAGGGAGCGCAGCTGCCACACATGCACTCGTTGGTTTACTGGGTGTTCGCTGAGCACCTACTGTATACCTTGGCCCCGCACTAGGGGCTCAGGCTACACAGGTAACAAACCCAGGTCCCTGGGGAGAGGCGGGAGGGGACCTGAGGTCCTCTCCTGTTCAACCCCTGCTTGCTGAGTACCTACTATGTGCCACCCACGGATTGAGGCACCTCAGATGCAGGCTGTCACTCACTCCTTACAACAACCCGGTGGGGAAGGCGGGGCAGCTAGCTCCGGGGCAGCTCTGAGAGGCTCAGCCAATGTTCAAGGTCAAGAGACAAAGGGCAGAGTCATTCTACGCCAAGGCCTCCGGTTCTACAGCGGGGCCCTCAGGGTGGCAGCCGCGGCTTGGCAGGAGCTGGGCACTCCTTCCACAAGCATTGCTTGGGCACCGAACGGCTGGGTGCTGGAGCTACGCCAGTGAGGAAGGCGGGAGAGCACCTGCCTCCTGGAGCCTGCAGCCCAGTGTAGAGACAGCCTTTCAATAAAGAAGTACTGTACGTACATATTTATGCATAGGTAATTGAAATGTGCTTTTATTTTAAATGCAAGCCTCACTTTTAATACATATGTAATACATAGGTGGTGCAGGGCACTATGAGAGCCAGTAGCCGTGTACCAGTGGGTCCAGACGTCTCTGTAGAGAGTGCTTAAGGCCCTGACAGGTGGCTCAGTGGGTGGGAGAGTCGTTCTAATATGACAAGGGTGCAGGTTCAATCCCCGATCAGGGCACATACAGAAATCAACCAGTGAATACGTAACCAGGTGGAACAACAAATCGATCTCTCTCTCTCTCTCAATCAATCAATCAATAAATTTTAAAACCTTTTAAAAAAAGGTACTTAAGGATGGTCATTGGAGGGGGCCAAGGGGACTTCTAAAAGCTTTGTTAAAGGGCTTTGTTCTATGCAGTGGCTGTGGGACGGTTGCCTTGCAAGATGCATCGTGATGGGTTTCCTCAGTGTGAGCATGCCCACCAGTTTCATGGGCCACCGCGAAGTCACAGAACGCAGAGCTGAGGAGACAGGAGCTCCTCGAGCAGCCAGCGCGCCTCTGAGTTATGCTCATCGGGGTGAGAGCTTTGGAGGAAGTGAGGGAGATGATGGGGCTCTAAGAGCCCCCGAGTCCCCCTTCATGCTACCCCTGGGCTGTCCTACTGTGGAGGGACAGCAGAGGATTGCTCCTGGTTTCCTACCTGGGCTGTTTGGGGACTGCCCTGTGGGTCACCTGCTGACGCCTCCAGACGAGCCCAGAGAGTCCAGCCAGTCCAGCCTTGCTACCCTGCCACCCTCTGTGCTTCCAATCAGGTGTCAGATCAGGTGAGACGCCTTCCAGGTCTCTGTGCTGTGCTGTGCAGCCAACTCACAGTGCCCCCACCCCATCTTCAAAGCATGCCTGCAGCAAGTCTCCAGGATGAGTGGCACGCCCCCTGCAGGCAGGGTCACGACATTGCAGTATGTGGAGTTGATTGGGCAGGCAGCCCCATTACAGAGAAATGAGCACTGGTCTTAGAGCCAAGAACTTGAATTTTTTTAAAAAATATATATTTTTTAGTGATTTCAGAGAGGGAGAGAGAGAGAGAGAAACATCAATGATGAGAGAAAATCATCAATCAGCTGCCTCCTGTATGCCCCACACTGGGGATCTAGCTCACAACCTGGGCATATGCCCTGACCGGAAATCGAACCGTGACCTCCTGGTTCATAGGTCGACACTCAACCACTGAGCCATGCCAGCTGGGCTGTCTTTTCTTACTAATTAGTAGGAACTCTTTATTTATTAAAGTAACTTCTTGTTTATGATGTTTCAAGTTCTTTCTCAATCTGTCATTTTTGCTTTTATCTTTCTATAGTGTGTTTTGTCATAAAAATGTGATCTTTATATGTCTGAGCTTATCAGTCCTTTCTTTTATGACCTTTTAGTTTGGGATATGCTTGGATCTTGCACACTTTACGATTATAAAAATACGTTCTCACATTTTCTTCTAGTATTTGTAGAGTTTCCATCTTATCTTAAAATATTTGACAGACGATCTAGAACAAATTTTGATTTAGAAATGACTTGACTTTTTTTTCATGTAACAGTGTGGCTTGGATCTCATTCTTACCAGTGTATGAAAGTCATCTCATTCTTTTTACTGTGCCCATAGTTATTCTATCAATTTGTAGTCAGTTATTAACAGTCCTCCAAATGATTGATAGTTAGATTATTTCCACATAACGTGCTATTATAAACAATAATGTGGTGAGCAACTACATCTAAAAGGTAATTTAGTTTAATGCTTCTAAAACCGCACGGGGATCTTATGAGGATGCAGGTTCTGGTTCAGTGGTCTGGGCGGGCCTGCTCGCCTGCGTTTCTAACAAGTTCCCAGGTGATATCATGATGCTGGTCCGCGGACCACATTTTGAGCACTAAGAGTTTAGTTAAGTTCTCGTATGATTCTTAAATTCTCTTTTATTCACCCCACCCATCGGGGAGGAAGCAGCTCTTAGGAACCATCTCATTCCATCTCTGCATGGCTCCAACTGAGGTTCTCCTGGCCCCTCGCTGTGCATCCTGACCTGGATGGATCAGCTCTGAGCCGCCACTCCCATGCCGGCCCTGCCCTTGCTTGCTGGACAGGCGTCCTTCATGTGTCTTTGCTCCAGGCTGAACACCTCCTCCTCACCTGCCCCCACGTGGCTGAGGTTTGGGGCAGGGAGGGTGAGGGGAAGTGCACTGCTCCGCCCATCCTCCTCCTTTGGAACTCCAATCCAGGATGCGAGGTTCCACGTGTGCTTGTCAGGCAAGGCCATTAATCTCTCAGTGCTGAAGGTCAAAGCCGTGGCTTGCATCTCCCCAGCTCTGAAGAGGGCTCTGAGATGGATGGACTGGGGTAGAGACCCCAGCACTGGAGATCAGCTGGTCAGTGCTTAAATGCTAGCTAGCTCTCCCAAAGGAGGAGGCACCCCGATTGAAGCGTCTGCCGATTTCCCTGGTGCCAGTTCTCCCGCCGGGACCCGTGTCAGGTGAGCAGAACGCTATGTGGCACCCCACTACACTCATAGTTCCGAGAACACAGACAACAGACTGCAGTATAACACAGGGATGAGCTTTGAGTTGATTATCTTTATTTTTAATTCCATTTACTTCATTGTCATTTCTGTGGATGGCTGTGTGTAAACAACTGGCTTGCAAATCTTTTGCAAATGTACCCATCGTCTCTCATGAGCCTGTGCGGCCAGCTCCAGAGCACCCTGGTGGGCGCCCATCTTGAAAGTCAGAATCTCTTTCCTCCCTGAGCCCTCTGGGAGAGAGCAACCAAGGCCGCTCTTCTCTGCAGGCCCTTTGCTCCCCGGAGCCTTTGAGACCCCTTTCCTGTGGCTCTCACCCTGAAACCAGAACCCCCTCCCCACTGCACCCCGCCCCAACTTCCAACGTCAGAGTTCTGCTGCCCCCTGGTGGCAGCTCCTGCCCTCTGCGTCTGCCTGGGGATCAGAGGCTCCTGGTCTAGTTAAATACCCCCGCCCCCCAAACACACACACCAGCCTTCTGGAACAGGGGGTGGGGCTGGGGGCAGGCCAGAGCGTCCAGGCCCTGCTGCACCCCTCACTTCCCGGATTCACGGGTTCCCAGGGCCCTCTGCAGTTCCCACGGGTGGCGATGAGCAGGGCAAACGGCCCTTACCTGGTACAGTGAAGTGAGGGGTCCGCCCAAGTCAGTGTTTTGTAGACTGCGGGTGTAGACTCCATCCAGTGCCCCTGCTACAGCGGCGGCATGTGTAGCTGCATTGTCAGCCCCAAACCCAGCAACCCCGAGAGAAAGCCGCTCTGGGGGAACTCTCACCCCGGAGCTGCAGTGTTGTTTTTGCTTTGGGGTCCCACATTGACGCTCACCAGTCATCTGCATCGGAGCTGGATCGCTGTCATCTAGAGCAGCTGAGAGGGGAGGGGAGGAGTAAAGACCATGTCACAGCACCAGAGCTCCCCGCACGGGCGGAGCCTTCTCACCCGAAGAGTCCCAGCGAGAACTGGAAGGACACCCTATGTCCAGAAGGTGCAGGAAGCAATACCGACCCTTACTGTGCGCAATGCATTTGGACATTTCCATTATTTCCTATCCTGTCCTTTCCATAAAAAAAAATTGCCACAACTTAGTAAGTAGAATTTACAGCTCATTCATGGGTCACCCCCTGCAGTCTACAAAACGCCAACTTAGGCAGACCCTCCTTTCACTGAGAAGAAACGGGGGGCAAAGAACAAACTTGCCCCAAAGCAAATCAGAGGCAGAGCCGGACTGGGACTGAGTATTCTGCCCTCACTCCACGGCGTCCGCTAGGCTCTGTCCAGGGCTCTTGCACGGAAGCCCAGAGCGGCCCACTCTCTGTGTCTCTGAACCATTTAGGACAGATGAGCAGTGTCCTTCAGGTCCACAAGTCAAGGGGTGTCAGCTGTCCTCTCTCAGGCCCTCCCACAATGAACTTCTCCTGTTTCACCACAAGGCGGCAGTAAAGCGCAGCAAATAGCCTTGCTTGTGGAAAGCGGGGAAAGGCGTGGTGCCTCCTGGCAGGTGTCCGAACTTCAGAGGTAAATGATTAGCATTAGCATCTTCACCTGAGATCAGAAGCCCAGAGGCAGTATTTTATCAAATATCTTTGGAACTTTTAGAGATTCAAGGGTGTGGGGGGTACTCTTATGATTAAACAATGCCTGATGCAATGTTTGTGGAATGAGCATTGATGGGGATATAAATCCATTCAATATTTCTAGAAAGTATTGCCATTATGTTCCAAAAATTGTTAATGTTCAAACCCACTGACCCAGAAATTCTAAGGAGAATTGAATCTAAGGTGCTAATTATACGGAGATGTTCACTGCAAAATTTTATGTTTTTAATGAAAAAATATCTAAATCATATCAACATGGAATTAATTTTTAAATTCTGCTTCCGCAATAAAAACTGTATACCATGTAGCCACTAGATATAATGATGTGGAATGTAAAAAGCAATTTACAAAATAGCATGTGTGTGATGACCCCAGGTGTGTAGTTTCCAGGGATCTTTCTAGATAGTGGGTGAGGTGGGATGCCTCCCTGAAGAAGGGGGATATTCAGAGTCACCTGGGGGGTTTTTCAAATCACACAGCCTTCCCCAGCCCCTCTGCCAGGAAATGGTGGCCTGCCCCTCTGTGGCCTGCCCCTCTGTGGCCCGCCCCTTTCCTTTGAGAATTTATGCTGCGAGGGAACAGGTGAGGGGACTGCTGGAGGTCTACGCGTACCTGTTAGTGTGAAATGTGTGTACCTGTGGGATGTTGGTGGGATGTCCAGCAGAGTGGTAGCTGAAGTTCTCTCTGGCTGGTAAGATTTTCAGGTTTTTCCATAATAAAAATACTTTTAATAATTATGATTAAAAAATACAGTTTAACCATTCACCTATTGAGGAACATCTGGGCTGTTTCAAGTTTTATGGACGGCCCCATACAGGCTTTTGTCTGAGCATCAGTTTTCATTTCTCTGACACAAATGCCCGAGAGTACCATGGAGGCTTGTTTTACGGCCCAGCATCTCGTCTACCCTGGAGGATGTCTTGTGTGCTCTTCAGAAGAGGGTACCTTATGGTGTGGGGTAGGGCGTTCCATCGCTGCCTGTTAGATCCCGTTGGTTGGCAGTGTTAACGTTTTCTCTTTCCTCGTTGATCTTCTGTCTAGTCTTTCTCTCTCTTTTTGAAAGGTGGGTATGGTTGCATTGTCTTTCTCCATTTCTGCCCGTCTTTGTTTCGTGTATTTTGGTGCTTTGTCATGAGGTGCGTATATGTTTATAATTTTTTTTATCTTTCGGATGGAATGACTCATGTGTCACTCTGCAATGTACCTCTTTAACTCTACTAACATTTTTTTGCTTTAAGGCCTATTTTGTCTGTTATCAGTCAGTATAGCCAGTCTAGCTTTCTTGTGGTTCTATTTGCATGATATATGTTTTTCCATTCTACTTTCAGTCTGTTTATGTCTTTCGATATAAAATATGCCTCCTGTGGACAGAATATAGTTGGAGCATTTTATCTATTCTGACAATCCCTGCCTTTTGATGCAGTCACATTTAATCTCTTATTGATCTGGTTGGATTTACCTCTGCACTTTACTTTTTGTTCTCTGTGTCTCCTGTCTCATATATGTTCCTGTTCCTCCGCTGCTGCTTTCTTTTGCATTAAGTGAATCTTTTACTATAGCATTGTAATTTCTTTAATGATGTTTAACTTTTTTCTCTTTATTGATTAAGGTATTACATATGTGTCCTTATCCCCCCATCGCCCCCTCCCACTCATGCCCTCAGTCCCTGGTGTCTGTGTCCATTGGGTAGGCTTATATACATGCATACAAGTCCTTTGGTTGATCTCTCCCCCTTACCCCCGCCCTCCCCTACCTTCCCTCTGAGGTTTGACGGTCTGATCGATGCTTCTCTGTCTCTGGATCTGTTTTTGTTCATCAGTTTATGTTGTTCATTATATTCCACAAATGAGTGAGATCATGTGATATTTATCTTTCTCTGACTGGCTTATTTCGCTTAGCATAATGCTCTCCAGTTCCATCCGTGCTGTTGCAAATGGTAAGAATTCCTTCTTTTTTACTGCAGCGTAGCATTCCATTGTGTAGATGTACCATGGTTTTTTAATCCACTCATCTGCTGATGGGCACTTAGGCTGTTTCCAAATCTTCGCTATGGTAAATTACCTTTTTTTTTTTTTTTAGTTATAGTTTTAATGGTTGTTCTAGGCCTTACCATAAACATCTTTTTAAAAAGATGAATAGAGAGAAAGAAACATCGATGAGAGAGAAACATCATCTATCGGCTGCCTCCTGCAAACCCCCTACTGGGGATCAATCCCACAGCCCGGGCATGTGCCCTGACCAGGAATTGAACCGTGACCTCCTGGTTCATAGATCAACACTCAACCACTGAGCAACATTAGCTCCTATGGGCCCATAAACATCTTAACTCATTAGAATCAGCTTCAGATTTATAATAGCTTGATTCCAATGACATGTCGGAATGTTTCTCCTGCATCAATACCTCCCCCCCTTTTTGTGGTATCATTGTAATAGCAAGGAGCTTCTAAAAAGCTCAGATTTCTACATTCCACCCAGACCTACCATAGTCAGGTGACTATGATGACCCACAAGTTGGGGGATCACTTACCCAGCAGGTGAAGAAACTGAGGCCCAAATGGAACAGCGGGGCCATTTGGACATTTATAACATCATTCGTGGGCCATACACAATTATCAACTTAAAGCTTACATTGCTATGAAGAAAGCTCCTAGAGTTATTGAATTTCGAGTCCCACCTGCGGTTGCCTTGGCAGGGCCAGACCAAAGGACACGGCCTGCGGTCTGGACGTCCCCCACCCCTGGTCTAAAGGAATCCCAGAGCTTTCAGGTTCATGTCCACGGCGAAGCCAGAACTCCCCGTAAAGAGCCTCTGAATGAGCACTAGATACAAATGGAAGGGGTCCGGCCTTGCTGTGTGGTCAGTCAGCCACGGCCCTTTGAACACCCCCTGCTGCAGAGCGCTGGGCCGCGCTTGCCTGGAGAACCTTCCGGAGCCCCATGACACCACGTGGAGATGGCCTGACCAGCTGGCAGCGTTGGCCAAAGGGCTCAGCGCGGCTGCACAACCCACGAAGGCAGGACCGTCCGGCTGCGGCGCCGAGCCTCTGTCCAGCAGTCAGTGCTGAGTCAGGGCAGGTTCCCACCGCAGGAGCAGTCCTCCCCACAGCTGGGGGCGCCCAGGAACGGGAAACCCAGGCTGAGGAATGCGGAGTCCAGGCCGGGAAGTGGGCAGCAAGGTCCAAGCCCCAGACAGGGGGCTCAGGGCGGGGCTGGGATCCCAGAGGAGGGCACAGGCAGAGCAACCAGGGCTCGGCTGAGAGCTGCCAGGACAGGAGCTCAGGTGGTGGAGGCAGCACGGAGGACCAGGCACCTGCGTGGGACGAAGGCAGGGACTGGGTCTCTGGAGCAAGGCTGCCGGTTGCTGAGTGGACCAGGGAGCTGGGACCACCTAAGTCTCGCCTTCCTAAGTCTGGTGTGGCCCCTGAGACTGAACATGGATGAGATTCTGGAAGGTTCGCCCTGTAGGCAGGGCATGGCAGCAGGCCCCGAGGGCCCGCAGGGAAGGGGTGAGGAGCCCTCTGGTTCCAGAGACCACGGGGTCTTGGGGTGGTTGCGGGGCAGAGGAGACTTAGTCTTGCCCAAGGAAAGATTGGGCCCTTGCCCGGCTCCTGGGACTTGACCGCTAAGCCCTTGCTATATGCTGCCTGGTGACAGCGTCTCCGTGTACTGGGGGGCCTTGGACCGTGCCAGGTGGGTCAGGCTAATACGGAGGCATGTGGTGGGGCCTTGGGCCACACACAGTCCACTCCACCTCTGGAGGGGCTGCACAGCAAGGTCAGCCACACCTGCATGACTGAGCCCCAATTCAAAACCCCGACACCGAGACCGTGGTGAGTGTCCCTGGCTGGCGGTCCTCTGTCCCCATTGTGAGTGCTGCTCACACATCCTCCCTGGGAGCGGGCAGCTGGGATGGGCTCGGGGCCCCTCCTGGGCCCTGCCCTGTGTGCTGCTGACTTTAATGTCGCTCTGTGGTAACTGCACCCAACAGGAGGAGAGCCTTTCTGACTCCTGTGAGTCCTTCTAGTCATCGCTGAACCTACAGGAAGTCTTGGGGGCAAGCAGCCCCAGCTTCCTCCCTAAGTCAGACTCCAAATGGACCCCGAATGCCAAGCCCTTTGGTACCATTCTCACTCTTCCCCGTGCATTCATCTCGGTGCCCCCATGACCCCTGAGTGCCCCCATCTCGGTGCCCCCGGGGCCTCTGAGTGCCCCCATCTCGGTGCCCCCATGACCCCTGAGTGCCCCCATCTCGGTGCCCCCAGGGCCACTGAGTGCCCCCATGACTGCTGAGTGCCCCCATCTCGGTGCCCCCATGACCCCTGAGTGCCCCCATCTCGGTGCCCCTGTGGCCGCTGAGTGCCCCCATCTCGGTGTCCCCGTGGCCTCTGAGTGCCCCATCTCGGTGCCCCCATGACCCCTGAGTGCCCCCATCTCAATGCCCCTGTGGCCGCTGAGTGCCCCATCTCGGTGCCCCCATGACCCCTGAGTGCCCCCATCTCGGTGCCCCCGTGGCCGCTGAGTGCCCCCATCTCGGTGCCCCCGTGGCCGCTGAGTGCCCCCATCTCGGTGCCCCCGAGGCCGCTGAGTGCCCCATCTCTATGCCCCCGTGGCCGCTGAGTGCCCCCATCTCGGTGTCCCCGTGGCCGCTGAGTGCCCCCATCTCGGTGTCCCCGTGGCCGCTGAGTGCCCCCATCTCGCTGCCCCCGTGGCCGCTGAGTGCCCCCATCTCGCTGCCCCCGAGGCCGCTGAGTGCCCCATCTCTATGCCCCCGTGGCCGCTGAGTGCCCCCATCTCGGTGTCCCCGTGGCCGCTGAGTGCCCCCATCTCGGTGTCCCCGTGGCCGCTGAGTGCCCCCATCTCGCTGCCCCCGTGGCCGCTGAGTGCCCCCATCTCGGTGCCCCCGAGGCCGCTGAGTGCCCCATCTCTATGCCCCCGTGGCCGCTGAGTGCCCCATTTCAATGCCCCCGTGGCTGCTGAGTGCCCCCATCTCGGTGTCCCCATGGCCGCTGAGTGCCCCCATCTTGGTGTCCCCATGGCTGCTGAGTGCCCCATCTCGATGCCCCTGTGGCCGCTGAGTGCCCCCATCTCGGTGCCCCTGTGGCCGCTGAGTGCCCCATCTCGGTGTCCCCGTGGCCGCTGAGTGCCCCATCTCGATGCCCCTGTGGCCGCTGAGTGCCCCATCTCGATGCCCCTGTGGCCGCTGAGTGCCTCCATCTCGGTGCCCCCGTGGCCCCTGAGTGCCCCCATCTCGGTGCCCCCGTGACCTCTGAGTGCCCCATCTCGATGCCCCTGTGGCTGCTGAGTGCCCCCATCTCGGTGTCCCCGTGGCCGCTGAGTGCCCCTATCTCGGTGCCCCCGTGGCCGCTGAGTGCCCCATCTCGGTGCCCCCGTGGCCTCTGAGTGCCCCCATCTCGATGCCCCTGTGACCCCTGAGTGCCCCCATCTCAATGCCCCTGTGGCCGCTGAGTGCCCCATCTCGGTGTCCCTGTGGCTGCTGAGTGCCCCATCTCGGTGTCCCTGTTGCTGCTGAGTGCCCTCTGCAGAGGAGTGTGCTGCGGCTGCCAGTCCCTCTTGGAGATGGGGGCACTCTCCAAGGTCGAGGGCCACGGGCAAGGGAGCCAGTGTGACTCCCTGAGCTTCCCAGCAGCACCCAGTCAGAGGTTCCATTTCCACTTGTCACCCTCCCTCTCTGCCCCCTGGACTGCCCCCCCCCATCATTCTAGGGGCTGTCCTGCCCCTTTGTCCTCTCTCATGGTCACCCCAGCTGTCCCTGCTGGGTGGAGGGTTTCTCCAGAACAGCTACAGCCCAGGTGGTGAGAGAGGTGCCCTCACCCTGCTGACCCCAGCAGGTGTTCCCCTGGCCCCTCCCCGGGTCCATAGGAGCTGGAAGATAGAGGAAAATTAACTTCACGACTTGCAGATGGCATCCCCAGGATTGGTGTCTACCCTCTTCTCTTCTTTGAGCGACACCCTCAATCTCTCCTCCATTTGCTCCCGTCTTATCTCCACGCAGAAGAATAAACCGAGACCAGATGACGAAAAAGTCTTTCTGCCGACTGCATAGCAGAGTGACCAAACCCCCACCCCGCTAGGAAAGGAAACAGCAAGCCGAGTCTCAGCTTAAATCGTCCACTTGCATTTGCCTTAAGACGTCTAGCTTTGTGTTAAAGGCACAGACGCTCGAGCCCACGTGGGTCGGAAGCCTCTGTTTGCCAGCTGCAGACCCTGGCAAGGCACTGTCCTCTGTTCGCAGCCTTGGCTTCCTCGTGGCCGTGATGTAGTGATTCAGCAGGTCTAATAGAGAGCAAGTTCTTACACCAGGGACAGGCCCACTACCTGTGTTAGCGATTATCGCTCCAATATCACATGTATACAGTTACTTATGCTGCTTTACTAGACGTCCCCACCCCACGTTTCCCCATCAAATCTGGGCAGAAGTGGTGACCCCTGAAGATATGCCGTGTTCTAGAACCCTCAGTACAGCACTGAGGGTCCCATGCTGTAAAGCAAAGACATAGGGGAAAGTTGACCTAGAGCAAATCCCGCCCAAGTCCCTGTCGCGGGGTGTTTGGTGCCAACTGACCCCATTTCCTGCAGCACCCAGGCTAAAACCCGTTGCCTGGCCCCAAAGCCCAGGCCATCCTTGCTTGGCCATGGGTTTCCATCACGGTCTCTTTGACCTTGAAAACCCTAAGGAGCCTTCTCCCCCAAGCCAATATTTTGAAACATCCATTTTTATATTCTAGGCCCTAGGGCCGTGGTCGGCAAACTGCGGCTCGCGAGCCACATGCGGCTCTTTGGCCCCTTGAGTGTGGCTCTTCCACAAAATACCACGGCCTGGGCGAGTCTATTTTGAAGAAGTGGCGTTAGAAGAAGTTTAAGTTTAAAAAATTTGGCTCTCAAAAGAAATTTCAATCGTTGTCCTGTTGATATGTGGCTCTGTTGACTAATGAGTTTGCCGACCACTGCCCTAGGGCAATGCACCCTGTTAAAAACGGAGATAGATGAGGGGTTTTCCTTGCTTTTCTAAGGTGGAAAATGGGCTATTGTGCATGCAGGCAGACTATTTTAGGAAGCCAAGGACCCGGGGACCAGTTCCCTTGTGCACATGCTTCTTGGAAAGACTTCTGCTGTCTGCAAGGACAGACAGCCCAGGTGGAAGGTTGCTCCTCTGGAGTAAATGCCTTGAGTGCATCGAGCAAGGACTAAGAAGAAACAACAGGATCGAAAGCATGGAGACAAGAAGCCCAGGGCAGGTTTGAGGAACAGAAGGCTCTGGCTGAAGTCAAGGGTGTGAGAGGGATTCCTAGAAGCGAGACTGGAAAGGGCGGCCGGGCTCCAAGCACTCGAGCAAGCATGTCGGACTCGTGGCCCGCGGGCCGCAGGTGGCCCACAACGAATATTTTTGCAGCCCAGCCAATATAACGGTAAGTAAGAAACGTTTTAATAAAAAATTCATAACTTCATTTTTACAATATCCCGTTATACATACTTATTAATAATGAACTACAACGTTCGCTAGTGACTGATTACTGTAATCGTATTGCATTCATTTCCCTTACGTGACTTACGCTCAGGCGCACCATTTCTCTCCACTAAACCTAGCAGCGAATATTTTAGCAGCCGACTGCCACGTCATTAGTCTTGGACTGACTTGTTTGGTGTGCGCAACAGGAAATATTTCGCTTTCAGAGAACAAGAAAAATATGTTTATTTGTGTTATGCTTATTAATTTGTGCAGTTATTCAGTGTCTGGTAAGTTAATGTCCAAGAAAAAAAATATCAATTTTTATTCAAATGTTCTGTTATTTTATGTGAACGATGACTTATTTATTTCAGCCCTTTGTATTCAGCATGTGTCTATCGAAATAAACCTACGTTTCTATCAAAATGGAAGCTTTTGTTTTTTTTGCGGCTCACATAAACTCAAACCTCGTTTATCTGGCCCGCGTGAGCCTTTGAGTTTGACAGGCTTGCACCAGAGGCTTGAACACCACACTCAGGTGTTTGGGCTGCAGCTTCCTTCCACAGGGACTAAGTCTTGAGTCGAAGCAGCAGCTGAGGGGTGATGGCAGGAACACTTTGTTGGAAATCTGGAGACGTGGGTTCCCTTTGCCGTGGTCACTGTGGGGCATCAGGAAGTCCCTCTGAAGCTGGGCGTCTTCGGTCAAGTTCCCTGAGCCTGAGGCAGGTGCATTTGACTCCCTGAGGCAGGGCTGTCAGACAAAGGGAACGTGGGAAGCAGGAGGAAGGGCCTGGCGATGTCTCGATGTCTCGATGTCTCGGGTGAAGACCTTGGCCTGACCCACAGATGCTCTGGGTGTAACTCACTCCGCAGCACAGTCCCTCCGGCAAGGGGCCAGGCTTTGCACCTGCAGGAGTAACCTGCACCTGGCCAGTGTAACCTGCAGGGAGAGGGGGAGGAAGAGGGAGAGGGGGAGGGAGAGGCTGCCCTGCAGCCAGTGGGCCTCGGGACAAGGCCTGCGGTGCTGCTTTGGTGGAAATGCTGTATAATGGTGAGCTACCGTGTGTCTCTTTCCAACTCCACATTCAATGACCTCGTGCTGGCACCTTGAAATTGACCACCGTGGGAGACTTCACACCGCAGAGACCCCTACACAACAGGGCTTCCCTTCTTATCCAGCGAACCGACGGTTAAACATTCCCCAGCACATCACTGGTTCAGACCGACTCATTCTCCCCCACCCACAAAAACGCCCACCAGGAGTCAGAAGCCAGGCCTAGGGACGGTTCCCCCTGGGCAAGGGGCGGAGAAAGGGAGGAGCTTTTGTTTGTTCTTGGAAGTTTTACTAGTAAAGCTGGGTGTTAGTAAAAGAAGAAACACTGTCGGGGGATTTCTCCCCCCCTTCCCCCCCCCCTCCCTTACCATTGCAGGTAGGATCCTAGTCATGGCACTGGGTCCCTGTGGAGCAGAAGGAGCTCCTGGCCCATGAAAAAGTTTGAATGGTCTTGAATGATGGCTGTTCATCGACCGGTTTGAGAGACTGTGGCGCGCTTCCTTCCGCCCCCTTTCAATGAGGGTGCGAGGACTCATTACAAACCCGGAAGCTGGCATTGCCCCAGCTCCTGACACTTCAGGACGGAAGGAGTTGGTTCCTTTGAAACCTGAGAGGGAGCAAGCTGTCATGATGACGGCTCGTTTTACAAAGCCATTGCTATTTCACAGACAAACTCTTGGTTGTAAAAGGAACTCTTGGAGGACCCTTGCTTGAAAGGAAGCCTGCACAAACACCCGTGAAACCGTGACAAATCTGCGTTTAGGAGTGCTCACCGTCCCATCTGCCCGGCACGCCCACTCTCCTGGGTCCACCCACCCAGAGGAGGCGGGAGGCATGGGCACCCATCTCAGCCTGGCCTCCCACACCGAGCTCAGGTGTAAAGCTCACAGACATGAGTATAAACAGTTATTTAAAACAGACACCCCCTCCTGCTCACCTCCCAGGGGTTCCATGCTAATGCATTGGCATCAATAAGATAACACTAATTGGGAAAGCCAGGCCCACAGGCTGGTTCTCAGCTGCTACCTCCTGGCTCCCAGCTCCTGCGGATCCTGGCAGCCACAGGGGGAGGGGGGATGGGATGGGGAAGAAGCAGAGGAGCCTGGGGCCAGCCTGGGCCTGAAGAAAAGTGCAGGGGACCCTGTGGCCCAGCCTGCTGGGTCTGGTCCAGGCACAAGGAGGCATCCGTAACCATTTGGACGTAGAGTCCCTTTGGCAGAAATAAAAAGGACCCGCGGGTACACTTTCCTGATAGAAAACCCAGACACACGGTCGAAACGTATTTACCCATTTGCCGTGTGCCAGAGGCAGTGTCAGGAAGATGATCTGGAGGCTGAGCTGTTGCAATGTTTAGGACATTTCGATGGTTATGGGAAACAACAGGAAATACCACTGCAAATCTTATCTTCCCCAGAAAACCCGTGGACGCCACATAGAGGCCTTCTGCATGAAGACAGATATTTTCCTTGGCTGTATTTCCGTATTTCCATGGCCAGCATGGTTATTTCAGCCTAATATGTTTACTTCTCCGAAAAATAATCCTGGCCAAGTCATGTCCATTTAAAATATGAGAAGGAAGCATTGACTTTTAGGCGACCGGGACACTCACACCTCTTTCTACTTCCCTCCTTGGGTCTGTGCGTTTTTCCTGTTCTTGACAATACCTGCTTCCTCCATTTGGCCTGCGTTTATTCGCCCAGGGAGTGTTCTTCCCACTGTGCTCCGAGAGGTTCCCGGGCCCGCCCGCCTCCGGCCACGGATGCTGCCGCCAGCACAGCACCAGGTACACAGAGGCACTGGGTTCACGCAGGCGCACTCGGGCCGCTCTGCAGGCCGGGCACTGCCCAGCTCCGCGCACAGCCTTCCCCATAGACCCTTCCGCCACCTGTTCTGCCCCCTGCGTCAGCCGGTACCATCGTGGCCACTGGACATGTGACTGGTGTAACTGAAGAACTGAATTTGACATTTGGGTTCATTTAAGTAGTCACACAAGGCTAGTGGCTGCCATCCGCCGACAGTAGGTTCAGAACAGCTCTGCTTCCTTTCACTCAGACGTTCCTTCGACAAATGTTTATGGAGCTTCAGCAACCGGGAGCATGCTGTGCTAGGCTCTGCGGATACAGGATTCCCTGCTCTCAGGAAACTTCCAGTCGGGGAGGCATGCCTGTGAAGAAACACCACGTGGTGAGGGGGCCTTTATCATCTACCCAGATAAGAGGCTGGGTCTGGCCGAGGGAGACATTTTCCCACACGAGGTGTTTAAACCGAGTCTTAAACTAGGAGAGCTGCACACCACAAAGATAAAGTGAGCGAGAGGTTTCAGGAAAAGGGATTGTTTAATATGTCTTCGCCATCTGATTACGGTGAAACGGATGCCTTTGTGGTTAGCAGCGCGAGATCACTCTCAAGACTATTTGCACAAATGTGTTTGTAAGAAAAAGCTCTTGGCAAAGGTTTCCTAAATGCCGGGATTCCCAGCTGCGGGGGGGAGGGGTCTTGCTCATGCCTGCTTGGTTTTAAAGGCCAAGCACTTCCACACGTCTCCCCTGCACAGATACCACAGAGTACATGACCACTGTGCCCTAGACGGGCCCACGGATCATCCTCGTGTGCACACACACATCGCCGTGACCTGCTAGTGTTTCTGCAGGTGGATCCTCAGAGGCCGTCGCATTGGCAGGTCAAAGGGCTCATTCAAACCCTCGACGGTATTTCCAAATTGCTCTCTCAAAAGGCTGTACCAAGCTAAACCTCCACAGAAATGTAGGTAACGGCCCGTCTCCCACACTTCTGGTGACCATGCGGAGGAGGCCCTGTCCCTCAGCGTTTGCCATCCCCGTGCCCAGTGTCCTCTGCCAGCACCGCTGACTCAGTGCCTGGGGCCTCTCTCTGGGCCTGAGCCCAGGATAAGGCAGGCCGGGCCTGTGAAATTTGGTTGGGAGCCATGAGATGCTCGGGAATGTAAGAATCACTAATGACTTGCCATTTGCCGTGACAAAGGGACACAGCGAGTGAGGTTTCGGGTCCCGGCCAGCAGAGCCCATGCCGGCTGGGGTTGGAGACAGAACTAGGGACACAAACTCAGGGAAGAAAAGGAAGCAGGAGGGCCAGACCAATGTCTGGAAAGAAAAAGCGACCACTTCGTGGCCTCGGCACTAAGACTTTTCCTGATGAGCTTGTAGACTAGCCCGCACAGGCCGAGGCTGCCTCATCCCAGAGTCTACCACCAGCAGGGGGTGCCCCTCCCCTGATCAGAACAGGCCTGCGGCTGGGGACAGCCTCCCTCTCCACCCTCCTGGCCCCGAAGCTCTGCATTTCCCTAAGACCCAGGCTTCATTTCTTTACACCCGACTTCCAGTTCAGTTCTAGCCACCAAATCACGGTGTAATAAAATATTTACCTCCGCGTGCTGTGAAAAGCAAGTGAATGATGTATACAAGAAAACCAGCAGCTGGCGTACTACAGGTGCTTAGAAAAGGGAAATTATTTTCTTTGTCCCACAGAGCCAGCCACAGCTGCACAGCAAGGGGAGCACGGGGGATCCTGCCCTGGATCCAGGCCTGAGGAGCACTCGTGCTTTGAAGCGCCTTCCTCTACGCTTTCTAAGTTACCTTCCTCCCCACTCCCCACCCCCTCCAGTGCCTGGGACTGGCTGAGGCCAGTGGTGCCATCTGGACAGGCCTCCCTAGTTTCCAGATTCTGCCCTTCAGAGAATTTCCCAATCCTCTCACTCCCTTCTATCTCTCTCCAGACACCCCCACAAGCCCCAGGACTGGCTGGGATGAGGTCATCCCAGACTCTGTGGTCAGGACCGGCTCCAGGAGGGTGCATTACTTTGTTCAGGGTGCTGTTTCATTCACAGGATTGTGTGCAATCAGGCTGCCAGAATGACGCTGAGACAAGATTTTGAGTGAAATGAAATTGTTTGTATAGACAGGGACCCTGCAAAAAACAAAACAAAACTTTTGCCCAGAATCCCTGACACCTGTGAGCAGCTGTGTTTTCGGGTCTGCCATATCCCCCTCTCCCCCTTTCCCATGGCTCAGTCTTTGGCCGATAGAGTTGTAATTGTTGATCTCAAAGCACCTAACTGAACAGTGGGACATTTTGTCAGTTTCCTGGGTGATGTTATCTATCATTATTAGTCATTATTCCTTCAGCAAGTGTTTATGAACCTGCTATGTTCAAGGGCTGGGGAGAGCATGGCGAACAAGACGATTCCTGCTCTCCCAGAGCTCACAGGCTGGGGGTGGGGTGGCGGGGGAGACAGAGAGGCAGGCAGGTGGGTATAGCTCACGAAGGTGGTGTCAGGCAGGCGCTGTGTGAACTCCGAGAGGCAGCCTAACGTGGCCGAGAATGGGACGCTGGGACAGGGAGCCCGGCTTCCAAGTGCTTTTCCAAGCGTAAGATTACACCTGGATCCAGATCTTTCCGCTGCTCCAGGTTATAAGTGAGCTGCGTCCCCGGCTGTGCGCGTTAGCCAGGGCCGAATGCACTCTCCATGTCTGAGCTAGAAGGTTCCAGAAGGGATCATCCAACCAACTCTTCCTTGTGCAGTTGCGGAAACGGAGGCTCACAGAGAAGTGTCCTGCCCGTGTGAGAGGTTAGTCACCCACCAGGACTTGCCCTTGGGTCTCTGTCTCTCGGGCCTTGGCTTCTTCCAACTAAGGACAAGGCCTGACCCCCCTTAGGGCAGAGGAAACCGCCCCCCCCCCCTTTAAGGACCACTCTTCCTCCAGCAGGTGTCACAACCTCTCTCACATCCCCAATTTGGGATCCCACAACTCTCCAATCAACAAACATTCCTGGAGAGTCTTTCATAAGCAGGGCTCCGGAGAAAAACCAATCTCCGGCCCCAAGAAGCCACAGTCTGATGGTGGAGGGGCACATACAGGACAAACACGTGATGCGCTGGGGCCTCAGCATAGGCTCTGGGTGAGCTCGGCGGTGAGCAGGCGCTCAGCGAACCGGGCGCTACTTGTGATCACTTTCAAAGCCGGGGCGCTGAGAGGCCGTGGGTGGCTGAGAAGAGAAAGGGCTTTTCCAGGTCCAGGCTCCGCGCACCATTCCCGACGCGCTGGGCGGGGACGCGCGGGAGCATCCCTCCCTCCTCCTCCTGCGTCCCGGTCCCGCTCGGCGCGCGAGGGGAGTGGCGCGGGCGCGCGCACGCAAGGTGCCGGGGGCGCGCCGCGCCCGGGGACGCGCCCGGGCCGGTCTCTGCCCTAATGCGGCGGCAAGAGGCGCTGCGACGCGGGGGTAGTGGCTGCGCCGGCAGCGGACCGCGCGGACTGCGCCCAGGGCCGGAGCGGAGCCCCTGGAGGTAGGTGAGCTCCGACACCGGAAAGATGGGGGTGGGGGCGCAACGGGGAACATGGAAACCTAGTTAGCGACTACCCCAGTTTTCCCGCCGTCCCCTTCCCGTCTCCATCCCCGAACCTGTCCCCATCCCCCTCCGTCCACATCCCGACCTTTCTCTCCACACCGTCACCTGCTCTGAATCCATCCTGTTCTGTCCACGTCTGCACCCCACACCCTTCCCCCTGCACACCCCACACCCGTTCTATCTCATAGGCCACATCCCTTCCCCCTTCCTGCATCCTCACCCTCCTTCCCATTCCCGCTGCCCCGGAGTCCGGGAGCCCTGCCTCCGCGCGCCCTGCCCCATACCTCTGTTTACTTGCACATCCCACTTTGTATGACCCCATCCCTTCCATCTTTCCTTCCCTGTCCACCAGGCGCTCTCCTTGCCCTCCCTGCTCTCCTCCCTGCCGCATCCCCCATCACTGTGTGCTGTCTCCCCAGCTCTCTCCCGGTCCTCTCCAGGTCTCCTCTGCACACCTGTCTCAGCCTCTCCCAGCTGCCTCACAATCCCTCTGAGGAACCCCATCTTCTCTCTCCTCCTTGGTGTTATCCGGCCTGCCCTCCATCACCTTCCCCACCTGCCCTTCTTGGTGATGCCTGGAGGGTGCCACAGGGCTTGTACTGAGCCTTTCACCTGCCACTGGCCCTCCTTCCCTGCTTGGGGAGGCCTCGGGCTCTGCAGGCCCCGGGTACTTGGGTACTCGCTGTTGCCACTTATAATCTTTTCCAGCATGTTTGATCCTGTTCATGGTTTGGGGGCAAAGGATGCTTGGGGTTGGTAGGCCTCTCTCATGTCACTCTCCCCTTAGCCGTTCCGGTCTGTTTCCTAGAGGGACTGGGGGAGGGGTGCTAAGCATGGGGAAACCGGGATGGGGAAGAGCTGGTTTGAGGACGGCTGAGTAGCCTCTTCCTGGGGTTGTTCCGGGCCCCTGGATGCAGGGCTGGAGAATTTCGGGTTTTAGAAAGGATTCTTCCTCCGCTCCCCAGTCAGCACTTTGGCTTTAGGAGCTGTCAGGAGTGTGGCCAATGGGCTGGGCGGAGTGGGCAGAGTGCTGAATCACCAGACTGGTGCCCACGGCAGCCCCTCTCCAGCCAGCCTGAGCCAGGCACTGCTCCTGGTTCCTTCTTGGCAATTGGCAGTGGTGTGTGTGAGTGTGTGTGTGTGTGTGTGTGTGATGTGTGTGTGTGTGTGTGTGTGATTGTGTGTGTGTGTGTGTGTGTGAGTGTGTGAATGTGAGAGTGTGTGTGTGAGAGTGTGTGTGTGTGTGTGTGCATGTGTGCGTGAGTGTGTATGTGAGAGAGTGAGTGTGAGTGTGTGTGTTGAGTGTGAGAGTATGTGTGAGTGTGAGTGTGTGTGTGAGTGTGTGTGTGTGTGATTGTGTGTGTGTGTGTGTGTGATTGTGTGTGTGTGTGTGTGTGAATGTGAGAGTGTGTGAGTGTGAGTGAGTGTGTGTGTGTGAATGTGAGAGTGTGTGTGAGAGTGTGTGAGAGTGTGTGAGTGTGTGTGTGCATGTGTGCGTGAGTGTGTATGTGAGAGAGAGTGTGAGTGTGTGTGAGTGTGTGTGTGTGTGTGTGTGAGTGTGAGAGTATGTGTGAGTGTGTGTGTGTGAGTGTGTGTGTGTGAGTGTGAGTGTGAGTGTGTGAGTGTGTGTGTGTGTGTGTGTATGTGTGTGTGTGTGTGTGTGTGTGTGTGAGTGTGTGTGTGTGTGTTGGGCGGAGATGCCTACCCCCTCCGTCCGGAGGAGAGGATGACTGTGCCTCTTTTTCTGCCTGTCTGTCTCCCTGGGATGAGGGCCTGGTATGTCTTCTCCACCCGTGGCACTGTGGTGAGCCCTGCTGGGCCTTATTCAAATCTTCAGCAAGGGCAGACTTGCAGGGCCGGAGTTGAACTGTTTGTATGGGGTCAGAGCCTGGCAAGTTCAGAGCCCAACAAACTTGAGACTTAAGTGGGAGAAGCCCAGGGAAAATGTGAGTGGAAAGAGGAAGGCCCTGGGGAGAGGGGCCATACCAGCTGGGGGGGAGGGGGGGCAGAGAGTCGAAGGAAGGCAGAGGCCTGTCCTCCCCTGGTTTGAGGATCAGTGGATCTGGATGAATTGCATTGCAGGAAGACTGAGTTGGTGCTACAAATCTAGTACTTTCTACCTTTTATTTTGACTGAGCTGGCATTTCTGAGAGAGTAATTTCCCCTACTTGTCTTTGGATTCTGCTGAGTGTGTGTGTGTGTGAGAGAGAGAGAGAGAGAGAGAGAGAGAGAGAGAGGATGAAAATAACACATATGAGGAAAGAGACATTTACACTTAGCCCCACAAATTGGTTTGCCCCATGAAACAGAGAGTGGCAGCCCCAATTCCTGTCTCGGGGACCTCAGCTAAACCCGGAGGCTTAAGTTGGAGGTGAAGAGCAAATTGCTGTCCCTTCTCCGCCAGGCTCCCTCACTTTACAAATCTGAGTGGTTGGACTCGGCACTTGGGCCACAACTCTGAGCGGGACTCAGGCAGTGCCTGGCAGGGGGCATTCGGCTTTGTCGCCCTTCTGCGCCCCTCCCATCAGAATGGGGGTGGGACAGGAAGCTTCGCCTGGCATTTCCTGGACCAGGAGGAGGCATCACCTGGAGCCATCCCGGAGAGCTGATTGGATTAAGGTTCTGCCACTGAAATGCTTGATTGGAGCTCAGGTTAAGTGGGGGATTCTGATAACAGTGTACATATTTCCTAATTTTGTGAAGTGAATCTCAGCCCACGTGCCTTGTTTGACATCATGCAGGCTACACGGAGATACTCGGAGGCACTCCGAAAGAGGAGCCAGCTCTCCGGGAGCTCCCCGCTGGCTGAGAGGCTGGCTTGTGGGGCTGGTTCTCTCAGGGACACGTTGAGGAGGTGGCTGATATGGGGGTGGGGGGTGGGTTCTGGCTTTGGATATCTGAGGGGCGGAGACACAGAAGAGAGTCCTATTTCTGCAGTGACTGAGGGACAGGCTTCCAAGGCTCCCATCACTCTGTGGTTGCAACTCGTTTCCTTCCCCTGGCACGACTGTCCTCCAAGACCATCCCAGAGCTGGGCACAAGGGTCATCACTTCGTCTTTAGAAAAAAGAAATGCTTAGGAAACCGGACAGGGAGAGGCAGAGAAGTTCACTCAGACCTCTGTCTGTTTGCCTTGGGAGGAGGGTGAAGGAGGTGAGAGGAACTCAAGGCGGTTCCATCCTTACTCCTTTAACAAACACTCATTAACCCCTACCATGTGCTGCTCTGCTGGGTGCTGGCATCCTAGAGATGAAAAGCAACACAGGTTTGATCTCTCAGAGCTCCCAGTGTAATGGAAAAGGGGCCAAGTGATCAGACAAACAACACAGATAGGCTGGAGTGAGAATATCGGGCCAGGGGTGAACAGCAGCCTTTCCCCCAGTGCTATCAGCCCCCTCTCCTCCACACCAATGAGGGGGCTGGGTTGATGCTATCCTGAGTGGTAGGCCGGGGCTGGCTCGGAAGTGGACGGTGAGGAATGGGTGGAGGAGGAGGTGAGATGAAAGATGTCACCAGATCCGTGGCTTGAGGGGGAGGGATGCCTCAGCCTGAAGGGAGCACCCATAGGGAACTCGGGGACAAGATGGAGGCTGTTCAACTCGCCCATTCCTGTTTCCTACGCACTTGCATTTGAGGGGAAAGCGGTCAGGATGTGCTGAGAATGTCAGTGAGTCAGAGGGTGGAGGCCAGTGTCTGCCCTCGAAGCTCCTGTCTGAGGGGGAAATAGCAAGTCATGCCCAGGTCGGTGCTCAGAAGCAAAGGTGAATGGAAAGATCGTGAGCTCTGTGGGTGGAAGGTCCTGGAGTTCTGGGGCGGTCAGTCGGGTGGGAGTCATCAGAGAAGTGGGTGGCTAGTGGTGAGCAGGGAGATCCTTAGATGGCAGACACTTGAGCAGAGGTCACCGTGAACATCCACAGCTGATCTGGAAAGACTGAGGGGAGAGACACCCGGTCTCATCTTCTGAGGACCCCTCCTCTTCCCCACACACCTAATTTAGTTCATGTCCTGAGTGTGTCCTGAGCCTGTGGGTATATCCCAGGGACGGTGCTAGGTGTTGGAATATGTCATGTTGGAGATACAGAGATGGAAAATGAAGATATAGTGCAAGATAACAGGTGTTATATAGAATACAAAATAACAGAGATTAGGTGGGCTCCTGGCATTGGAGGAGCATGGCTGAGTGATTGCAGCAAGCTCTTCGGATAAACCCCTGCTCTGGCCAGAGCAGCTTGATGTTAAAGTTTTGAGCATTTACTCAAAATGCCCAGTTAAGGGCCGAGGCCTAGCAGCAAGGGCAGATACTAGATACTATGGCCTGGTCCTTGGGACTGCAAGGGAGGGCTGGGAGCTAATGGCTGAGCTGGGTGCTTGGGTAGGCACTTCCGCAGCTTTGCTGACCCGGGGCATTGGTCAGATGGTGCCAGCCACCCTCCTCCTGAACCACCCTCCTTTTATTAGGTCTTCAGGCAAGCCAGGAAAATTTAAAGTGGAATAATACAACAGTTACCCTTATAGAGTGCTTACTACATGCTAGGCACCCTACTCTGAGCTTTATATACATCATCTCACTTAACCTTCATAGGAGTTAACCCTACGTAAAGAAATACTGTTAGGATCCTGGTTTTACAGATAAGGGAATAGACTCAGAGAGTCTGGTTATTTGGTTAAGAATGTAGAACAGGTGCGTTGCAAAGCTAGAATTTAAACCTATTTGTGTTTGGTGTCAAAGCTCCTCTCCTATGTATTGTACTGAGCTCCCCTCCCTGGTAGAAAAATAAAGAACTAGGATGTTCTTTATCTACCTGCACCGGGCCCTCTAGAAAAGCTGTTAGAAGGGCTCAGCTAGCATGCACTTTCGAAGACCTACTACGTCCTTCTGAAGGATACAGGAATGTGGTTCATGCTTTCACATAGGGCAGTGGTTGGCAAACTCATTAGTCAACAGAGCCAAATATCAACAGTACAACGATTGAAATTTCTTTTGAGAGCCAAATTTTTTAAACTTAAACTTCTTCTAACGCCACTTCTTCAAAATAGACTCGCCCAGGCCGTGGTATTTTGTGGAAGAGCCACACTCAAGGGGCCAAAGAGCTGCAGGTGGCTCGCGAGCCGCAGTTTGCCGACCACGGACATAGGGGCGCGAAGACAGAAATAGGTGAAACCTCTTGGGATAATACAAGACAGTTTCTAATTAAGTCTTCAGACCCTGAGCAGTAACATTTCCTAAGCATGGCTGTTGGAGTCAGGCTTAGTAGAAACTGCTCACCTTTGAGGTCAGACCGAACTACATTCACACTTTGGTTCTTCTCCTGACTAATCGGAGGAGCTGTCGTTTCCCATTCTGGAAAATGGGGATATTGACATGAACCTTGCAGAAATAATATAAGGACTAAATGCGATACGTGAAGATCCTAGCACAGTGCCTAGCAGGGAGTCAGTGGTCAAATGCTGGCTTCTGTGCACAGAGGAGGTGGGAATGGGAATGAGCCTTGGAGACCTGGTGGGCTTTTGATGGGGAGGGCAGGGGAGGATATTCTAGAGGAGGGAACTCGCCAGGTGTATAAGCAGAAGTTTGGTGGGTGCGGGCTCTCTGGGAAAGAAGTGACCTGCCGTATCTGTCTGCTCTCCCAGGTTCCTGCAGGAAAGCCTTGCAGGAGAGCTCGTCATGAAAACAGGAGGGCCTGTGTTCTGCCGCCAGCCCCATCATGAACAGGGCTTACACATGTTTCTCTCTCTGTAAAACTAAAAGATTGCCGAAAGCCTCTTGTCCCAGAAGCCCATGTCTCTGGAATTGATTTCATGACCAATTTCTCATCCTGTCTTTCCTCTCCCAAATGCCATGCCATGCCACGAAAAAGTTGGAGTGCCTGGGGCCTGGTAGGGTCATCCCCGGGGGTGGTTCTCAGCCTCTCTGACTCCTGCAGCTCCCCTCCTCTGGGAAGCAGCTGTTTGGGCATCTGTTTTCTCCTCCTTCACCTGCTCCTCCACACTCTTCCCCTCCCTGGCTGCGCCAGCCCCTCCTGAAAGGCCTCCCTGGCAGCCCCTCGCCCCATCATTATGATGCTAATCTGTGTTGTTAATTTTTCTGAGATGCAGAAGGAAAGCCCCAATCTGTTCTAATGAATTTAATTAGAGAAGGGCTTGGAGGGCTTCTGAACCTCTTACCAGGATCACAGTAAACAGAGTGAAGGGGATAAACAGCCTGGGATCAGCAGCTCAGGGGAGGAAGGGAGGATTTCCAGCTTAGTCCCAGAATGAAGAAACCTGGCACCCGGAGTTGGAAGAAGGCTGTGTCAGCGGTCGTGGGGCTGTTTCTGCCTGTCCCGCCCAGCCCATGCACTTAGCTTCAGACCTAGTTCTGCCCTCGGGTGGCAGTGACCCTCCGGACAAGGTCTTATTCCCATCACCACCACCAAGCACTTACTGAGCACCTGCTGTGTGGGTCAAGGGTATTGTCTGGAACAATGTGGAGGCTATGAGAGAAGAGACATGTGTTCAAATATAAGAAACATTTGCAATTCTAGACAGTAAACGCTAGAAGGTTGATAGGAGACTATGTTGGGCTTGGGTGATCTGGAAAAGCCTCTTGCAAGAGAAAGCACTTGAGGTAGGTCTGAGACTTGAAGATTAGGTAATAATAATTAATAACTAGAGGCCCAATGCATGAAGATTCGTGCAAGAATGGGCCTTCCTTCCCCTGGCTGCCAGCTCCGCCTTCACTCCAGCCGGAGCCGCCTTTCCACCTTCCTACGCTGCCCAGAGGCCCCGAGTGGCTGGGGTGATGCAGAACGCCCCCGGCCTCTTGGCGCCTGCGTATGCAAATTAACCCGCCATCTTTGTTGGGTTAATTTGCATACTCACGCCTAATTGGCTGGTGGGTGTCTTGAAGGTACGGTCAATTAGCATGTTTCTCTTTTATTAGTGTAGATAATAATAATGATAAAGATTTAATAATCAGAATGGCTGGAGGAAGAGCAGATGCAAAGGCAGAACTGCACAGGGTATCTTTGAATCATGATGAATAAATTCATGGCATGGGTGCATGTAACTCAGTGGTGTGGATATGTCTGGAGCAGTATAATCAGGCACAGTCATACAGGAACCTGGGCACTAGAGTCTGTACTCTCTACCCTGGTTGTCCTGGGGTCTCCCCGCTTTCCTTTTTTGAGCACTTAGGATGGCCAGCTTGGTGAAGGGCCTACGACTGGATGGTTCTGGCCTTCATGCTGAGCTCACTCTCCTGGATCCAGTTCAGGCCACCTGGGGTGGGTTGACCAGTTGCTAAGTTTTGTTCTCAGATCTTGTGACTTTCTGGGATGAGAGTGAATGGCTGGCAGAACAATTCCAAGGACTTTCCCCAGTGATGAGAAGTCCCTCCTTCTTCACTGATGGTGGCCAGTTTGCTTTGGCAGTCGCATTTTGTGCAAGTATTCAGTGGAGTCTTCCAGCTCCGGGGTCCGCGAGTTTCATCACGCATCCTTCCTATTGCTGAGAGTTCCCTGACTGCTTCGTGTGCATGCGTGTGTGCATAGGTCTCTGTCTGTGCGCTGCCCGTGTTAGCAAAATCATTCCCACTAGACCAGTGGTCGGCGAACTGCAGCTCGCGAGCCACATGCGACTCTTTGGCCCCTTGAGTGTGGCTCTTCCACAAAATACCACGGCCTGGGCGAGTCTATTTTGAAGAAGTGGCGTTAGAAGAAGTTTAAATTTAAAAAATTTGGCTCTCAAAAGAAATTTCAATCGTTGTACTGTTGATATTTGGCTCTGTTGACTAATAAGTTTGCCAACCCCTGCCCTAGACTCTGGTTCCAGTCTGATCTTTATCTGTAATACAAAAGTTATTAAACCTTTCTGGGCCTTAATTTTTGTGTTTATATTCATAAGCTGAATGCTTTGAGAATAGGGTTTTAAACATGAGGAGGCATTATAACTACCATTTTGACAAGAAGTATAATATTGAGCTGAAATGTTAAGTCAGTGATTCCTCTGCCTCAGAACTGCTTGACTTGGGAGACTCGCCAGAATTTTATTTTGGGGGACCACCAAAGGTTCTGCTTTTTGTTATTTTCCACAGTCTATGGGCTTATGCATAATGAATGGTGCAGTTAGTCCACTGCTGTCAAGTGTTGATTGCCCTATTCATGTGTGTTTGTCTGAGAGACATTGTTATAAAGCCGGTTACAGTACCCATTGTGTGGTGTTTTTCCACATGCTGGAGGTGACATGCTCTTTATGAAGGAAATGCCTCGGAGGCCACAGGCAATTTTCCTATGCTGCTGTAGGCGAGGACAGAAACTGGATCGCTATCGGAGCATCATCACACACGGCGAAGAATTGAAGCTTTCTGACTCATGTTGGGAGCTCACCCAGGGTTCTGCTGACCCCAGCCCTTGGGGCATTTTTTACATAATACTTGTTGTGTCTGCAGTTGGTCTTTGAAGCTTCTACTCTGTGCACAGCACATGCCTAGGTGGCAACTTGTTTTGAGAGAATCCTCGACTCCTGGCACGTTCGAGGTGATTTAGTCCAAGATCTTTATTTTCCTGATCAAGAAACAGACTCAGAAGGGCGGCTGCAGGGCTAGTGGTGACAGAGCGAGTTCTTCCACATACTGGAACTTAAAAAAGTTACGTCGGAACCTAGTAATTGGACAAGACGATACGTAATGAAGTCCCCTAAAGCATGATTAACCTAGAAGTGCTTTTCGATGGCAGAAATGAGAGGAAATCAATGTAAAGTCCTCTGGGAAGATTTAGAAAAGAAACAGAGGGGCTGACTTGGGTCTCTAGGAATGGGTAGGATTTGAATAGGTAATGGTAAGGAGATGGGCTTTCTGGTGGGGTTGGGAGCATAATCAAAGGTGAGGAGGGAAGGTGGGGTCAGTGAATTGGCCAGTCTGGAGCAGTGCAAGGTGTGGCTGGAGAGACTGGCAGGAGCCGGCGGAAGAGAATCTTGATGAGGAGTTGGTCTTTTTCTTGGGGTTGGTGAGGAGCATTTAAAGCTTCTTAGCTGAGCGTGCTCTTGCTTCTGCAGGGGTGTTTGGGGGAAAAGGGAGTGCAGGGACTTGCTCTTGGGCACTGGCAGGGAGCTTGTCGCTGTCCAGGGTGCTGACCTGCCCTCGGAAAGATTTTTCTCCCCAGTAATGCCAGGCTCAAAGGCAAAGCCAGGGAATGCTTGGAACCACCCAAGAGGATTAGAAAACACTTGTGTCCAGGACTAGGTTGCCTGTGCACTTTCTGGCTGTAAACTGGTTTACAGCATCTGACTTCACGGTCCTCGTGATGAAAGCAAAAGTGTGGGCTGGGAACTGATAAATGCCTTCTTAAGGGGGAGAGGCCATGTGTGTGCACATGTACGTGCTGAAATGACCCGATCTGTAGCCCCGTAAGTTTTGCCTTAGAGTCTTTCTATACATGAGAATCTTAGCACATGCGTTCTTTCACTGTGAAAAATGCACTCCTACCCGACATTTTAGTGTCCCTAAAACCCCTCCAGCAAACTCGGAGAGAGGAACGGAAGTTCCCGGCAGACCCTACTCATTCCGTCCAATGAAACACCGCAATGTTCAATACCAGTGCCATCCAGCAGAAACGTTCTGCATTCGCGCTGTCCCACCAGGCAGCCCCAGCCACACGTGGCTGCTGAGCGCGTGACATGCAGCTAACGTGACTGAGAACGGAATTTCTATTTAACTTTAATGTAATTTAAACAGCCATGGGCGACTTGGTGGCTGCCGTATTGCACCGCCCAGCTTTACAGTCAGAACGTTGCCCCTGGCCGCTGGCCCTTCACACCTACACGTCTGTGATGTAGAGGAAAGTGGGCTTTCGGATGCGGGTGGGTTTGAACTTGGCCGGAGAAAGCCCCGTGCCGAAGGTGAACCGGAGATCTGCGTGCGGCTGTGAGTTTTGCCCTGACTTTCTTCTTGTCAGAGTGAAAACGCGCCGCAGTTTTCTTTTCAAGGGCGGAGAGCAGGCTCCTGGAATTCTGGCTGGGGTACCAGGACCCGACCCAAGACATGTTGGAGCCTCGAATGGGCGAGCAATGCAGTGTGTATGGCCCAGGAAGTTTGCTCGGGGGCGAAGTGGCGCACAGATGATGCGCTGCCGTGTCGGGTGGGCATCCAGCAGGGAGAAGTTCCTGGTCCTGGGACAGCTCCCCTTCTAACCCAGGCATCTCTGTGTCCTGTTTACTTGGTGTAGCGGACATGGCTCAGGACGGGGGGATGGGTGAGCAGTAGAGGTGCCAGAGGGAAAATGCGTTAAATGCCCACCAATAAGTAAGTAATAATAGCCTGTCGGAAGGCTGGAGGGGAGTGTCCATGGTGTTGGCACATGGCAGTGCCCGTAGGCCTGCCTAACCTTATCACAAACATGCCGGCTTTCCCGGGTCTCTGTCTAAGGCTTGCCCTGTGTAAGTCTGATTTCCTAAACCCGAGTGCATGCTTTTTGTAGCCATGCCTTATAGTTTTATTGTTTCCTCCTACAGAATCTCAGCGTGCTGATAGTAGTCCTTTATAAACACCTGCTTGCGAGCAGCCCTTTGTGAGCCCGGAGCTGTGGCCTTGACTCCCGGAAAGTGTGTGCACGTGCATACAAATAACATTTATCAAACCCCTGCTGGTGTGAGCCTCTGTACTTGGGACTGTGGACAGTGACAAAGGAGGAGCCCAGGATGCTTGCTCTCAGTCTACTGGGAGAGCAAAGGCAGGCGTGTGTGAAAAATGACACACACACATACACAAATGACAGAAACAAAGACGTGGTAGCCAGGATACGGAGCTGGGGGTGGGGTGCAGCGTGATTGAGAGGCCAGATTATGTGTGTGTCTCTGTCTGGGCTTCTCTTGAGGATTCCCTCCTTCATGAGGCTGAGCTGGTACCAGCCACCTCCGTGCCTGCGGGGACAGTGCCGCCTTTATGGTGGGGCAGGCAGCTCGCTGCTGCGCTGGGGCTGTGCTGAGGCCCTACTGTCCTGAGCTCTGGGAGAGGGGGAGGGGAGGGGATGGGGTCCAGGGGAGAGAACTGTGTGGAAGGGAAAGAAGCTCCCTTTTTCTTATCACGGACATGGTGACAAGGCCTAGCCTGGTTGCAGAAGGGGCTGGTTGGGACTCCAGCAGCTCCTATGCATGGAGCCCTGTGATGCAGGCCCAGGTGCGGCTCTGGAGGAGACGAGAGGCGCCATGTGGGAACATGGCTCCCGCAAGTCACCTGAGCCCTCTGCTCTGCTCTCAGGGGATGGACGCTGCCTGGCAGGGAGTAGGTGGGCTGCGTCTCCCAGCTGGGGCCGGGGAGGGACTTCTCTGGCGGACTCGCAGGGAGGAGCCTGGCCTTTTCCACCCTCCTGCACTCGAGTCACCTGGGTTCTTGTTGAAGTGCAGATGCAGAGCCAGGAGGTCTGGATAGGGCCTAGGGTTCTGCATTTTTGTCAGCCTGCCAGGTAATGCCATTACCCCTCCACATGGGTTTTCAACCTGGTAATATGCTAGCTCAACCTGGGGAGATTTTAACATGTTCTGATCCTGGGCGCTGGCTGGTTTGGCTCAGTGGTTAGAGCATTGGCCTGTGGACCAAAGGGTCGCGGGTTCGATTCCTGGTCAAGGGCACATACCTCGGTTGCAGGTTTCCCAGCCCCAGTCCAGGGGTGCCTTTGGGAGGCAACCAATCCATGTGTCTCTCTCATGTTGATGTTTCTCTCTCTCCTCCCCCACTTCCCTAGAAATCAATGAAGAAAATATCCTTGGGTGAGGATTGAAAAAAAATGCTCTGATGGTGGGACCCACTCTACCCCACGTAAACCACCATCTCCGAGAGTTGGGTCTGGGCCCTGGGATGCTGGGAAGGCTCTGCAGGTGGTTCTGATACACAGCCAGGCTGAGAAGCACCCGCTCCCTGGATGGTTTTCCTCCTCCCTCTGATGTTTCCGCTGGCTTTACCTTCCTTTCCCCAAGAGACCGTAAGGGCCTGGAGGGCAGAGACTGTCTCCTGTCACGTGACTAGTGCTGGCCCTTAGTGGTTCTCGGTCAGCATGTGGTGGTTTACTCGGCAGGTGACAGCGTGATGCCCAGGGCTCTGTCCTGAGGATGTACCATCAGCCACGAGGGACCAAAGAAGGAGGCTGGCTTGGAACAGGCCAGAGGGGCTTCCAGTGCCTGGAACCTGGTAAACTTCCAGGAGATACGCATTCAGTGACGGTTATTCCAGTGTGGGTGGCAGGAAGGGCCCTGGGGTGGGGAGCTGAAGACCAGAAGGATAGGGATCTAACGAGTAAGTTATTTCACCTTCCTTAGCCTTGGTTTTTCTCAGCGGTAAAATGGAGATCATCATGCCTACCGAACAGGGCTATTTAAGTAAAAACAATACAGGAGAAAGGGCTCTGTCGGCGCTGCTTTGTACAAATAAGCAGTCACCTAAGAATTCACTTGAAAAGTGGCAGGGCTAAGCCATCGCTGTCAGTCCTCTAACCCTTGTTCTAACTGACCTCCCAGGTCTGTCCCACCACGTGCCTCGGTCTCCAGAACAAGGCGCTCAGGGTGCCGTTGACTGGACACCTACTATGTGTCAGGGACTGTGCTAGATGCTTGGCTTTGCCATCCCACGGATTCATCACAACCCTTGGGTTGGATGTTATTCTCATGACACTGAGAAAATGGGGGCTCAGAATGGGGACCAACTTGCCCACGTGGCTCAGCTCTAAGTGGCAGAGCTGGGAGCGGATCCGATTCCCAAGTCTAACCTGGCTCACTAGCCAACAGGCAGCTCTGGGCTCCCCCACGGGCTGATGGCACCTGTGTTTGAGAAGCTGCGTGGTCTGCGAGTCACTTGTATTCAAGGGCGACAGAAGAGTCTGGGCATCACGGACACTCCAGGCTGCCATAGGAACGTCAGGGTCTGATGGCGCCCCAGCTCTCTGAGCCGTGGCGATACTGCTCTGGAAGGCTCTGTCCCCAAGGCTGAGGCTGGGACACCCTCCCCATAGAAGAGTCACCACCTGCCCCCGCGGCCCCCCTCTGCCGACAAGAGACACTGAACCCAGCTCTTGTCCGTCTTGCCTCCATAGGCTTACTTTTCATTTGGTGCGGAAAGAAAATGGGAGCGTGAAAGCGGACAGGGCCACAAGCCTGCCCTGGTCCAGGTGAATGTCCACAGAATATTTTCCGTGCTGCGCTCCCACCTGGAGCGGGACCCTCTCCCCCCTTACGTTGAGCACGGAGCGGGCGGGGGGGGGCAGTGTTGGTGGTCCTCCTGCCCCCTCGCCGGCGCCGGCACCGGCAATGCAGCCGCATTGCAAGGGCACGTTCTGGCAGAAGCCAGCCTGACTGAGCTGGTCCGTAAAAGAGAGGGGAGGGCGGATTCGCATGGTCTGACCAGTTACGGGGGGCCCCAGCCAGTCCAGGGGCTTACCTGTCTGTACCTGGAAGACTTCTTTCACTCAGGGCCTGATCAGCGATTAGCTGAGACTCACCGAGTCCACACTGAGAAGTACAGACGGTTCAGCAGACAGGAACGCAAGCCTGGCCACACGGGCGCTACACCCCGCTCGTGGGGGCCTCACGTGGGATTTCCAGCGCTCATCACGGAGACACGGCTGACTGCTCCTGTCCGGCCCGCGTTCGTCCTCTTGCTGGGTTCTGATTTGGCTGATTTTTCTCTTCTGTCTCCCATGAAACTGCTGGGACATTGCTTTCCTGTATGGGAGCCTGGGTTACAACATCCAGAACTTTCTTAAGCGTTGTTCATGAAGCGTTCCAAGTTTAATGTTCAGTCCAGAGGGTTTATCCATTGTGTGGCTTCAGTCTTGTCTCTGCTGAATCCCCGTTTTCTGTTTTGGCCCTCGTCCCTCGGTCTTTCTCTTTGAGTGTCCCTGGGGTTTTCTGTTTCTGAGAATTGTTTCCTGTCTCCGGTTCTACGTGGTCAGCAAGCTGCTCCTCTGATAGGAATAAGGACTTCCAGTTCGGCCCCATCACCCCTGGACCCGCCTGAGTGACACCAGCAAACACCCCATCGGACTGCAGAGGTCTGGGGTCTTTGTGCTTAATCTCTTCACTCCCTCAGGCCCATGGCAACCCCAGCACAACCCATCCTGAGTGTTTTAGGAATCAGCATGAAGCAAGCCCACTGGGGTCCTGGGACTTGGATGGGTTTGACTGGTGCCCTCCCTCCCCCAATCCCGGAGGTCTCTGACCCTTTTTCTTCTCTGTCTGGCTGCCTTCAGCAGCAGAGCCATCAATGGGTTGTCATACTGAACTGACAGTTGGGAGTCTAGGGCAGTGGTCGGCAAACCGCGGCTCTCGAGTTGACTAATGAGTTTGCCGACCACTGCCTTAGGGAAAAACACTTAAAAAACATTTTAATAATGTACTAATGTCTTTAACCTGAAGTCAACACTTCTGGGTAAGGGTAATGCCTTACGCAGTGGTCGGCAAACTCATTAGTCAACAGAGCGGCAAACCGCGGCTCACGAGGCACATATGGCTCACGAGCCGCAGTTTGCCGACCACTGGCCTAGGGGAAGTCTGAGGTTAAGGGAGATGTAGCAAGAGATTATGGGCCCTGCTAGATGGTTCTGGAAGGTTGGTGCAGGAGTGGGGTCAGAGCCTGGGTCAGGTGCTGGCCCCAGTCTGAGTCAGGCTGGGAAAACCCTTTCTGAACATAGTGTATGGTTCTTCTGTGTTCCTGAAACCTTGACAAATGAAGAGGGAGCTCGTAGATGGCACCATAAGAAATTGCAGCTGGGGCTTCTGAGAGCAAGAATGCTTTGTTCCTCAGCGGGCTGGTGACGGCCTCTGGGGTCTACCCAGATGCTGACATGTCTGGGACAGACCAAAACAGGCCAAGGACTGCTCACTGGTCCTGAAGGATGCTCTGTTGGTTAGGACCGTTCATGTGTCTTAGATGGTCGGCTTTCTCCCCTTTCTTCCCTCCCCAGGTTTGTTTTCTCAGCTCGTGCTGTGGCGTGCATGCATTTGGTTTTGGATGTAGAAGGTAGTGCAAAGCAAGAGCCTGGACTCAGACTGCCTGGGCGCATTCACTAGTTGAGTGATCTTTGGCAGATGCCGTAAATCTCCTCTGATTTTTGTCTGTGAACTTAGGAGTTAAATAGTAAGCTTGCCTTGCATGGAGTCGCCAGGATCCAAAGAGGCAATGCACATGAACCTCGTTGCACAGTGCCTGGCACATAGGAAGTGTCCCTTGAAAGGGAGTGGTTGTTGATACTTCCCTTCCTCATCCCAGCTTCATGCCCTGCCCTGTTCAAGTACACCTAATGACTTTGGAGAGCAATCATAAACTATTTTTGGGCCTCAGATAGGTGCTCAGTTGTGTGCTAAGTACTGTGAGAATTACAGTGGACAAGAAGCAATTTTGTCCTCAACTACCTTGCACCCTAATTGAGGAAGCATACCAGGTACCCACGTGTGGTCAAGACAGCTGACTGCACAAAGCAATGCAGGATACATGCAGATGTATGTGCTGACCACAGAGCTCTTGGCATTTAGGAGAGAGTCTGTTTTCATCTGTGACATCCTGGAAAGACTTCATGCAGGAGATTGAAGTGGAACCTTGACCAATGGCGCTCTTCCTTGTTCTGAGCTCCTAACAGGCTCCCTAGGAAGGGTCTCCAAAGGGAAGAGAAGGGAATTCAGCAGAAATGGACAATCCAGCTGTCCTCACGCACTAATTTCCTAATCTCATGCTGGTGGCACCCATGGGGGGAAAGGATGCTGGGGAAGAAGGGATGACCTTTTTGAGGGTGAGGAAACAAACACAAGAAGGTTAGTCAAGAAGGGAGAAGTGAAATGCACATCTCAGACCAAGGAATGAGAGTCCTTTTCTCATAATAAGCAACTTTGGTCCCCTTCTCTTGCTTCCCTGATATAATTGTATCCTTATCAGGCCCGGCTGGCATGGCTCCGTGGAACCAGGAGGTCATGGTTTGACTCCCGGTCAGGCCATATGCCCTGGTTGGGGGCTCCATCCCCAGTGTGGGGCATGATTCTCTCTCAACATTGATGTTCTAGCCCTCTCTCCCTATCCCTTCCTCTCTGAAATTCATAGAAGTATTTTTTTTAATAAAAAGTCATATTTATTATTTGTTTAAAAAATAAATAAATATGCCCTAGCTAGTTTGGCTCAACGGACAGAGCATCGGCCTATGGACTGAAGGGTCCCAAGTTTGATTCTAGTCAAGGGCACACGCCCGGGTTGCGGGCTCAGTCCCCAGTAGGAGGTGTGCAGGAGGCAGCTGGTCAATGATTCTCTCTCATCATTGATGTTTCTGTCTCTCTCTTCTCCCTTCCGCTCTCTGAAATCAATAAAAATATTTTTAAAAATAAAAAATAAATAAATAATTGTATCCTTAGCATACCCCTGGCCACACTGAGTTAATACATGGAGCCAATGTATCATTTCCACTGTAGAGGTGGGGACACCGAAGCACAGAGAGCTAGATGGCCAGTTGAGGAGGCAGCATGAATCAGGGTGCAGCCGAGTTGAGTGTCCACCTCCTTACTCTTGGTCATGGGTTCCTGGTGTAGCTCCCTCCTGGGTTGTTGTGACTCAGGTATCAGCTGGTGTCTAGCATACGTCAGCCCTGGAATCCTAGGTGGGGGATGGAGAGCAATCTACCCAATCTTCCAGTACAAGTAGCTCTGTCCCAGAACACCATGTGACGATCACTGCACGCCCCCTAGTCCTGGCAGGGTTTCAAGTCCTGGTCTCAGCAGCCATGGATGGGACTTGGTGGCCAGGCCTGGGAAGAGCTCATTGTCTTCCTGCATCGCCGCTGGCTTGTGTGGCTGCTGGCTAGCTTGCTTGTTCATTTTTTGTTTTATGTAGGCTGCTCTGAGCCCTATATTCAGCTGCAGCTGGGCAGCTGACACCTGCTCAACCTTTGCCCCAGTCAGCCCTAGAATTCTCCATGGTCCCAATGGAAGACTGCTGGCTGTGTGTGTGAGATAGATAGATGATAGATAGATAGATAGATAGATAGATAGATAGATGAGAAGGAGGAGGAGGGGGAGGAGGAGGAGGAGGAGGAGGAGGAGGAGAGAAGGAGAGGGGAGAGGAGGGGAAGGAAGGGGAGGGGAAGGGAGGAGAGGGGAGGGGAGGAGAGGAGAAGAGCGGAGGGAGGGGATGGGAAGGTATAAACTGCCTGAAGTTGTAGGAGACCTTGTCAGTGGGACTGGTTCTGGGTTGAGACAGACAGATGTGGCTGTCTTTTGGGAGCCCCTGTTGTCTTCTCGCAGATGTGTGTACTAGTAAATGACCATGGTTGTCAGCCTGGCCACCAGTGTGGGAGGGCAGGAGGTGTGCTCTGGTCAGGAGCTCTAGGTGTGCGTGGCCCGCATTTTCCCCCATCCCTCGTTATTGTCATAGCAACAGCAGCAGCAGTAATAAGAAGAGTAAGGTTAGAACAATGGCAGCTAATAGATAGTCAGAGCTTAGTATGTGCTGGGAAATGTGCTAAGGGCTTTTAGCGTGGTCTTACTCCCCTGTCCCCTTAGGATGTATTTTCAGTGGCCTTGTTTTACAGGGAAGTGAAGCATGGGGACTTGATTGCTTTTTCCTGAAGTCTCTCAGCTGGTAGCTATGCAGTTGGGGCTTGGATTCAGACCCTTCTGATCCCAGTCTGATTCCGTCAGGGTGAGCTCTTACCCGTGTGCTGTCTTGAATGCTGTGCAGATCCTTCCTCCCAGCCACGGAGTGCGCGGTCACCCAGCCTCCAGCCCGTGTCCTCCCACTTGCGTGAGAACAGGCACCACTCTGACCGGCTACATGGAAGCCCTTAGCATCTCATGGGATTCTTAGAAGTCTGAGTTTGGGAGACTGGGTGTGTTCATGTTGACTCCCTCATTTGCACAGGAGAAAATGAAGCCTGAGAAAGGGCTTTGCTCAGAGCTGTGCAGCAGCGAAAGGCACAGCCAGGAGTGGACCCAGCATCCAGTTGGTGGCCCGGTTCCCTCACCACCGTCTGGGGGGAGAATGCCTTTGCTGCCACGCCTTCCGCCCACCTACCCAAGATGCCAGCGTGAGACAGGAGGGAAGGAGGAGGGCCGGGCCTAATTCTCTTTTACCACCAGGCAACTGACTCGCTGTGGGCTGCCCAGGCAGTGGAGGGTCCCAACTGGATCTTTCCCCCAAAGTCCACCAGCCTCTTCTCCTTTATGTCCCCACTGCCACTGGTGTGCTTGGGAAGTCAGGGGTTGTAGAGGATGGGACACCCTCCTGCCACTCACCATCCCCTTCTACCTTTTCTCCAAAAAATTCTATAAACCGGAAAATTCCAGTAGGTATGAGTGGCTCTTCCCTGGCCCGGTGTGGGATGTACCTCCATCTCCCTCTGAAGGCAGGCCACCTTCCTTGTGAGCCGTAGGCCTGGGGAGTGAGGGGTGGTGGTGGCAGTTACCAGGGTTGTCTGTCCCCTTCTATAGTGGAACTCACAAGACCCAGGGCAGAGGGACTCACTTGCATTAGTCAGAGCTCTGATAACGTGAATACAGAGGCAGGTGGAGGGCAGTGTGGGGTCCAGGGGACTCACCCCTGCCTCTGCCTTTGTCTTCCCACTAACCCACTGGAAACAGCGATGATTTCCCATTTCTCAGAGGGACACACTGAGACTCAGAGGGGCCTGGGGTTGAAATGAAAGCCTGGGTTCCCCCTCCCCCTCTCATCCCTCCTCTGCCCAGGACCTGGCACAACCTCTTAGCAGGGGAGGCAGGGGGGTGGATGCCATTCAGTCCCCTTTGTCATTACTTCTTTTGTACATTTTATTAAAGTAAAACATACAATAAAGTACACAAATCCATACTTTTCATTTCTTAAACATTGGTTTTCTGGTAATAAACATAGAAGTTACAAGTTTTGAAAAAAATACACGCAGAACCCCCTGAACATTTGGTAATAACTATTAAGATTTGATGTGTGTGTTTTTAGTTAACCTTATCTGATTGGAGAATTGTTGCTAGAAACTGGCTTTGAGGACTGAGAGGACAGGGACGGGGTTGTGGAGGGTCTGCGGCCTCGTCAGGACCCTCATCAGGATGTTTCAATGCCGTCCTGGTATGCCTGGCCTCTGACGTTCATCTGCAGCTTAGAAACATGATCACTTTTGCCCCAGCTGTTAAGAAGTCAGATAATCAGCGATGACACTGGCAGGCCATTATTTATTGAACAGCCTGCATTGTTCAAAATACAAAAGTCAGGTTTACAGGTTGGGACGAGAGTCCTGGAGCGCTTGGGGACAGGCAGGTCCCGGGTAGACCAGTTGGCCTGGGTAAATGCTGTGTTTACACATCTGAATCGGTGTCTGCCTCCGGCCTGCTTCTCAGGCCTCCCTTTTGGGGCATATGAACAAGGCTTTAAGAGTGGGAGCCCGGCCCGGCCGTCCTGGCTCAGTGGTTGAGCATTGACCTATGATCCAGGAGGTCACAGTTCGATTCCTGGTCAGGGCACATGCCAGGGTTGTGGCTTGATCCCCAGTGTGGGGCATGCAGGAGGCAGCCGATCAATTATTCTCTCTCATCATTGATGTTTCTATCTCTCTCTCCCTCTCCCTTCCTCTCTGAAGTCAATAAAAATATATTTTTGAAAAAGAGTGAGAGCCCGAAGAGGGGAGACGTATGTGGCCCCATTCTTGGGCTTGGCCTCAACCATTTGTATCTGGAGTTCCCTACCTTGATTGGCTTCTGCTGGGTATTGAATTACTTTATGTGAAGTGCTCAGAAGAGTGCTTGGTGCTGAGACGTTGCAGGTGTTCACTCATGCCATCATCATCAAGGTCAACATCATCTCCTTCTTCAGGCTGGGATAGGAACTGTCGGAGCTGCCAGGAGTGTAAATTCTGACCCTGCTACAATTTCATCCAAGAAACATTTACCAAGGACCTCCTATGGGCAAAGAGCTGTGCCTGGCTCTGTGCTGGGTAATTGAGCAGACACAACAAAGTCTGACTGGGTGGCAGCTATTATCCCACCACTTCCTGTCTGACCTCTTGACCCTGCTGTACTCTCCAGTGGGCTCTGGAGCAAGCCTAGCACTGCCGGGCGCATAGTGAGAAGAGAGGACTCGGTCAGGAGAATGGATGCCAGTTCTTGCTCTCCTCTGACCTACTAGGTGACCTCAGCTAAATCCTTCTCTTCTGTAGACCTAAGTTTCTTTGTTAGAAAATTCACGGAGGCAGTCAATTATTGAACAAGACTCCTTTCCCAGCCTGTGATTCTAAACCTCTGGTTTCAACCCATCATCAATACCTTTATTCCATTTTCCCTCCTTAATATGAAGCAGATTGGTGCTGTCCTACTGTGCAGGTGGGAGTCCGAGGAGATGGGGGGATGTCTGCTGCATACTGCTGACTACAGGGGGTTCCCCTCACAGTTCTAACTTGCGTTTCTTAGTCATGTATTGTTTAGTTTATCCGTATTGAATCATAAGTGGAGACAGGAACCATATGGTAGAGTTAGTGAGGAACACAACAGTAATAATAATAATAATTCTACAAATTTGCCTGAAGATGATGGTTACCGGATTGACCAGAATTTTGATATAGCAATTCAAGATGTTTCTGGTACTCAAGAAAAGTGACAGTTATATCCAAGTGGGTTTTCCTTCCCTGGGAGTGAACACTGTCCACGCCTAACAGAGAAGCGCATATACATCCATCTGAAAGCTTCCCTCTTTTAGAAACAGAATTTTAAATTTACAAAGCACCAAAGATAAGAATTTCCAACTTGAGGTTGTGAGAGCAGCTTCTGACTCTTTTTATACTTTGACGTGTGGTGAAATGGTTATAATGTAATTTGATCCTCAAGCCCGACATGATACATGACATCTAAAAGTGTGTCAATAAATCATACTTTCTTTATCTCGTTAATCTGAACTAAATTGGACAGTGTGTACCACTTGCTAAATGGGGGAGAGTTGAATTTATGCATGTAATAACCACTATTAAAGATTGTATTATTGCCCTGGCTGGGTGGCTCAGTGAGTTGGAGCATCATCCCATTCACCGAAAAGTTGAGGGTTTGATTCCCAGTCAGGGCATATACTGAGGTTGGGGGTTCGATCCCCAGTCAGGGGACATATGGGAGGCAACCGGTTGATGTTTCTCTCTCATATCGATGTTCCTTTCTCTCCCTCTCTCCCTCTCTTCTTCTCTCCCTCTCCCTCAATTTTCCTCTCTCTCAAAAAAAAATCAATAAAAACGTAATTTTAAAAAAAGGTAACTTAAAAAAAATCATTGGATTGTAGAGTTGGAAGGGACATTAGACATCACCGGATTCTATTAGAGCTGCCCCCAATAGAAAGTGGAGTGAGAAGCCTTGTGAGGAGTGAGTTCTGGGTCAGTTGGCCCCAGGCCTGGGATGAGGGCTGCTCTGTTGGCCTCCACAGCTGGATCCTGGCGGTGGGGCTCAGAAACAAGGGCAGCCACATCGATAGTACTCTCTCCCCTCCTTCTCCAGCAGCTAAAAGTTGTCTTTGCTAAGGGTGGGTCCGTGGATGGATGAGCTCAGGGCCTGGGCCGGGGACTCCGGGTAGCACTGCTGTGGCACCTGGGGCTCCCACTCCTGGGCATGCCTCGCCTGGGTGAGCTGGCTGCTGAGTCTCCAGTGGCTTCTGAATTTCAGTGCCATGTTTCCGGGGAGGAAGCAGCAGCCTTTGAGAGGGGTGCTGATGACCTGGAGTAGAGGAAAGGCCCTGGGACTTGGACTCAGGACACACCTGAGGCCTCCCCTAGCCCCAACCCCCGTCTGCATGCCACTTCCTCCTGCCCTGGCTTGCCGCTTTTCTGACCACATTCACAGATGGGAGCAGTGCCACGGCGGCGAGCACGAGCCCCAGATAATCTGCCTTTGGTTTAGGAATGATCTACTGCATGCCCTTTCACACTGATTATCCTCCTAGTTTTTCTTCGGTTGAGGCTGAAAACAAGTGCTTTAATATACTCGGAGTCCATATTAGAAGTGAGTGGCCTAGAGCATGTTCATGCTCAGAAATAAGCTGTCCTGCAGATAACGGAGATTGCTTTTAGTTCCCCGTAATCACATTAGCTGGTATTTTTATATGTTAATCCTTTGCAACTTTGGTGATTCTGCGTGTGTGTGTGTGTGTGTGTGTGTGTGTGTGTGTGTGTGTGTGTGTCCCGTATACTCCATTTAGACTTGACTGGCCTCTTAGAGCCTTCTTTCTGTGTCTCTCTATACCAGGGTTCAGTAACTGGCTCCCATACTATTTTGGGGTGCAGTTAAAGTGAACCCAACGAAAGCAGAGGTTTATAACCCTGAGCCAGTCCTTTGTGTCCTGGCCCTGTCTGGGAGAGTCGCTTGTTGTGTATGTGTGTATCTTGAACACAGCTTCTCACATGGCCTGTACCTCCTGGCATCGTGGGGAACCCGTGCCAGCCCCTCCGTATCTCACTGACAACTTGGGGAAATCTATGATGCTCTGGCCGTGCCCACTTAGAGGGTGAGAAGGAAGTCCCTGGTGAGGGGGGTGAATGAGTTTCTCAGCGGCTTCTCAGGACACACCTGCCAGCTGCTGGGTCACGTAGACACGCTCCTGGATGGATGCTGGTGGGGGAGCCCACCCTCAGGAGGGGAGGGGCAGCAGAGAGACGGCTGCAGGGCAGTGGATTGGCATCTGCCCCGCCTTCTGAGGGGCTCTGCCTTCCTGACTGGCTCTCGCCCACACTTAGCCATGAGCAGACTCTGGCAGTTAGATTGTTCGCTCACCACCTTCGATTGCCATTCCCCATTCCCAGCCCCAGCCTTTCTCTTTGTTCCTGGGCAGTGGGCTCATCCAGAGGGTCTATGATGGAGGTTTTGTACAGGTGACTTCACCTACTTCCATTTTCCCTATCCCAGGTCCCTTCGTTTTATGGCCAACACTTCACCCAGTAGGTGAGTGCCTGTCTCGGGGGAGGCACTGGCTGAGCACCTGGGAGCTTGGCTTGAGAGAGAGCTGGGTTGGGCTGCCTCCCCCACCCTTCCGACCCGTGAAATCCTCGTCTAAGCTGACCTAATTACCCGAGTGAGGGAGCTATTGGCTATTGATCCCCAGCAGACGCTGCACTTTGAGGAGGAGGGGATCCTCGGACAGGGTGGGTGTGCCACTCTGGGATTAACACTTTGGTTGCTGACTTCCTAGGACAAGTAACTCCTTTACTTTGCCGTCCAGTGGGCGTGAACTCCCTTGGAGTTCTTCCGGGCTGGTTGCCCTGCCTGAGCATCAAGGAATCTCAAGGAATCACAGTCCCAGCTTAGCACGGTCTGCCTCACCTGGCATTTCTGTTCCTCTCTCAGTGGGATCGTCAGGAGAGGATGTATTTAGCCGGAAGCCCTAATCTTTGCTTCCCAGGTCCCCGCCCAACCCTGGCCAGGCAGGAGCCATTTGGTTCCCTGGGGAGTCCCTGGTGAGAAGCAGTTTTCACTGAGCCCTACCTGGCCTCACGGGGCTGACAGCCACGCTTCCAGACCCGCCACCCGCAGGGAGCTGCATCCTGGAGGGTGGTGGGCCAGGCCCGTTCACGCAGCTCGGCAGCAGGGATCCAGATGTGCTTCATTTAAAAAAAAATTTTTTTTATTGCCCTAACTGGTTTGGCTCCGTGGATAGAGCATCGGCCTTCGGACTCAAGGGTCCCGGGTTCGATTCCGGTTAGGGGCATGTGCCTTGGTTGCGGGCACATACCCAGTAGGGAGTGTGCAGGAGGCAGCTGATCGATGTTTCTCTCCCATTGATGTTTCTAACTCTCTATCCCTCTCCCTTCCTCTCTGTAAAAAGTCAATAACATATATTTAAAAATTTTTTTTATTTATTAAATTGATTGGGTGACATTGGTCATCATGAGCACATAGGTTTCAGGTGTGGGTCTCTATGTTGCAAGATCTGTATGTTGTACCGTGTGCCCCCCCCACCCAAAGTCAGATCTTCTCCTGTCACCTTATGTTAGACCCTCTTCTCCTCCCACCCCCTTCCCTCTGGCAACCACCACGCTGCTGTTTGTGTTCATGAGTTTCAGTTTTATATCCCACAGATGAGTAAAATCATATGGTTCTTAGCTTTTTCTGTCCGACTTATTTCACTTCGCATCATGTTCTCAAGGTCCATGCATGATGTTGTTGCACATGGCGCTATTTCATCCTTTCTTCTGGCTGAGTAGCAGTCCATCGTGTATATGGACCACATCTTCCTTATCCAGCCCTCTATCGTAGGACTCTTCGGTTGTTGCCATGTCTTGGCCTCTGTGAATAATGCTGCATGAACACAGGGGTGCATATATCTGTGAATATATGATTTCGAGTTTTTCGGGTATATACCCAGGAGAGGAATTGCTGGGTCGTGTGGTAGCTCTATTCTTAATTTTTTGAGGAATCTCCAGACTGCTTTCCATAGAGGTTGTACCAGTCTGCATTCCCACCAGCAGTGAATGAGGGTTCCCTTTTCTCCACAGCCTCTCCAACACTTGTTAGTGCTTGTCTTGTTGATAGTGGCCACTCTAACAGGTGTGAGGTGGCATCTCATTGTAGTTTTGATTTGCATTTCCCTCATTGCCAGTGAGGTTGGACATCTTTTCGTATGAGATGCGCTTTGGACACAGGGAGATGACCCTCTGCAAGCCAAGGAGAGAGGCCACAGAAGAAACCAACCCAGACAGCACCTTGACCCTGGCCTTCCAGCCTCCTGAACTGTGGAGAAATAAACTTCTGTCATTTAACTCCCCAACCCGAGGTATTTTGTTTAGAAATAGAAACTAATAGACCACCTGAAAGCCAGCTGTGGTTTTGGGGTGCCCAAACAGACTGAAAACATCATTTTAGCCGTGAAGCCAAGAACTTTGAGATCCCACATAATGGGGTCCCCACGGCCCAGAAACCAGCCAGCAGACCTGGGGCTGGGAAGGCAGGGACTGGCCGTGCAGAACGCTGTAGCTGCCCCGGTGCCTCCGCTCAGGGTGACCACACGGTCAGCCAGCTTCTCAAGGTCCAGTCCCCAACCGAAGAGAACCAAAGCTGAGGACGGCGGAACCCGCCAGCGAGAGGCATGGAGGGACCAGCGCCGGAAGCAGCTGAGGCACCTGGCCCCAGGTGGGTGGGCTCCAGGACCGCGTTGGAATAGCGGCAGCCCCTGCCCTACTGGGTCCGGTGTGTAAAACGGCGAGCGGTGATCTTCAAGTCAAAAGATAAGCGCGAGGCAGCATGTGGAGACGGGGCCCGTTCCCTGGCAACCGCTAAGCTGCTTTCCCTCCGAATGGATTTGCCTGTTCTGGACATTTCACATTAAAGAAACCGGATAGCGTGTGGCCTTTTGCATCTGGCCTCTTGCACCCGGGCTTCACTAGTCCGTGTTGCAGGTAGATGTACACGACTTCATTCCTTCATGGATTTCCCCCTGTACGTGTCTGTGTCTCTCTTTTTAAGGACACCAGTCATATTGGACTTGGGCCCATCCTAAGGACCTCATTTTACCTTCATTACCTCTTGAAAGGGCCAAAATTCAATCCACATCCAGTGCTATTCTGAGTCACTGGGGGTTAGGACTTCAGGATGTGAGTGGTGCAGGGCTCAGTTCAGCCCCTAGCAGGTGGACAGAGCAGCAAGGATGCCCAGCAACCAGGGAGGCAGAGACGCTGGGAAGGGGTGGGGGGAGGGGCCTGGAGATTCTTCTGGGCTCCTGTTTGGTTTTCGAGTGACTCTCAGGCAAATATGTGGGGGAAGGGAGAGTGATGGTGGCAACAAAGAGGGCACTGGGGGCTTTGGGGAGGCGGGAAGCAGTGTCCGTGATCAATAATTTATTCCTGGATACCATGCAGGAGGGCGTTGTCATGGCAACAGGCCAGCTCTGAGTGGTTGGCCTGACAGTCGCCTCTCAGAGCTGCTGCTCCTCACTCACTCCTCTCTCCCTCCCTCCCTTGCCCCCTCATTTTTCTTGTGTGTCTGGGGAGCCTTTTTGTGGAGTAGATCCTGCCTGCCTGCTTTCAGTGTGTGGCTCAGCACTTCCCCACCCCTGCGTGACCCCAGGAAGATGACCAGGGTCATAGCCTGACTTGTATTTTTTTGGAAAGACCCTCTGGAGTCATCTCACTGGCTTTCCAGCTGCCAGGCCTCCGGCCTAGGTGCCCGGGCCCAGGTGCTGCTGTTCCTCACAGCCCGTCTCGCGACATCTTCTCACAAGTCGGATGCATTGTCTTCTGACCACACTCACGGTTGGGTGCCTTGGTCCTGGGAGAGGTCTGCTCTAGCACGGCAGCTGGGAGGGCCGTCCCCTGCCTCAGTCCCCCGGTGAGTCATCTCGGCACTGCCCATCCCTGGCACTGCCCATCATCGGCTACGGCAGTGTTCCTTCATTCCGTCCTCCCGGCCTTGCTGGACAGGAACATGCCAGGAGCGTGCAGCTAGCAGAATGTCTGTGACCCTCAGCATGCTGTATGCTCATGGGGCAGCGTAGAGGGACCCAGTAAATATCTGTGCTGCGGAGCGCAGTGAGCGGAGGGGAGTCTGCACAGGGCCTCGGAAGCACCCCTCACGCCACACAGGCTCCCACGTGGACCTCTCAGTCTTTCCCAGAGGCTGGGCCTTCGTCTGACAGCTGCACCGAGCCTCACCCGAGGAGACCGTTGAATTTCTAAGGTTATTTTTTCATACACATTACAATTCACTGCTCCCCTGGTTCACAGGCTGTCAAAACGAATAAGGGATCTGGGTCTCTCATAACCATTTAAGACTTAATGTTATTAGTCTTGTAATTGCTGCTAAGGGTCTGGTCTGTTCTCTGAATTTGTAAACCCTCGTGCACAAAGATTAAGACAACATACCCCTAAGCTGGAGGCTGCCCAGGGGGCTGGGGGCTTGGCGACCAGCCTCAGCTGCCTGGCTGGTGTGAGTGTCCTGATGGAGCTGGAGCTGGGTGTGCAGATGGGCCCGGGAGCAGCTGTGAGCCCCACGGGCCGAGCGGGAAGGGAGGGGTGTCCTGCAGAGGAGCGTGGCCTGGGCTGCCCTCATGACAAGCAGCTGCTGGTGAAAGAGCCTCATCTCCAGAGCAGGGACAGCTCCTGCCCCGCCCCCTCCTCAGCCCACAGCTCGGGCCCTGTGGCCGGGAGAGAAAGCAGTGATGCCCTAATCAGATGGCCCCGCCGCTGCAGGCAGGGATTAGCGTCGACAGGAAACCCAGCTGTATCAGAAACGTCCTCCTCTGGGTGTATCTCCCGCAGTGCCCCCCCTTCTCCCCACGGGGCGTGCTTTTCCACACGCGGCTCCGTTGAGTCCTCGCTGAAAAGCGTTTATTGTGAGTTTGATAGTTTTGCTGTGGGGAGGGCCAGGCACACGGCTGGTTGTCCCTGGTGTGTGGGCCAGTGTCCCCGCACCACCCTTACGCCTACCTGTGAGGGTCCCAGCACTGCCGCCCGTGACCGCTGCCAGCCAGGGCCGCACCGCCGCCCTCCGCATGCCACGCTCCTGCCAGACATTAGCATGGGAATTCCGCCCCCTCCCCCTTTTTGTAGTAAAATACACAAATTTACCATTTTAACCATCTTAAAGTGTGCAGTTCAGTGGCATTTAGTACAGTCACAAGGTTGTACACGATCATCGCCGTCCAGTTCCAGCATGTTTTCATCATCACACAAGGTAGCCCGCCCCCTACCAACTGAGCAGTCGCTCCCCATTCCCCCGCCCCCAGCCCCGAGCAGCCACCACTCTGCTCTTGTCTCTGCCGCCTGGCCCAGCTGCGTGCTTCTTGGAAATGGGATCATGCAGTGTGTGGCCTTTCGTGTCCGGCTTCTTTCAGTTCCATGTTTTCAAGGTCTGTCCACATTGTAGCCGGTGTCTTACTTTATTCCTTTTTGTGCCCATGTAATATTCCACTGTCTGCGCACCACATTGCCTTTAGCCCTTTGTCTATTAACGGGTATGTGAGTTGTTTCTTGTGAATAGTGCTGTTACGAACATTTGTGTACAGGTTTCTGTTTACGCACCTGTTTTCAGTTCTTTTGGGTTTATACTTAGGAGTGGAATTTCTGGGTCACAGGGTCATTCAATGTTTAACAGATTCTGCCCACTTCTTTTTTTAAAAAATATATTTATTTATTGATTTCAGATAGGAAGGGAGAGAGAGAGAGATAGGAAGGGAGAGAGAGAGAGATAGAAACATCAGCGATGAAGAGAGAATCATTGATCGGCTGCCTCCTGCATGCCCCCTACTGGGGATTGAGCCCGAAACGCTGGCATGTGCCTTTGGCCGGAATTGAACCCCGGACCCTTCAGTCCGCAGGCCGACGCTCTATCCACTGAGCCAAACCGGCTAGGGCTCTGCCCACTTCTTTACAATGTCTGTCTGCTTTTGAGAGAGGGAGCAGCCCACTCCAGGCTCTCACCTTTGGCAGCCACTTTTGGAAAGTTTCTGGTCCTTAGCCCCTGGTCAGGACGCGGCGTGGGTGCACACAGCAGAGTCTAGGTGACAAAGGAATGATTTCTGATTGTTTTTAATGGTGGTACCCGATCTTCCTCACCCAGAGCTGCACCATTTGGGGGCTGAGATGGAGTTGGCTCAGAACCTTGTTTCACGCTCCCTAGGAATAGTCTTCGGAGATCTTTCCTTAATGATCATTCTTTGATTTTGACACCAAACAGTAGCCCCAACTACATCACTCGCCATCTTTCCTGTTCTTGGCTCTATCCTTCAGCTTAAGAAAAGAAAAAAGACGTGTGCCACCATGGCCCCGTCAAAAGAACACGCTCTAGGCTTTGAAAGCAGTTCCAAAAGGAAGCTTCAGGAATGTTCTGGGCACAGGCCCTGCGTTGCTGGAATATGCACACCGCCCCCCGAGGGGATTTCTTTGAAGAGACAGCACTCATTTCAATGTATAAATTCTGGTGTGTTCATTTAAAAGATCCGTGGGAAGGCTTTAACGCCTACAATAAGAAGGCGATGCGAATGCTTATTGAATTATGTACACCTCCAGGAAATCGAAGAAAGATACGCATTTTAGGAGTTTTAGGGAAATGAAGTCCAAAATACAACCTGGGAATGTGTTGGGATGTTAACACAAAATAGTATTGCCCAACTGCTGGGTAGGAGAGGGGTTAGGGAGGAGCCCAAGGCTTAGAACAAGCTCCCCATTTCCTTAAGGGTTAGTGGGGCCACTAGTTACCCAGCCATGAGGCTGGCTGGGGAAGGGACCGTGTATAGACTTTGCATTTGGAATATTCTCCATTTGGGGGGAGGAGCGGTGTGAGGAGAAGGGAGCTGGTGAGAAGTACGGGTGAACTGGTACCTTGGTGAGTTGGTTTAAACATTTAAAAATAGCATGCCTCTTGCTTCAGCCTGGACAACCCAGGACTGTCCTTCCAAGGTTGTATTAAGCCAGCGATGGAAGTCTGGCAGAGAAGTTTTGGGCAAAGCTAGCAGACCATTGAGCTGGGTCTGTTTGACCTACTGGGTGGTGGGTGGAGTTTTTCCTCCTCGTTCAAAAAGCTGAAGTCAGCAGTGAAGGGTCAGAGAAGTGTAGTCGGTTTCTTGCGGGATTTCGGAAACAGGTTGAAGGCTGGTGGCACTGTCCCCATTTTACAAGCAGGCCTGAGAAGTGGATGACAAGGTCAGCAGAATCTCAGAGCCAAGAATAGATTCCTCCACCATCCCATCACCCAGTAACTCGCTCCAAGGTTTGAAGAGCGTCTTCCTCAGGGAAATGCCGCCTCTGAAAACGGTTTCATGTCTTTGTCTCCTCTGTCCCGGCAATCATTTATTTGGGGTCAGATATTGGTGGGTCTGACAGCAAAGCAGAGAAGGATGCTGCCGTGATTTAAACATTTTTATATTGCAGTGACTATATACATATCTTATCTAATAATAGACAAACATGTAAATTGACTGTACCTCTGCTACATCCACAGCCAATCAGGAGTGAGTATGCAAATTAACCCAACAAAGATGGCGGTTAATTTGCATATGCAGGCTCCTGCTATGAGGGGGAAGGTGGGCAGTGGAGGGAGCTACAGGAGCGGTGCTCTGGCCTGGAGCGAGGACTTGCAGGCTCCTGGGCGGCCGGGAGCAAAGCCAGGGGAAGGAAGACCTATTCTTGCATGAATATTGTGCAACGGGCCTCTAGTATATGTGTGTGTTAAAATGGCATATATATACATGGCCTGCTTGTGTGTGTGTGTGTATATATATATATGTATGTGTATGTGTGTGTGTGTGTGTGTGTGTATGTGTATGTGTATATATATATGTATATGTATATATATGCCATTTTAACATGTTCAAGTATATAGTTCAGTGGCATTTAGTATATTCATAGTGTTGTGCAACCGTCACTACTGTATCTCCAAACCTTTTCATCATCCCACATCTAAACTGTGACAATAAGCGGTAACTCCTCATTTCCTGTTTCCTCTAACCTCTGATAAACTCTGTTCTACTTTGTCTATGAATTCTATTCTAGATCGTTCGTACTAAGTGGCGTCATACAATATTTGTCCCTCTGTTTCTGGATTATTTCAATTAGCATAATGTTTTCAAGGTTCATTGATGAAGCAAGTATCAGAACTTCTTCTTTTTTTGTGGCTGAATAATATCCCATTGCATGGATGGACCACATTTTATTTTTCCATTCATCCAATGATGGACACCTGGGTTGTTTCTGCCTGTTGGCTACAGTGAAAAATGCTTTGGTGCGCACTGGTGTGTAAGTATCTGAATCCCTGTATCCAGTTATTTGGAGTAGGAATTGCTGGATCATATGAAGATTTTATGTTTGACTTTTGAGGAACTGCAAATTGTTTTCCACAGTGGCTTTACCCTTTTACATCCCCATCAGCAACGTAGGAGCACACCAATAGGTCAACATCCTCTCCAATGCTGTTATTTTCCATTTTACTGATTATAACTATCCTAGCAGGTATGAAGGGACATCTCATTATGCCTTAATTTGCATTTTCCTAATGATGAGTGATATTGAGCATCCTTTCATTTGCTGTTAGTCATTTGTATGTCTTTTTTGGAGAAATGTCTGTCAAATCCTTTGCCCATTTTAAATTGGGTTGCTTATCTTTTTTGTTGTTGAGTTTTAGGAGTTCTGTTTATATTCTGTGTAGTGAACCCTGCCCAGATGTGTGATTTGCAAATATTTTTCCCCATTCTACAGGCTGTCTTTTCCCTTTCTTGATAATGCCCTTTGATGCACAGAAGCTTTAAATGTTAATGAAGTCCAATTTATCTGTTTTTTCTTTTGTTGCTTGTGCTTTTGATGCCACATCTAAGAATTTATTAGCAAACACAAGGCCATGAAGATCTACCTCTAGTTTTCTTCTAAGAGTCTTATGGTTTAGACTCTTATATTTAGGTTGTTGATTGATCCATTTTGAGTTCATTGCTGTATGTGGTGTGAGGTAGGAGCCAACTTCACTCTTTTGCATGTGTAAATCCAGCTAGCCCAGCATCGTTTTTGAAGAAACTATTCTTCCCTCATTGAGTGGACTTTGCACTCTTGTCAAAAATCAATTGGCCATAGAGATGTGAGTTAATTTCTGGATTCTCAACTTATTCCATTGATCTTACCTGTTCTTATGCCAGCACCACACCCATTCGGCTAACTCTAGTTTATGGTAGGCTTTGAAATGGGGAAATATGAGTCTCTGATTTGTTCTTTTTCAAGAATGCTTTGGCTATTCAGAGTCTCACACAGACTCAGGCCAGGCTGCGCAGGGGCCCTCACATTCTCCTCCCAGACTCACTTCGGAGCGACTTGCTTCTGGACGGTTGCTCACAGCCGGGGTGACCCGGGGTCTCAGTGCTAGGCGGGCCTCAAAGGTGCTCGCCTCCCGCTCAGTGCTGGGATTTCAGCAGCTCCTCTGACAGGTTCACCAGCTTCTATTTAAACACTTGAGGCAGAATCCTTCACTGCAGCAAGTTTCCTGTTGCACTGGAATTTGCTTTCCATTCTAGAAAGTGAGGATTATGCACACAGAGACAAGACCGGACCCTTCGCCACAGCAGTTCACAAACAGTTTGAGGGCCTGAGGCTCGCCCAGCCCCACCCTGAGCCCTCGATTCCGTGGGTAGTCCCTGGCCACGTGGCAAAGCCCACGGTCCCCCAGGTCATTATTGCTGATCTGTCCTGGTGTGAAAGAGTGGGTGGGCTGGGCGTGGCAAACCAGTCCTCTTAGGAGGGGGCCGTGGGTGGCAGGGGAGTGACCCCGTGGGGGTGGGGTGAGGAGCGCCACTTGGCTGCCTGCTAGGACAGCATGGAGCTCCCCCAGGCACGCAGCTGTTGCTCCAGCCCTTCTGTGCTGGTGTGGGCTGCCCTCGGCAAATGTGACCCACTTTCCGGCCACCCAAAGCCCTGGCAGTGCTCTGCCCCACTGCATTCTTCCTCTCTGCCTGCCCACCCGCCCCGCCCCTGAGAGCCACTGGGCAGTCTCCGTGGGTCGAGAAAGGGGCTGTTACCTGCAGGTGGCTCTGAGGGGGTGGCCAGCATGGCTGCTTCATGAGAAGAGCCGGGGAACCATCCCGAAGCAATGGATGGTGGGGGCAGGGGTGTGGGGGTAGCTACCCACTGGGCACCCCCACTATGGATACTTGCCTGATTTTCTCAGAATCTTACTTCCTTGTATTCCTCTTCAACTCGGGATAAATCCGGTCTCTCCATTACCCCCTGTATACCCTGGCGATAGGGAAAAGGGGCTGCCTCTGCCCTCTGCCTGCCATGCACCCCCTCCCCGCCCCCTCCCCTCCATTTCAGCTGTGAGCCTTTGGGCCGGCACCTTCCACCCTGGTTGTGCCTTTCTCCTTCCCATGCTCTCACAAGCTGCACTAGCCCTGTGCTCATTAGAGGCAAGAGAAATGGCGGAAGAGTCCCTGGGCAGGGCCGGGCGAGGGCCAGGTGAGGGGCGGAAGGGGGCCGGGGCCAGGTGCCTGGGTGGCTGACTTGAAGCTCATTGGAGGCAGCGACGTGATGTGATGCTCAAAAAGGTGCTCAAGATGCGCTTCCTCGGGGGAGGGCCGGTCCAGGCCAGGGCCGCCCGGTGCTCGGTGCCGGAATCACGTTCTGCTCGGGGCACCGCACATCACAAATACTTTTCTTATCAGCACGAGTAATTTATGTTCTTTGCAGAAAATTTAGAAAGTGAAAATAAGCACCAGGGAAAGAATGCACATTATCCATAATTTCACTACCCAGGATAGCCATGGTTGTCCTAATTTTTGTCATCTTTTTCTTTTACTTAATAATTTTTCATACTGCTAGTATTCTTACGTATTGTTTCACCATTTTAATAACGATATAATATTTCATTGCTGTAATAAGAAACGAAGTTTTTTTTTCTTAGCATTTACCATATGTGTCAGGCACTGGCTCTGTAAGTGGAGGTTGATATTCTTGTTATTATCCCAATTATACAAATAAGGAGAGTGAGGCCCAGAGAGGCTGAGTAACTTGCCCCAGGTAACACCGCAACACATGACAGAGCCCAGTTCATCTGGCCGTAGCACCCTTCTTCCCACACTCTCCTGTCTGCCAAAGCACAGACAGGCCATAGTTTACTTATCATTTCCCCTAGTGAAGGCTGTATAGGTTGTTTCTGGTTTTTTACCATTATAAACAATATTCTGATGAACATTTGAGTGACTTCAATATTATAATTATCCTTGATTACTTACTTAATATCTACTCCCAGAAATGGAATTTAGGGAACAAAGGGCATCAACATTGTTCAGACTTTTCAATGTACTTCCGACTTCAGAAGGATGTTATCAAAGCACACGCTCAGCAGAGGATAGGAGGACTGAGAGGGAGCCTGCCCCACTGACGTCTGACCCTCACAGGGGAGACGGGACGTGCAGTGAACGGAAGCAGTTTCATAAGGTGCAGCGAAGGGGACGGAGTTATTTGTCCTGAAGAAGACTTGGAGTGCTGGCGGGGTGAGGGCCATCGTCATGGCTGTAATCAAACACGTGAAGGCTGTCGAGTGGAAGAGTCCCAAGGCCCTAGAGCAGAGGTGGCCAGTGGGCTGAATTTGAACTTGTGGAGAGCTGTTGTCTGTTCGGGGCCAGCACAGGGCCTTGGATGGGCAGGGTGGGTGTTGGGTAAATGTGACACGGCCCGCTGCCATCGCTGCCTTGGGTTTGCGTACGGTGTGCATATGGGGGAGGGCTGGTACCACCCATGCCACGCTGCTCCCCCACAAAACATTACGTCTCTGAACCTTAACTGGGGGATCTGCTCCCCATCCCACCCCCTGCCTCGAGGAGCCTGGCCCGGCCTGGTACCTCTCTCCGTCTGTTCCCTTGGAGCCTGAGCAGCACAGCCTGGCCTGTGTCATGGGCCATACAACTCCTCCATTATGCATGAGGGGGACCCAGCGGTGAGTGAGTGAGCAAGGCCGAGTGGGGTGGTTATTAATAAACAAGTGTATTGTGTGGCGTTCCATTCATGGCGCTCTCAGAGGACGTGGTGGGCTTGAGATAATAAAGCCCTGTTTATGCCACGGAGGGCTGGGGAGGTGGCGGGTGGGCGTGGCAAGGAGCTGGGAGCCCAGGGACTATTTCGATTCCACGTCTGGCAGGGCTGCTGTGTTTGCTCAGAGGCCAGCATCCAAGGGGTTTGGCTCAGGCCTACATCTGTCTCCTGCATGGCCTGGGGTCTCAGAAATGCCTAGCTTTCCATCCCCACTCGTCCCCATGGAGGGAGCCTGAGTAGACGCTGCATGAGCTGGACCACGACTCCATCAGGAGAGAGGTAGGATGGTCGACTCTGTCCTATTTCTTGGCCTTCTGTCCCTCCCCCCCCCCAACACCACTCCCCTTCCAGGTGAGCCCTCTGCTTTGGCTTTCAGCGGCTCCGAAGTGGCATGGGTTAGATTGTGCACCATTTCCTAACGCTGCTGGAATCGTGTACAAGGTCTGCAAGACGCTTCCTAGCGATTATAGTGAATGCGCTGATATGTAAGAGAAGAGAGGCAGGCCGCAGGCTTCCAAGCCCGGGTGTGGGTGGGCAGGGGAGCTCCGGTCCGAGGCATGAAGGTGTCTGGGAAAGCGAGATGCTGAAGAGCATTCTGGCAGAGGGAGAGTTCAAGGCTGTGCATCTCATTGCCAAGGCCACATTAACTCTGCGACGGGTCCAGTTAACGCTGAGCCTCTCCCTTTCTCTCCTTCAGCCCTTTGCTCTGGTCTCCAACATCCCAAACCGGCCCCCTCTCTCCAGCCCGGCCGTCCCTCTCAGTCTGTGTATCCTTGGCTCTCGGAATTTGAAGCTCCTGGTTGGGAAGAAATGAGAATAGGTCCTTTTGCTCTCGGCTGGCTTCTAGGGATGAAGAGCAGGTCCGGATTCAAGGGAGTCTTGGTTGTCTGTCACTTAGAGCTGAGCCAGAGCAAGGAGAAAGCCAGGGCCAGCGTCTCCTGGCTCCGTCAGGAGCTGGCGCTGCCCGCTTTGACCTTTGCAAGTGGCTCTGGCCCAGCGCTACCCTGAGTCAGGAAACCCTCGGGCCGAGGCAGCTCTGTCTAAGATGTGCGCTGATTTGGCTGTGAGTTGGGAGGGAAAGGAGGCCAGTAGTTGGGACAGTCTGTCCTGCCCTCCTGAGGGGAGCAGGGCTTCCTGTGGCAGGGGTTGGACCGTGACTTTAAGTTTTGGGTTGGATTGAAGATCCAGTGACCCTACTTCACCCAGGAAGGCTTGGGGCTGCGTGGGCGCCAGAATGGGCTGATTCTAGGTTATTGGAGGAACACTGCCTCCCTTGGCTCAAACCAGAAGAGGACAGCCGTCCCAAAGGCAGGCCAGAACCGCCCACCCCCACCCGGACAGAGTGCCAGGGACTCCGGGCTGCCCCTGCACCCCTGTGCCCGGAGCAAACAGTGCAGCTTCCTGGCAGCACCCCGGCACTGCCCGCCTGGCCTGGCCTTGGCTGTGGGCTGAGGAGGAGGCTCTGCACGCAGTGTAGCCCCTCTTGGGCCCTCCACTCCTGCGTACGCTGTGGACACGCCCACCCCCACTCCCACCCCGTCAGTCTGAAGAAGCAGTGACTATTCGAAGCATCTGCATGCTCCTAAGAGCACTGTGTCTGCGATGGCCGTGCTGGGCTGGGTCTCTTCCATTTACGTAGAGAGGGTGTGGGAGCTGCTGAAACAGCTGGAGGTGGGAGTGGGGGTGGGTGTGGTCTACCCAACCCACTCTGCCCGGCCAGGCACCTGGCCCGGAGGAACGACCCAGCATCCTCCACCAAGCCTTTCAGGGGTCCTACTGGCTACGTTTCCTGGGCGTCTGTTGCTGTAGGAGGTTCAGCGACAAGGGCTTCCTCACAGGGCAGGCAGGCCGCGTCATGCGTGGGCACTCCCCTCTCCGAGGCTGTCCGCTCGTGGTGTCCCAGGAGGAAGGTGGCCTTCCCAGTGATGGGAACACCATCAACAGCTGTAAGAGTGGCGATGGTTCACTCGGAGGTTCCTCTGGGACAGGCACTGTTCCGAGCACTTGACTGATGTTGGTCCTCTCAGGTAACCCTCCCGACAACCTGTGCCGTCCTCCTTCCTGAATCCATAAAACTGAACCCCAGGAAGTTACCCTGCACAGTCAGACCCAGCCAGGTTCCATCCGGCCTCAGGGCCTGGGCTCTTGGAGCCCCCTTCCCCTTTTTATTAATAGATTTTTATTGATTTTAGAGAAGGGAGAGAGAGAGAGAGAGAGAGAGAGAGAGAAAGAGAGAGAGAGAGAGAGAGAGAGAAACATTGATGATGAGCAAGATGCATCGATTGGCTGCCTCCTGCATGCACCCCAACCAGGGGATCAAGCCCGTAACCGAAGTACATGCCCTTGACTGGAATTGAACCCAGGACCCTTTAGTCCACAGGCTGACACTCTATCCACTGAGCCAAACCGGCTAGGGCTCTCCTGGAGCCCTTATGCCGTGTGGCCTCCCAGTTGAAGGCAGCAACGTGCATGGTTCTGGTGGCCACAGGAGTGAGGTCCGATGCGAGGAAAGACATGGGTAGTGAGCGGGGCCTTCTTCCTCGGAGACCTTTCAGAAGCGTCCAGCCTTCCTGCTGGACTCCGCGTGGGCGACCACTCGAGGGATTTCCTCTCCGTGGCCTGTCCACGGGAGATGCTGGGCCGGGCAGCAGCACAGGGATTAACCACCAGCAGCTTCTAGGCCCACCAACTGCTGAGATTTGGGGTGGGAAAGGCTGGGAGCTGGGGAATCCCCAGGGTGGGACAGGGAGCCGGAGGGAACCCCCGGGGAGCTCCGGGCAGCCTGGGATTAGTGGAGTTTTGTTTCCTCCCTCCGGTCAGATATGCCTCCTTCACCCAGGAGGAAGTCCTCAGCCTTGGGGAAGAATGTGCTGGGGCAGTCTGTGTGCATGTGTGTGCTTTTGTGTGTGTACATGTGTGTTTGCTTGTGTGTGCTTGTGTGTGTGTGTGTGTGCGTACATGTGTGTGTTTGCGCGCGCGCGCGCGCGCGTGTGTGTGTGTGTGTGTGTGTGCGCTTGTGTGACTTGCTGCAGCGATGGGTGGGTGCAGCCCGGAGCGGGTGGTGGAGTGTCAGACGCGTGGGTGTGGAGCCAGGTTGCCTGGTTCCAGTCCCAGTTCCACCCTGAGCCGTGACTCCCGGTTTCCTCGTCTGCCGAGTGTGATATTAATAGCACCTGCCTCTTGGACTTTTGGAAGATAAATAAACTCATCTATGAAAGCATTTAGCACAGGAGGAAAAGAGGAGGATTCCTCTATCCAGGGCCATGTGGCCATTTGGGTCTCTCTGCCACCAACTCCCCTCCCCCAACCCCCTAGGGTCCTACGCTGTCCTATGCTGGGCCCTGGCCTGCACGCACGCACGCACTGAGTGCCAGTCGTTCTGTTTCCTGCTGTTCATCTGGGGTCAGGTTAACCCCCCAGTAGTCCCCTAGCTGCTCCTGCTGCCACCCCCGTTGGCCGCCGCAGGAGCCAGTGCGAGGGAGATGCTCAAGGTCAGGTCTTTGCTCCCTGGCTGCCCTCCGCCCCATTTATGTCCGGTCCCTGGAGGTGAGAGCCCTCTGCCAGCTTATGCCTCATTTCTGACTTCATGGTGTCCAGCTCTTTGGGGGCCTGAGGATCGAATCACGGCTGATTCCACCCCCCCCCTTCTGCCCCGTGATGGCCTCTTCAGGGCCCTGCATTTCTAACCCACCATCCTGTGTCCACCTCTCTCTCCCCGCCTCCGGCTCCTCCTCCTGACTGCACGTGCCCAGAGCTTCCCTTTCCCGGCCAGCGCCCTGCTCCCCTTCCCACCTCTGCCTTGTCCCAGCCCCACCATCCAGTTCATCATCTCAGGAATTCGGGACACTTGGTGCCGAAAGCAAACATCTGTTGACATTTAGAAAGACTTGGAGGCCCACATTCTCACTTCCGTGCTAACACAGCATGTTCTCCTGGTGTTGGAAACTAAAGGCGGGCCTGGTGATGGGGTCAGCCCACATCTATTATCACTTTCCCACTTTGCTCTAGGTGGGCAGGGTCAGAATGGGGGGCGGGGGTAGAGGAGGATGGCTTCTGCTTTCTGGCTGTCCCCCGGCTCTTCCATGTGCTGGGGATGTATGTCCTCCTCATCCCTTCCATGGCCTGGTGAGGCAGATGCTGAAGTCCCGTCTGTCTGTAGGAGGGAAATGATGAAGGTGGTGACTTGCCTTTGGTCGCCCAATGATTAAGGGAGAGAGGCGGAGTCTGAGTGCGGCTTCTAGAAGAAGGTTGGCTGGGAGCGGATGTTAATGCAGACACCTTGAATGTTGATTTTCCTGGAGCTGGTTTTCCTACTGAGCAAATCCAAGCGTCCTGCTCATGTCCCTTCCTCCTGTGTCCCCATCCCCTGGCTGTGCACTGTGAAGGGAAGAGGGCGGCCCTGGCTTCCCCATTCCTTCGGCCTCCAAGTTAGACCAGGAGTGGGCAGACTCCAAAGTCCACAGGCCAGAGCTGGACTATGTGGAGGGAAAGAAAAACAGAATGGGGACCTGGAAGTGCCTGAAGAAAGCAGGGTTCGAGTCAGAATACTTTACCTCCTGAAAAACAAGCCGTGAGGGAACATTGTGCAAATTGTTTGCAGGTTGGCCAGGAGGCCCGAGGGCTGGAAGCCTGCACAGGCCATGGCGACAACTGCCTCAGTCCGGGGCCCTCGGCTCTTCGCAGCTCTCCCCTCCCATGGCCCTCAGCTCCCCTGCACCCTGCCCTTTGTCAGGAGAACATAAGTGACAGGCAATGGGCTAAGCATACACCAAGAGCCAAGGATAGGACCTGCCACCCTGCCCCCCTCCACAAATCCCCGACGAAGACAGGAAGTTACTAAGTAGTTCTGAGGGCGCATCGGAGCTCTAACTTCCATCCCCCCGAGTCAGGTCTGATGGGGTCCTTGTTTGCCTGACTCGGAAATTCTGGGCTTGGTGGGAGAGGTGGAGGCAGGCGGGGCCTGCAGGCCTCTTGGATTCAGCGTACAATCTCGGGGTGAGTACAGTCCTCTGGGATGTATTGTCATCTTTCCTGAGCATGTACGTCTGCCTCCTAAGTTACTACTAAAGCATGGGACTCTCTTCCCCGAGCTCTTAGGGGTTTTGTTTTTTAACTTTTAAAATCTGAATTGAGGTATAATTTACATTCAATAAAATGTACTCCTTTTAAGGGCAGTTAGCTGGGTTTTGACAAGTATATGCACCCATGTCACCCCCCACTCCATCAAGATGTAGATGGTTGCATCGCCTTACATGTTCCCTCATCCCATTTGCAGCCAGCCTCCCCAGGGCCCTGCCCCGGCAGCCCCCGCAGCTTCCTGTCAGTGTGGGTTGGGTTTGCCCGTTCCAGACCTCTGTGTGTGCAGTGTGGTCCTGGGGTCCCTTCAGCGCTGGATACACCTCAGGGGAGAGTCCTTTGAGACTCACACCCTCTTCATCCTGCCCTGAGCCCTTCAGCCTCCTCTCCCCCGGTTTGTGGACCTGGGTACCAGGGTCTGCGGCGGGGAGGCCCCCCCTCTGCCTCGGCAGTCAGTCCAGGGAAGTAGTAGAGAGAGATTTGTGGGAGTTCTGGCCTGTGGCTGAGGAACTGGAGATGTGGAGGATGGCTCTCAGTCGGGAAATGCATGTGGGGTTCCGGAAGGGAAGCCCTGGGTCATGTGGGGGAGGAGAGGCGGCAGGGATGGCCTTTCCTGCTGCAGGCTTTGTCCCGTGTTCACTGTCACCACCATTCTTTGCATCCAGGTGGGTAGGGAAGCCACTTTCCTGGGGGCCGTTTACCCTGGAGTTCCAGGTCCTTCTGAGCGAAGTGAGGGGCGGGGAGGCGACAGTAGTCTCCAGAGGGCAGCTCCAGGTGGGGTGCGAGAGAGGAAGGCCAACTCCTCATGCGTGATGCAGTCAGGGCCAGCCGGTGGGGTCTGGCGGGGAGGCTGTGTCCCGCTTGCTTCCGTCCCATCCTGCCGTTGGGCCGACCACTCCCCTCATGCCAGGTCTGCAGCTCCTCCTCTCCTCGGGCAGGCGGATGGGCAGGGATAAGGCTGACTCTGACCTGGGATCGCAGGAGGCATCCTTTTTGAGGGGGACACGGCCTTTCCGGTATCCCGTTGACCTATTTTTACAAGTGGGTACATTTTAAGGCTGCTTGCAGCTCTTGGGAAAAAAGGGATACAAACTAAAATCGAGATGTTGTCATTATGGTATTTTTTTTCCTTTTCTATTATTATATCCTTAGGGTAAAATATACACAGTATAAAATGTACCGTTTTAACCATGTTTAAGCACACAGTTCCCTGGCATTAAGTGCATTCACACTGTTGTACAACCATTACCACTTTTCGTCCTCAACTGAAACTCTGTGCCCGTTAAACAGCAGCTCCTCCCTCCTCCCACTCTCCGTCTCTCTGACTGTGACTTCTCTAGGAACCTCACATACGTAAAATCGCACAGTATTTCTGTGTCTGGCTTATTTCACTTAGCGTGATGGCTTCCTGGGTCATCCATGATGTAGCCGAATACTATTCCGTTACAGATATACCACATTTTGCCCTGACCGGTTTGGCTCAGTGGATAGAGCGTCAGCCTGCGGACTGAAGGGTCCAGGTTCGATTCTGGTCAAGGGCATGTACCTTGGTTGCGGGCACATCCCCAGTAGGAGGTGTGCAAGAGGCAGCAGATCAATGTTTCTCTCCCATCGATGTTTCTAACTCTCTATCCCTCTCCCTTCCTCTCTGTAAAAAATCAATAAAATATATATTAAAAAAAGATATACCACATTTTGTTTATCCATTCATCTAGCAGTGGACACCTGGGTTTTTCCTACCTTTTGGCTATGTGAACGATGCTGCTATTATGGACATTTGTGTACAGATATCTCTTTGAGTCATTATGGTACTTAAATGCTCAGCAGCCCTTCCTGGCGATGCCTCCAGTTTAAACCTACTGCCATCCCAAGCCTGAGTGGTGGGCATCCCTCTCCCCGAGCCTGGTGCTCTGTATCCTCTCACTGAGTGCCTGTGGCAAACGCTGTGCTTCAAACACTCCCGTCTTCCACGGGGCCTGGGGACTCGGGGTCCTCGGACAGTGGAGATTTGAGTTCCTTTCTCTACATGTTTTATCCCCCGCAGTGTACCTTAGTTACTCTTGGCCACTAGCTGACTTCTGGAGTTTGATTCCATTAAGCTTCATTTTATTTTTTCCTTTTTATTGATTTTTTTTTCTGGGGTGACACTGGTTAACAAAATTATACAGGTTTCAGGTGCACAATTCTACAGCACATCATCTGTACCCTGTGTTGTGTATTCACCACCCAAGTCAAGTCTTCGTCCATCATCATTTATCAGCGCCCCCCCCCCCCCGCCCTACACTCTCCACCTCTTCCCATACCCCGCTCCCCCCGCAATCACCACACTGTTGCCCGTGTCCATGAGTTTTTTCTTTTTTGCTCAAACCCTCCACCCCCAGACCAGCCCTCCAGCACCCCCTCCCCTGACAGCTGGCAGCCTGCTTTCTGTCTAGGAGTCTGTCTCTATGTTGCTTGTTAGTTAATGTTGTTCATTAGATTCCACACATGCGTGAAATCATGTGGCACTTGTCTTTCTCTTAACATAATGTTGTTTCACGTAACATAATGTTCTCCAGGTCCATCCATGCCATCACAAAGAATGGATAAGGATAAATTTTTCTTCTTTTTTTATGGCTGAGTAGTATTCCATTGTGTAAATGTACCACAGCTTTTAAAAATATATTTTTATTGTTGGTATTACAGTTGTCCCCCATTTCCCTCCCCTTCGTCCCCCTCCACCCAGCCCCTTCCCCACCACAGGCCTTCCCCACACTGTTGTCTGCATCTCTGGGCTATGCATATCCTGTCTAATAAAAGAGTAATATGCAAATTGACTGTCACTCCAACACACAAGATGGCTGCCCCCATGTGGTCAAAGATGGCTGCCCCCATGTGGACACAAGATGGCTGCCACAAGATGGCCAGCAAGGGAGGGACCAGGCCTGCAAGGGAGGGCAGTTAGGGGTGACCAAGCCAGCAGAGGAGGGAAGTTGGGGGCACCTGGGCCTGCAGGGAAGGGCAGTTAGGGGTGACCAGGCCTGCAGGGAATGGCAGTTAGGGGCAATTGGGCTGGCAGGGGAGCAGTTAGTCATCAATCAGGCTGGCAGGGGAGTGGTTAGGGGGTAATCAGGCTGGCAGGCAGAAGCGGTTAGGGGCAATCAGGAAGGCAGGCAGGTGAGCAGTTGGGAGCCAGCAGTCCTGTTAGACGGGGTCCCAGATTAGAGAGGGTGCAGGCTGGGCTGAGGGACACCCCCCCCCCATGCATGAATTTCGTGCACCAGGCCTCTAGTATGTATATAAGTTCTTTGATTAATCTCTTCCCATCCCCTCCACCCACTTCCCCGCTGCAGTCTGTTCCCTGCATCCATGCCTCTGGACCTATTTTGTTCACCAGTTTATTTTGTTCATTAGATTCCACATATAAGCGAGATCATGGGATATTTGTCTTTCCTGACTGGCTTATTTCAGTTAGCAAAGGATGGATAAGGGCCAGATTTCTTCTTTTTTTACGGCCGAGTAGTATTCCATTGTGTAAATGTACCCCAGCTCTTTATCCACTCACCTACTGATGGGCACGTGGGCTGCTTCCAGACCCTGGTGGGTAGACACTCTTCAGGGGCTGTCATGTTTATAGGGCAGCCCTGTGAGGAGGACAGACCTGCGTTTTATGGGTGAGGAAGCTGAGGAGCTAAGTGACTTGCCCAAGCTCACAGAGGCCAATGTCATTTCCACACACCACCTCAATGCTCCTTGGTCCTTCCAGTGCCAACGAGCCAGAGAAATTTCCCGGACTTTTCAACTGGAAGTCTAGGCCTGGAGTTCCCCCTATGATTCGAAAAGACAACCCTTTGCGTCTTCTTGCCCTGGTTCTGGTAAAATATTATTAATGTTTTGTTTTATTTTTCACAACATACGAAAGGAGAGAGGATAGTGACATGAATCCTTATGTTCCGATCACGCAGCTTCAACCATCACCACTTGGCCAGTCTTATTTCCTGGGCCCATCGGGTGCTTCTGTTTGGTCTGTGGGGTCTTCCCAGTGCCGTGGCAGCAGTTGGTGCTTCCCAGAAGCGAAGAGGAATCGGCAGATCTGGGCATCCTGGAGGGAAACCTGCCCAGCGGGGAGGGTGTTAATTGCACCGGCTGGAATCCCTCTGCCGGTTCATTGTTCTGCTGGTTACTGAGCACCATCCAGGAGGCCTGGCAAGACCTGGTGGGGCAGGATGCGGAGAGACTGGCCTTCTTGGAGCGTCTCACTGGTTGATTTTATGGGGAGTCTTCTGAATGGGAAGAGAGAAGGTCATGTGAGGATAACTGTCCCCTGGGGGAAACGAGCCACGGCAGCCTGGGGACAGAGCAGGGACCAGTAGGAAAGGAGTCTGCGGCCTCTTTAATGAGAGCTAATGAACATTTCCATTTTTATTTTTAAAAATTCCGACAGTGTGCCCAGTACTGAGCTAAATGCGGGATTCAACTATGACATATTATTGACATCGTTGTCAATAATCTCCTCTCAGAAAATTTGTGGTCCTCCTAAAGAATCTATACTAATAAAAGCGTAATATGCTAATTAGACCAGGAGACCTTCTGGACAAAGCCATGGTGGCGGGGCCGAGGCAGAGGAGGTTAGGGGCGATCAGGCCAGGAGGGGAGGGCAGTTGGGGGTGATCAGGCTGGCAGAGGGGGCAGTTGAGGGCGATCAGGCTGGCAAGGGGGGGCAGTTGGGGGCGAGAAGGCCGGTGGGGGGGGCAGTTGGGGGCAAGCAGGCTGGCAGGCAGAGTGGTTAGGGGCGGTCAGGCAGGCAGGCAGGTGAGCAGTTAGGAGCCAGTGGTCCCAGATTGCGAGAGGGATGTCCCTGTGGGATCGGGCCTAAACCGGCAGTCAGACATCCCTCGAGGAGTCCCAGATTGGAGAGGGTGCAGGCCGGGCTGAGGGACATCCCCCCCACACCCCCGTGCACAAATTTCATGCACTGGGCCACTAGTCTATAATAATAAAAGCATAGTATGCTAATTAGACCAGACAGCCAGACGACCTTCTGGACAAAGCTGGGGCTGCGAGGGCCGAGGCAGCTGCCAGGGCTTTGAGGGCCAAGCCCCTTCCACGAATTTCATGCATCGGGCCTGTAGTAGCTAATAACAACCACCACTGTGTGTCCACCCTGTCGGAGTACCTGATGTACATGGTCTCTGTACCCCCAGAGCAGTAAGATAGGTACGTTAGCTGGGCTCACCGCACCCCACCTGTGCATGCAGAAGGAGGAGTGTGGGAAGGGAAGGACAGGGATGGAGAGTGTAGAAGGGACAGGGAACCTTTCCTAGGCTGCAGGTGTCTGCTTCTGTGAGTCCCACCAGATGTGCTTTCTCATAGGATCGGGGGCAGCCACATGGTACATTTTTTCTCTCTCACCTTTATAGGGGACGGTGGGCTTTATTTTTATTTCGAAGACAGGGGATAGTTCTTTGGCAAGAGGAAGAGTGAAGCCCTGGCTGGTTTACTCAGTGGTTAGAACATCAGCCCTCAGACTGAAGGGTCTCTGGTTCGATTCCACTCAACCTTGGTTGCAGGCTCAATCCCCGTGCCAGAGGCAGCCAGTTGATGTGTCTCTCTCACATCAATGTTTCCTTCTCTCTGTCTCTCTCCCTCCCATTCTCTCTCTAAAAAAAAAAAAAAAAAATCAATGGAAAAGAAATATCCTCAGGTAGGGGTTAACAAAAATAAAAGAGGAAGAGTGAAGACTGGAACTTGAGAAATAGTTATTTCCTTAGGTTGCAGAAAGGGACGGAGAGAAGAGAACTGAGTTGGGCATACTTCTTAGTTCTGCTTTTATTTGAAGATTTGGCATCTTTCAGGAGAGAGGAGTTGCGGGAATGAGTTCACTTTAAGTATAAGGAAGGAGTGTTTTTTGATCTGGTTTGATTTTGTCCAGTGATCAGATGGGTTGGGGCAGTGGTCGGCAAACTCATTAGTCAACAGAGCCAAATATCAACAGTACAACGATTGAAATTTCTTTGGAGAGCCAAATTTTTTAAACTTAAACTTCTTCTAACGCCATTTCTTCAAAATAGACTCGCCCAGGCCGTGGTATTTTGTGGAAGAGCCACACTCAAGGGGCCAAAGAGCCGCATGTGGCTCGCGAGCCGCAGTTTGCCGACCATGGGGTTGGGGTTCTCACGGCGGGTGGGCCCTGGTCTCAGGAGCGGCTGGTGGTGCCAGCCCGCCCCTGGGGTGAGGCTGGCTTGATGTGCCCCGTGTCTGAACCAGGCCTGCTCTGTGAGTTTGAACACACTCTTCTAGGTTGGAAAATAGACTCAGCCCGTATCCCTGTAGCAGGGGCCGTGAATGACTTATTTTAAAAGAAAGCCTAGGAACCTCTTTTGCAGTCACTCCAGGCAGCCCCTCATCCCTGCCCAGGTTTGAGCCCTAGCCTGTGGGGTTGAGGGAGAGCAGAAGGCTCTGCTGGCCTCACCAAAAAGGGGTGCGTCACGATGAAACGAGGGTCCCCAGGCCACGATCTCGTTTAAGAAACTGCGGAAAAAGCAAGGTGTTTCCTGCTGGTGTTTTTATTTTTAATTCATTTTAAAAAGTAAAGACGTGGGTTTCCTCTGCAAGGTGGGGTGGGGTGTCATCTGAGACGCCGAGGACAGAAGATCTCAAGTTCTTCCAGCTGTGTGACCTTGTTTTATTTCCTGGTTGCCCCCACCCTGGCTTCCCAGGTTTTAAATGTAAAAGCAAGATTTTGTGCAGGATACGCTTCCAATAGGACCCAAGAGAACATCCTATCTTCACATCACTGCGTGGTCCCCATTTGCACCTTGCCGACAGAGAGAGGAAGCAGGTGACACCTGTTCCAGGAGCCGAGGGCTTCCCAGACGGGCGGCGGAGCGCTTCTCAGGACCAGCAGCAGGAGTGTGCTGCCGCCTCCCTCTGGGGCCTGCAACTCACAGAGGCCGGTTGCTATGGATACGGGCAGCTGAGGCTCCCCTGGGGTTGTGGCTGCACTGGAGGTGAGAGGTTGTTTGTTGGAGTGATGCTGATGCAGGGCCTGGTACCAGTCATTCCCCAGGATGGAGCCTCAGCTTGGGGGGCGGGGACCAGCCTTGCCTGAGCCTCCACCTGGGCCCCTCAGGGCCCCACGTGGCCCATCCCTGTGGGTGTGTCACCGAGGTAGGCCACGCCTGTGCAGAGCTGCCTTAGGTGGCTGGTGGGGGGCAGTTCCAGGCAGGCCTGTCTGTCTGGGACAGATGCGCAGTTCTGGCCTCTCTTCATTGTGGCACCTCTGCCGGAACTCATGCTCCTCGCGCTCCAGCCCAGGAGCACATTTCTGGATTGAGGCACTATCTGCGAGGCTGTACTGTGAGTGGGCCTGTGCCAGAGGCTAACGGGAAGGTGTCGGAAGGTAGGGGGCATCGTTCCTGCCGTCAGTGAGCTCCCAGTCTGATGGGGCCACCAGATGCACACAAAAGGCCCGGGAGTGGACGGAGGCAGAAAAGGAAAAACCCATCCCTTCTTGTCTCCGACCTCCAGTGGCCTCCCTTCCCACGTGCCATAAAGTCAGACGCATCTTCGTGACACGCCCGGCACACCCTTCACCCCTGATGACCGCTCTTCCCCCAGGTCCCTCTGCTCTTCCTCAGGATCCCAGCTGCTCCTGCCCTGGGGCCCTTCCTGGCTATTCCCTTGCCTGGAGCTGCTCCCCCCATCCCTCCCAGCGCACTCTCCCTTCTTCACCTTCTTTAGTCAGGCCTCTGCTGTGGCCCCATTTCCTGACCATCCTCCGTCAGACTCGCCCTTCCCACACCCTCACGTCCCCTCGTCCCCTCGTCCCCTGCCTGCCTTCTTCACCGCGCTCTTCCCTGTCAGCACTTACATTACTTCCTTGTGTGCTGCCTCCCTCACTGGGAGCAGCTCCTCCAGGGCGAGGACAGTGTCTTGTTCACACTGGGTCCCAGGGCCAGGGCCATCGGCGGGCGCACGGGAGGGCTCTATAAATATTGGATGAATGAGTGACAGCTGTGTAGCTCTTGGTTCTCATTGGACTCTGTGAGAGTGTTTGCAACATGCTTTTCTATTAGTCTACCAGTTATAAAGACAACTCGTTTGCAGTTCTAATTTGCAATTAAAAGACACTTTCCCTAAAATTAGATTTTGGTTTCTTAGGACAGTCTCTCTCATACTGGGGTATGCAGACCCCTGGGGGTTCTTGGATACACATATGGGAGTTTGAGGATGCTTTTTTTTTTTTTTTCTCTTGCAAGATGTTGTACATTCGTCAAGTTCAGAAACACCCACGTAGCTGTTGAAATCACGTACATGAGGCTGGTGAGGTGTGGTGCGTCGAAGGTGGACTGGGAGGGAGGACTCTCTGCAAAGCAGATCTGGAGCAGAGTTGGAAGGAAGGAGCACGTACAGAGGAGCCCTGGGTCACGCCCTTTGCAGGCCTCGTCTGTAACGCCAAGAGGCACCCCGGGGCAAGCCCTCCTGGCCACTGGGGACGAGCCCGCCTGGCCGAAATGGAGTCTGAGCTTGGCTACAACAAGCTGAAGCGGTGAAGTCGAGGGCATCCCGCCCTGAAAGCCTGATTTGAGTGACAGCTGTGCAGGGCAGGCGGTGACCCATAAACTCTGCCTCCTGGTCCCTACCCATCCCTCACCTCTCACTGAAGTCACGTGGGGCGGTGGCCGCTCGGGGAGCTCTGGACCCCTCCTGGGGCGGTGCAGCTGGGGTGTGGAGTGCCGGAGTCAGCTGGCAGGTGGAAGATGACCCGGCCTCGGGAGGCCGGTCCCAGCTCACCAGCTTGCGGTTCTTTGTTTAACTGGGAATCAAGCAGGCCAGAGGTCAGCATTTTCCTTGGAAGACTGTCAGAGCCGGCTTGTGGGTGAGGGGGAGCGGGGTCAAATTCCCCAGGAGTGGGCCGGGAGAAGGGCCTATCTCCGCATCGGCTCTCCATGTCTGCAGCCTGGCTGGTGCCAGAGCATGTGACTGGCAGGGCGGCTTCCGCAGCCTGGTCCCAGAGCTGTAGACCGGGCAGCTGGGAGGCCCTGTATAAGCTGTGCAGCGACCCCCCAGCTGGAAGAGTGAGGTGCCTGAGGACCAGAGAGTTACTGAAGGGCTGGGACCCAAACCCGGGTATCCCAACGCCCACCTCAGTGCTCCTTCTGCCCTGTCCTGTTTGCCACAGGAACCCAGATGGGCAGGGAGATATGAACAGAGTCCTCAGCACCTCGGCGCCCACCCATGCCTCTCACTCAGAACACGGAGTTCTGCTTTGGGGGTTAAAATCAATGTATCCCGCTTTCTGCTGGAGCGACAGTTATCCTCTGTGGGCACGTGGCCATGATGTGGCCCCCTCACCCTGTCGGGGGGATGGAAGGCATTGGGCTTCAGGCAGGACCGTGTTTGGGGGGCTGTCAGCCCTGTGGGTAATGTGTGTGGATAGAGTGGCCCCCAAATGGGAAGGCAGCCAGGCCCGAGGGAGAAGAGGTCTGTGCCCAGCAAGGCTCTGCCCTCGGCTGGCCGGCAGCTTCCCTCTCCCCCTCCCGTCTTTCAGCCTCAGTCGCCTTGGTGATGGTTCCTAAAATCACCCCCTGGTTTTGAGCTCCCTTCCTCCTGCGCCTCCCCCAAGCCTGGAGACCTGGAGAATGTGGAGGTTCAGCAGAAAGAAGAGAGCCTGGCTGGGGCATGGCGGACACAGGGGTGGCGACAAGGTCGGGGGTGTCCTCACTCCGTAGTCTGGGATCTTGAGGAGAGAGCAGTGACAAAGTGTTACGAGCTCTGCCTTTGGAGTTCAGGAGACATAGATTGGCACCAAACTTTCCCCCTTGACCTTGAGTAGGTTATTTAACCTTTTTTTATCTGAAAAGTGGAGGTAATAGCAACTCACACATTGTACTGCGATGAGGACAACTGTGTCAGTGATGACGAACCTCTGACACATGTGCCAGTGCCATTTCTGATGACACGCGGCCACTGAGGCGGCCGCATGCCGAGGATGAAACATTTATGTTATTTAAACTATAAATATCGTGAAATAATGTTTTTTCCTCAAAGTGACACACTACCCGAGTTATGCTCAGTTTTTTGGTGAAGTTTGACATACCAAACTCAAAAGGTTGCCCATCACTGGTGTAGCTCATGAGATGATACCCATCAACAGAGCACTTAGGCCAGTGCCCAACACCACTAGGGAGTCACGGTCATGTGACTTAGCATCGTCACCATCACCGCGTGATGGCTGAGTGTCTGCTCTGCCCGACACTATCCTGGATGTTACGGAAAATAAAGAGAATTTCACACATCAGCCACTGGGCATGTCCTCTGACTAGAGAGAGAATTACACACAACATAGAGAGCAATGCAGAACATCCGTATAAGGATAAAATGCGAGGTTTAGGCCGTAGGGTGTTGGGGAGGCAGCCATAAAGGAAGATGACGTTAAAGGCCTTTTGAGGAGCTGAGGGTGGGATTAGGAAAAAGCTTGATATATTTCCAAAATAATATTCCACGTTTAGTATCTCCCCCTCGCCCCTCCCCCAAAGTGAACACTTTAGAATAACACAGGGCGGAGCAAGGAGGGAGGCCTCCGCGCCCCCCCCCCCCCCCCCCCAGGGCAGGGCAGAAGTTCTGGGGCCAGCAGCCCACTGGGGCCGCCTTCCAAAAACCAGAGGTCTGCATGGCTACATGAGGAGGCCTCTGCACCCTCCTCGCTCTCCCCGGACTCTGTGGGATGCTAGAAATATGTGCCAACCCACCGAAGGAGAAAGAATCGACCAAGACCGGTGCCAAAATATTCAGTTAATTCAAAGGAGCCTTTTGTTGGGTGATGGAGAAAGGGGCGGGGCTGGAGCCTCCTCTTCTGATCTGACATCACGGCCTGGTGGGTTGGGCCTCCCATCCTCGTCCACTCCCTGGCTCAAAGGTAATTAGCTTGTTCTAGAGCAAGCCTGTCCAACTCAAAGGCTAACACAGGCCAAGTAAACAAGGTTTAAGCTTATGGGGGCCGCAAAAAAACAAAAGCTTCAATTTTCATAGAAACGTAGGTTTATTTCGATAGAGACATGCTGAATACAAAGGGCTGAAATAAATGAGTCATCGTTAACATAAAGTAATAGAACATTTTAATAAAATTAATATTTTATCTTGAACGTTAACTTACCAGACACTGAATAACTGCACAAATTATTAAGTGTCACGCAAATAAATCTATTTTTCTTGTTCTCCGAAAGCGAAATATTTCCTGTTGCGCACACCAAACAAGTCAGTCCGATCGGCTGCTAACGTATTCACTGCTAGTATTAGTGGAGAGAAATGGTGCACCTGCGTGAAGGCGGATAAGGGAAGTAGATGCAACATGATTATAGTAATCAGTCATTAGCGAACGTTGTAGTTCGTTATTAATAATTATGTATAACAGGATATTGTAAAAATTAAGTTACAAATTTTTTATTAAAACATTTCTTACATACCGTTATATTGGCTGGGCTGCAAAAATACTTGTTATGGGCTGTATGCATCCTGTGGGCCGTGAGTTGGACATGCTTGTTCTGGAGTGTAGTGCCTGGTTCCACCTGAGTGTCATCGCCATACACAAAGCCTTCAGCCCCGCTGGCCTTCATGGCTTCGCCTGTGAAATGGCGATGACGGTTCTACTCGCTCTGAGGGGCATTTGTCTCCTGTTCCACCTCCGGCTCTCGGCCTGAGGCTGGATGAATGAGTGTTGCCCACTTCCAGATGGGCACCCTGGGATGCCAAACACAGAATTCGGTCATTCTCCCAAACACGTCTGGGCCCCCATTTGGAATTCGCCTTTAAGCCTGTGGCACATTTTTTCAGTATCCTCAGTGATGGGCAGTCTTCTTCCTTTCGGGGGGATTTGTGTTTTGGAAGCGGCCTAATCAGGACAGAAGGTATATGGTCAAGCTGGATGGAGATACTGTGAGTTACAAACAAATGGAGCTGATCTCATCTGGCTTCTAAACTGACTCAGAAGTCAGTTCCAAATAAAATGTCCAAAATATTTTGAGCAAGAACCGCATCCTTAGAACACAGGTTGTAGGCGCTTATAATTTTAAGGATATCCATCACTCAGATACATTAACTCGGATTTTTAAAAAGTGAATTTGCTACTTTATGTTTACACCTTATGTTTTTTAAACGTAATTAACTTATTCATTCCTAGTCATTCTAATGCATCTGTCGTAAGTGTTTGCATATTTGTGCTATTTGTTTTCTTAAAAGTGTGGTCTAACCAGGTCATTATCAGTTATAAACCATAGAATGTCCTATCTCGGTGGTTCTCAAAGCTCAAACCTAGATGGCTGGGCTCTTGCAGTTTCTGACTTGGTGAGTCTGGGATGGGGCTGGAGGAAAGGGGCTTTGGCGATCTAATTTGACCCTTTTATTGTACATATCGGTCCACGGAAGCACAGGGAGACGCAACTCCCTTGCCAGGTGTTACATAACTAGTTTAGTGACAAAACTGCCCAGTCTAGTTGGAGCAAGAACTGCATCCGTAGAACACAGGTGGTAGGCACTTACAGTTTTAGTCCAGTTAACTGGACTGTACCTTTTCAGGATTTTACAGGACCTTCCTGATTTCAAATAACCTGGCCTCTTAACCCCTTTAGTACAATTGTGTCATGATTTTTATATCACCATGGGAATAGCTCATGCTTGACTTGCCTTTTAAAAAATTATGATAAAATATATATGACCCCAAAATTACCATTTTAACCGTTTTAATGACTGTGGCATTAAGTACAGTCAGTTGCTGTGCATCCATCACCACCATTTATCTCCAGAATTTGGTCATCTTCCCCAATTGAAATTCTATGCCCACAAAACAATAACTCCTCACTACCCCCTCCCCTGAGGCCTTGGTTACCCCTGTTCCACTTCCTGTCTATGAATTTAACTGCTCCAGGTCCCTCATGTAAGTGGAATCCCACATATTTGTCCTTTTATGACTGGTTTACTTCACTTAGCATAATGTCTTTAAGGTTCATCTGTGTGGTACCACGTGTCAGAATTTACTTTCTTTTCAAAGCTAGATAATATTCCATTGTATGAATTTACCACATATTGTTTATCCATTCATCTGTTGATGGACACTTGGGTTGCTTCCATCTTTTGGCTGTTGTGTGAATAATGCTGCTATGAACATGGGTGTGTAAATACCTGTTGAGTCCCTTCTTTCAATTCTTTTGTGTAAATACGCGGAAGTGAGATTGCTGGATTATATGGCAATTTTTTATTTTTTTTAGGAACCTGATTTACTTTTGATTCTGAATGTTTAAGGCTAGAAATATGGATCTTATGATGAAGTTAGAACCCAGTAAACCCCAAATAAGTTGAAAATATCCTAAGTTGAAAATGTATTTAATGCATCTAACCGACCAAATCTCGTAGCTCTGCCTGGCTGGTTTCTACTGAGCACGCACTGCTTTCTCACCACCATACAGTTGAAAAATCTTAAGTCGACCGTGTCAGTCAAATCAGGGACTGGGGACTGTCTATAGTGGGTAAACAGAGCCCCAACAGTCCCAGTCTCCTACGCATCTGGTGCTAAGGTGGGAAGGTGAGTCAGCTGCCCTGGGGCCTGCTGATGGCCTCCGGCTTTGCTCTCTTCTCCTCCTTGGCTCTGCTCTGACTTCGCTGTCACCAGTCACCACACTTATCTCCTCTTTGTCTTTGGGCATTTCTCTGACGTCCCGTCCACCAAATCGTACAGCGCCCACCCTGGCCTAATGCATTGCAGAATGAAGTCTGGAGCCAATGGGTCCAGCCCATTACACTGCACCTTCATTCTGTCTATGGAGCATCACTGTAGGGGGGTGGGAGGACAGCGTGCCAGGGGTGCAGAGGGAAGACCTCACATGGAGTAGAGATTAGAAATACATGCAGAATTAATGAAATCGATGAGAGGGCTAGAATGCTGTCAGGCTGGGCCCTAGGGCTGGCGCTTCACAAGAAATAACCAACTACTTGGGTTGGTTTTTACCACTACCCAGCAGCCTCTGGGGCTGCACCAGCTCCAGGGAATTGTGTGCTGCCCTGGACTTAGAGGGGCCCACTGGGAAGCCTCGTGCCTTCTGCTGCTAAGTAGGTGCCAGCTGGAGGGTTGGAGTATGTGTCTTCCATGGGACCCGCCCTCCTTTGGAGGCGTCCGGAGCTGCGGCTCCCAGATCAGCAGCGTGTGGGGAACTGAAGGGGAAGAAAGAACAGGCTCCGGATTCGCCAGATCGCCATTCCCGCCCTCTGCAAACCCAGTGTCTCTTCAGCTGACTCGGGAGGATGTGTGACTCTCCACAACCAAATGTATGATCCTTTTAAGTTTAAGGGAAGCTAAGGCGACACCGCATTCTCTTCCTGGTTGGTGTACAAATCCCTTCTATCCGTGAGGTTAAACCGACGGCAGCCAGGTGTAGAATTCCCGAAAGGCACGTGTCCACATCACTTTTCCACCCGTCTTCCCAGGGGCAGTTAGCTGAGGGGCCAGGTTACCTCATTTTTTATTTCTGTTTTAAAGCCGTAAGATGCCCATTATTGATGTCACCAGAAATTACTCTTTTGGCCTAGTTCTAGTGGTCCATGACCCAGGTTAACAGAGGGGAGAGTGGAGCAGATGGTGGTTAATCCACAGAATCCCCGTTGACTCAGAATAGCAACGTTTTTATTTATTTTGTGTCAGCAGATGAGGCCGCCTTTCTGTATAGAGTTTTACGGTTAACGATTCACCTTTATCCAAGCATCTCGACACACAATAAATGTCTTGTCAGATCCAGGGACTCTGTGCTTCTCTTCCTCCAGGTCGTTTTCCCCAAGTAGGTAGGGCCCCTCCAAGGTGTATTACCCTTGTTTCCTTTCCTTAGGTTGGAATAGAGGCATCTAAGAGGTGCCAGGTGCCAGGAACAGCCCGGGAGGGTGAATGCCCGGGTGGTAGTTGGTGATACCTCGCTGGCTGCTGGGAGCTGTCATCAGGTCTTCCGAGTACACATTGGTGGAATCCGTTAGCATCAGTGCTTTTTGCTGATTGTAACCAGACCCCGCCTTATCTCAGCATCATGCTGCTGTTTAAAAGGCAGTTCCCCTCCGGCAGCTGCCTACCCGTTCCTGCTGCTCTGTGTGTAAAAGCGAGAGCAGGTTTCTTGCTCAAGGCCGATCAGATGAGACCAGCGAGGTCTTGGTGGGCTCCCTGTCTGAGGGCTGCCCTCCTCCTCTGAGGCAGGGCACCCAGGCAGATGTGGCCGACTCGCCGGCGTTAGACCGGCAGGAAGGTACTCAGCTCTTCAGCTCCTCCGAGATGGAGGCCAGGAGACGGCTCCTTGGTACCATCCATCCCTCCTCCGTCCATTCATCCAGGCGGTGTTTGCTAAGCGTGTGCTCGTGCTGGCAGCGGGCCTGGGGCAGAGCTGTGAGACCTGGCGTGTGCCTTCTCGGGGCCTTGGTGTGCTTGAAACCACTGTCCCACTGAACATCTGGGCAGCAGCACAAGGCAGGCCTGAGGGCAACCAGCCCCTCCTTGGTAACAAAGGGAATGGGTGAAACCCAAGCTCTTACTCCTTAACTAGGCATGAAAAAATGGCAGCAGAGGGGGAGCGGGGAAGCATTTTAAGCCTCCCGAAAAGATACTTTAAAAAAAACCCAATGTGTGTGTCTTTTCCAAGGGGGGTGTTAGAGGGAGTAACAGTGCAGGCCCCCCCTGGGGCTTACCCAGTCGTGGGCCAGGTGGCCTGATGCCCAGTCGTGGGCCGGCCTTCTTGGGCAAGCATAGTAGGATGGGCACAGAGGTATCACCTCAATCGGGAGTGAAAGAAAAGAAATTGGGTCTCCGTCGAAGCAGTTAGACCATTGATGGTGAACCTATGACACACGTGTCAGCACTGACACGCGTAGCCATTTCTGATGACACGCGGCCGCTGAGGCGGCCGCATGCCAAGGATGGAACATTTGCGAAATAATGTTTTTTCCTCAAAGTGACACACTACCCGAGTTATGCTCAGTTTTTTTGGCTAAGTTTGACACACCAAGCTCAAAAGGTTGCCCATCACTGAGCTAGACACAAGGCGCCTCAAGTCATCTTGGAGGGAAGATGGTACAGTTCTCCTCTCAGAGGGGATCCTAGAGCACTTGGCGTCTTGGCCCGGAGTCCCCGGAGTGCAGAGGCTCATGTGCTCCACCTTGTTAGAGATTCAGCCCCAGAGAACAGAGTGAGGAAGGGGCGGGCCACGGGGAGGATACGGCGTCGATCTGGCCGCCACTTGGCGTCGAGCCCAGCCCATGCTTGGGCTCGTAGGGCTGTAGGAAATGACTGCTCCTCAGGACAGTCAGTCGGGAGGGGAAGGGCTGCCTCTCCCGTTAGTCACAGGTCCGTCCCACTGGGCATTAGTGCCCTGCCGATCTGGCTGCACGTGGATAGGCTTGCTTTGTCTCACCCCTCAGTGTGGATTGGAATTCCCCGCGCTGGAAGCAGGAGGTACAGGAAGCCGGGTAGGTCTGGGCACTGTCGGTGGCGCCTTGTGAAGTGGGCAGCTCTCACAGAGCTGGTCACGACAGCAGCGTCTGGGGAAGGAAGAAAAGGCCACAGGCCCAGAGACGGTTGTGGCCGGGAGGCACTGGACCTCACACCTGCATGCACTGCAGTGGGCAGGAGGCAAGATAGCTTTTCTTTTAATATCTGCGGGAGTGGGGGGCTGGGTGGGGTGGGAATCAGGAAGCACCACTGGGTTTTTATGGGGGATGGGGATGAAGGGGAAAGATGCCCAGGTCAGCAACAGCAGCTGCCACTTAGTCCGCTGCGGCCAAACCTCTGGTCAAACTACCCTAGTCTACGAAGAAACCATTCTCTTCGTTGGTCCTGGCCTCCGTGGAGCCCTGCACCTGTCCAGGCCAGGGGAAACGTTCTGTGGCCTTCCCTGTTAATACTGAGCGCCAGGGGTGTGCCTTGTATTGGTGTAGACATGCGATGCTTTTATAAACAAGACCCGTGGCAAGCAATGTATAAGCATAACAGGATGGCTCAGGGTTGGTAAAATTGACACGTGTTGAATAAGCGTGAATTCTCTGACACTGACTACACATTTGAACATTGCTTTGCCCTCTTGAATAGTTAACCCCTTCCTTCCTTGTACTCTTCAGATGTTCAGTTCCTTAGTAAAAGTAGCAACACTGTCTACTACTGTATCTATTGCTATACAACAAGCCACCCCAAATTTAGGGGCTTAAAACAGCAGCCATTTCACTTATGCATAATTCTATGGGTCAATCACTTAAGCCGGACCTGACCGGGACATTCTTCTGGGTGTCATGCCTAGAGCCACTTATGTGGCTACAGTCACCTGGTGGCCCAAATGGGGCTGGGTGGCCTATGATGGCCTCAGACGTCTGGCGTGGGCTGCAGTCAGCTGCTTGGTCGAGGCTGTGCTGTCCAGCATGCTAGCAACTAGCCACGTGTGGTTACTGAACACTTGAAATGTGGTTGGCCTGATTTGAGATGTGTTGTAAATGTAAAATACACACCGGATTCTAAAGACTTAGTAACTATGTCTAATGCAATTTTAATATATATTGATAGGTAATATTTTGAATTTTGGTTAAATAAAATATATTCAAGTTAATTTCACCTGTTTTTATTTCACTTGCTTTTTAGTTTTTTACTATGACTATTAGAAACTTAAAAATTATATATGTGCCTTGCATTATTATATTTCTACTAGAGGCCTGGTGCACAAAATTTGTGCATGGGGGATGGGGCCCTCAGCCCAGTCTGCACCCTCTCCAATCCGGGACCCCTTGGGGGATGTCCAACTGCCGGTTTAGGCCCGATCCCGGGGATTGGGCCTAAACTGGCAGTCGGACATCCCTCTCACAATCCTGTACCGCTGGCTCCTAATCGCTTACCTGCCTGCCGGCCTGATCACCCCTCACTGCCTCTGCATGCTGGCCTGATCACCCCTAACTGCTCCCCCCCCCAGCCAGGTCACCCCTTACTGCCCACCCTGCTGACCTGGTCACCCCCAACTGCCCCCCTCTGCCTGCCTGGTTGCCCACGCAGCCTGCTGTTCAGTCGTTTGGTCGTCCCTCACTAACCCCCCTGCTGGCCTGGTCATAGGCAGCCATCTTATGAAGGCGTGAGGGTTAATTTATATATTACCTCTTTATTATATAGGATTGGATAGTGTTGTACCATCTGAATGAAACATATAGTTGTAGTACAAGCGGAGCTATGGCTTATTTTTCACCGTTTACACATAAAAATGATGAAATAGATGAAATAGACTTATGGCGCTACCTTTCACCTCTGGCCCATTCGTTTCATTCTGATAGAAGAAGGATCTAGAATCATTTAAGGATGGGGGAGCCTGGGTTTGGAAGCATTCTTGTTGTGTAAAGGAGGGAAACAAAAGCTCGGGGGTTAGGTGACTTGGGGAGAACTGGAAGCCAGGATTCCTGCTGCCCAGGGCTTGGCTGTGCTGCTCATGCCCTTCACTGATGCTCGGTTGAATCAGTGGACCATCTGCTTCTCCAGTTCAGGTACTTTCCTCTTTCCAGACACCCCAAAACCTTCACTGACCCTATCACACATACCATGCCTTCATGCCACAGGCAGCCAGACATTTGATACTCAACCCCAAGCACCAGAAGCAGATGCAGTAGCTCGGAGTCCTGCTCCTCCACATCCTGCTGGAATCGGCTGATGTGCATTCACCCAACCTGACCGGGTGGGACAAGACTGGAGCAGGGCACCCACACCAACCTGGAACCAGGAATGAGAAGTAAGACTGTCGTTCCGGACCGTCACTGGGCTGGGCGAAAGCACATCCACCTAGCCTTTTGACCCAAATGCTCCGAGGCCCCGGGAAGTCTGCAGCTTCTGCGGCCACAGCAAAGCAGAAACTGTACCAACACCTTGTAGAAAGAAGCTCAAAGATAAATACAGCTGGGCAGTAGGAAAACAACGACCAGTTTTGTAGTGATCCAGTGGAGACTTGAACTAAAGCACGAGTAGTAAGGAACAGAGTGAGTAGACACTAAGGAGCCAAAAGAGAGAGGAATGCTGGATGATGGTGCCGTCCCCTGATCATGTGACCAGAGGGAGGAGGGGCGGGGCAGGGTTGGCAGAGAATGTCCTGGGCTTTGTGTTTTTAAGGCACCTGGGGAGATCCAAGTGAAGGTGGCGAGTAAACAGCTGGAAATAAGGATTTAATTGTGCGAGAGAAGGAAGGACAAGAGAAGTGGACATGGAGTCGCTATTCAGTAGGAAGTGGTTGAAACCACTGGTGGAGATAAGATTCTCCAGGGGGACTGTGGAGACTAGGAGGGCACTGCTGAGAGGGAGACCCTGGGAAATGGCTGTGTTTGAAGTGCAGGGAAAGGAAGCAGGATCTTTGAAGGAGACCAAGAAGTAATCTAGCAACAGGGCCTCGACCTGGAATTGCCAAAGAGAAGGAGGAAGACTCCTAGACCATAGTGGGCCGTGTGCTTTTTATCATCTTATTCCCCAAAGGTCCTTGAACAGAGAGGACAGGCCACGAATGGTGGTTGTAAGTTGCGTGGGCCACGTTGCACGGCACCGATTTGAGCCGCATGGAGCTACTACTTCCTGGGCTGCTCAGCCATTTTAGGCCTCGCCCCCTCTGCCAGCATCTGCCCCTTCCTTCCTCTTGTTCACTAAGTCCAGTATGCAGCAAGAACTGTGTTGCCCAATTACACATTCCAGGGTCTTCGTAAAAGCCAGGGCAGACGATCTCACCAATTACCATTTGCCTGCCTTCGGGTGACTGCGCAGAATGCCCAGATAACAGGCTTCAAATGACATTTCATTCCCTCTCGTCATAAACATTCTGAAGGCAGTGGTTCCGGGTTCGGGGCAGGACTGCAGTTACAAAGGACCCCGGCTTTTTTCTCTTTCCACTTTGGTGAATCAGTGGACCATCAGCTCGTAGTCCCGAGATTTATCGCCTCATGGTTATGAGATGGCAGCCATATTTCCAAATATCATGTTCTGAAATAGCCAAGTTCTTGGTAGGAGTACAATGTCAGGCCTATACTGTTGGTTGGTGTTTTTTTGTTTTTCTGTTTTTTATCCTTATCTGAAGATATATATGTTTGTTTTTGTTAAGAGTGAGAGAAGAAGGGAGAAAAAAACATCGATCGGTTGCCTCCCATATGCACCCCCAACTAGGGATGGAACCCGCAACCTAGGTATGTGCCCAACTGGGAATAGAACCCACAGGCTTTTTGGTGTACAGGTACGATGCTCCAACCAGCTGACCCACCCAGCCAGGGCCTGTACTGTGTTTTGACAGAGAAAATAATCTTTGTCAGAAGCTTCCCCAGCTCACTTCCTCTTGTGCTTAATTGACCAACTCGGCCATACGCTCATCCCTAAACCAAGCACTGGCAAAGAGAAATGGTATTACCATGCTGGCTTAGCCAAGTCATGGCTTATCCCTTGGAGCTGGAGGAAGACCCATCTCCCTGAACATGGTACCACCAACAACCAAAAAGAAACCGGGGTCTTATACATGAGGGAAGAAGGAGGGAATGGCTGTTGGGTAGCAAACCAATGGTGTCTTCTATACCCATATTTTTGGTCCTTGTAACATGGGTTTGCAAACATTTAATTCAACATTTATTGAGTGCTTGCTACATGTCAAGAACAGTTATTTCACCACCGGTCAAATTTTAAAGTGAGTAGATCCTCTTCCTACCACCTCCTGTTGGCCTCTGTTATCCACAGAGGTCTTTCCTGCTTGAAAACTGGACCAACTCTCTAAGTCCTGCTCAGTTCTAAACCGATCTTGCGGTCAGTTCCCTCCCGTTTTTGGTGGGTGTAGCTACCTCTGTGTGCTCTCTTTTTTTCCCCCTACCCCTCTCTCCCACCTTGTGTCTTGCATTATTCCATTCTTCAGGAGTCATCTGTTCACCTCTGCTGACTGTCCCCACTATGGACACAGTCCCTGGCTCAGAAAGTTCCCGTGAGTCCCCATGCCTGCTGCACGAAGTCTCGGGCCTGACGGGATGTCTTCGTAGCCACTAACAGTGTTGCCTCTGCAGAGGTGACCTGGGTGAGAGAGGGTGTTGAGGGGTCCATTAACATCAGCTCTGTTACTTGAGTCTTTCGCTGCAAGAATGTATTGTGTTATTTGCATGATTAAACAAACAAAACAAAAAGCTTTTAGCCTAGCATCCAGAACTTTCCGCATTCCAGCTCCTCTCCCACTATTCAACATGAACCTTCCTCTCCATCCAGTTGGCATCCTTCCTGTCCCAGAGCCTGGAATTGCTCCTTAAAACCCAGTATCAAATGACACACGCCTTTCTGTCCTGACTCACCTCATTGCTACACCTTCTCTGAGCTTCCAAGACCTAAACTTGGAACGCCTTACCAACAACCCATTTCACCCCCTGCAGCCCCCACACCTCCCCACAGACCTCCTATGGGCTCTTCCTTCTCTGCGCTCCTGGTGCACCTTGCTGTTGTACACCAGGTCTCCAAACACGTCCGCCCCTTTGTGTCATCAGCCTGCTCTTTGGGTGCTGCCGAATGGAGCATCCATTCCCACTGCCTCTATTCAGTCACTCTGATTCTTCTGATGACACTAAATGTGGCTGGGGTGACAGAGACAGGATTTCCATCGCAAAATGGGCTTTAAGATGTGAGAAATGCATTGCCTATCAACTAGAACACCTGAACTATTCATTTGGCTTTCAGATGTTTACTTCCTGCTAATATCTCTGATATTGGAGCCTAGAAGCATTACTTAAATGCCACATTGTTACTATTTCCTATTTATCAGACCCTCATAACAAGATAATAAAGGGACATTATTGGCCCTGGCCTGGTAGCTCAGTTGATTAGAGAGTCATCCCAATACGCCAAGATTGTGGGTTTGATCTCTGGTGAGGGCACATACAAGAATCAACTAATGAATGCATAAATAAGTGGAACAACAAATTGATGTTTGTTTCTCTCTCTCTCTTCTCTCTCTCTCTCTCTCTCAAAATCAATCAATAAATAAAAAAGAAATGCCATCTTTATAAAAAAATGAGACAGTATCATATATTTTTCAATAAATATCTGGTGGTTTGATTTTAATACTAGTTCCTTATATTTTCTTCGTTGCTATATTTTCAAAACAGCACCCACAGACTTGCTCATTTTTTAAATACTTCAGACCCCACCTTTGAATTTCAGGGTTGATGTTTTCAGCCCCCCCCTTATGCAACTGACTCCTCTGAGCCCATAGTCACCTGCATGGAGGTACAGCATCTTCAAGAGCCTTCTCCGGGTTTCAGTTTCCTCTCTCATCTCTAGGAGGTTGGGGATGAAGGGGATGGGTTCTGCAGAGGGGACAGGTCACCTGGAAATGGCCCGGTCACTGGTTCCCTTGAGGTCATGTTGTTTAGAAGCTTCTGAACTGCACTCACCTCTGCCCACTCTCTGGTCGGAAGGAGAGAACATAGAGTGGGCCAAAAGGAATGAAACGGAGGCAGGACGGCCAGAGCGGGGATCAGGAAAGCTGAATGCGGAGAACCCAGGTCCAAGGCCTGACATCCCGAAATTAGTGGGAGGGGAGCATTGCAGCTGGTGGAGTTCAGTCATTGTGTTCTGAGCAGCATGTGGCTGGCATTTAGACAGGCCCAGAATGTGAATTCCTGCGGCGGAGGCAGGAGCACAATCCTGCCTTGTTCCAGTCCGTTGAGGACTCAGGAAAGAGTTTTTAAAACAATGCCCTCCTTCCTGGGCTGTCACTTGCTTGTTTGCTCTGAGGATTTCTCAGTAACTCTTTGGTCTCTGTTGTTTGTGTTTGGAGTCCGCTCCCAGCCACAGTGGGGATTGGTAGAAGGGAGACTTTGGGTTTCTACGAACGGCTGGTGGTGCATTCATGGTGCCATTCTACTTATGTGGGACTCACGAAGGGCCACGGATCAGGGTCGCTCCTTCCTTTGTTCCTCTAGACATCCGCTCAGCAAACACGTTCCAGGCCTTGGTTGCGTGTCCAGGACCATTCTGGGAACTATGTGGGGTGGAAAAGAAGTAAAAGGCATGGTTCTGGCCTCAACAATCTGTAGTCAGCATATAATAATATCACGAATAATAATGGCTGACACCACTTACTTAATGTGTCAGCCATTCTTGAGGAGTCTTTTTGACAAGGGGTTTCTTTACTCTGACCAGGAAACCAGGCAGAGCCACTACAGCTATTACTCAGTTTAAGCATCAAACATTTCTTGAGTGCTTCTTGTCTAGGCACAGTGCTAGGGGCTGGGGTAGGGAGCTAAGTCTGGCAGGAGAGACAGGTAACATTGAACAAGTCATTACACGTGTGCAAGGGTGCCTGGCCACACTCAAGGGTGCATGCTCTTCTCAGCAGCAGCACATCACCTGGAACTTCTTCTTTTTTAAAAAAATATATTTTATTGATTTTTTTACAGAGAGGAAGGGAGAGGGATAGAGAGTTAGAAACATCGATGAGAGAGAAACATCGATCAGCTGCCTCCTGCACACCTCCTACTGGGGATGTGCCTGCAACCAAGGTACATGCCCTTGACCGGAATTGAACCTGGGACCTTTCAGTCTGCAGGCCGACTGAACTGCTCTATCCACTGAGCCAAACCGGCTAGGGCACCTGGAACTTCTTAGAAATAAATAATAAATGGAGGTAACCAATGGAGAGCCCCCCCGCCCCTCCCCCCCCTCCCCCCCCCGCCCAGGTGCTGCATTTTAATGAGATTCGTGGGTGATGTATTTCTCTGCACATTGAAGTTGGGATTTAGCTTGGTCTGAAGTAGAGGAGGAAGGAAGGCCTGTCCAAGGCAGTGGCTTTTTATCTGAGGTGTGATGCGGACCCAGCAGGAAAGGAGATGATGGGGGCGCAGAGCAGCCTGTGGGCCTCTGGGACTGTGAGTCCAGGATGACAGCCGAGCGTGGGGAGGCCGGGCGCTGGGGGAAGGCCTCGCAGACCGGGGTGGCTACTTAGACCCAGTGAGAATGGGCTGAAGAGCAGCACTGTCCCCAGTTTGTAGCGGAGGGAACCATTGCTCAGGCCACACAGCTAGCTGGTAACTCTCTGGTAAACTAGTAAGAGCTGGAATTATATCCAGGTCTCTAGTTCCAGGACCCATTTTCTGAATCGCTACATTATTTTGTCGCCTCGGGACATTAAGAAGATAAAATATAAGAAGATACAGTTTTAATGCATCTCTGTATAATCTAGGAGTTGAAGAATCATGTAATGGCTTCAATAAAATAAGAGGAGTAAATTTGCAATAAAATGAATGAACCAAGAGGTGATATATATTCCATCTGAGCCGTGTCCCCCCTGAGTTTCTTAGGAGATACCGTATTAAAGGAGACACCATAAGTTATGTAGGTAACTCTGGTTATCTGAAAAAATGAAGTAGGCTCCTTTCTCAGAAAGAACCTTTTTCTTTTTCCCGTTATTAAACTGCAAGAGGAAGTATGGGGCGATTACTTGTGAGGATAAAGCACTCTGATTAAGCTAGTGTTTAATCAGATTCCTTCCCTGCGCTGCGGGGCTGAGCGAGCCTGGTACCGTCTAGTCCAGTGATGGCGAACCTATGACACGCGTAGCCATTTCTGATGACACGTGGTCGCTAAGGCGGCCACATGCCGAGGATGAAACATTTGCTGCTCCTGAGGTGAAACATTTGCTGCTCCTGAGGATGAAACATTTGCAACTAAAGTCTTGGAGTTAGTTTTTTCCTCAAAGTGACACACTACCCGAGTTATGCTCAGTTTTTTGGCGAAGTTTGACACACCAAGCTCAAAAGGTTGCCCATCACTGGTCTAGTCCATCTGCTCAGGTGTGACCCGGCAGCAGAGCTCATGGGCCTGAGGGCAGGAGGGAGGGGCCGGGAAGCACAGGAGACCAAGCGCAGCCTGTGGCTCTGCGTCTCAGTCCACATGTGAGATTTGGGCACTGGCACCAGCTCAGAGGATCAACTGAGATGCCCAGTCCCCTCCGAGGAGACTCTCCAGGCCCTGTGTGGCTCACTGATTTCTAAGCTCAGGTTGGCCAGGCCAGCCACTGCAGGGAGCAGTGCAAGCAGACCCTGACCTCGGGGCTGGGGGAGGTTAAAGGAGGAGATGGGAGCCCTGGGGCTTTGGGGATTCTAAAGCTATTGGAGGTATGACCTTTAACCTTGGGGAGCTTCCAGTCTAATGGGAGAGGCGCAGCTCCTGCCTTCAGACAGCTCCAAGGTCGGGGGAGCCACAGCTCCCGGGTTAATGAAGTCCAGACAGAAGGCGAGAAACATGCCTGCCCCAAGGAGAGACAGCAGCCATAGACTAGGAAGAGCACGGTGGTCTGTCTAGCTTAGACTCTGAGTTACCAAAGCCGTAAAAGGCCACAGCGCTCCTGGCTTCTCGCTGCCACCGGGGACTTTGGAATATGTCCGCTCGCTCCTCCTTACCGTGTCCCGACCAGCCGCAGAAGCAGCAGGTGCTCATCGCACCTGCAAAATGAGAAGCAGGGATCTGCCGATTCTTATTTTATTTATTTTAATTTAATTTTTAAAATATTTGTTATTGATTTTTTTAGAGAGAGAAAGGGAGGGGGAAAGGGAGAGAGAAACATTGATGTGAGAGTGGAATTTCAATTATCTGCCTCCTGCACGCCCCCTACTGGCGACTGATCCCACAACCCCCACATGTGCCCTGACCAGGAATTGAACTGCCAACCTTTTGGTATACAGGTGATTCGCAACCAACTGAGCCACAGTGGCCAGGGCTCTGCCCATTTTAAAATGAGATTGTTTGTTGTTGTTGTTCAGTTGTATGAGTTTTTAAACTATATTTTGGATATTTTAATCCCTTATCAGTAGTATCATTTGCAAATACCTAGGTCAGTGATGGGCAACCTTTTGAGCTTGGTGTGTCAAACTTCGCCAAAAAACTGAGCATAACTCGGGTAGTGTGTCACTTTGAGGAAAAAACATTATTTCACAATATTTATAGTTTAAATAACATAAATGTATAATTGTTATATATAATTGTATTTAATAAACCAAAAACTAAATATTTAACTTACCTGCTTAGTGACTTCTTTGTTCATCCGTCAGTCAGTTTCTTTTGTTGGTCTTGATATTATTTAGCTTGTGTGGGGTGCCGTGAACTAAGATAAGTGAGGGGGAGGGGGAATTCTTTAACTAACCTGCCTATTAGTGACTTTTTTGTTGCTGAATTTCATTGGCTAAATCTTCAATTGAAGGTTGGTATTTTGTACACTTCAGGCCCAAGCAAGTGCTACTAACTTCATCTGTCAATCTGTTTCTTTTGTTGGTTTTGATATTAACACTGAGAATAAGGCCTCACAAAAGTATGTAGAGGGAAAAATTGTGAGTAAAGCCATTGCTATATTTTTCAGGGTGCTAAAAGTGTCTGGTAGTCGGTTCCAGGCACTCCAAATTTCCTGTTCTTAGTGGCACTCCTCTTGATTCTCCAAGCAGCACCTTTCCAGATTCTCAAGCTTTGACCTCAAGTCAACAAACACCTGAGCCCAGATACTGTCTTGAAATTCTGCAAGTTGCATCTCCAAATCACCAATTTGCATCCATTGGAAACCATTTAATTCCAAACTACTGTAGACTACTACATCAGGATACTTAATTATTTTTATGGTCTGTTCTAGACTTCTAAATTGACTAAATCTATCACTAAACTCGTCAAGTAACAAGTCTAAAACATGCTGGTACTTCATATGCAAGAGTTCCATTTCATTTTGAACAGCTGCACTGGCCTTCTCAAAATACTTTGTTACTCGAGGAAAATACTTATAAGTTTTAATTTCTACATCTCGCTTGAAAATTTTAACATTACTTTCAAAAGCTTTTATGTATCCAAACATAATGTCAATACTTTTGCCAAAACCTTGTAACTTTAAGTTCAGTTCATTAATATGAACAGAGAGATCTGTAAAAAACATCAGGGTGTTGACCCACTTATCATCATTAAGCTGAGGAAAGTTTCCCAGATCCTTATCGTCAAGAAATACCTTAATTTCTTCAAAGCACTCCACAAAGCACTCAAGAACTTTGACTCGGCTCAGCCATCTTACATTATTGTACATCAGCAGTCCACTGTAGGTGGAATCAACCTCCAGTAAAAGTGCCGAAAATTCTCTCTTGTGAAGGGGGCAAGCAGCTATTAAATTAACTATTTTTGTAACAACTGACATTAAGTCGTTTAAGTCAGTGAATCCTGCCTTGGCACATAAAGCCTTCTAATGAAAAGGCACAATTGGATATCCAATAGCTTCTGTAAACAATTTGACAAATCCGACTTTTCCCCCCACCATATTTGGTGCCCCATCTGTCGTCACTGACACAACTTTAGAGATATCATTGCTTAGGTCACGAAATGTTTGTATAACAACCTTACATATTTCGCTTCCTGATTTACTTGTTGACACTGATACTAACTTTATCAACTCTTCTCTCATTGTGAGACCATCAGAATATCGACCAATAATGGCCAACTGAGCATGTGATGTGACATCAGTAGTTTCATCAAGAGAGATAAAAAAATATTTACACTTCCTTATGTCTCTCTTTAATTGATGTTGTACATTTGTGTTCAGTCTCATTATTCGGTCTTTTATGATAGTTCTACTGAGTGGTAACTCAGATATTCTCTTAATAATTGCATCTTTATTCTGCATATTGTGAAATAGAACTGGTGCACATCTTAGGAGAGTTTCTTTAATAAATTCTCCTTCACTGAGCACTTTTCCATGCTGAGCTATAGAGTGAGCAATGCTCAAACTTGCAGATGTTAAATTTGTAGAGCCTTTCATAAATTTAAGGATGGAATTAGATTGGCTCTTATAAAGGTGTAGCTGCCTGGAAATGTATTCCTTCCTTTCATCCTCACTTTTTTCCAAGAGCTGGGAATGATTAGTTTCAAAATGTCTATTTATATTCCACGTTCTGCTTACTACCGTTTCAGTACATAGAACGCAAAATGATCTGCCATTTTTTTCTATAAAGCCATACATCTCGGTCCATGTCTCTTGAAAGGGTCGGCCACTGCTACTACCACTTCCTTTACTTAACCTTAGTTTTTTATTTTTGGGGTTCTCCATCAGGGGGGCAGTGACAGAAGATAGAATTATAGATAGCTTGTTAGGCCTGCAGGCAATTAGGGGTTAACTAGCCTAACTAACCACAAAATGGTGCATATAACTGTCTTTTAGGAAAGGGCAGGGTTAATAAGCAGAAATAGGGGTTAATAAGGATACACAATAGTAATAGTGGTGAAATGGAGTCTGCATTATGGAGCAAGATGGTGTTCCTTACATGAATTAAAATGGCTGCCACTATTTCTAATGGTAGGAAATGGCACCCATAGCACGCCACAAACCCTCGCCTCTCCCAGCCTCCCCCTCACTTATCTCAGTAATGATGGATTAGAAATCCATGACACCCCAGAATAGTAGATGATGGTTGCTGTGGTTAACTGTTATTTGGCTACTGGTAATGGCAGGGCCCCCAGAGATGCGTCCCCCGCTGCGTTCCGCTGCTCCCTGCTCTGCCGGTGGAAGTGAGGGCAAAGATCCCAGCTTAACCGGAAGTCCCAGAACTAGACGCTCTGTGCCGGACTTCTGTTGTTTGGGCCTACAGACCTCCGGCACAGAGTGTCTAATAGGGGAGGATGAAACATTTGTGACTCGAGTCTTGGAGTTAGAGTCTAACTCCAAGATAGAGTCTAACTCCAAGACTCGAGTCGCAAATGTTTCATCCTCAGGAGCAGCAAATGTTTCATCCTCGGCATGCGGCCGCCTCAGCGGCCGCTTGTCATCAGAAATGTCTACGTGTGTCAGTGCTGACACGCATGTCAGAGGTTCACCATCACTGTCCTAGGTTGTCCAATTTGGTGGCATGTAGCCTTTCACAATATTCTTTTATAATCCTTTGTATTTCTGTGGTATCCATTGTAACTTCTCTCCTTTATTTCTGATTTCATTTATTTGAGTCTTTTCTCTGTCTTCCTTAGTATGTCTAGTTAAATGATTATCAATTATTTATCTTTTCAAAGAACAAGCTCATCATTTTATTTTTTTCTATTGTCTCTTTATTCTCCATTCATTTATTTCCACTCTGATTTTTGTTATTTTATTTCTTTTACTGACTTTGGCCTTTGTTTGTTCTTCTTTTTCTAATTATTTAATGTGTGGTGTTAGATTGCTTATCTAAGTTTTTTTTTGTTTTGTTTCTTGAGCTATGCCTGTATTACTATAAACTTCCCTATTGGTCCTGCTTTTGCTGCATCCCCAAGATTTTGGTATGTCATATTTTCATTTTCATTTGTCTCTATGTATCTTTTTATTTCTTCTTTTATTTCTTTGTTGACCCAATAGTTATTCAGCAGCATGCTGTTTAATGTCCATATTTTTGTGATTTTTCCAGCTTTCTTCTTGTAGTTGATTTCTCATTTCTCTTTTTTGTTTGTTTGTTAATCCTCACCCAAGCATATTTTTTCCATTGATTTTTCAAGCGAGTGGAGAGGATGGGGAGAGACAGAGAGAGAAACATCAATGTGAGAAAGATATACCAATTGGTTGCCTCCCGCACGCACCCCAACCAGGGCCGAGGATCGAGCCTACAACCGAGATACGTGCCCTTGACTAGAATAGAACCCGGGACCCTTCAGTCCACGAGCTGACGCTATAACCACTGAGCCAAACCAGCTAGGGCTTGATTTCTAATTTCATACCAGGTGGTTGGAATGATGCTTGTTGTGATTTCAGTCTTAAATTTATTGAGACTTGTATTGTATCCCAACAGATGCTTTATTCTTGAGAATGTTCCATGTGCACTTGAGAAGAATGTATTCTGTCCCTTTGGGATGGAAAGTTCTGTGTATATATATCTATTAAGTCCATCTGGTCTAATGTGTCGTTTAAGGCTTTGTTGACTTTGTGTCTGGATGCTCTATTCATTGGTGTAAGTGGGATGTTAAAATCTTCTACTATTATTGTGTTGCTGTCTATTTCTCCTTTTAGATCTGTTCATAATTGCTTTGTATATATATTAGTGCTACCAAATTGGGTGCATATACATTAATAAATGTTATGGTTTTTTATTAATTGTCCCCTTTATTATTATAAAATGTCCATAATTGTCTCTCATTACCTTTTATATCTTGAAATCAATTTTATCTGATACTAGAGGCCCGGTGCATGAAATTGGTGCACGGAGGGGGGTTGTCCCTCAGCCCAGCCTGTACCCTCTCCAATATGGGACATCCCTCTCACAATCTAGGACTATTGGCTCCCAACTGCTTGCCTGCCTGCCTTCCTGATTGCCCCTAACCGCTTCTGCCTGCCAGCCTGATCACCCCCTAACCACTCCGCTGCCAGCCTGTTTGCCCCCAACTTCCCTCCTCTGCCAGCCTGGTCACCCCTAACTGCCCTCTCCTGCAGGGTTGATCACCTCCAACTGCCCTCCCTTGCAGGCTTGGTCCCTCTCAACTGCCCTCCCTTGCAGGCCTGGTGCCTCCCAACTGCCCTCTCCTGCTGGCCATCTTGTGGTGGCCATCTTGTGTCCACATAGGGGCAGGATCTTTGACCACATGGGGGCAGCTATATTGTGTGTTGCAGTGATGATCAATCTGCATATTACTCTTTTATTAGATAGGATAGAGGCCTGGTACAGGGGTGGGGGCCAGCTGGTTTGCCCTGAAGGGTGTCCTGATCAGGGTGGGGTTCCCTTGGGGTGTGGGGCGGCCTGAGCGAGAGGCCTGTGGTGGTTTGCAGGCCGGCCACGCCCCTGGCAACCCAAGTGGAGGCCCTGGTATCTGGAATTTATTTTCCTTCTACAATTGAAACTTTGTAGCCTGGAGCAGAGCCAAGCCTGGGACTCACTCAGAGGCCGGCAGCCATTTGTGCTTGGGTTATAATTGAAACTTTGTTGCTTTAAGCAGGTGGGCCCGGCCAGGGTGTGCGGAAAGCTTTGCTTCCCCTGTTGCCGGCGGCAACCCTGGCCTGCTCTCTCAAGCTCCATTCTGCCGCCATTTGTTTGAATTTGTTTACCTTCTATAATTGCAACTTTGTAGCTTGAGTGGAGGCTTAGGCCTGGCAAGGGCAGGCAGAAAGCTTGGCTTCCTCTGTTACCTAGGAAACCTTGCTCTCTGTGGCTGTAGCCATCTTGGTTTGGGTTAATTTGCATGCTCGCTCTGATTGGATGGTGGGCGTGGCTTGTGGGCGTGGCTTGTGGGTGTGTTGGAGGTGTGGTCAATTTGCATATTTGTCTATTATTAGATAGGATAAGTATGGCTATCCCCACTTTTTCTGGATATCATTTGCTTATAGTGTCATCTACCACCCCTTCACGTTGAGCCTGTGTTCATCTTTGGAGCTGAGATGAGTCTCCTTCAGGCAACATATAGTTGGTCTTGTTTTTCATCCATCTAGCCACTCTGTGCATCTTGATTTGTGAGTTCAGTCCATTTACAGTTAGGACTTACTATAGCCGTTTTATCTTTTGCTTTCTGATGCTCTATGCTGCATTGTTTATTTTCCCTTGCGTTTCTGTCTGCTATTTTAGTTTGGTGGTTTTCTTTGATGTTTTTCTCATTTCTTTTTTTTTGTTTGTTTGTTTGTTTGTTTGTTGTTTCATATCTCAGCTCTGGGTTTTTGTTTTGTGGTTACCATGAGGTTTGTATAAAACGTCTCATAGATAAAATAGTTCTTTTTCTTCTGACAGCATTTTATCTTCATTCACCTATACAAGTTCTGTTCTTTTCCTCTTCCCCTTTTATATCTTGCTGTCACAAATTATTCCTTTTTATATCTGCATTCATTATCAAAAGCAGTAACTCTAGTTGTATTTAATGCTTTTATCCCTTTAACCTTAATGTTATAGTTAAGTGTTTAATATCCTGTTTTGATATAGAGTCACACTTCCCTGCTGCTGTCTGTCTGTCTCATTACTCAGTGTTTTGTGTATTTTTGTCTTTGGTTTCAGTAGAAGAATGCCTTTCAACATTTTTTTGCAGTGCAGGTCTTGTGGTAGTAAATTCCCTCAGCTCTTGTTTGTCTGGGAAAGCCTTTATTTCTCCTCCATATCTGCAGGATGGCTTTATTGATATGTTATTCTTGGCTGGTGATTTCTATCTTTCAGTATTTTGAATATATCATTGCACTCTCTCTTGGCCTGTAGAATTCTGGTGAGAAATCTGATGGGATTAGTGTCGTTTTTTATTTTTTCCTTTACTGCCTTGAGAATTGTCATTAACTTTAAAAAAAAATCCTCACCCGAGGACATCCTTAAAGAGAAGAAGGGAGAGACAGAGATAGAGAAACATAGATGTAAGAGAGAAACATCAATCAATTTTTTTCTGTACGCATCCCAACCAGGGATCAGACACGCAACTCAGGTATGTACCCTGACCGGGAATCAAACCAGCAACCCCTTGGTGCACAAGATGATGCTCAATCAACTGAGCCACTCCAGCGGGGCTTATCATTAACATTTGACAGTCTCTTGGAGAATGTCATTTTTTTGCATTGAGATAATTAGGTGTTCTGCTAGCTTCTTACATTTGATTGTTCAGTTCCTTCCCTAGGTTGGAAAGTTCTCATCAAATATGTCTTTGAATAGGCTCTTTATATCTGGAATGCCCAGTATCATTATGTTGCCCTTTCTAGTGGAGTCAGGTAGTTCTTGTAGAGTTCTTTCATTTTTAAAACATCTTGGTTCTCTCTCTTCTTCCATCTGAATCATTGCTAGATGTCTATCTTCAAGCTCTCTAATTCTGTCTTTCATACGGTCTGCCCCCTTTCCAGTGCCTCTAATGCATTCTTTATCTCATTTATTGAGTTCTTCAATTCCAGAAAATCTGTTCGGTTCTTTTCTTTTTTTAAAAATAATTTCAATCTCTTCTGTTCATTAATTTTATTCATGAGCTCTTTGATCTGCTTTTTTGAATTTTCTTGTATTTCATTGAGATTTTTTTTTTTTATGAATGCTATTTTGAATTCTCTATCATTTAGATCACAATCTTCCATGAATTTGGTTTCTAGGGAATTTTCATTTTCTTTCTGTGTTGTTGTTTTACCTTAGCTATTCGTGGTGCTTGATGAATTGTTCATATGCCAGCACATTTGAAGTAGGGAACGCTTTTCTTACTTAGGTACTGTTTTGATTTTAACAATTCAGCAGTCTGCTAATTCGAGGTCCTTCTTTTGTGTTCCAGGAGATGGTGCTATAGTGCAAGTTTTTGTTTTCTCTTACCTGGGCTACTCGCACCTCCTGGGGGGAGGAGGGAACATCACTGTGGTCATGGAGGAGGTGCTGCCTGGGTGACTGGGGTGGCGAGTGTCCTTGCCGTGTCTGAGTTGCCTCGGCCTTGGGTCCTCACCACGTTGGTTGGGGGATGTGGCAGGTGAGGGGAAGCTGGTTCATAAGCCCTCTGCACTGCTGCTTTATTCTCTCTGGCTCCTAGTGTAGCCGGGAGGCCATAGATGATGCTACCAGGCTCTGCTGCTAGCAGTTGGGGGAGGGAGACAGAGTCTCAGGTGCTGACACTGCCTCTACCCCGCTCATCAGTGTGGGGGCCACATCCCAACTTCCCCTCTGCTACTGCATAAGCTGGGGCCACAAGCACAGCCACAGGGGCTGGGGAACTGAATCTGTGGGCACCATTCCTGTCCTCCCCTCATCCTGCCTCCCCTATGCGTTCCAATTTGCTCACCTTCAGAGGCACTGATGTGTGGATCTCTCAGGTGTGCTAGTGTGTTGAGCAGAGGAACCTTTGTTGGGTTGTAGATGTCTAACTAGTTGTAGATTTAAAGGGGACGTCTCACTCCATCATGAGGCTCCTGTCACTCTTACAGTGTTACATTTGAAGGGGACATGGATAGACACCCTTCCCTTTTCCTCTCACAGGGTTGTGGTGCTGGTAATATTGGGGTGGGAGGAGAGAGGGGTCATACATGAAAACAAAAGTTTATTAAAATATAAGAGATTCATATGAGCCAGAATAAATGTGGAGTTAATTTGGCTGTATCTATGAGAGAAAGAAAAGGTGGGAATAGCAGTGGTTCCAGTTGCCTTGCATCCCATGCTCCTCCCCTCTGGCCCTGGGTAGGGCTAGTCTTGGTTTGAGTGGCCGCTCCCCATGTGCGTGTGGCTGGGACAGGAGTGATGTTCCACCTCTCTCTGCATCAGAAGAACCCCGTTCTCACTTGTTCGCTTGTTCTGTGGAGGAAGTCACTGCGATACAGTTGGGAATCCAAGCAGCATCTAATGACACCAGTGTCTCCCACATCCTGATTGCAGCTCGGCCTCTGTAGAGTGCGCCCTCGGCCCCTCCTGGCCGTCAGGTCGTGGCCTTCCAGACTGTTCCGCCTGAAGCAGCCTGTCTTTCATTGCATCTTTCTGCTCAGGTCCCAGTCACAGGACCGGGGTCCAGTTACCTGCCTTATTTTCCTCAAGAAGAGATAGTGCATACGTCAAAACATTTCTCTCCCTGGGTCCTGTTCTCAGTACCAATTGTGTCTGATTCGTGGAATATTTTAAACCAAGACGTATATGATATATAAACTAAGTATAGTTGCACCTTCTCCCGCCCCCCCACTTGGGAATAATAACAATTTTCTGAGATAATTACAAAGAGAACGTTTTAAAGCAATCCCTTGTGCAGTTTGCTCATCTTTGTATCTTCCACAGGGTCTTTCACAGAGTTGTTTTTTTGCTGGATTGCTGTGAACATATGGCATAAAGGGGGTGTGGGTTTTGCTAATTATATAGTCTTATTGCAGATTTGCTTATTTTGCCTGCTGTGTAATATAATATTTCATTGTTTGACTCTAATGCCGTTTAATTACCAGTGTCTCTGTTGATGAACTTTGGGGCTTTTTCTAGGTTTTTGCTGTGGTGTCTAGTGCTGCAAGGAACATTTGGTACATGTAAAGAGTGGCTCATGGATGTATATCTAGGAGTAGATTTGCTAAATGATAGTTTGCGAATATTCAATTTACAAGGTAATGTAAAGCTTTTTCCAACGTGGTTGTACCCTTAGAGATGCATAAGAGACTGGATCTTCAACCTCTTTCAGCACTTGATATAAGTCAGACTTAATAACTTTTGCCAATTGAATGAATATAAATTGATATCTCATTATGGCCTTGATTTGTATTTCCCAGATCACCACTGTGTATTCCTGTTTTTCTCCTGCTTTTATTTTGATTGGTTTATTTACGTAAAGAAGTTCTTTCTTTCTTCCTTTCTTCCTTTCTTTCTTTTCTTTTCTTCTCTTTCTTTCTTTCTTTCTTTCTTCTTTCTTTCTTTCTTTCTTTCTTTAATTTAAAGGTTGAGATTTAACTCTTTTTTAAAATATATTTTTTATTGATTTTAGAGAGGAAGGGAGAGGAAGAGAGGGATAGAAACATCAATGATGAGAGAGAATCATTAATTGGCTGCCTCCTGCATACCCCCCCCCTGGGGATCGAGCCCACAACCCAGGCATGTGCCCTTAACCGGAATCGAACCTGGGACTTTTCAGTTTGCAGTCCGACGCTCTATCCACTGAGCCAAACTGGCTAGGGCATTATTTATTTATTTTTAAATTATAGTTAACATACAGTATTATATTCGTTTCAGATAAACAACAGAGCAATTAGACATTTTTATACCTTACAGAGTTATCACCCCATAAGTCTAGTACCCATCTGGCACCACACATCGTTATTACGATATTATTGACTATATTCCCTATGCTGTACTTTACATCCCTGTGACTAATTTTATAGCTGGAAGTTTATACTTTCTAATCCCTTTCACCTTTTTCACCATTCTGCACTCCCCATCCCCTTCTGGCAACCATCAGTTTGTTCTCTGTATCTATGAGTTAGTTTCTGTTTTGTTTTGTTTGTTTATTTATTTTGTTTTTTTAGATTCCACATATAAGTGAAATCATATGATATTTGTATTTCTCTGTCCGACTTATTTCACTACCATTACACCCTCCAGGTCCATCTATATTGTCGCAAATGGCAAAATTTCATTCTTTTTTATGGTTGGGTAATAGTCCATTGTATATACAGAATTGGGCAGAAGCAGGTTTACAGTTGTAATACAAATAAATAATACAATAGTTAATAAGTAATAACACAAGAATAAACTGTTTTGCATGCTCACAACCTACTTCCCCCCTCCCCCGCCCCCTGTGTGTACCACAGCTTCTTTATCCACTCATCTTATCGATGGACACCTAAGTTGCCATTGTAAATAATGCTGCAGTGAACATGGGGTGCATATGTCTTTTCAAATTAGTGTTTTCTACTTCTTTGGATGGATACCCAGCAGTTGGATTGCTGGGTCATAAGGTAGTTCTATTTTTACATTTTTAAGGAATTTCTAAACTGTTTTTCATAGTGGCTACACCAGTTCACAATCCCATCAACAGTACATAAGGGTTCCTTTTCCCCACATCCTCACCAACACTTTGTCCTTCTGATAATAGTCATTCTTTATATATATTCTTGGTAGTAATCCTTTGTCAGGTGTGTGCATATTCAGTATCTTCTCCTAGGTTATAATATGTCTTTGCCATGTACCTTAAGGTTTTTTCCTAAGTAGATTTATAGAGGTATACCTTACATAAAATAAAATCCAGCTTTGTGCCCTGGCTGGTGTGGCTCAGTTGGTTGGGTGCCAACCCTGTAGAGTTGCTGGTTCGGTTCCCAGTCAGGGCACATGCTTCAGATGCAGGAGGCAACCAATTGATGTGTCTCTCACATCAATGTCATTTTTCCTTTCTGTCTTTCTCCCTCTCTCTCTATCTCTTTCTTTCCCTCCCCCCCCCCTTCCCTTCCACTCTCTAAAAAATCAATAGAAGAAAATAACCTTATCTACTCACCTGTGGACAGGCATTTGGCTTGTTTCTACTTTTTAGCAATTATGAATAAATGTGGTATTCACATGTAGGATTTTGTATGGGCATATATTTTCATTTCTCTTGGGTAAATATGTAAGAGTGGCATAGCGAGGTCACTTTTTCTAGGCTATTCTGATAGGTGTGCGTATGTGTGTGTGATATCTCACTGTTTGTTGGTTCTCTTCCGTGTGTTTTAATCTGCATTCCCCTAAGGGCTAATGATGTCGAACACCTTTTCAAGTGCTTATCTGCCACCTGGATATCTGCTTTGGCGAAATGTCTTTTCGTGTCTTCCGGCCAGGTTCTAGCTGAACTGCTTGCATCTTTACCGCCGAGTTTTGAGAGCTATTTGTAGGTTCTAGAACTGGTTCTTTGTCAGACATGTGGTCGCTCTCACTCTTCCTCCTCTTTCACAGAGCTGAGTTTTTAATTTCGATGAAGTTCTTTTTATCAATTTTTCCTTTCAGGGTCATGCTTTTGTCATCAAATCTAAAACTGTCTGCTTAGCCCTGGATCTCAGAGATTTTCTCCTGGTTTTATTTTATTTTAATATAATATTTTTATTGATTTCAGAGAGGAAGGGAGAGGGAGAGAGAGACAGAAACATCAGTGATGAGAGAGGATCATTGATTGGCTGCCTCTTGTACTCCCCACAGCTGGGATCGAGCCCGCAACCCGGGCGTATGCCCTGATCAGGAATCAAACCTTGATGTCCTAGTTCACAGGTGGACGCTCAACCACTGAGCCATGCTGGCCGGGTTCTCCTGTTTTTATTTTAGAATAATCTGTATCTACTAAAAATGTTGCTGGGATTTTGATAGCGATTGCATTCAACCAGTCTATCCATTTGGGGAGAATTTACATATTTACTATGTTGAGTCTTCCACTCCATGAACGCAATATGTCTCTCCAGTTTCTTTCATCAGTGTTGTGAAGTTTTCAGCGTGCAAGTCCTGTACATGTTTTGCTCTAGTTATTTAAATGTATCCCTGTATGCGTAGACCGTCTCTGGGAGGACACGCAAGAGCCTGGTAACAGTGGCTGGGCAGGAGCGGGCTGAGTGGGCCTGGGAAGCATGGGAGGGAGATTTACTTCTATATACTTTCACTGCGTAGTCATTTGTATCTTTTGAGTTTCATATCATGTGAAGAAATTAACTCTTCAAAAAAAGCAATAAATTCATTTTTAAATGCTTAGGTAAAAACCGAGAGAGAGAGAGAGAGAGAGAGAGAGAGAGAGAGAGAGAGAGACTGAGACTGGATATCCAGGGGGCAGAAGTACAAGACCCAGGGCCCAGGAGAAGTTAAATTTTGTACTTCTTCAGAAATATGCGTGGATAGGATCAAAGGATTTCACGAGGAGCAGGGGTGGGGAACCTTTTTCCTGCCAAGGGCCATTTGGGTATTTATAACATCATTCATGGGCCATACAAAATGATCAACTTAAAAATTAGCCTGCTGTATTTGGTCAGACATTTCATTAACTCACCCCTGATGCCTCGGCAGGGCCAGGCCAAATGTTTTTGTGGGTCTTACACGGCCCACGGACCAGACGTCCCCCACCCCTGTGTTACAGATCCCCCGGACCCGCGTTTATCGTGTGGCAGAGGGAAAAACAATCCGAGAACACACATTTGCTGAGAAGAAACCTGTAAATACTCCGGGGCAGACATTAGCCGTGAGCACTGAGAGAGCAGCTTGGGGACCGGGGAGCAGCCCAGCCCTCCTTCCTGTCGTCAGGCTGGTGCTGTGCCTCCTCTTGTCCTGGGTGAGCGCCTTCCCCTGCCATACCTACCCTCCCGCCCAGGCCTCATTCAGAGGAACCCAGTGGGTGTCTGGCCTCTGGAATCTACAGGCAGTGCCCAAGGTGCCCAGCAACCTGGCCCCGGTGCCCACCCGTCTGTGACTAAGAGCCGCTCTTCTCGCAGCCTTCGGGATAGCAGGGATCTGGCTTGATCCCTGTTTCTCCCCAGAGCATCCGGCATCCTTCCTGGAACCTTCCTATCCCTGGGTCAGAGGGAGGGTCTATACCCTGGGCTCATTTAGCCCATAACGGCATTGGTGGTGATTGTAATCTCACTCATCGTTAAGGGCTCTCTGTCTGTCTGTCTGTCTTCCTGCAAATCATAGCTCCCGTTTGATCCTCACAGCAACCCCAAAGGACGGATCTGATCCCCAGTTTTCAAAAATCGTAAATATATGTACAAAGAATTGTTTTCCAAGTACTTTCCCATACATTATCTCTTTGCAATCCCTCAACACCGTCGTATAGGCAGAGAAATTTTATTAACCCAGATGTACAAATGAGGATATTGAAAAGGCAACTGTGAACTAACTAGTGGGCCTTTGGAGGTAAGAACACGTGGGACCGGATCCTGGCTCAGTGGATTCTTTACACTATTTCCCTCTGGTGTAAACTGGGGACAATAATCTCAATATCCTTTGTCATCCTCATGGGTTGATGGCATCATCCTTCACATTAAATGACTATGCAAGAATTAGCATTCTAATGATTTCAAGACATTTTTTAAATGTTTTACAAAAGAAGAGAGAATAATATAGTGAACCCAATGTACCCATTATTGATCCAAGGCCAATCTTGTCTCAGCTATACCCCTACCCACTCCTTTTTTTTCTTTATTCAACCAGTTTTCAAAATAATGAACTATTTCCCTAACGTCTCCAAAAGGTGACTCATGAGTTGTTTGGAGTTTTAAAAATATTATTAAGGATTTGTAAGATTTAAACACATTTGTTGTGCTTCATTCTATTGCACTTATGATCCTCATTGATGCTCAACTTGACAAGAGAAACCTTCTTCTGGTTGGCTCTGAGTCCTCTCAGCATGACTGTAGTAGTCTTTGACACTTGTTTGTGTGACAAGATGTTTTAGGCTCATCTTGTACATTTACTGCATCAGACATTTCATTTCTCCAAGGAAGCCTGATTTCTTTGTGGGGGGTGGTAATTATAATCTGATTAATAGGGGTGTTCATTTCCACTAGAATAATCCTTGTTTCTAGGCCTTACAGAGCTAGGAAGAGTGTGTGTATGTGTGTATATAAGAGAGAGAGAGAGAGAGAGAGAGAGAGAGAGAGAGAGAGAGAGAGAGAGAGAGAGAGAAGAGAAAGAGAGAGAGAAACAGAGAGAGAAAGAGAAAGATAAAACATACTGATACTTCCAGTTCACAATCAGGGCTACAGAATTATTGTCTGATCTCATCAATCTTACATTTATATCTTCTTTCAATAAGAAACTTGTTTCTCAGCAACATCAATATTATTTACTCACTAGAGGCCCAATGCACGAAATTCATGCAAGGGCCTTGGCCCCTGCTGCCGCCGCCTCTGCCTCAGCCCCCGCCTGCTGCAGCTTTGTCTGAAAGGAAGGGCATCTGGAAGGGTGTCCGGTCTAATTAGCATCTTACTCTTTTATAACTATATATTTAATTTATCCCAAAATCACATACATAAGTCTCAATAATAATAATAATAATAATACCATAATATCATAATACATTATTGAAAACAGTTTAAGACTGGGGAGTGGGGGGCAGTTCTTTTTATCCTTATGGCATTTGCCTATAAGGATATGCAGTCCAATTACTGTGTTTTAATTTCTGTGTGTGTAATTGTAACAACCAATTGGACACATGAACTCGTTTGTTGCATTTTATTTTAATTTTAGAGATTTCTTTTAAAAATATTATTAATTGTATTTTATAATTATGGCAGATACACATTCCAAAGCAAATCCACAAAACAAGGAATATCCAGCTTCTCTCCCTTATCCCCTCCACCTCATTCAGACCCCTCCCTATAGGCCTTTGAAATTTATTTTATGCTTTACCTTTTGTTGTCTTATTAAAAATATAAGCAAATACATATATACATTTTTTTTCTTTCCCCTTTTCTTAAATAAATGTTAGCACATTAAACACACTTTTCCTTTTTTTTTTTTTCACTTAACAATAATCCTGGAGATTACAACAGAAGCATATAGTATATATTTCAAATAGATTCCTAGAGCTAGGATTTCTGGGTCAACAAGTAAGTGCATACTTATTTTGCTAGATAATGCCATGCTCTCCTCTACAAAGATGGATTTTACCATTTCCTGCAGGTACGTTGTAATGTTAAAGCAAATAATTAAATGAGGTATGTTATCTGTACTGAGAAAGGTTAAATGATTGCCCAGGAGGACTGGAGCCGGGACTTGAGCCTGCAGAATCCTCACTAAAGGCCCAGTGGTCTGACCCTCCCTACTGTACCTTCTCCCCAATGCACAGGTGAAGAATCTGAGACAAATGTAGGAAAGTGGTCCACCCTATCTTATCTAATAAAGAGGGAATATGCTAATTGACCACCACACCCTCACAAAGATGGCGGGGCCCACAGCCAATAAGAAAGGAATATGCTAATTGACTGTCACACCCTCAAAGATGTCGGCGCCCAGTCCCCTCAGCCCCGCCGGGACGGCAGGTGTGTGGCATGGCCGGGCTCGTCCCCAGGTGGGTCCGGGCATTCCATGAGCCTGCCTCCAGAGTCCCCCAGTCCCCTCAGCCCCGCAGCCGCCCAGGGCCAGCCCAAGGCACAGGCAAACCTCAGTTGTCGGCTGCCCAGCCGCCTAGGGCTGGCCCGAGGTGCAGGCAAGCCTTGGATGTTGGCTGTCCAGCCACCCAGGGCGGGCCTGAGGAGCAGGCAAGCCTTGGATGGCAGCTGCCCAGCCACCAAGGGCCGCCCGAGGCTCAGGTCATCAGGGCCGGCCAAGGCTTGAGCTGCCGGCAGTGGTAGCAGCAGAGGTGTGATGGGGGCTTTGCCTTCCTCTGATAGCCAGGTCACCTCCTGCCCCCGAGGGCTCCCGGACTGTGAGAGGGGGCAGGCCGGGCTGAGGGACTCCCCTCCAGTGCATGAATTTTCATGCAATGGGCCTCTAGTCCTATATAATAAAAGCCTAATATGCTAAGTGTCCAGTTGACCAGTCGGCTGTTCAACCAATCAAAGCGTAATATGCTAATGATATGTTAAGGCCGCTCAACTGCTCACTATGATGTACACTGACCACCAGAGGGCAGACGCTCTGACCGGTAGGTTTGCTTGCTGCTGGGGTCCAGTTGATAGGGACTGAGTGAGAAAGGCCAGACACACCCTGGAGCCCTCCTGCATCCCTCTCCGGCTGGCCAACCTCCCGCATCCCTCCCCAGCCCCGGTCATGCTCCAGTGGGGCCCCTCGGCTTGGCCTGTACCCTCTCACAACCCAGGACCCCTTGGGGGATGTTGGAGAGCCAGTTTCAGCCCGATCCTGCAGGCCAGGCCGACGGACCCCACTGGTGCATGAATTCGTGCACCGGGTCTCTAGTATGACATAACAAGCTAGAACTTAAAATCCATGTCGCCTGACACTAAATTAAATCTCCTTTCAACATGTTATCATTTATGGTGAACTCGTTTGATTATCTGTAGATGGGGAAGAGAAACATAATAGTTCTCCTAAGTAAGCTAAGAAAATGAATGCGATGATTAAGGGTAAATTCTCCCCTGGGTGGAGGAGGGATTCTTCCAGATAGGCCTTAGCTCCTTTAGGTGAACAGGGAATCAGCAATCAGGTTATGGTGTCAGGGCATAATAATGATCTTCTAGGTGAAGAGATACCCTCACCCCCAGAGGCTAACGTGCAGGCACCTGGCAGAACCTCTCCGTCTCTGCAGAGTGCTCTGAACATCGAGCAAAGATGCAGTTATGCTGCGCAGAATCTTCCAAATAAGTGGGCCAAGATGTCATTTCCCAGCGGATGGACAAGCCGCAAACCACAAAGCCTGTTCTTTTTCTTCCTAGAGTGACCCTGGGGTCTTCTTTGTGTGTGCTTTGCGACGTTGATTGACGCATGTGCAGTTTGGGACACTGGAGGTTTCCTTCCCGCCACCTCCTCTGGAGCTGTGAGAAGGAGGCTGCATGAGGCAGAGACGGTGAGTGGGGCTTGGGCCTGGGGCTGGTCTGGGAGGGGTGAGGGTGGGGGCAGTTCTTTTTTTTTTTTTTTTAAATATATTTTATTGATTTTTTTTTTACAGAGAGGAAGGGAGAGGGATAGAGAGCTAGAAACATCGATGAGAGAGAAACATCGACCAGCTGCCTCCTGCACACCCCCTACCGGGGATGTGCCCGCAACCAATGTACATGCCCTTGACCGGAATCGAACCTGGGACCTTTCAGTCTGCAGACTGATGCTCTATCCACTGAGCCAAACCGGCTTCGGCTGGGGGCAGTTCTTGACTCTTGCTCCTGCTCTTTGATGAGAGGAGGTTCTTTGCCTGCCCCCCACCCCCGAATCTTCCGAGGGGACGTGTTCATTCTCCCCGGAGTAGGACACAGAGCCAGACCTCGAGACTTCTTTGCAAGGAGGCTGGTGTTGGGAGAGCGTTTGCTCCTTTTTCTCCAGCAGGTGCTGTCAGCTGGCTTAGTCTTGCCATTGTCACGACTGCCCACCTTAATGGAAAAGTCTGGAAACAGCTTTGTTTGTGCCCTGTACCCCTCTCCTCCTTAGCCTGGCCTCCACAACCTGGGAGCTTCCTGAGTGACAGCCCTGTTATATGGGGGGCAGTCTGAGGACCCCTCCCCTGGGCGGAGCCCTGGCATATGGGGGGCAGTCTGAGGACCCCTCCCCTGGGCGGAGCTTTGGGCCCCAGCAGATGGACAGCTGTCCAGGGAGCAGTAAGAGGCCGAGGCCCACGTCACTGAAGCCACACTCTGTGTCCAGGGTTTGCATTGTTCCCATGTGGGTTACAGCTTCCTGCTGCTCCCAGCATCTCCTGTTTTAGTCTCAGCCAGGGGAGGATGTGCAAGAAGTGAGGGTGTTACAGAAGACCAGAGAAGAACCAAGCAACGCTTAGAGAGATGGAGTTACACGTTATTATTACGCGCGGGCTGAGAGAAACTGTATTTCAAATTCCGGCCCCAACATGGAGGAACTTTCCCTATTTATATGTTTTTACCCTCTTTGTCTCCCAAATATGGGGTGTTTCTGGTCCCCTTTGCAAGTTCTTAAAGAGCCCCTATGTGCTGGGGCTTTGAGATCTCAACCAAAGGCTTGGCCTGGCGCCAGCACTGATAACTTCGTCTGGGGAATGTTTATGGCCTCTCTGGAGTAGTCTTATTTTCCTTATTATTTAAGCAAGCAAGCATTTACAGAAGCCACAATAGCAGGGTTAACATTTCAAACAGCAGTTTTTATATAAGATGGATGCTTCAAGGGCTACAATTTTAACCAAGGAGTAACTGACAGTGGGCCCCGCGTTAGCGGCCTGGAGGCTGCAGGCTGGGGGATCTACCTGGGGCGGGGGGGCGGGGGGGTCTACCCGGGGTCTGAACAGAGAAAGGTTTCCATATTCTTGAGTTTGGGCCTCTTTGCAGTTTGTCTTTCTCGCTCCAGCTCCCTTTCCGATGACTTCTGTTCTCCCAGAAAGAGTTGGAGGTGGAGCTGGGAGGTTGCAGGAAGGAGGCTGAAAGGTGGGAGCAGAAATGCTGATGACGTGGATTTGGGATCTGGACCAAATCCCGCTCGACTTGCTTTGTGACCACAGGAGAGTTTCTGATGACTCCAGGCCTGAAGTTTCTGGCTTATCCAATGGGGTTAACAAGGAACATCTTGTTGTAAGGATTAAATTAAGATTAAACGTGGAGAGAGCCCTGCACAATGCTCGCATATAGTAGGTGGTCAGTAAATGGGAGTTACTGTTACTTATCGTATCAGCAGCAATATCAGCAGCAGCTCGGATGTACTTGTCTATCAGGGTAGCTTCTGTGGGGCCCTGTGAGGGCCACGGCTCACGTAGAGCCGGGCTTTAGGACCAGCGGGAAACCCATCCACCCACAGGGCTTTTCTCCTGGTCATTGTTACTGGATTCTGAGCATGAATGTGCTGACTGACCGTGGTGGGGAGGGGCCCCACTCTTTAGTTTTGCTGTATTTGGAGGACTCTGCTTGCAAACGTGGTCTACCAGGTTATTTTAATGGCCATGCGAAGATGTGTACAACAGTGTGGGGACAGATTCCCCAGTTTGTGACAGAACCGGGAGTCAGTCCAGCTTTGTGTCAGTGTGCCCCCTCTCCTGGCACTTTTTCATGTACCCTCCCTACTTTCTACCCCTATGCCCACCCCCCAAACCCCTCCACCGCCCTCCCTGGGCACACACACTCCGCTTGCCTAACCAGATCCCTGCCTGCGGAACCCGCAGCCACGCCCTCCTCTGACGGCGGCAGCAGCACTGCCCAGCGGCACATCTGCTGGCCGCTGGAGCTAACTTGTTCTCCCCTCGCACCTCTGGGCATTTTACTCTAATCAGCAAACCCAATGTTGGTGCAGAGCTGTGCCTTTACCGCGTGTCTGTTTACATTCATTGTGCCATTTCACTTTCACGCCAGTTCTGTGATGTGAGCAACGCTGGTGTCATCGAGTAAACTGAGGCTCACAGAGTTCTCTCTCCGAGGCTCACAGCATTCATTAGCAACTGGGGCCGCAGGAGAACTTAGTGGACTGTGTTCCCTGCTGTGACCCCACACTGCCTCCTCGGGTCTGAGGCATCCGCTCCTGAGAGGTCAAAGGACTTGGAGGCACTCAGAGAAAGCCTTAAGAAAGAAAAAAGAGCCCTAACTGGTTTGGCTCAGTGGATAGAGCGTCGGCCTGCAGACTGAAGGGTCCCAGGTTCCATTCCCGTCAAGGGCATGTACCTTGGTTGCGGGCACATCCCCAGTAGGAGGTGTGCAGGAGGCAGCTGATCAATGTTTCTCTCTCATCGATGTTTCTAACTCTCTATCCCTCTCCCTTCCTCTCTGTAAAAAAATCAATAAAATATATTTTTTTTAAAAAAGAAAAAGAAAAGGAGAAAGAATGCAGAGAAGATGCAAAGCAGGGACCTGCGGCTTTTGAGGGGACAATACGTTCTGAGAGAAGGGGAGCTGATCCAGCTTTCTTTGGAGGATGATCACCATCATTACAATAATCAGCATGGTGGGTGCTCCCCACGCACTAGGCACGGTGTCCTGTGCTCCACATGTGTTTTCCTTAGAATTCTCCTCACAACGACCCGGTGAAATAGGGCCCATCATTACCCACATTTTCCTGTGACAAATACAGAAAGACTAAGGAAGATGCTCGAAGTTCATATCTAAGCAAGTGCAGCACCTGCATTCGACTCCAACCGCGCACCCTGGGACCCCCATTTGGGTTGGGCTGCGGTGTATTTTCAGCGGCTTGTTCCAGGTCTCCCTGGAAACTCTGCTTCACTGTTTCTGAGCAGGCCTCTGGGCAGCTCCCGGTAGCTCCCGGTGGGACTCTGATTTGCCCCTCCTTGGAGGAAGCCCCAAAAATCGAGTCCTCGGTTTAGTGCTCCTCCTTCCCTCTGGCTCTTGTCCTTTTGTTGGGAGGCGCTGCCATCTGGAGCCGCCCCAGGCATCTGCTCAGGAGCGGACTCCTCCCACTTTTCCCCCACCCCCCAGTTCCAGGCAAGCACCTTCCTGCACTCAGGCTAATCCCCCACCCTCCTCTCCCCACCCCCAGTGCTTCAGCTCCTGTCCTCCAGGCCTTCAATTCCCCCGAATGGATGCATTTGGTTGATTGCATTCACACTCCTAAGCCCCCGCTGCCTGTTGGTGAGAACAGGGACCTCGTCTCTCCAGAAACATGACCACAGGCCATCACAGGCAGCATGGTCTCAGGGCAGCTGTCTGTTGGTTGGGGGAGGGCCCATGGAGCTGCATTAGGAATGGTCTGAGTTGCTCCGCACCCCCTGCCCAGGACCGAGTCCAGGCCCCTGAAACAGCACCCAAGCTTGGCCACTGTTTTGGTGAGCGCAGAGATCCGCAGGACTAGGTGAGGGGCTGTGAGCGGCAGCAGTGAAATCTATTCCCCTCAGTAGCTGGTGTTACCACCTGCTTCTACCCATCTTTGTTTGTTTGTTAGTTAATATGTTTGTTTTGTTAACCCTTACCCGAGAATATTTTTTCCATTGATTTTTTTAGAGAGAGTGGAAGGGAGGGAAACATCGATGTGAAAGAGACAAATTGATTGGTTGCCTCCCTCATGCACCCCGACCTGGGCTGGGGATTGAACCTGCAATTGAGTTACGTGCCCTTGACCAGAATTGAACCCAGGACCCTCTGGTGCTCTAACCACTTATCAACACCAGCAGGGCTAAACCCATCTTTGCACTGGAGGCTGGGCTGATGGGTTTGGGATAGCATGTCACCCTCTGAATTTCGGTCTCTCAGGAGGACCATAGACTATAGCAGAGGGAGACCCCTCTGCACGCTGATGTCCAGCTTACTCAGGGCGTGAGACACAAAGCTCTCCTCTGCCACTGGAGCCCACAGTGTCTGGTGTAAGTATCGTGGCTGCCAGCACTTTGCACCAGACTCCTAGACAAATGGTGCGTCTTGTAATGCAGGAAGCAGCCTTCCCTGTGGGTTCCACCTCCCCCCTCCAGGCTCCTGTATTTTCACATCTCCCCCGGTCTGTAGCAGCCTGCTGGGCTGGCGGTTGGACCCAGACTGATGTCTGTGTTGGATGTAAATGCAGAGGGAGGAGGGGGGAACAGATGCTGCTTCCTCCTGCTGCCTCAGCCCTTCCCCCCTCCCCCCCCCCCCCCATCATGTCAGAAAGGAATTTTGAAGATGCAACTGGGGATATGCTATCCTGGGAATATCGGCAGCTAGATCAACATTGCCCCTGAAGATAGAGTCACCCCTGAAGAACTGACCCGGCTTCTCTCTGGGACCACCTCCAGGCAGGTGCAGTTAAGGTCATAGGTCAAGGGGCATTGGTGGAAGAAGCTGGCATGAATAAGGGGATGTGAAGGGCTTTGGTTAAGGAGACCCTGGCAGAGGCAGGGGAGAGGGGAGCCCAGAGCTGCTCTGGCTGGCCTGGGATCTTGCAGGAGCCCCCTGTCCTCTGGCGCCTGTGCAGATAACCATGTGTTGGCTCTAAGAGTGAATAATGACTCCTTGGGCCCAGAGCCAGCATACAGTTATTTGCACAGGCATTGTGTATTCTGTAGATCTACAAAGTAGATTTGTAGATCCGAAAGCCGAGCTTGTCCAACAGCATTTAGCGAAGCAGTTACAGCAGCTGTAACTTGGGGGAAAGGGTAAGGACCAATGGTTTTTGAATGCCAAGTTTGTGTCAAGTCTTGGGTTAGATGCCATATGTATACATTAGCCCATTCATTTAAGAGAAACTAACTCAGAAGATAAAATCAATTAATTCAAATTAATTACTAATCATCACAACAACCTTGTAATATGTGTGTCTGTCCCACTCAAAGAGCAGAAAACTGAGGCTCTAAGAGAGTAAACAAATTGCTGCAGACCACACAGTAGGTAGAAATGGCTGAGGTGGGACTGAAACTCGGGTGTTTGGCCCCAAGTCCTTGCCCTTTCCATGTGCCAGAGGGATTATACGCCACTTCCTCTTGGAACTTCATCCCTGAATCCACGTCTGGTGATTCCCCTGGTCTGTGTGGCTTCCTAGCTGGTTTGTTATTCACCTCTATTAAGCCCAGCCCTGTTCTGCTCTGAGCTGGTGTTTGCTCCTGTGAAGGACGCAGAAAAAAGGTAGAAGACACTCACCTTTGAGAAGCTCATGGTCGCCCGGCCAGCATAGCTCAGTGGCTGAGCACCGACCTATGAACCAAGAGGTCACGGTTTGATTCTCAGCCAAGGCACATGCCTGGGTTGTGGGCTTGATCCCTAGTGTGGAGTGTGCAGGAGGCAGCCAGTCAGTGATTCTCTCTCACCATTGATTTTTCTATTTTTCTCTCCCTCTCCCTCAATAATATATATATATATATATTTAAAGAAAAATTCTTTCTTTAAATAAAAGAAGTTCATGGTCTGGGTAAGGGGTAAAGGTCATCTCTCCCCCACTCCAAGCTTCTCCTATAGTCTTGCCCCTCATTTTTTTCCTGCTTTAGCTCAGTGGATGGTTTTCAAATGGCTTTAGAACCTTAGTCTATTGAAACCAGGCTTGGAATCCCACAAATAGAGGCTGGAATAAGCAGCTTAGCGTGAGTGACATCGTGAGCAGATGGACAGTGGCCTGACTCTAAGTGGACGCCTCATTCAGGGGGCCTGAAAACCCCTTGGTTGGTGCCTGGGGTGAGGAAGCTGGTTTGAAAGAAAGATGGCTGGGGTTAGCACAGGCGTCTTTATCAGGAAGCTGCGGAGGCCCAGAGACCGTGGTCTCGGGCTGTGCTTCCTGCAGCATTCTGACGTGTATAGTTTGCGACTTACTCAGGTGGCATACGAGAACTTAGCCCTGGGCCTTTAAAAAAAAATCAATATTCAATATATTAAAGTAATAAACCCCAAAACCTTTTCATTTAAACTGACAGATTTTTCAATTCTCTTCATAAATCGCGTACATTTTAACCATCACTTGTTTGATTCCATTACTAAACTGGGTTCATAAATTCCTTTGAACGTTTGAAACCGCATGTATGAATGTAATCATTCACTTTCCCTTTTTACCTGAGAAGGTTTTATTACCCACAGAGGGGATGGGGCTCAGCAGCTGCTGCCTCCCTCCCTCAGGCCGCCAGGACCCTGGTCAGCTCCTCTCCCTTCCTCTGGGCTGGGATGTGTGTCCCCATTCTTTTGGTTTTGTCTTCCTTTATCATTCTTTTCTTCTCTCTCTCTCTCTCTCTCTCTCTCTCTCTCTCTCTCTCTCTCTCTCTCTCCCTCCCTCTCTCTCTCTGCCTGGCTTGCTCACCTTCTTGGTCCCTGTGGCCCTTGTTGAGGCCACGGCCATGAGGGCACAGAGCCGTGGCTGCTGCTCTTGAACGGCTGCCGTGGCGGAAGAAATTCACTTCCCTGTTTGAAGTTTTACAATTTCGTGACAAAGTCTTCCAAGTCCTAATGTAATTCTTTTTTTTTTTCTCGTTAATATTTTAAACCACAGCTTTATTGAGGTATAATTCACATACAGTTCACCTATTTAAGTGTGCAACTCTGTGATTTTTAGCATATTCATCACTACACTTAATTTTAGAACATTTTCTTTACCTTCCCCCCTCAAAAACCCATTCCCTTTAGCAGTCCCTCCTCGCCCACCCTGGTCTCCTCTAGCCCTAGGCAGTCACTAATCTGCTCTCTAGCTCTACAGACCTGCCTACTCCTCACCCTTTACATAGATGGAATCATCCAGTGTCATCACTTAAGCGCGATGTTTTCAAGATCATACATGTTGTAGCAGGTGCAGTATTTCATTCTTTTTATGGCTGGATGATATTCCAATATTTAGATAGGTCACATTTTATTTATTCATCCATCCATCGATGGGCATTGGGTTGCTTCCACTTTGGGGCTGTTATCGATTATGCTGCTGTGAACACTCGTGTACAAGTTTTCATGTGGACATATGGTTGCTAATAAGTTCTCTTGGGTAAATACGCAGGAGTGGGGTTGTGGGCCCTGGGATAACTCCGGGGGCCACCTTTTGAGGGCTCCTCGCTCTTTTCATACGAGATCCAAGCTTCCGTTCCTGGTCTTCTGCCTTCAGTCTCCACTTTCTCTCTTCCGGGGTCCCTCCTTCTGACCCTTCCCAACTCTTGGGCCGCACCCCTGGAGGCCCTTCACGTCACAGAGAATTATGGTCACTTCCCCTCCAGCTCCTCTGAGCCATTTCCCTTTAATGACGGCCCTGGGAGGCAGCTGCTGCTACCCGGTGTCTTTCCCACCCCCTTGAAGAGGGGCGGGAGCCGTCACCACCCTCTCTCCCAGCTGTGAAGAAAGATGCGTGTAATTACTGTGAAACTTCCTCCCTCAGGGGAGAAGCGAGGATCTTGAGCTGGAGGTGGGGCTCCCCTTTTCCCACGGGGGCCACAGTTCCTCCGGAAGTGGGGGGTCGTTTCCTGCTCCTCCTCTCAGACCGGTTTTCCCTGTGTCTGTTTCTGTCTGCTTCATTTTCGCTGATGACTTTGAGGCGGAAGCTGTCTGCACACCCTACACGTTAACGGCCGGTGTGTGTGTTTTCCAGTCATCCTTACCTGCGCATCTTTCTCAGGAATGAGACTGGTGAGAACTCAGTTAATCACGAGCAGGGCCTCTGAGTGGAGCCTGAGTAATGAAAATTCACAGACGTGCACGGAGTTGAAGCCAGCCCTGCACAGCCTGTCAGATCAGCCAAGCAGTAGCCGCACCGACTACATGTGAGAGTCTCCATTCCTTGTCTGTTTCCTCGTCCTGCCCCTCGGGGGATGAATGATTAAACAATAGTAATGAGGCCCTAACCGGTTTGGCTCAGTGGATAGAGCGTCGGCCTGCGGACTCAAGGGTCCCAGGTTTGATTCTGGTCAAGGGCATGTACCTTGGTTGCTAGAACATCCCCAGTAGGGGGATGTGCAGGAAGTAGCTGATCGATGTTTCTCTCATCGATGTTTCTGACTCTCTATCCCTCTCCCTTCCTCTCTGTAAAAAAATCAATAAAATATATTAAAAACAAACAAACAAACAATAGTAATGAGGAAATGCACAGCCCCAAGAACCCTAGAAATCTGGCTGGATCGTGCACTGACATGTCCTTCGCAGCGTGCCCAGGGCCAGGCTGTGGACCAGGCCACCTGTATACTGCAGGCTCCCTTGCTATGCCAGGATAAGATGTGCCAGGCTCCAGTTGGCCTGCGGTCAGAGAGACTGAGCGATGCAACAACCCACTCCCCCCCTGCATCAGGCTGTGCCCACAGGGTGTGCATCGCAGCCGTGTTGTAATGCGGAAAAGTAAAGAAACAGCCCGGCGGCGCACTGCAAGCCGATGGCTGGCAGCCTCGCGGTAGACCCACACACGCAGTTAGGAAAAAGGGCGCGCGTGTCCCTGCGTCCAGCTCTGTGCCGTGGCAGAGACACGTGACCTCCCACCCCTGAAGTGGCAGCACTTTTCGATGGGTGCTGCCTTCGTGTGGGGTCTCAGCCCGCCCTGTGTCTTGAATACCTGGCCACTCTGAGTGTTTTGTGCCCCTAGAGAGCCAGGACCGGACACTAGATATTCTTGGTGATCACCTTGATAGAAAGGTCTCCTTCCCTTTCTTCTTCCCCACCCCCTCCCTCCTTGCCCTTTACCTTCAACTCAATAGCCTAGTGGCTCAGGTTTCAACCTAGAGATTAGTTCTGGGTATTGAGGGGGGAAACAGCTGTTTTCAGCCAAATCTCTAATCCCCCCTCCACCTCCTCCTCAGGTGGGAATCAGGGCCACCTGATATTATCATCCCCCCGCCCCCCCAACATACACCCATACTCCTGAGACCCCCCAACTTAGCTGAGCCGGAGCGGAGGAGCCAGGCCTGCCGGGTGCCCCTGCCACCACCACCAAGCAGATTGCTATCACTGGTTACACACAGCCCCTCACTCCTCCCAGATCCCTCCCCATGGCAGTGAAAAGGAGCCAAGCTTGAAGCACAGCCACAGAGCAGATGGAGACCACCCTCTTCCAACCCTGAGAAGGGAGGAGGGGGAAGGGAGAGTTAAACCCCCTACGCGAGGTTTCCTTGGCTCTCGGAAAATCCCGGAAGACAACTGGTCGCACCCACACAGGCGAGGAAGCTGGGTGTCCTCCTGGGTCTCCATGGGCAGGGACTAGACACAGGCTGGTGAGTGCTTCCCTGGCTGTCAAGTCCTTGTGCCCTGGAGATTCTTTCGGTGCCGGTGCCGTTACGGCTCTTTGAGGGCAGAGGTGGGAGGATTGCATGGGCAGACAGACTTTCTTAAAGATGCTGAGACACGGCTCATTTCATGGGGGTGAAGGGGAGGTTGGGGAGACGTAATTCTCTGGCAGGTGCTCTCGGAAGGGAAATTCAGGGAGCTCCTGGCTGCTTCTTGTCCTGGTCTTACCCTCTTCCGGAGATCCCTGTCTTTCTCCTCCTTGCTTGGCACTCGGTCTCTTTGGGGCAGGCTAATGGTCATCAATAGGAGGCATTTCAAGTTTCCAAGGAAACACCCTCTTCCCCCACCTTCAGATGCCTGTGAGTGGAGGCAGTGGAGGAGGCTCGGGTCAGCATCTGTTGCATCCTTCCTCGGCATGAGAGACAGAGGGAGGTGGCAGGGGTGCCGGAGGGCAAGAGGAGGGTGAGGGAGGAGGGCCCCCCATAGTGCCCGTGCCTAGACAATCCCTCTTCTGAAAGTGAATTTCACAACCCAGAGCAGCTAAGGGAGACCCTCAGGATGAGGGACAGGGGAGGGGGAAATGAGGTGATGGCAGTTCTGGGGCAGTGCCAGGAGCAGCCGAATCCCTGGATTCTGAGAAGCCGCCTGCAGGGTGAGAAAACTGGGTGGCCCTGACCTGGTTAGACAGGAAGGTCAGAGAGGGAGCGAGGGAGGGATTTCAGGAAGAGGAGAGGAGTGTGTCTGCCGGGCAGGATCGGGGTTTGCGCCAGAGGATGCTGAATAGATATTGTCAGTGTAGGTTACTGCTGTGTTTACTCCTCATGCTTGTACTGTAACAACAGTTCTATCATGTGCGTTATTAACCAAGGGCTCCTAATATACTGATTTGTTGATGGGCTAAATATCTCCCAGTAATGGGAAGTGTCTGATGAGATGGCTGTTCACTCATCCCATGAATATTTATTATGCTTTCTCACTACAGAGAGAGACAAGACACAGACTCTGAGCTCAAGAAATTCAGAGTCTGAGGCAGGAGACGGCATGAGAACAACTAATCCCACAGGAGAAGGAAATGACCACCGGGACAGAGGGTGTGGGCGCGCTGGGTCAGCCACAGGAGGATCGCCGCTTAGGGTCTTGGCGAGGAAGGGAACTGGCACAGTGGAGAAGGAAGGGACTCACATTTCCAGCCCAGGCAAAGGGGGAGCAAAGATGGTCAAAGGGGAGGTGGCCTGTTTGGGGAGTGATGGGAGGCTGAAACACGCGTGCAGATGCTGCGGGAGACGGGCCGCAGGGGGTGGGAGCCAGGTCACCTGGTCACAGGCGGGAGCAGAGACTGGAGTTTGCGCCAGCTCCCCTTTTCTGCAGGACGAATAGGATAGAGGGTGGCCACGCCAGGGCACACTGCTCTTCCTCTAGTCTTCAAGAAAGAAAATGGAAAGTGAGTGAGTGTGACTATTATGGAGGTAGCCTGAGCCACTCTGACTTCCAGTTACGTATAAATCAGTGGTTGGCAAACTGCGGCTCTCGAGCCACATGCGGCTCTTTGGCCCCTTGAGTGTGGCTCTTCCACAAAATACCACGGCCTGGGCGAGTCTGTTTTGAAGAAGTGGCGTTAGAAGAAGTTTAAGTTTAAAAAAATTGGCTCTCACAAGAAATTTCAATCGTTGTACTGTTGATATTTGGCTCTGTTGACTAATGAGTTTGCCGACCACTGGTATAAACCATTTGCTACTGTTAATCGGCTTGTGTTGGGAACAGATTACTTGAAAAATACCTTACACCCGAGTCCTGGGTTTGTTCCTGCCTGTGTGCCCCGTGGGGGACACATCTGAGCTGTTCAGATCTCCCCGCCTGGCCCTTCCCCACTCCTCATTTTGATGTCCCTCTCTGCCCTCCTTTGTCTCAGCTCCTCTCTGATTTCTGAGCAGGTTGCTTCCAGGCAGCTCTCAGCAGCAGCCCTGCCGTGTTGTTGGTGCTTTGTTCTTGTCTTGCAGAAGGCCTGCGTTTTGCGTTGGCTCCGTTGGGCTTTTAGGATCTCCGTTCCCCCACAATGCCCTGTGGCAGTGATGTGTGAATGTGTTTCTTAGTTGGGCCTGTAGTACTATTCCAGGCGCTTGGTCGTTTATTTATTCTGAGAACTAATTGCTGGCATGTGGCTCCCCCGGGCTCATCTGCTGTGTCCTTGGGCGTTCGTTCAGGAGCACAGCCTCGGAGGACCCGCAGAACTGTTCTGTTCATGGCTCTGAGCATTTTAAACTGAACCCGTTTAGTTCCAGGGTTATGATCTCCCTGTACCTCAACCACCACCAGAGTCCGTCCCCTTTCTGTATTTTTTAAAATGTATTTTTTATTGATTTCAGAGAGAAAGGGAGCGGGAGAGAGCAATAGAAACATCAATGATGAGAGAGCATCAGCTGCCTCCTGCACGCCCCACACTGGGGATTGAGCCTGAAACTTGGGCATGTGCCCTGACAGGAATCGAACCGTGACCTCTTGGTTCATAAGGTTGATGCTCAACCGCTGAGGCACGACGCCAGCTGGGCCCCTTTCTGTGTTTTTATGTTAATTATTAGCATCATCCTAACTCACTTGCCCAACCTAGAAATGTTGATGCCATCCTTCTCATCCACTGCCTGTCAGTCATCAGATCCTGTTGGTTCTAACCCAGAAATTCCCCTCAAATCCCAGCCCCCGGAGACCGTTAAGCCGTCCTTCTGTCTCACACACGCTCTCTCACACCTGTGCAAGGGCAGCTGTAGATCTGGAATCTGGGAGAAGGCGAGAGGCGTAGCAGTGAGAGGAGACATGGTCACCCCTGCACTTCGCTTCCAGAGCAGGAGGATGCTGTAGGGCAGGGTGGCCTGTGGCTAACTCCACTCTTGGGCTTACGTTTACGCGCCGTTCGGAACAAACATAAAGTCTGGGTGGAGTCACTTGGGCTCCGCAGGAAGGACTACACTCAGAATAGTCAAGCCTGCATTTGTTTCATGCTTCCTGTTCCTGTGCGTTACCATTTGATCTCGTCTTTATCTGTCTTTACCTCGTCATTATCCATTTTATCCACCTGAAGCAGGCAAAACAGGAATACTTGTTTCATTTTTGAGGTTTCAAAAACAAACAAACAAACAAACACCAAACCGCTTGGAAAGCAAGTAATTTACAAAAAGTGAGTGGCAGGATTGAGACCTTCACTTGGATCTTCCGTTCCATCCATATTCCCTGCCAAGGACCACGCCCAGCACTGGGGACACAAGGATGACCAGGGCCTGGTCTGAGCCCCAAGGGTTCCACAAAGAGGGAGGGAGTTCAAGCCAGTGGTAAGCAAACGGAGTCACTCCAGCCCACGGCCTGCTTTGTAAATAAAGTGTTGCTGGAACGTATGCAGTCCCACTGCCTGTCCATGGCCGCTCTCACTTTACAGTCATAAAGTCCAGTAGTTGTGACAGACACGGTATGTCTCACAGGCCTAAAATAGTTATGTAAAAGGGCTTTGATCCTTACGTTAGGCATCGGTCTTATCACAGTGCGCTGAGAGCCCCGGGTGTGGAGGCAGGTTTAAGGTACAAGTGGGGATGGACTCAGCTCCGCTGGGGTGGGGTGGGCATGAGGAGCACGGGGAATTCCTCACTGAGCAGAAGATGTCTGAACAGCGGTGTCTTGAAGATTGAGTAGGAACTAATCACATGACAAGGAGAGAAGGCCTTTGTGGGCACATGTAAAGTATGGAGATAGTTAATGGAGTGGCCTGCTTAGAAAATGACATGCCATTCAATTAGGGAGCATTTGGGGTTTGGATGGGGCTGGAGAGGCCTGCAGGAGCCTGATCTCCAAGAGCCTTTGATGGTCCACGTGGGAGCTTGGGTTTGATCTTCACAGATTGATGGGGTGATAATGAAAGAGCTTTCAGCGGGGCCCTGACATGATCAGATGGGGCTTTAGAAAAATCGCTGTAATGGCAACACAGAGAATGGGTAGGAAGGAGACCAGATGGGAAGTGATGGCAGTAGCCCATGCGACTCGATACATATCAAGGGTTAGACGGGTGGGAGCGTGGGGAGGGGGAATGAGAGACACTGGGAAGTCAAGGGCCTTGGTGCCTGGGGATGAGAAGAGGTGGGATTTCGGAGAGATTCCCTACATCTGCCTTAAATTACCAGGGTGAGTGCCACCAACAGAGCTGGGGAATAGAGATGGGGGGACCGGACCCCTGCAGAGCCACTGAGAACAGCGGGCAGAAGAAGAGGATCCATTGTGACCAGGGCTGCCATGGCGGCTGGAAGAGCCAGAGCGAAGAGGAGGCCCCCGAGTGGTGTGTCAGAGGCCCAGGAGGAAACAGCGCTAGGAGGGGTGGATGGAGTGGTTGCCAGCTGTTAGTGCCTCTAAGAGGTCTGGTGGGATGAAAGCTAAGAACACTGGGTTTGGCCGTCAGGGGGCCAATGACAGGGCTGGAGTGTGGTTGGATGAGGAGGGAATGGGAATTAGATGAGTAAAATCACAAACTTTCGCCCTGGTCAGGTAGCTCAGTTGGTTAGAGTGTCGTCCTGATATGGCCAAGGTTGCAATCAGTTGCAAGTGATAGAAAACTCAACTGCAACCGGCTTAAAAAGCAAAGGGCATTGTTAATGTAAACACATATGTGATTTAAAAGTCCACCGGTACGGCGTGGCTCGGGAACTGGTGGCCTGGTAGAGACCGGTAACTCAGCGACAGGCAGGATCTGGCTTCCTCTGTCTCCTCTGCCTTCGCAGCGTTGGATCGTCCTCCCATTGCTTATGGAGACCCCGCCTCCCACCATCCTCTCCCCTTATGGGAGTTCCTTACTGGGGCTTTTTCAGAAGAGAGGGTCAACTTTCCCGCAGTCCCAGCAGAATTATTGATTGAATTGGATCTCCCCAAAGCCCTGTGTTGAAGCTCTAACCTGCAATGTGACTATGTTTGGAAATAGGGCTTTAATGAGTCGATTAAGGTTAAATGAGACCAGAGGGGTGGAACCTGATCCAATAGGGCTGGTGTCCTCATCAGAAGAGCCTGGGTGCTCTTCCTCACACCCTGCCTTGTTGTTGCATGATTGCCTTGGGGCGCAGGGTCTGCATGGGAAAATTTAGACTGTTGTACAATGGTTTTCAGTTTTGTTTTACTAATAGAATCCTTCAAAATAAAACTGTCTGCAAAACCCCAATGTAAAAGCAGGGGCTGTGGAGCAGCTCTGGTGAGAAGTGGGACAGAGAGGCCTAAGTCCCACCTGCTCCTCCCTCCCCAAATCCTCCTTCCCCTGAGGCACCTCCTAGAACTCCCCCCCACCAGTGGGGAAACCCCTGAGGCACTTCCTAGAACCCACCTGCTTGCTTCCCGGACCGAGTGTGAAAACCCAGCACTAAAGACTCTTAAGAAGTCCTCCGGCTCCCTCCTCATCGCCCTGAACACTGTGTGCAGCCCAGGGTGGCCAGGAGGCTGCAGCATTGAGTGATTTCACTGACGTGGTGGAAACATTTCTGGGATTGGAAGCTAAGGGTCTGGCCTCAACCCAGAGTCTGCAGAGCCTCCTGAAGGGCCCCCTGCTTCCACTGCCCGCCCCCCACATCCCCCTCTCCATCGAGCAGCCAAACAGACACCGCACTGCTTACACCCTGCTTAGCATATAATTAAACTCCTTACATTGGCCCTCAAAGCCCTCTGTGATCCGCCCCTGCCTCCCTCTCTGATCCTGACTTGCCCCGAGCCCTCCACGCTCCAGCCACACTGGCTTCAGGTCCTTGCTCGTTTCCGTCTGCTTCCTGTCGCCCGGCCTCTGCATAAGCATGGTTCCCTGCCTGGCATGGTTTTCTGAGCCATCTTCACAATGGCTCCTTCCTGGTCACCTTCTCACAGGGGCCTTCCTTAACCATTCACTTCCCTTTATCACATCACCCTATTGTGGTTTCTTTTCTTTCTTTTTAAATAGATGTGATTATTTAGAGCACTTTCAGCAAAATTGAGAGATTTCCCATATCCTCCCACCCCACACATGCTGAGTCATTATCAATATCCCCATCCAAGTGGTACACTTGTTAAGTTGATAAACCTACACTGACCCTCCATTATCACCTGGAGACCATAGTTTACGTTACGGTTCACTCTTGGTATTGTACATTCTATGGGTTTGGACAAACGTACCAGTATAACGACATGCATCCTTCATTATGGTATCATACAGAAGAGTTCCACTGCCCTAAAAATCTCTGTATTCTGCTATTCCTCCATCCTCCCAGCCCTTGGCAACCACTGGTCTTTTACTGTCTGCATAGTTTTGCCTTTTGCAGAATGTCATACAGCTGGAATCATACAGCATGTAGCCTTTCCAAATTGCCTTCTTTTAAAATCCTCACTCAAGTTCATGCTTAGAGAGAGGAAAGGAGAGAGAGTCAACGATGTGAGAGAAGCATCGATCAGTTGCCTCCCATTCGCAAACCCACAACCCAGGTGTGTGCCCTGAGCGGGAATTGAACCAGCAACCTTTCAGTGCACAGGAGGACGCTCAACCAACTGAGCCACTCCGGCTGGCTCAGGTTGCCTTCTTTCATTTAGTCATATGCATGTAAGGTTCCTCCATGGCTTGATAGCTCATTTCATTTTAGTGCTGAATAATATTCCGTTGTGTGATGCACCACAGTTTATTTACCTATCCACTCACCTACTGAAGGACATCTTGTTACTTCCAAATTCCAGCAACTATGGAGAATGCTGCTATGAACATCCATGTGCAGGGGGATCGTGGGTTCTTCGTTGCACCGATTGCCTGATTTTTTCATTCAGTGTTTGTTTTCCTGACTTCCCCCGATGGCATGTGAGCTCCATTGCCAAAAGCCAATTCCAGCATGTCATAATTGCAAGAGTTTCATCAAAAGGTTGATGGCCGAAACCGGTTTGGCTCAGTGGATAGAGCGTCGGCCTGCGGACTCAAAGGTCCCGGGTTCGATTCCGGTCAAGGGCATGTACCTTGGTTGCGGGCACATCCCCAGTAGGGGGTGTGCAAGAGGCAGCTGATCGATGTATCTCTCTCATCGATGTTTCTAACTCTCTATCCCTCTCTCTTCCTCTCTGTAAAAAATCAATAAAATTTAAAAAAAGAAAAAGAAAAAAAAAGGTTGATGGAATTTGGGGACTCAACAAGGGCTGAGTCACATATGTTATCCCCTGCTGGAATGGCTAAAGGCATTTCCCCAAACCTGAAAAGGATGATTGTTTACTGCCAGACAGCTCAGGGCATCTTACTCTACATGTTATTGCCTCCTACTGGCCAAACACCTGAACAGCCAAAGTCAATTCCCCAATCTGACAATGGACTCTGTAGACAAAACCCTACCCTTTGAAGTGTATGTCTCCACCTTGCCTTAGGACAATTTGTGTTAATAAAAAGCAAGGGGTCCTGAGACAAGGAGAACTTAGAGTTTCTTTAGCTAGGCTCCTCTGATCCCAAATGCCTTTCAAAATTATCTTTCATCTCTGGACTCTTACTTAAGTTACACACAACCTTTCTCCAGGTTGCTGAACCCGGCATTAAGAAGGGTTCAGCAATCTGGAGTAATGCCGGAACAAGAACCCTGGCACTCCATTGGACCAAAGAAACATCTGCTGTCCCCGTGTGTGTTCTCTAGACCAGTGGTTGCCAACCTTTCGGACCTCACGGACCACCAGTGGTCCGCGGACCACTGGTTGGCGACTGCTGCTCTAGACTAGTGCCTGCTGCCACATCTGTTAGGTTATGAATGGTGCGCTGACTGCCACCCCAAAGTCCAAGGCGGTTCTGCTCCAGGGGACATGGAGCTGGCAGCTGAGCCACTCTCTGGGCCACCAGCCCTTTCGCCCCATCCCTTCAGGTGTGCTGTGACTACCAGTGTGGCCTGCCCAGAATGGGGCTGTGGGGAGCTCCCGATGGCAACAGTTCATGGGAGCTGTGGGCCTGCTGTCCATCTACCAGGGACAGCTTGTGGAATCAACACCAGGGGCCCCCAATCTAGGGAAAGAAAGAAAGCCAGGACCCCACAAAAGGAAAAACAGAAAGGTAGGCTGGGATGGATGGGTGATTATAACTTGCTGTTGCTATTGGTCATGACATCTTAGTAGCCAGAACCTTCCTTCATCCCTGCAAGTTCAAAGCCCACTCACTGGCAACAGTGAGCACTTATTAAGCCTTTACTCTGCACCCCATGCTTTGCTGAGTGATGTCTATAGAAATTGTATTCTACGTCATCACAGCAGCCCTCTGCAATAGTGCTGTGGTACCCGCAGTTTCCAGGGAGAAATACAGGCGTCCTAAGGTCCGATACGAGGCCTCCACCTCTTAGGTGGGGAGCAGATTCAGACCCAGGCCACCTTGCTGCTCAGCCAGTGCTCTCAGACTTGACAGGGCCCCACCAATGGTTGGTCATCACCCAGGCTTCTCTGGGTCCCATCTTGGCCATTTCGCATTTGAATCTCTCACAGTGTTAAAGGCCTTCAGTTCAAGGAGGTTGCCTGAGTGTGAGAAGCATCCTCGTGTAAGATAACAGAGGTTCCAGGGCAGGGGTGGGAAACATCCGGCCCTCGGGCTGTATAAGACCCTCCAAATCATTGGGTCTGGCCCTGCCAAGGCATTGGGGGTGAGTTAATTAAATGCTTGACCCAATATAGCCGGCTAATGTTTAAGTTGATCATTTTGTATGGCCTGAGAAATAAATACCCAAAGGGTCCCCACTCTGCATTGGGTTCTTTGTGCACAGCCCCAGAACCCCTGTGCCCAGACAGCTGTTGACTCTCCCTTTCTCAACCTAAAAGGAAATTTCCTTAGAATGTATAGGAAGGACTGCAAGCTACGTACAAGATAGGCTGAGCGGACCCGGCTTGGGGCACTGAGGGTGCCTATATGACAGCATGGAATAAGCCACCCTCTTCATCCTCTGTTCCTTCATCTTTATGAGCACATTTTGGAGATCAATGCTATATACATATTTCTTTATTATTAAGGCAAAATTCACATAAAATTAACCATTTTAAAGTGAACAATTCAGGGATATCCTATGTAATAAAAGCCCAGCGACCATAATGGCATAACAACCAGAACAATCGCTCAACCAGTCGCTATGAGGTGCATTGACCACCCTTCAGTCCCTCCCTACCCTCCTCCCCCCAGCCTGCAGGCTCTGATTGCTGGATGGCGAACAGGGAACCGGGGTGGGTGGTGGCGGCGGGGTGGGACTGGGGACCGACTAGTGGGGAAAGATGGCCCTAATCACAGGCTAGGCCTAGGGACCCTATCCATGCACGATTTCGTGCACCGGGCCTCTAGTATATTCACAATGTGTGCAGCCATCACCTCTGTCTGGTTCCAAACATTATCCTAATGCCAAAAGGAAACCCTGTACCTACCCACCTCCTCCCCTCTGCCTCTGGTAACCACCACTCTGTGTCCCGTCTCTATGGATTTACCTGTTTTGGATATTTCATATAAATGAAATCATTCTCTCAGAGAGCATCATGCCCTCAGGGGTCATCCACATGGTAGCATGTATCAGGACGTTTTTTTCTATGTCTGAGTACTATGTCACGCTACATATATAATGCATTGTGTTGATTTATTCTCCCCTCGATGGGTCTTTGGGCTGTTCCCACCCTTTGGCTATTGTGAATGATGCTGGCGTGAACATGTGTGCACACAGATTTGTTTGAGAACCTGGTTTTAATTCTTTGGGGGTATATGCCTAGGAGTAGAAATACAGGCTCATATGGTAATTAATATTTTGAGGAACTGCCAAAATATATATTTCTTTTTTAAATAGTAACTTTACTAGGAAAATTGTGTGTGTGGGGGGGGGGGAGGGTGGACTCTGGGTAGAAGTCAGGAGACCTGGGTTCTTTTCCTCGCTTTTTCACTAACCAGCTGTGTAACCTTGAGCAAACCCTGTCCCTTTCCGGACTCCCGTTTCCTCATCTGAAAAGCGTAAAGCTAAATAATTCTTAAATTCTCTCCACTTTTAAGAATTTATTGGGAGAAAATGGATCCCAGGGAGAATTGTCAAACAGCTAAAGGTGATTGACTCTGTTCTTTTTCTGCTGTGATTTTAAATTGTGAGTTAAAAGCACCATAAATAATTGGGCTTTTCCCCCCACCACCACCACCAATGTGTTTCTCGTTAATGAATAGCTTCTGGGTTCCTTTTTCCATGGAGATTCCCAGGACAAGGTATCCCTCTCCCCATCACTCCGACTGCTTGGCAGCTCCCTGGCGGTCACGGAGCCGAGGCTGGAGCCATCCCACTGTCCTCCCTGAAGGTGGGCTGCGCCTGCCCGGGCTGCTTCGCCCAGCACTGAGGTTTCAGCTGGGTAACCTGGGCCTGGCCTTCGGAGAGGTGGGAGTCAAGAGAGGAGGCAGCAGACTTTCTGAGACGGCAAAAGGACCGTCTGAGAGAGTCAGGAGGAAGAACGGGAGACCTCCTGAGATGCCTCTTAGCCAGAGGGTCCCTCCCTGGGAGACTTTCTGCTTCCTTTGCCCTCCTCCAGCTGAGTGGCTCCCCAGCCAGAGCGCATGCCTGTGTAGGGAGGGAGAGTCTTCCTCCACAGGATGCTGCAAGGGCCCACAGTATGTGCTCTCCTGTACCACCTGGTGGTTTTCTGGGGGAACATGAGGTTTCTAAAACACGCATGATCTAAGTGGTTTACTTCATCCGTCAGTCATGTGTCCATTTTTCCTCCATCCATCCATCACATATTTTTAGTGCCCGCTATGGTTTAGGCCAGTGATGGCGAACCTATGACACGCGTGTCAGCACTGACACGCGTAGCCATTTCTGATGACACGCGGCCGCTGAGGCGGCCGCATGCCGAGGATGAAACACTTGCTGCTCCTGAGGATGAAACATTTGCGAAATAATGTTTTTTCCTCAAAGTGACACACTACCCGAGTTATGCTCAGTTTTTTGGCAAAGTTTGACACACCAAGCTCAACAGGTTGCCCATCACTGGTTTAGGCACTACATGAGCATCTTGGAATAACCAAGACCAGGCACCTCCCTTATAGAGCCTTTTTTAAAAAATATATATTTTATTGATTTTTTACAGAGAGGAAGGGAGAGGGATAGAGAGTTAGAAACATTAATGAGAGAGAAACATTGATCAGCTGCCTCCTGCACACCCCCTACTGGGGATGTGCCCGCAACCCATGTACATGCCCTTGACCGGAACCGAACCTGGGACCTTTTGGTCCGCAGACCGATGCTCTATCCACTGAGCCAAACCGGTCTCGGCTCTTATAGCGCCTTTTTATGGGGGATACAGAGTGGCTTCTGGAAAGAATACTAAGTGACAAGTGCTTTGATGGGGTGGGGGGAGGGGCGCGTAAGTGGCGTTCAGGGGTGCGGACAAGGGGCACATAAGTCATACCTGGCAAATCCTACTGAGAGAGGGCAGGTTCGAAGGGCAGTCTAGACAGACGTTAATCTGTGCAGCAGTCTGTCAGCACGACAGAGCGCGATGCCCGCGGAGACCTGGTAGAAGCCCCGTAGACGCAGGGGAGGAGGTGAGAGATGAGAGTGCCGCGGGGGCTGTCATTCTGGGCCTCTGAGCCATGCCAGGGACTCCCGCTCTAACTTTCAGGCAGTCGTGAGCCAGTGAGTTTGACTAGGGGAGTGGCAGAGGATTTACATTTGCCCTTGAGCGATGACCACTCTGGGTGTGGGTGGAGGATGAGTCAGAGGGGCAAGGGTAGAAGCGGGGAGACCGCTGATGTCTCTCTGCAGTGACTGGCATGAAACGATGGTGACCAACACTAAGGGGGAAGCAATGGGGAGGGGGGAGAGGGAGGGAGCCCGGAAATATACCTGAGGTTGGGGCTGGTGCTGGCCCAGCTTCCAGGAGAGAAACTGCTGAAATCCGAGTCAGGATCCTTTAGCTCCCCACCCCACCGCCACCCCCACCCCAGTTCTGGCACAGCGGGGGCACCTCAGCCTCCTGGTCTTCAGAAACGTGACCTTGTCTCCCGGGAGAAGCCCTGGGGCCCTGCCCCCCGCTCCTCCCCCAACACCCTCAGTGGGGGGAGGTGGGAGATGGTGGGCACACAGATGAGAGCAGGCTTCAAGTTGCTGCCAAATAGGAGGACAGGAGTGTATCCATTTTGAGAGGTGGCTGTTGGTCCACGAAAGCAGGAAGCATTCTGCGGAAACCTGCTCTCATCCTGTTTGACCCGACCTCATGGAGGAACAGCAAACTGGGCCAGTTTTTTAAGACTCGTCTTTCAAAACCTCGGTAATCTTAAAGCTCTGCGACTGAGGGTCAGCTGTAGGCCGTTCTTGATCTTATCCCTCAGGAGGAAGGAGAAGGTTTGTCTCTTTAAGGACCCACTCCAGGCTCCTCGGGCCGCCACGTTCACCCCCGGCCCCTCTCGGCTCTGGAATGATTTCTTGTTTGAGGATGTAAACCTTGGGCTAGCGTAATGTTGCTCATTCTACCAGCCCCCTGGACCCCCTTTTCCTGGGCCATCACCTCAGCACTGCCAGTTCCTCTCAAGGGACACGTCAGGGGCTGCCACACCTCAGCTGCACACAATATCTGCAGAAAGCATGCACTTTTTTAAAAGTCCTTTGGGCGCCCTGGCCAGTGTGACTCAGTGGTTAGGGTGTCGGCTCATGCACTGAAGGGTCTCAGGTTTGATTCCTGGTCAAGGGCACATACCCGGGTTGCAGGTTCCATCCCCAGCCTTGGTCGGGGCATGTGCAGGAGGCAACCAACCAATGTGTCTTTCTCACATTGATATTTCTCTCTCTCCCCGCCAACCCCCCCCTACTTCCCTTCCTTCCACTCTCTCTGAAAAATCAATGAGAGAAAAAAATGTCCTTGGGTGAGAATTAACAACAATAAAAAAAAGTCCTTTGAGCAACCAAGTTTCACCTATCTAACCCCTGACCCCCATGGCTGTCACCTTCACCTTGTCCCCCTCTCTGGATCACAGGACATCAGTGTGACCTTATCGCTGGGCCGCTACCCCAAACACTCAAACACAGACCCACTCAGCCCAGGTGGTTCAGAGGAGCTGTGAGATTGGTGCGTTTATTGCTGGACAGGTTTATGGCATTTTCCAGGTGCTGGGCCAATGGGATTCTGCTGCCAGGCCTGTTAAGTGAGGCAGGTTTGCTAGTGTGGGGCATGTGCAGCGCCAAATTGGGGGTTGTCCAGAGACCTGGGTTCTTCTTGCGACTCATTTACCTACCTGCTATGTGACCCTGACCACGCGAGGGCCTGAGTTTCCGTGTACGGAACACAGAGAGGATGGACCCTCCAGGCTGGGGAGGGCAGGGCACTCCAGCTCTGGGCTCCACCGGTGGTACTGGAGGTGAGGAGTTCCTGCAAGGTGAACCCATACTAGGAAATAGAGGGCCTCGACATCTGTGCTAGGACTCTGGGTCCTTGTTTTCAGGACCGTTCTATCCAGAGTTGCCCTTCCTTCTAGAACAATGGTTCTCAACTCGGGGTGGTTTTGTCCCCCAGGGGACACTTGGCAATGTCTAGAGACATTTTTGATTGGTGGGAGAAGTGGGCTCTGCTGGCATCTCTTGGGTAGAGGCCGGGATGCTGCTATACATCTTACAGTACCTAAGACTGTTCCCCACACAAAGAATTATTGGGTCCCAAATGCCAAAAGTGCAAGGTTAAGAAGCCCTATTTTATTTGTTTATTTTTAATATATTTTATTGATTTTTTACAGAGAGGAGGGGAGAGGGATATAGAGTTAGAAACATCGATGGGAGAGAAACATCGATCAGCTGCCTCCTGGACACTCTCTACTGAGGATGTGCCTGCAACCAAGGTACATGCCCTTGACCGGAATCGAACCTGGGACCCTTCAGTCCACAGGCCGACGCTCTATCCACTGAGCCAAACTGGTTAGGGCAAGAAGCCCTATTTTAGAACAGTGGTCTGTGACCAAGGGGACCTTTGCATCCTTCCGGCCCTGTAGGATTGCTAGAACAAACCATGAGTTTAAGAAATAACTCACTTGTCGTATTTCTTTCCACAGCTGAGCTCTGTCTGGGAGGCTGAGTCAGAGCAGCTGGAAGCAGCAAGACCCCGCCGGCCGGGGAACGGGGAGCGGGGCTCAGCGCTGAGGATGGCCAGGCCGCAGCCACCACCCTGGGTCCACGCAGCCGTCCTCCTCTGCCTCCTCGGCCTTGGCGGGGCCATCGAGATTCCTATGGATCGTAAGTTCTCCTTCCTCTTTCAATCTTCCGATTTGGGGCAGAGGGAAGTTAAGACCCACTTCTGCAGAAGGTTGGGGGGTAAGAGGGAAAGAGCTGGGTTTCCCAAAAATGGAAGCAGGCGGGCTGGTGCTTTGGAGAGTGAGACTGTGAGTCTGCAGCCGTCTCCACTGTCTGCACTGCCTGGAGCCTGCTGAGCAGGACTAGAAGTGGCAGAGTTTGGACATCTGAGTGTCCTCTGTGGTCTTCACTTGCCCATCAAAGGGTGGTTATTTGCCTCATTCCTGAGCTGGATCCTCCAGGTCCTCTTGGCTGGACTGGCCAGGAGGACGGGTGGCTGGGAGCGGGTTGGGGAGGGGATTATTTTGCAGACGACGGTGGCTGCATGAGACATTGAAATAGAGCCCATTAGAATGCCACTGTGGGAGAACCAGGCACTGATTCCTGCTGCGTCCAGCTCTCCCACAGCAGAGTTGAAAAGTAAAATCCATGCCGTTCTGCTTCCTTATGAGCGGGGCATCACTTGGCCCTCAGAATCACAAAGTCAGGGGCTTGGCGTGCTGAACTCACCATGTCGCCACCAGCCGTATCTGTGGTACGTTCTTGATGGCCCACTGACTGGCAGCCATGCTCCTCGGCCCTGCATTTCCAGGTGCACCCACCGCCTTTGCCACAGCCCTGACACTCCTATCAGGACGTCTTGCATCCCCGTGCTGAGACGTGGGCACACCACCTCCGTGCCCTGTCCCCTGATTCCAGGAATAGATGGAGCCCGCATGATGCCAATGTTGACTTGGGCTCTCTCCAGGTGACAGATGTCTGGGGAGGGGTGGGAGAGTTACACAGCCTCCAAGAAATCTCCTCGGAGCTCTCCGGACCCAGGCCCTGGGGCCTGGAGGTAGCAGAGCTTCGAGAAGAGTTGCAGGTGTCTCAGCCCCTCCCACCCACTTCACCAACAGGAGCTGCCCCCGAGGAGTGGGCACTTTGGGTAAGAGCAGGCCAGAGAAACTATAGGGTAGGCCCGGAAGTAAGATGGACAAGGCCCCTGCTGTCCTCCCGGTAGCCCCAAGTATGTGTGGCGGCGGGAGGGAGGGGGTTGGCGGGCGGTACACACACATACACACAGACACTCAGGGATGGGGGCAGGGGAGTTGTGAGAGGAACTGTTCCATGGAGACCATCTGTACAGCTGGCTCAAGGAGATTCTCATTAACAGGCCCGGCAGACAATCTAATAAGGAGCACGATAGGCCCTCCCTCCCCCTGGAGACGAGGGGCTGCTGAGGAAATTGGTTATCAAGGAAGTGTTGAAGGCTCATTTCTCTTCCACCGCTTCTCCTCCCTCCCTCACCTGCCACTTTGATCCCTGGGGCTGGTAGGTGAGGAGTTCCTGCAAGGGGAACCCATAAATAGATGGCCTTGACATCTGGGCGAGGACTCTGGGTTCCTAGAGCTCTGCCTAGCCACAGGCAGGTGACCGAGCTGTCAGTCTCTTCCAGTACCACCAACGGAGCCCAGAGCTGGAGTGCCCTGCCCTCCCCAGCCTGGAGGGTCCATCCTCTCTGTGTTCCGTTCATAGAAACTCAGGCCCTCGCGTGGTCAGGGTCACACAGCAGATGGGTAATGGAGTCGCAAGAAGAACCCAGGTCTCTTTAACGACCCCCAATTTGGCGCTGCACATGCCCCACACTGACCTCTAGCAAACCTGCCTCCTTTCAGTTCTAAGAACTTCCCGGAGTAGCAGTGCACAGCAGAGAGCTGAGTACCTTCCAGCATCGAGTCCTGTGATTCTCACAGCTAATCCATGAAGTATGTGTTGTCCTTAGCTGACAGGTGAGAAGTCTGAGGTAGGGAGAAATAGAGCTGTTTCTCCAGCTCGTAAGTGGCAGAGCCAGCAAGTGACCACAGCGCCCCTCTGAACCAGGAGGTGAGTCCATCGCGACACATTCTGGGCGCCAGGCTGTCTCAGGAAACTCGCTGCCTCATGCACCTCCCTGGTAACTTCGGGCACAGTTGCCATAGTGAATTCTCCAGAATGAGTCTACAAAAGCTGAACACAAGACAAGAGAAAGGCAAGCCCTCCAGTTGCCCTGGGGAGAGGTCCCCTACAGCCCTTTTTCCCCCTCCCCCTTCCCAGATGATCTGCGTTCATCCTTCCTTCTTGCCCAGTGGAAGAGGCTGGGGAAAGATCAGTTATTCCTTTTCCCACCCAGCTTTATTGAGGTATTATCTATGCTAATAAAAGGGTAATATGCTAATTAGACTGGACAAAGCCGCAGCTGTGGATGGCGGCTG